>NC_054828.1:110242216-110915004 GCF_018345385.1 Vulpes lagopus
CTTGCTTGGTCCATTTCTCTCTTGTGAGATTGCCCAGGGTTTGAGACCAAGTTCAAATCCTTTAACAAATTTTGTTCCCTGTGTAGTCTTGTTGTTGGGAGAGAGTCACTCTCACTGAGCTTCCATTTGTAATCTGTAAAAAAAGAGATACTATTATTTCCCTTCATAGTGTTACTGTGAATCTTAAGTGAGATAATGCATGAGAATTATTTTGAAATATGCTGGCCCATATAAGTGTGCAAGACATGTTAGCTATCTGTCTTGCTCATGCTTTTTATCTCTGTCTGTATTTCCTCTACTTGTTCTTAACTGCACTTTCTCATCTCCCTTCCTCTAGATGGCAAAGATAGAGGATAGAGGTGTCAACATTATAGCTGTAGGCATGAGGAAGAGGCCTAATTTGTTCCAGAGGGACGTGTAAATTTCAGAGCAAAAGACTCGTTGGTTTGAATTCCAGTGCTGTTATTTGCTTGCTATTTGACCTTGGGCAAATTATTTGCCTCTCTAATCCTTAAGTGTTTTTGTCTCTGTGGTGGAAATAATAATATATGCCTTCCCCCCAAAAGCCACTGTGTGATGTGACACACACACACACACACTCCTACAGATGCATATGTATAGTGACCAATAGACTATCAATACTCATTCTTGCCTCCCTTTTAAAATTAACAAAAAGGGAACAGCATTTTTGAGGTTTGGTGTGATTTAATGTGCAGGGAGAAGCACTTTTCCTCCTTCAGGGGAAATTTTAAAGAATTCATAAAAGCACGAGAATTAATTGAAACCCCTGTGTGCACTAGGTGCAAAGCTATGGTCTCATATTATCTGGGAGAAGGTTGAACCCTGGTGGCTCATCTGAAGTTTCAAGTCTCTGCAGCCCCCTAGTGGCCACTGATTGTAGCAGAAGGTTCATAGCTCTTGACAAATTACTCCTATCAGTTTGACTTTGGATAAGAATTATGTAGAGAATAAGGAAGGGAGTGAGGAGGAAAAGGGCCTACATTTGAGTCTTTTTAATATTTCAAATAGAAAATTATTCTTCTATTAGTGTGCATGCCAGTGCAATCTAATGAAAATCCAAACGTTTATGCTCACATAGGAAAGTATTAACCAACATATCCTTTCCAAGTATTAACTTCCATACCCTTTCCTTCCTCTTCTCTTTATCCCTCCGTCTTTGCCTGTACCATGGTAGGAGCATCCTTTCTCTTCTTGGGTCAGATCATTCTTTGTCCTTAAACTTGTAAAGTCAGTGTAAAGTCAGTTTGAGTTCCAGGGAGAAGCCAGTTACTTGTCAAATTAAGTGAGTTGCCAAACACACTGCAGGAAACAAATCATTCCTCGAATTAATCTTCTTTTGTTATTAGGTCTTCCGGTTGCCAAAGGCAATACCATAATGCTCTAAGAAGCCCGGCCAGGGAGAGCAGAGGCCCTGCTTGGTCACCGCCTCCTATGAGGCAAGGGACAAGTTACTGCAGCACTCTGCAGCTCTGGGAGAGAGATTCAGCTCCACTCTGTGCTTTGATTCTATGAGGAACTTTTCCTGCTGTCTTCCAGGTGTGAGCTCCTCAAGGGAGGATCTTGCCTTATTGTTCTGCTTGGATAGCACAAGACCTGACAATCAACCTTTGATAAGAAGGAACGGAATGGATTTGTGTGAACCTATGACTATAGCTTTTTCTCTTGCTCTAGCGCACCACTTGTTATAAACACAGCCATTATCTGAGTTCTGTGTTGGCAGCTCAGGAGAGATGAAGGGAAAGAGAGACCAGAGATACAGTCTTTACAGATGAATAAAAAATGCTCTTGGTAATGACCTCTCATTCCCAAGGCTGTGAGCAATTGTTCCGTCATTATTCCTTCCAGCTAAATCACCCCTAGATCTTCCTGGCCTGTTACTTATGGAGGAATAAGTAGATCAGCATGAATAAGAGCCCTTGAGTGAGGGCCTGGGATGCACGTAGGTCTATGCGACCCAAGGAGAATCAGTTACCATCTCAGCTACTCAGTTATCTCAACTCTAAAGCTGAAACGTAAAATATTTACCTTGCAGAGACTAAAGGAGGTGACACATTTTCAAGCACTATTCTGAGAAAACGCAGGATGACTGACAGGTCTGAAATGTACTTGCTGCAGCTGAAGAACTCTTAGAGATCACCGCCACTCTCTACCCCCACGCTGCTAACTTTTCTCGTGTAGATGGGGGAACCGCCAGCTTCCCAGGGATGCGTTTAAATAATGGAAGGGTCAGAGAAGATTCGGGTCTCAGGGCCTTAATCCAGGCTGTTCTCGGATTTGGCAGTTTCGTGCTGCCCCTCCTCCCACTCCTCCCTTCCCCTTGCCTCCACTTTTATTCCGAACCAGCTTTTCTGAAGTCGGACCCATATAATCTCTTAAATGCATAATTAGGGAGAGCGCTTGATTGCAAAGGCCTCTTCCAATCCTCCCATTTAATCCAAAACACGCTCCTGTTCACACAGCAGAGAAATAGGGCAGGGAATCTGGAGGAAGAGAAGGAAGGAGAGAGGCGAGAGGGATGGAGGGTGGAGGGAGGGCGGGGCCGGCCCTGTGCTTTTCTCAATGAATGCCGAGGCCTCTGCAGATTTGCATAGGAGCCTATCTCGCCGCGCCATTGGCTGGCGGGTGCGGGCGGGGCGGGGCGCGGGGGGGGTGTCGGAGCTCCGCCCCGCCCCGCCCCCGCCGCGGCCCCGCCCCCCGCGCGAGCTCGCGCCTCCGCCAGCTGCAAGTGGCGGGCGCCCAGGCAGATGCGATCCAGCGGCTCCGGGGGCGGCAGCGGAGGAGGCAGCTGGCACATCCCGTCGCTGCTGTCCGGAGGGCCGCACAGCACAGAGGCGCCTTTCGGCCGCCCTCTGCCCAGCCACCTGGAGCCGGGGGGGGGGGGGGGGCGGCTGCCGGTGAGTGAGGAGGGGGCAGCGAGATTTGGGGCTCTTTTGCCCGAATGCTTCCACTCGGCTGCTGCGGCCGGGGCCGCCTCGGTGCCCGAGAACTCTGAGCACACGAGACGCGGGAGAGCGGGGACGCTGCAAACTTGGCACGTCGGCGGCCCGAGCCTCCGCTTCACAGCGCGGGGGCTCGATTCAAGCCCAGAAGTTCAGCGAGCAGGTCCATCTGCAGACTTGCGGCTGCGGAGGTTGCAGGAGGGCGCCCCGGAGAGCAACCCCTGCCCGCGGCTTTCCCCTCCGCGGGGGAGAGAAGCTCGGGAGCCCAACGGAGCGCAGAGGAAGGGGCTGGGACAGCAGAGCGCTTGGAGCCATCGTCCCCAGCTGGAAAGTTGCGGAGGATTGGAGGCTGCTGCTGGACAGCGGACAGACCACGGCTCGGACCGCGGGGCAGGAGAGGACGGGCCCACTGCCGCCTCCCTTCAACCATAGTAGTTTCTCCGGCTCCGGAGCGCAGCGAGCTACAGACGGAGGCGCGGCGCTCGTCGCTGCGCGCCAGAGGCACAGGGTCCCAGCTGCGGAGCCCCAGGCGCCCAGGGTCTCTCGACACGCCCCTGGGCTTCCAGCCCCATTGTACTGAGACTCCGGACTGCCTCCTTGCAGTTGGAGGAAAGCGAGAGGACCGAGGGCACGCGCAGTACCCCAGACATCAGCGGGAAGGAGCCGTTCCGGACTGAGGACTATTTGGAGACCCTTCTCGTTTGGGGGGAGTGAAGGGCGAGGCTGGATCCCAGCTGGTGGGGACACTAGTGTAAACACCCCTTCCCTGGCGGGATGGGGTCCGCAGGGCTCCTCGGGCTGCTGCTGCTGCGGCTCTCAGTGACGGCCTCGGGCTCGGGGGCCGGGACCGGGACCGGCCAGCTCGTGGGTTCACCCGCCACGGGGCCGGCTCTGCAGCCTCGGGAGCCGCTCAGCTACTCACGTCTGCAGAGGAAGAGCCTGGCGGTGGACTTTGTCGTGCCCTCGCTCTTCCGCGTCTACGCCCGGGACCTGCTGCTGCCGCCTTCGTCCTCCTCGCAGCCCGGGGCTGGCTGGACGGAGGCGCGCGGCTCCCTGGCCCTCGACTGCGCCCCGCTGCTTCGGCTGGTGGGGCCACCGCCCGGGGTCTCCCGGGCCGAGGGCGCCAGCTCGCCGGCCCAGGCTCGGACGCTGACCAGGGTGCTGAAGGGCGGCTCGGTCCGCAAGCTCCGACGCGCCAAGCAGCTGGTGCTGGAGCTGGGAGAGGAGGCGATCCTTGAGGGCTGCGTCGGGCCCTCCCCCGAGGAGGTGACTGCGGGGCTGCTCCAGTTCAACCTCAGCGAGCTGTTCAGCTGGTGGATTCGCCACGGCGAAGGGCGGCTGAGGATCCGCCTGATGCCGGAGAAGAAGGCTTCGGAAGTGGGCAGAGAGGGAAGGCTGTCCGCGGCGATCCGCGCCTCCCAGCCCCGCCTTCTCTTCCAGATCTTGGGGACCGGTGAGCAGCTCCCGCCTGAATGGGGCGGAATTTGTATTTTTGGGCACATCAGTTTGCAACCACTTATCAACTAATCCCTGTTTCCAAAACCGCAGCCTCTGGTCCTTGGCTCTTTCTTCCTTCCACAAACTACCCTACCAATCAGACTAGATTTTATTTTCTTCTTGGACACAGTCACTCCCCAAGGGTTTTATTTCTCCTCCAGCAACCAAGTTGGGAGAAAAGTTTTCTGTTCTTGGCAGAATGCCTTTTCTTCTACCAACTTACACCAGGTCCTATCCAAAATTGGATGCACTTCTAATGCCCCCCCCGCCTCTCTCCGGGACGGTTGAAATGGCCTTATTATTTCCGTGTTCCAAGCTTAGTTCTAGATCGAATACTGCTGTCCCTCTTCCCTTCCCCTAGTTCTTCTTCCTGGCCGCCACAGAGGTGAAGAATGTGGTACACTTTCTCAGTGAATGTAGAACTCTTCTTCCTATTGTTGAATCCTACCTAGCTGTCCCTTTCAACTATCGGCTTACCTAGGGGTTGCCTCTTCTTCATGAATTCATTTTGTCCCCTTTCTCCAACCCCAGTCTGCTATCCGCTCTCAGACCCTTTTTTTTTCCTCTTAGATACTGTTGGGAGAGCCCCAGAGGGACTAAGGAACATGGGACAGGAGGGAGATGTGAAGAGAGAGAGCAAAGTTGCCAAAATTCCGTGAAGGCAGGAGAGACAGTAGTTGAATTCGCTTTTTCCTCCTGCCCTCCCCTTCCCCTTCCCTCTAACTCTTAGCTAGAATGTCTGCAGCAGCAGCAGCCCTGGATGACAGTCTCTGGCAGGCCTGTTTCACTGCAGATCTCTCTGCTGGAGACTCCTGAAGTGAGGTTTCTGTTTCATTTACTCTCATTTTCTTCTCCATTCACTGAGTTGGGTGTGTGTGTGTGTGTGTGTGTGTAGGCACTTACTTCTAACTCTTTCCATAGTGTTCTTTGACTGGAAAACCAGGTGATTTTGAATGGATGTTTCTCTCCTAAGACCACTGGGGAAAGGCTTAGTGAATAAAATGTACAATGTAAATGAATGAGAAAGCACAGAAAAGAAATCGTGCCTTTTAAAAGCCTACACTAATTCCATTGAGCAAACCCAGCATCTTTTCTATCGTTCTCATCATCAGAAATAAATGAAATTTTTATGGTCTGCTGGTTACTAATGTCTAGTATTAATTGGATGGGAAGCACTGAAAAGAGCCCACAGTAGAGCTACAAGTATCTGCTGTGCTTGTCCCAGCACACATATATACTCCCACACACACCCAGTACTCTTCTGCAGCAGGGATATTTAGGAGCTGAGGTTCTTCAGTCTTTGCACAAAAAAACATACTGGTATGTGGGTCCCCAAGGAAAACAGAGTCTGGATGCATATTTCAGCATTAGCATTGGTGGCATTGGCACCTAAAATGACTCTTTCGTGTTCAGTGCTGGAATTTATATTAAGAGGCAGAATTTACAGTAAGAGACGGGGTCTGATGAGTTTGATGGTGCCTTCTGTGAACTGAGATAGGAGACCAATACTGTTGTCTCACCACAGATACTTTTGTGAAGAACAGCTGTGCTTTAATGTCATCACGGGTTCTGTGGTTTATACATGCCACATTCTCTTTTAGCGCCTCATGTACTTGTAATGGATATAAAAATTACTTCTCTGGAAATGTGGATTTTCTTCTCCTTTCATGTCTATGAGCATCTCTGGAGCTTTCCTGTCACCTCTTGTCTGATGACCATAGGCCCAGCAGTCTAGATCGGCTATTGTGAGATGTTGGTGACAGATAAAAGGGGTCCTTTCTATAGCCCTGAACTTTCCTACTATAAACAGGCAGATTGCATGAAGTTATCAGTGGGTGTCTCTGAAGAGTCACCTGCTTAGTGCATTTGAAGAATATACTCCACTCAAGCCTTAGGTAAGGAGTTGAAGCTGCTGAGCAGGGGAGTTTCGTGTAGAGAGGAGTGTACTTCAAGAGGTGCTTTGCTACTGACAGTAGGGAAGCTCTGAGTGTCTCAAGTCCTCCCTCAGCATCCTAGTCCATTTGGCAGTTGGACCAAGGCCTTATGCATCATTTGACACATCCAGCAATGCTGTTTTCAGAAAGAGCCAGGATTCTGTCATTAAAAGGCTAGAGATTTTGGCCAAGTATTTTTCAGCAGCATTGGGATCAAATGGTTATTGATGGGATCAAATAAGACACTAAGTGTAACTGGATGAGCTCCCCATGACCTCCAGAGAGACAGACAGCTTATTGAAAAGCACTTCGGGCCTTGTGGTGATCACACTTGGAACAGGCTGGTCTCTCCGGCTCTGAGGCATATACTATTTTCAGTTAGGTGACTAGTCCATGCAGGACTAGTCTCTTCCCTTATCACTGTATTGCCCCCAGCCTTATTCAGATATGGTTTCCACTGCAGACCTCCCCATGGAGGGAGTGGACATACCCTGCTATATCATGTGCCATGTTTGGGGCAACATAAATCATGTGGTTCCATTCATTTTTTTTTTTGTATGAAAATTCAAGCTTAGGTTCTTACGCTTGGATTGATTTTACTATTTATTGTGTTAAAGGAAATGGGTTTATTCTTTTTTATATAGTCTTGTGTTGTAGAAAAGGCATTTAACTCTTTTGTGCTGTAGGATCTTCAAATATACAAAGGGAAAAGAGGCACAACTCACCTAATTTCTCTCTGCTTCTGTCCAAATGACTGGTGGCCTGGTCTAGAGGGGGCACAAGCATGTTGATAGGGCTAACTGTGAGGAAGGTAGAGGAGAGGAAGGGTGTAATGCCAGTTGCCCCTGTGGTGAGTGGCCTGCAGCAACCCATTTGTCTTAGACTGAAGATAGCTTCCTGAATCTGAACAGGACTCTGACTAGGGATGTGATAGAAATGGAAAAGCACCCAGTTCAGGATAAAGCAGTAACTTTGTATTGCTTGTGGTTTGGGACATCTGAGAGGATGAGAGGAGGCCTGAGAGCCCTCATAAAGCATGACATGCTAATGTTTTTTTCTTCGTGGGTTGCTTTGAATTCATAAAGTATTTTTGATCAGTATTTCAAAGGCTGAGACAGCTCCCCACAGCACTCATTCATGGAGAGTAGAAGGGGTAGAAAGGTAGAAAGACCATTGCTAGGACCATGTGAATTTTGGTGCACCAATTTGGAATAGTCCAAACCTCAGAAAAGATGTCTGCCTGGAGGCTGCCACATTGGTCACAGTCTCAACTTGTAACCTGTTTTGTCATCTTGCTTCTGCCATCCCCCAGGCAATATTTACTTGTGGGATAAGAGGACCTGTTTTTCTTTAAGCACTCCCCCCCGCCCCCCGCTCACTCCAGGAAAGGGGGATATGACTGGGGATTTTACATGTACCATGGAGAGGCCTGAGAAACTTAAAGTAGATGTATGCAATTTAATCCACCTGACCCTTCACCTCACATATCTGTCAGTCCTTTCCGATTTCATTTCTGGAGAGGGCAAAGAGAGCCAAGGAAGATAGAAAAGAAATTTGAGCTCCCAGAAGGGATATCAGTTATTGGAGGTGAATTGGGAGAGTTGGAACTAGTCCAGAGAAGAGCAGAGAGCTGATTTAAGAGTTGAAGGGACCGATTTATGGTGAAAGATGAAAAGAATTAAATATATATGGCTGAGCAAAGTGGCAATGAAGGGAAAGCCATGGTAACAATCTACAAATCTCTGAAGAGGGAGAGGCCATGAAGGAGAAGAGTTATATAGTGTGGCCCATAGAAGTAATAAGATGAGACTCACAGAAGGAAACTTCAGGGTAGATATCAGGGAAACCTTATTTTCTGAAATTGATATTCCTCTGACTATGGAATGGAATTCCAGGGGAGCAAAGAGTCAGGTGAGATATGGGTCAGATAAGCCACAGCATTCATAATTAATCAGTTTTGTATTTGGAAATGTTGAGAAGCTGCAACAGGCAGGGGAGCTGGGATGGGGAACCACAGCAGGAATCGGGATCTTTCAGAATTCAACTCTCAGGAGACTTTGGATGTTGGTGTTTCTAGTCGGAAAGGACAAGAATTGCACATGTATCTTTGAAATTGGATGACACATGCTTACAAGAAGATTGCTAAGTGAAAAAAATATTTTGAAATTACTGGGTTTATTTACCTCTGCTCCCAAACTGACACTGAGTATTTCTCTAGGTTGTTGTCTGTCTATCCACTGGGGAGGAGGTGCTCACATAGGGTATTATGCATCTAAGGCGCATCTCTAGTGTGTGTGTCATCAAGCCATTGGGCGGGGCAGAAGGACCTGGATCTTGAGAAGATAAGAACATTTCTGGATTTGGTGGATTCCTACTGGCTACTTGAAAACCCTGTGACATGCTGAGAATATATATGGCTGTTAGAGAGATGAAGCTCATCTAAATCCATTTGATCTTTTCACAAATTTGCCAAAGAAAAAGAAGAAAAGCCCACGAGGGCTTTGTGTGCATGTGTGCATGATTAATGTGTTATCATTAATAAACATGAATGCTCTTATAAGAAAGTGTGTCTTCAGAAGGACAAGGGTGACTGGCCTGTGAGCGGGAGAGGAAAAGAGGGAGCGTTATGTCAGCAGAAGTTGTAGCCCCTGCCATTCTTAGGATTACTGCCTGATAACCTCACTTAGTGGGCATTGGCCCAGTCTGATTCATAAAAGACATTTTGAATTTCTTTATAACCATTATTAATATTCTGTTACAGTTGAATGGGACTTTATAAAAAACTTTCAAATTTATTTTTTCCCCCAATCTTTTAGAAGGCAAGTATTTGTTTTATTTTATAAATGGAGTAACTGGAAGCCAGCTATTTGATAAGACCTTTTCTCTTTCTTTTTAAAAAATTATTTATTTTAGAAAAAGAGAGACAGGGACAGAGACAGAGACAGAGAACACAAATAGGGAGGGGCAGAAGGAGAGAGGGAGAGAGAATGTCAAGCAGATTCCCTGCTGAGTGTGGAGGCTGATGCAGGCCTTGATCCCACAACCTGTGAAATCATGACCTGAGCCAAAATCAGAAGTCAGATACTAAACCAACTGAGCCACCAGATGCCCTGATAACATTTTATCAAGGTAAAAGTGGCACACCTAGAAACGGTCACGTATGTATTGAGAGGTTATGAGATGCTAGATGCTGTGCTAGATACTGACTAGTACTACATATTTTTTTTGCCTTCAAATTATGGCTCTTTTCACTAAAGGAATCATCCCAAGATGCAGATTATAAATAACAAAGACATGTAAATAGATGAAAAGCTTTACATTATCCTTGTTAGAAGCCCATGCAATGAATACTTGGTGTTCAATACCCATAACTTGAGAAAGTTCTTTAAAATCTTTTATTTTCTTAAAATCTTTGAGTACCAGTTTCATCATTAGCAAAATAGTGATAGTAATAGTTCTTATCTCAAGATGTCACGCATATTAAATTAGAAGATACGTGTAAACCTGTAACCCAGTGTCCAATATAATAAAGTGCTCCATCGATATGAACCATTAATTTTTTCCTGGCAGCAGCAACACTCCAGTATCTGGTTGTTCAGGTTGTATACTCTATAACTCCAAGAATTTCATATACATTTTAGTTTATCTAGATGGTGCCATCTGGGGTTGTGCACTCCTTATGTATGGCCACATGTGGTGACCCTGGCAGCAGCAGTTGTAATATTGTGGGCTCCCATGCAACTAACTTCTAATTTCTGAGATAAGAAGTGGGATCCAGTGGAAATGGGGAGAGTGACCAGGGTGATAGATAGTTCCTATTGTCTTAACCAGAAATGTGGATAAGGAGAATTGAGGTGTGGTATTTATTTCATTTCTATCAATTATATCCTCAAAGGTCTTTTGACCTTGGATTTGGTTCAGAGATTCAAGCAGCATATTCATAATCCAGTTATTTTTGTCTTTTTACACAAAGAAAGCAAGCCCTACCTTTATGAAAGTATGAAGTTTAATGATGAAGAAAAAAGATAGAAGCATTACAGAACAGTAGTTTTCAGATGGTGGATCTTTTTTAACTGAGAGTGATGTGTGCAGTTCAAGCCCCTCTGTGCGAGAGAGGTGCTGGTTCACTGACATCTGGTAATTTCTTTGTTATAATTAGCTGGAGTTGTGCCCTTTCCTTACATTTCTGGCCTCACCATTCCTTGTTGAGTGGAAGGCAGGAGAAAGATGGAAGGTGCCAACTGGTTCATGGACATGAGCCCATTAAGAGCATTTAGACCTTTCAGATTCCATGGAGACACATAGCCCAGGGACTTGAGTAGGAGGCTGCCTCCAGAAAGTGCCTCAACCTAAAACAGGCTGTGAAGCACCCATATAGCATTTTATAGTTTTTTTTTTCTTGAGCCATGGCTGAGCCATTGCTTTCAAAAGATGCATGTGGACGTTATTTCTGCCTGGGAGTAGGAGGAGAATAGGGCATTTTTGTGAGGATGGCTATAGGTCCAGAGGTTATGTGATAAGAGGTGCACTAGGGGTATCTTCTTTCTTAAAGTCATCTAGTCTAGGGTGTGGCCAGTGTTTCTTAACCTAGTGATGGCCTAGGTTTTTTCACATGGGCCAAGGTGTGAGAAGGGGGCTGTATAAAAGAGTGTTTTCCTGGTGGGGAGGTGGGGAAGAGATAGGAGGTATCTTAATACCTTTCTGGCCGAGTCAGATTTCTCACAAAACAACTTTTCTTATTCAGTAAATTTTGTGATGAACTTTCTAGCTGGGCTGTTACAATCTTGGATCCTTTCCCAGGAAAATTCTCTCAGATTCACTTGATGAACATAGGCATTCCAGAATGTGGGAAGTCCCAGAACTGGGCAGGAGGAGAGCTCCATTGGGGCAGATATATCCAACCACTTGGTTAATTAAGAGTCTTTGTTTCTTGAACTCTACTTTTGTGGTGACATAGCAACAGGTACATGGAGAGGTGGGCAGTGAGAACTTCCTGGAGTAAGGAAAAAGGCTAAAGAGAAGATCTAAAAACGAAAACAAAGAAAATCTAAGCAAGCTTAAAGGAAATCAGGCAACTAGCCAGATGAAGTAAAAAGGAAACATTAAACCAATGTTTTTCTTCTTATTTATCTTTTATTCCATTTTCATTGGAATATGGTTCATGCGGGTGGGCACGGGAAGGTCTCCTTTATAGATCCTTTCCACATTTTCAGACCATGTAATTAAAGGAAGTGTTCTGTGGTGGAGGGAACACTAGATTAGGAGCTAGAAGACTCAGATCCTATTATGATGGCCTTTGATTGGCTTTGACATCTTGTACAACTTCCTTAATCTCATCAAACCTCTGGGACTTTCATTCTAAAAGGTGGAAATACAGAACTTGTCCTGACTACCTAATGGAGTCTCTGTGAACATTATATAAAATAACCTACATGAAAGATTCTAGTCTGGATTATTCAGAAAGAAATACATAAGTCAGTAGAAAAACAAATGTGTACAGGATCATAAAAAGTGCTGAGATTCTACTTTATCAATTCACAATGTCAACCAATCTTTGGCATTAGGGAGCAGTAGTGCCAGGTCCCAGATTTTGAGGTAGGTATTGGGCTTCATTTAAGAGGTCAGTAGTCCTAAAAAGTGGTTATGTGGCCTCTTCCCATGGTTTCTCAAAATGAGGTCTTTTCATTGTAATTTTTCCCAATTCCAAACTTTCCTGAAAATGAATCTCTGGTTGTAGGACATAATAATTCACATTACAACATCAGAGAATTATTTTTTAATTTTTACCTGTATTTTTTAATACAATGATGTTCATTGAATGTGTTAATCTCATGTATAGCTTGATTATAATTCACATATAAAGCATCCATATAATCACTATCCAGATAAAGATTCAGAACATTTCTAATGTCCCAGGAAGTCCCTGTATAAGCCGTTGGGTAGACATATGTTGTCAGTTCTCTTAAATTGATTTTGGAATTGCTGGATTTTTTGGTAAATGTATGTTTAACTTTATAGGAAATTGACAAACTATTTTTACAAGCAGTTATACCACTTTATACTCCCACCAGTAATGTCTGGGAATTCTTGAGAATACTTGATACTGTCAACTTGTGGCAGTATCTTGTGGTTTTAGTGTATACTTTATTTAGTGTTGGTTATCAAATATTGCATAGGGAGTTAGCTCAAAAAATTAGTGGTTCAAAATAATAATAACAATTTATCCTTCATAGTTCCTGTGAGTTAGGAATTTGAGAGTAGCTTGACTAGGTGTTTTTTGCTTGGAGTCTCTCATGAGATAGCAATCAGTAACAACCAAAGATGCAGTCCTCTGAAATCTTTTTTTTTTTTTTTAAGATTTTACTTATTCATGAGAGACACAGAGAGAGACAGACAGAGACACAGGCAGAGGGAGAAGTAGGCTCCCTGTAGGGAGCCCGAGGTGGGACTGGATCCCAGGACCCCAGGACACGCTGGGAGCTGAAGGCAGGTGCTTAACCGCTAAGCCACCCAGGCGTCCCAGTCCTCTAAAATCTTGACTGGAGCTGTAACATCTTCTTATGTGGTGCCTTACACAAAAGGCTAGCAAGCTGATGCTGGCTAGGGGTGGGAGGTCTCATTTCTTCTCCAGGAATTCCTGTCTGTAGGGCTGCTGGAGCAACCTTGTAACCTGGTGTCTAGCTTCCCTGACAGTGAGCATCTATTGAGATAATATGATCTTTTTTAGGTGTAAATATTATGAATCAGAGTGTTTGATTTTCAAATGTTGAATTAGTTTCCTATTCTCAGGATAAACCCCACATGGTCATGATGTATTATCCTTTTTATGTATTGCTGGATCAGCTCACTAATACCTTGTTGCCGATTTGGGCATCTGTGTTCATGAAGATTATTGTTCTGTAGTTTTCTTGTTTCTGACAGGCTTGGGTAATGCTGGGTACATAAAATGAGTTGTGAAGTGCTCCTTCAGTTTTTACTGGAAGAGAATTGTAATTTTTTCTTTCATGAATTTTTGTTTAGTAAAATTTGCCAGTGAGGCCATCTTGGCTTGGTATGGTCATTGCTGGAAAGTTTTAAATTACTAATTATATTTTTAAAATAATTATATGATTATTCTGATTATCTATTTCTTTTTGAATGAACTTTAGCAGTTTGTATTCATCAGGAAATTGGTTCATTTTATCTATATTGCTGAATTAATGCAAGTTAAATTGTTCACAATATTCTCCCTATTATTTTTTTATGTCTGTAGGGTTTGTAGTGATGTCCTCTCTTTCATGCTTGATATCGGTAATTTATATCATCTCTTTTTTCTTCCTGGTCATTCTGGCTAGAGGCTTACCAATTTTATTGACTTCTTCCCCCCAAAAAACATTTTTTTGTGATATTTATTTCCTATGCTATCTTTATTTCATTTTCATTTATTTCTGCTCTTATTTTATTATTTTTCCTTCATTTTGTTTGCCTTGGGTTTAAATTTTCTTCCTGTTTCTAGTTTCTTATGGTGAAAGCTTATATCATTGATTTGAGACCTTTCTTCTTTTTCTATTGTAAGTATGTAATGGAAAAATTTTCCCTAATAATTTAGTTTAGCAACATCATACAAATTTTATTATGTTGTAATGAAATTACAATATTTTAATATTGTAATTTCTATTCAATTAAAATATTTTAAAATTTTCCATTTGTGTTCTTTTGACTCATAGTTATATATGTGTCTTTTATTTCCGAATATTTGGAGATTTTCCAGATATCTTTCTCTTCTTGATTTCTAGTCTAATTCTGATATAGTCTGAGAACATTTCACGGGTTTGATTTGAGTTATTTAAAATTTGTTAAGGTTTGTTTTATGCCTCAGACTATGGTGTATCTTGTTGAATGTTCCATGTTCCACACTTCAAAAGAACATTTTTTTCTGCTATTATTTGGTGTAGTGTTCATCAATGTCAATTAGATCAATTTGGTTAAGAGTTGTTCGGGTCTTTGGTACCCTTACTTATTTTTGTCTATTTGCTATTTTCGTTACCAAAAGAGGACTCCTAATGTCTCTAAATTTTGTTTTGTCTACTTTTCCTTTCAATTCTATCATTTTTTTTACTTCATGTATTTTGAAGCCCTATTATTAGGTGCCTACACATTTAGGATTGACTCATTTCTTGATGATTTGACTCCTTTATTATTGTACAATATGTCTTTTTATTCCTGGTGATACTCATATTTTGAAATTTATTTTGATTGATATTAATATAGCCTCTCAGGTTTCTTTTGATTATTGCTTCTGTGGTATATCTTTTCCATCCTCTTACTTTTAACCTATATCTTTATATTTACAGTGAGTTTCTTTTAGAAAAGATATTATTGGATATTGTGTGATTTTTAAACATTTAATCTGATAGTCTTTGTCTTTTACTTGGTCTTTTAGGCCACTTGTATTTAATGTTATAATTGATATGGTTGGATTTATGTCTACCATTTTGTTTTTGTTCTTGTTTGTCTCTCTGTTTTTGTTCCTCTTTTTGCTCTCTTGACATCTTTTGAGTTATTTGAGTATTTTTTAGTATTTCAGTTTCAACTTATGTATTAGTTTTTCGGCTATATCTCTGTATTATTATTTTAATGGTTGCCCTAGAGATTACATATATGTGTTATATATGTAAGCTATAGTTATATATACATATATACACATTCCTATACATCATATATATGTATATATAAACTCTCATAGTTTACTTCAACTTGACATTTTAGTACTTCAAGTAAACTATAGAGCCTTATAACCATATAGGTCCCTTTGCCCTCCCTCTTTGTTATAGTTTTCATATGTGCTGTATCTACATAATTTAAAACTCTGCTATATATATATATATATATATATATATATATATATGTATATATATATATATAAACTATGTGTATATATAACTTTTAGCAGTTATACATATTTTATATAATTTATATAATTTAAGAGGGGTAAACTAGTCCTTTATATTTATCCAGATATATAACACTTTCTTACTCTTCCTTGGTTTCTGAAGTTCCAATTTCCTGTTTTGTCATTTTCCTTCAACCTAAAGAACTTGCTTTTTCATTTCTTTTAGAGCAGTTCTGCTGCCAACAAATTTACTTAATTTTCCTTTATCTGAAGATGTCCTTATTTCACCTTTATTTCTGAATTGTGGCTTGACAGGTCTTTTCTTTTTACACTTTAAGAATGCTGTTCTTCTGTCCCTCATAGTTTCTGATAAGCATTCTGCCATTAAATTGTTCTTCCCTATATGTAGCTGTTTTCAAGATTTTTTCTTTAGTTTTCAGAAGTTTGATTATTTGATTATGATGACTCTGTGAATGGTTTTATTTGACCATATGCTGTTTGTAGTCTGTTGAGATTCTTGAATCCGTAAGTTTACATCTTTTATGAAACCTGGTGAGTTTTCAGCTATTATTTCCTCATTTTTTTTTCTGCAGTAATACTTTTCTCCCCTCCTCTGGGACTGTAGTTACACAACTTTTAGATCTTTTGCTACTGTCTCACATTCTTTTGAGACTCTGCTGATTTCTTTTTTCAACATTTATCTCTCTGTTCTGTAGCTCGGACAGTTTCTAAGATTTTTTCTTTGAGTTTACTGACTCTTCCTCTGTTTCCATTTTGCTGTAATTTTTATTATTACTAGATATATTTTTCAGTTAAAGTTTTCTATTTTAAAAAATATTTTTTTGAAAGATTGTATTTATTTATTCTTGAGAGTCACAGAGAGAGCGGCAGAGATATAGTCAGAGGGAGAAGCAGGCTCCCTGTGGGGAACTTGATCCCAGGACCCTGGAATCATGACCTGAGCCAAAGGCAGATGCTCAACAACTGAGCCACCCAGGTTCTCCTAAAAATAATTTCTATTTCCCTACTTAGAATTACCTTTTCATCAATTTTCCAGAATTTTTACTTTTCCCTCTTGGAACAGTTACAACAGATAGCTTCTTAAAGTCTTTGATCATTTTAACATATGGATCATCTTGTTATTGGCATTTGTTGATTATATTTACCTTTAAGAATTGGCTGAATAATAATAATGGCTGAATGATATTCTATTGTGTATCCATACCACATCTTCTTTATCCATTCTCAGCCAATGACATTTGGGTTCTTTCTATAGTTATTCAGCCATCAAAAATAATGAAATCTTGCCAGTTGCAATGACATGAATGGAGCTAGAGTGTATTATTCTAAGGGAAATAAATCAGTCAGAGAAAGACAAATAGCATACGATCTTACTTCATTGTGGAAGTTAAAAAAGAAAACAGATGAACTTATGGGAAGGGGAAAGAAAAAAAGGATAGATGGAAACAAGCCATAAATGACTCTTAATGATAGAGAACAAACTGAGGGTAGATGGAGGGAGGTGGGCAGGTTATGGGCTAGATGGGTGATGGGGATTAAGGAGGGCACTTGTGATGAGCACTGGGTGTTGTATGTAAGTGATGAATCACTGCATTCTTCTCCAGAAACCAATATTGCACTGTTTGGTAACTAGCAAAATTTAAATTAAAAAAAAAACCCACAACTGGTCATTTGTTTCATTTTGCTTTTGTATGTTGAGTAATTTTGCATCATATTCATGATTGAACATCATCATGTTGTTTGGTCTGAGGCCTGGGTGTATTTTAAATTTGTTTTTTTCTTAAAGCCTTTATTATGCTGCTTTGAGTCTGTCCATACATGTGCTGCTCAGAGATGAGCTGGGACCCTAGGCCAGTTTCTTCACAGAATTAGCATATTTCTGTCTCTTCCCTATGGAATTCTTCCTTAAGCTCAATTTTACCTATCTGTATTACTTATGCACAATTTGTGCAACAGGGGCTATTCTCGGGGGAAATAGGGAGATAATAAAGAGAAACAAATCAGGAATTCTCTTGATACTCTGGCCTGAAGTGCCCTCTCTTCCCAATCCCCTGGCCTGAAAGATGTGGTTTCTAATAGGCTCTCTGAGTTGTGGCTGCTGACATTGCCACACATGCTGACTCTGCTGAGAGCTCACCATCATGAGATGAGAGGGAGAAAAAAAAAAAAGAGGAAAAAAACAAAGCAGTAGAGATTTCCCTTTGTACTCTCTGGATCACAGGGTACTCTTTTTTTGGCCTTGTGGCCAAAAAGAAAAGATTTCTGTGGGCATTTTACCCATCCTTGGTACCATCACCCTAGCTTTGCTGGGTGCCCACGTTTAGTTCACAGATGCAAGAGAAAAGAGGTAAAAACAGAAGACTCACCTTCATATCAATTGTTCTTCCAGATTTTGACTCTCTTCCTCAATATTCCTGGTTCTATTTATTTTTCAGAGTCCCCCCACCCCCACTTTCTTTTATTGTATTTTGTCCAGAGTTCTTGGTTGTAAGCAGGAGGATAAATACAATTTAGTGGGCTTATTCCATCATGCTGCACTGGAAGTCCCTCATTCCTTTTTGGAATCAGAGTTTCCATCAACAATATTTTTCTTTTATTCTCTCCTTCCCATGTCAGGGTGTGGTAACTGCTTCCAGGCAGAAAATCAGGACAGTGCTAGGGCCTACCACATTTATTTTCCTTCTCTCCTGTTCTACTGATTATCCCATGAGAACAGTTTTTTTTTCCCACATATTTTGTCCAGTTTCACAGTTGTTTATTACAAAAGGGCTAGTCGAGTGCTTGTTACTTTATCATGGCTGAAAGCCTACAAAATGAACTTTGAGATCATGGCCATGTTGGCTTCTCTCCATATACACCATCTAGATCTGTGTGAGAGGTGCTCACCAAATAGAAGTTAGACAGGGGAATCTTCTGTATGAGTATCTATAAATCTGGACTTCTGCCTGAAGAAATGCTTATTTATTTGTTCACTTTTTTTTTTTAACTGAGCACTTACCAAGTTCAATGGAGCAAAGTGTGTTTCTCCCAGAAGTTCACAAACTAGGTTGGGGAGAGGAGGCAGACAAGGAATGCTAATAAATAATTCCAGGGAATGGCAGTACTTGATGCTGAAGAAAGGATGCAGATGGTTGTAGTGGTTCAGGGGAGGCTTGGAGATGTCAGTACCTGCTAGGGCAATTAGAGATAGCTTCATTCCATTCCTCTAGGTCTCAAAAGCCATATCCGGAAAGGCTGATAATTCTACTTGCTCAGTGCCTGGAAGGAGGGGTGAAGTTCCTCCAAGACAGAAAATTATAGGTCTGGAATTTCAGAAAAAATAAACTTACTGCCTTTTGGCAGGGGGTCAGGTCACAGGACATCTACTAAGAATGATGGTTTTCTTTTGTGATTGTGCTAGAAGTGAGTTAGATAAAAACTTCCAGAAGGAGGTGATTTGAGAAACAGCATCTTGGAGAGAGTATAGAATTAGAGAGAAGAAAAGGGCAAAGGACCTTACAAATTAGTGTGATAACACAAAATACCACCTAGAGGAGGAACAATTATTGGTGAGATAGAGACAGAGAGACAGGGAGTAAGACAGAGAGAGAGACAGACACACAGACACTGTGTGTGTGTGTGTGTGTGTGTGTGTGTGTGTGTGTGTAACAAAGTAGGACTAACCAGAACAGAGAGATCTAAGGAATCCTGGGAGTTGAAAGGCTGGGTGCTGAGTCAGATAATCTGAGTTAGAGGTAGGGCTGGCTTATTGAACCAGGAATTTACATTTGATGCTGAACAAATCAGAAAGTTTTTTGTTTTTGAGTATGGGAATGTGTGTTGACTGCAGATTCTTCACGAAATGTTACTTGGTGGTGGATTGAGATCCTGGACTGCAGGATCCTGGACTACACAGATTGCTGATAGTTGGATTGGAGCCTTGAAAGGCTATTGCACTGGCGCAGGAGTAAGGGACTCAGAACTGGGCCAAAAGACACCCAGGTATAAGAGGAACAAGAAGAAAGGGTCAAAGGTTTTGGCGTGGAGACCCTGCAGTCTGGTGATATTACTGAAAAGAAGACAGTTGGGAAGAGCATTGGTTTGGGGAGGAAAGTGCCTGACACGAGTTTCATGGACATCTGAAGATCAGGTCATCTGGAATGTACATGAAGATAGGAAACTTCTATAAGTAGGGACAGGTAAGAAGTCCAGGTGGAAGATGCAATGTGGGTGCTGTTTATATGGGCCTGGTGGTTTAATTCTTGAGAACAGATGCATTTTCCTGAGGAAGAAGAAAGGAAGGAACGTCACATCTTGGATTTAGGAAAGTTCATAATTTGACAATGGAATAGAGTCAATGGCATTACTAGAAAGAACTTATAAGAAGGAAGAGAAGCCACTGGATTGTGGTGTCATGGAAACTAAGGGAGACAGATGTTCCAAAGAAGGTGTGGAAAGGCCTTGTGTTTGGCCCAGAGCCTTCTGGGGAGCAGGTGTAGGCAGAAGGAAGTTTAGAGGGAGTGCTGAAGAAATGGAAGCAAAATGTACTTATGTAGTTGATCAGTTTGTGAAAGGAAGAAGAGAAGACAAAGAGAATGAAATGTCAATGATGTTAGAAAGTTTAGCAGAATGAAGAAAATATGTGTTAAGGGTGACTCTTCTTCATAAAATCTGGAAGGAAAACACTGAAGAGAAAGGAAGTTCAGGAACAGTAAGGCAGGGGATAATTACGTAGCAGGACCACTCAATCTGGACAGTGTGGACTCTGCTACAAGTCTTAGATGCATTCCATCCAGGCCATGTCTGCTTCTTAAGATAGAGTTTTTGCCACCTTATCCTTTTAAATACTTCTGGGGAGGTAGGGATCATTATTTTATGAAGCTGCCCCGGACTTGAAGGACAGAACTGTTGGAAGAATGTTTGATAGTGGCTACATTCTGCTCCTCTCTGATTTAATACTAGTAGTAACTACTACTGAATAGTATTACACATTCTATTTCCTCTAACATGGTAAGGTTGATTTTAGTATTACTCCCATTTTCCAGATAAGTTGAGGCTCAGAAAGGTTAAGTAACTGGCCATGGTCACATTGCTAATAAGAGAAGGATCCAGTATTTGAATCCTAGCCTGTTTATATCTGTTATCCCTTGGTCTTCTTGTTCCTGCTTGTGGTATGTCATTCTGCCTCCACTTATTATCTGTTCTCCAACATGAAGGCCCTTCAGATATATGAAGTCAGTTATCCCACATACCCTAGATAATTTCCTGTATCTCCTCCTCTTTCTCTTTTTCCTCCTCTTTCTTGCTTGCTCTTTTTTTCTTTTTTTTAATTGTTAATTCAACAGATAATTATTGAGTAGTTTGGTTTATAAGTCACTGTGCTAGGTGCTTCATGGGCAATGTTGAACAAAACAGACCAACACTTTGCCCTCATAGGGTTTGCAGACTGGTGAGGCAGGCATATTAAATGTGCAGATTAATGCAGAAATCTATAAAAAACTATGAGGAGTACTGTGAAGGAATAAATATTTCTAGCTACCTGTGGCACTCTTTCTCATAAACTCTGGGTTTCAGAAGACACACCATGCTTGCTTCTTTCCTCTGGATTCCTCTCCTTTTAAGAGGTAGACTTTAAATGAGGCCAAGTTTCCATCCCTGTGGTCTGATCTTGGAGCACAATGAGGCTCTTAACTGAGAAAACTTGTGTTATTGCAGCTTTGAGGTGGGAATGGGCAGAACCACAGGCAGGAGTGACTAGGGAGAAAGAAAACCTCTCCCTTCTCTGAGATAAGGAGACAAATGTGTAGAGGGCCAGGCAGAGGCAAAGGATGGAGAGCCCAGGAGTAGGGTCAGATGATCTCCATCCATCCCATGAAGAGTGACTAGAGATCATGCTAAATAGATCACCATGTCATGCATTCCCTTCCATTCCACAAATCCTGTCTTTCCTTTCATGTTCCAGCCCCTCTTGTTCCCACACCTCCTCTGCCTGCCTTCTCTTCTCCTTCCCTCTCTCCTCTCCTCTCCCCTGCCCTTCGTTTTCCTTCATTTTCCTTCCCTTCCCTTCATTTTCCTCCCCTCCTTTCCCCTGCCCTGCCCTTCCCTCTCCTCTCCCTCTCCCATCCTCTCCCCCTCCCCCTCCCCATCTCTCCCTCCCTCTCTCTCTCTCTCTCTCCCCCTCTCTCTCTATCAGTCTCAATACCATAATTTGGAAGAATCTAGTTGGAGAATAATGTCAAGAAGTACAAATACAGATTTGATGTATCTGACCTTTTTTCTCTTCAAAACAATAAATGTCAAATAGTTTAAAATGACAGCCAGGATGGCTAGAGATCGTTTATGTGCTTAAATATTTAGGGAAGAAATGTAGTTCAGACTTAAGTGTAATTTTCGTGAAGATTCTGACTGAGGAGAAAACTAAGTACTTTTAAGGAACCAGCATAAGCAGTGATGTTTACATTTCAGTCCACATAAAATATGAAAATTCAGAAAGGAATGAAGTGGTAAACAATCCCTGATAGGTAATGAGGACATTTGGTAACATCAAAGAAGTATTTTGCAACACAAAATTATGTTTGGGTTTTTCATATGGTGTGGTGGCATTCCAGAGAAGGACCCACAATCAGCATGACTTCTCCTTTGGTGAAAAACAAAATATTTTATATATGCAGGTTTACCTGTATCAGTTACCCTATTTTACTGAAGACATTTTATTGTTAAAACAGAAAGAGGGAGAATTATCTTGCTCCAGCTGTGTAAATCCTGATAGAAGTATAATCCTCCAGCCTGGAGTGTAATTCTGTACTCAATCTCATACTCAATTATCATCAGAAGCAGCAGTGTCCTTTTCAGAGTGGAGGCTCTGAAAGGTTTTTTTTTTTTTTTCTTTTCTTTCTTTTCTTTCTTTCTTTCTTTTTTTTTTTTTAAGAATGGTGAACATTAGTTAACCCATTTACTTCTGAAAGGAGGCAACACTGCATTATGTTGAGAAAATAGAATGTGGATTTTGTTCTTGGTTTGGTGGCCAGCTTCAGAACTTACTATAGTTACAAAATCTTAAGTTAGCAAGACAATAACTTAATTTTTCTGCTCCTGGCCTCTTCATCTATAAGGTGGAGATTATTATAGCACTTGCTTTATAGGGTTCTTAGGAGGAATAAATGAGATAATTAAAAAAAGAGTTTAGTATAGCACCTGGCACATGGTTAAAGCATTGAAAATATTATACATTATCTTCAGTTTTATTATTATGTTGTTTTATTAATAAAGGAACTTTCTCTCATTTTTTTCCCCATGTCATCCTTGCTGAAATCTAACTGCACTCAAAATTAGAGTTTATCTTGTAGGAAATACAATTAAATAAAAGAAGGGACTGAAAGAAATCTGTACATATTATGGACTAAAGCAGCCTATTTGATCACAGCTAAAGTCATCAGAAAGTCAGTGTCATCCCATTGTGTATTGCCTAAAAATTCCACATGGAAATAGCAAATCTTTTATTTATTTATTTTTTAATGTCAAAGAACTTTAAGTCATAAAGATGATTTCTAAACCCTTAAGATATTCATTATAAGATATTTTACTTTCATAACAGGAAAAGTCCTTATTTCAATAATTAACTATGAAGTTTGAACAATGACAATGTCAGTTAAGGCATGGAAGGAGGGAAGGGATTTCTGGAATTGTGAGAGTAAGTTTCCATTTTAGGATATGCCTAGTTGTCCTGTTTGAACCTGGGAAAATCACTTAAGCTTTCTGAGTCTTAGTTTCTGTCATATGAAATAAGTGAGTTCTAATCTCTACTCTCCCTTTCATGTTAAAATTCTGTGATTCTAACCTATTTCCAGGCCTGGTGCTGAAGCATTACTGGGAAGATGCTATTTCTGTGAATAGTTGCAAGGTCAGTCAGAATTTCACAGAGCAGTAAAAAGAAATGATAACCTTCTCTGATTCTTACACATTTTGTAACTAGCAGATTATGCCAAGAGCTGTTTACTTCTAACTAATATGCCTCAGAGACTATGATAAGATTATATGTATTTTCATTTCTACTCCAAAGGAAAACCCAAGTTATTTTGCTTCTTTTCTGGCTATATAGTGAACTCACCCAAGATGCTCTGTTCTGGTTTTCTGTTCTAATCATTATAGCTAGTCAGGGACCAATTGTTTAGACAGAGGCAATAGATAGGTAGGCAGATAGACAGATAAATTCTTATCTCCCTACTTACCTATGTACATGAAAACTGTACTTCCTCTACCTTATTTGGGTAGGATTTAGGTTGGGGTAGGATACTGGGATATGGGAGTACTTGACTCATTTGTCTCAGTATAATGGACATACGGGGTGCTCAGTAAATATTTGCTGAATCAACGAAGAAAAGAACAAAGAATAAATGAGGAATAAAAATGTGACATATGAAAATGGATATAGGTCCAGTCCAGCCCTCTCCATCTTTAATAACCACCTGCCATGGTGAACACAGTGTGTCTTAACAAGTTCATTTGCTCACTTCTTAATGGCTCATTGATTCTTTCCTTCACTTCAATTCTCCATTTAACAAGTAATCATAGAGACCCCTGTGTGTTCAGAACTTTGTAAAATTATAAATACAATAGTTACAAAATGTGATTCCTGACTTTAAAGAACTTAGAGTCTTTAAGGAAGACCATAAATACAAGATTTGGAGTCAAAACTTGGGGATTCAAGACTTGAAACCAGCATCAATTAGCTTCATGATCTTCATTTAAACAGTCTTGAGTCCTGCTGATATGTAGGGGATGATTCCAACCTCACAGGATTGTTGAGAGGATCAAATAAGATTATATATGTAGAATAGTGCTCTGTAAAATTGAAAGCACTATAAGCATTACACTAGCTATTAGAAATAATACAAGAGGGTACGGGCTTAAAGTCTAAGTGTATTGGGGCAAAGAACACTGAGTAGGGGTGATGAGTATGGACTTCCTGGTAGAGCTGAGCCTTGATGGGTTCTGGAGGATGAGTAGGGTTTGGATAATCAGGATGAGAGAAGAGCATTCCAGAAATGGAGCATGAGTGAGGGGTGCCAAATTCAGTTTGATTAAGCCAACTTGTCTTCCTGGAGTAGCTAATATGAATCTCATGCTCTGCTGACACTTCTCTGGAGGAGAGATTTTGTGTTGGATGGGCAGGATGGGATCAGGATGTGACAAGAGGGCCTTGGAGACTATGCAAGAGTGTTTAATCATCTTGTAGGAAGAAATGGGCAGCTGTCAACAGGTCTGATCATAATAGAATTTTACGGTGATGAAATTGGTAGAGGTGTGAAGTTCAGATTAGAATGTAGGGACTAGAGTTGGTAATGTGAGGTAGAGTGCGGGGGAGGGGGTGGAAAGTGGGATGGCAGAGAGAAGGACGACTGCAGAGAAACTTTGCAGACCCTGTTGTCAGAGGCAGAAGAGGGATGAATCAAAGCTATTCTGGAACTTTCCACCAGTAAGATTAAAGTATCTTTGATAGAAAGGAAGAATTGGGGAAGCAAAGATTTGAGGAGGGGAGGGAGAGTTGAGTTCTACTTACACATGGGAAGCTGAGATAATAGCTGGCTCCAGGCAGCAACATCCTCTAGGCTATTGGAAATGTGGGACTAGAACTCCTGTAAGAAGTCAGGGCTGGGCATGGGGATTTGGGAATCATCAGCACAGAGCCTTCTTATAAATTATGCACTTTGCTTAGAACTTAATTTCATGTTTTTCAGAAGATAAGAGAAATGAAAAGCTTGCTGAATTATGGATTATGCAACTGTATTAAAAGTAATTCTCCTTCTCCCCCTCCCGTCTACCTCCCTGGGGATTTTGGTGTTCTCTTCTTCCCTCTGATCCACTCTCTCCGCCCTAATACTTTATAAACTGGGTAGGGGGGTTGGGGGGGGGGGCAAAATAACGTCTATTTCTGTCAGATCAGAAGATTGTCAGTGAAGAGATTAAGGTGATCGGGAATGTTCACCAGAAGATATAGTGATCCTCTTGGCACTCCCTCCAGTCCTTCAGAGATCAGAGGCATAGAAGGTTTCTCTAGAGGAAAGCAACCATTTATATTTATAGGAGGAAATGTTTAAAGAGCTAAATTCTCAGTTCCCTGGACAGCTCTGTTGTTTGATTTACAGCTTTTCTTAAGTAAAGCACTGATTCTCGACAAGAGATGAGCTGCTTGGCAGATAATGTGATCAGATGAAGTAGGGGTTTCAGAGCTGGTGGATGGGCTTGAAGCCGGGACTCTTTTCCTGGCACCAAGCTTTCATTAGTGGTTTGAACTGAGTTAGCACAAACAGCAGGTGTGCCTCTCAGAAGTTGAATTTTCTTTAGTCTCATCCTCTTCTTCCTCTCCTTCAAAGGGAACATTTCCCCAGCAATTTACTTAGACATTCTCAAGAATTACCTGGCACAGGGTAGCAGGCTTGACTTTAGATGAGGTAATGATGGGGAAGGAGAATTAAGACGCAGGTGCTAACATTTATTGAACATTTATTATATGCTAGGCACTTTACAGACATTCTCTCATTTAACCTTTACAGCCACAAAAGATGGGTATTTTAATCTGTTTCGCAGATGAGACTTCTGGGGGTTATGTGGCTTGCCTAGATCATAAGATTTGGTTCCCTTAACTGGGATTAGACTTCTAAGCCTAAAGATTCCTTCCTTGTTCCAAGCTGTGCTTCTTTCCCATCCCTATTATAAGGAAAAATTATTTTTAAGAAAGACGCTTGATTATAATTTTCTACAAGCCGGTGGAGGAAGATGGGAATCCAGGAGCACTCATCTCCATGTCCTTCTCAGCTGTGTCATTTCTGTCCCTTGTCCCTCTTTCCTTCCTGCCTTCTCTAACGCTTTGCACTGTCTATCATTGCGGGAGGCCCCTGTCTCTTCACACATCTTTCCCTTGGTGTGTGGGTTAAAGGGATGAGGCAAGGTGAGGAGGCAGTAGAGCACCAAGTATTTCATTTTTCAGGGCATTTTATGCACTTACAAGTGATCTTCTGTGGAGCATGGCCAAGGACAGGTGGATACTAGATTTTGGCTGCATTATAGCTCCTGATTTTCATTTCGATTATGGACAGACTTTGAGAGAAGTACCTGTTATGTAGAAGGCACCACAGTGGGTGCTAGAAAAAAATAATGATGAAGTGACTAAACTGGAATTTCTTTAGAATCAAGAAAAAAAAAGTGTGCTATTGTTGTACAGATTTAAGAACAATGGGCCAAGGAGAAAGATTGGGGAAGAGAGAGAAGCAGACAGCAATCCCCAAATTCCTGGGAATGAAGGACAAGGACAGTACGATGTGTGGCCCTGGCCACCCGGCCCGGTATACTAAGTGGCCACTGCTCAGTCCACAGCCCTCATGGGTCCAGACTCTCTATTTGGAGGCCTGTTTCCACTGACGTCCTTCAGGTGGTCCTCCATGCAGACTTGCTAATCACCTCACCTTTTCCTCCTGCTCTGGAATCTAACACGTGAATGAATGGATGTCAGCCTACCCTCAGGGTAGTCGTGTAGATACTTTCTAAAACGCATTAATCTGGGCAGGACTGGGAAAATGGAGTGGGCCAATGCCCCACAGAGCACTCTCAGGTCAGCCAGTGCATGTTAACAGCCTTCCAGAGAAGCGTTGCTCATTGTGAGGATTTCAGATCAGTGAGGAAGTGAGGCCAGCTGGGAAGATGACGCAGATGATGGACATGAGACAGTCACCATAGCACGTGGCACAAGGCCATCATAGTCCATGCACCATGCAACAAGTGCGTCATAGACATTATTTGTACTGTGATCGTATTTATTATCATTGAGATCAGTTAAGATGCTTTTGGCTACAAGTAATGAAGCCTCCACGGAAAGTAGCTAAGCAGTCTTCTATAATAAGAGGTCGAGAGTTCGTGTGGCTCCAGGGCTGGTTAATTCATAATTCATGGCACAGGACAAAGTTAAGGACCCAGGTCCTTCCTGTCTTTCCACTCTGCCTTCTTCGGAGTTGGTGGCTGCAGAAGCTCCTTCACACACAGCTGAAAAGAGCAAATGTGTGTTTTTCGTTCCTTCATAAGAAGAAGGAAAACTTTTCCAAAGACCCCTAGTGGAATTCTCCTGTGTCCCATTTGTAGGGCTGCCTCGTTATGACCATACCCAAATCAAGAGGATATCCAGAGGAAATAACATGGTTCACTTGGTCTCAAACCTGAACATGCATCAAAACCCTTGGCAGGGCTTATTAAAACAGCCTCTACTGGGCCCCATCCTTAGAGATTCTGGTTCAGCAGATGTTGAGCAGAGCCCGAGAATTTGCCTTTCTATCACATCCTCTGTTGGTGCGGAGGCCACACTCCGAGAACCGTTGTCTTAAACTTTTCATCAGTCATTTCGCAGGTCTGAGGTACCCCTTGACCTACACAGATGCCCCAAACATGACCACAGTCGAGTTTCTCTTAGCAAGAAGGGAGAGGGAATGCCTGCTGAATGTCGACATCATCATTTTTAATTTTGAGAGTTCTAGAACGAGCAGACAGTTCCAAATAAGGCTCTCAGTTCCCTCTGGGTTGTATTCTGTTGGGGGCTTCCCTTCACGTGAGACAATCCAGGAGACTATCTGGATTGCAAATCCAACTCCGCTAAAGATTGGAGAAAGTCTCACTATCGTTCTGGCACCAAGGCTTGTGCATATCAAACATTTAGATTAAACACTGGCGCTGGTGGAGGCAGCATCTTCTTCTCCCTCTTTCTCCTCCTCTGCTTCCTCCTCTTCCTCCCTACAGATTTCAGGGTCGTATGAAGCTTCTGCTTATCAGAAGACGGAATTCTTTGTGGCCCTGCAGTGAGCACACTCAGAGCTTCCTGCTTTGGGGACGCGCAGCTCCTGTGGCAGCAAAGGGCTTGAGGGCCTTTGAGCTGGAGGCTGCGTGGCACAGAATCCGCCATCAGGGAGTTCGATGCTGCGGTTACTCCTAACTGAATGCTCATTATTGATGCTAATTGAACTTGAAGTTAATGAAAAAGGATTATTTTACAGGGCTTAAGTTGAGGCCAAAATTGTTATTACAGGTTAATTATTCTCCTTAAAAGGCACCATTACAGCCATGATTGTTTTTTATCAGCTTTTTCTCTGGTACCAAAAGAGATTTCTTCGAAGGCAAATTCCTGATATAATTAGTCACCTCATCTAATTCTTAATCACCAATCATTTCTCTCCAGATAAAGGTTAATCAAAGGTAGAGGAGTTGGATATTCTGCCTTAATTGCATTTGATCAGTTTCAAAGAAACCCTTTTCTCTTCCATTTTTAGTTAGGAATGTGGCCTTTCCTTGGTACTTTTAAGCCTGGAATGGGGAAGCAGAAATCAGGATGGGCTCACTGCAAAAAACACGCTTGCTCTGCTACTGGTGACAGCCAGAGGTCGATGTGCCTGGGCTGGAGGTGGGGCAAGGTCCTCTGTGGGGGTGTTGCTGGGAGTCGGGGACCTGGGACCTGGGTCTCTACTGGCCTTTCCCTTCACTCTTCTCCTTTCTCCTTTTCTTTTTGATCATATGGAAGCAGGGCAGTGGGTAAGGTGCCCACATATGGATTCAGTCCATAGCAACATCCAATTTATCCTCACAGCTCTGTGCTTTTATCAAGTGGTTCCCTCTTCTAGGGTGCCCTTTTGTTCCTTTCTGTCCTGGGAAATGCTCTTCATACCTTGTGTCTCCACCCAAATGTCAACTCCTCCACGGCATATAGCCTCTGTAGCCCCTCCCTGCTTCTACAAGAGAGACTCACTGGCTTCTTTTTTTTCCCCCATAATCTTGTGACCCCATGCCTTTTCTGGCCATTTCTGTGACTATTTCTGAGTCTTCTTGCACCCCCATCCCCTTTCCTCCTCCCATTGCAGAGAACAGTTTGGACCCCATGGAGACCTTTGGTGTATGTTCTATACATTGGGTTGAAGAGACATGTACCTGAATCTTCTGCACCAAATGCTACACCTGGGAGATGTGTATAAGGCCAGGGAGAGACAGACCCATAACTTGAGCCAGTATCCATTCTTTGCTGTGGGCCATTGAACATGTGGGAGTGCCATGAGCTCACTCCTGTGGCCCTCCCTTCCAATGCCCATTGGCCAAAAGAGAGTCCAGGGAGCCTATAATCTGGCCAGCAACTGACCAGAATGAAGCCCTCAACTAACTATTGAATTTTGATGGTCAGGGGTCTCCTGAATGAAGCCACTAAAAGGACTGTTGAAATGCAAGGTTATCTAGAAAGAATAAAATAAGCAACTATGGCTAATTGTGTAATACTCATTTACTAAGACCATGAATTCTTTTCTACATTACTGAACTGGTTACCCCGTAGGTTTCTGAGGGAGCAGCGCAGGTGTGGGATGGTGCTTTAGCTGGGCTGACAGCCACAGCCTGGGGTGGTCAGAGCCTCAGCTTCCTGTTTCCATTCTCAGAAATTTTTGTCTTTCTGCCAAGACTTCAGTTCTATAACTTTCAACTCACAGGCCATTCCCTTTTAGAGAAGGACTTTGTCTTTTAACCCTTGTTCACTTCCACTGTCTTTCAGAATGAAGAAAAGATTTCCTAGTGGAATCTTGATTCACTCTGGTGTGGCCCTGCCTTCGCAGGTTGTCACCTGTTCACAGAGCAAAATGGCAGGGAGGAGGAGGAGTTCCAGTGTTCAGAGCTAATGATGGTTTTAAATCATCCCAGAGAATTAGGAACAACCGGAGGCCCTCATGTGTGCCACTGTAACTTGTCAACCCCAAATCCTGCCTTATCTCCAGGCATAAAAGCCACATTAAGTTTTAAGACCCGATTCAAAAACGCATTACAGATAATGATGACACCTTGATATGAATTCTTCAGAAAGGAGCCTGGCCATTTGATTTGACATATTGAGGTTTTACCACTGATAGTATTGTTAGGGGTTTTATGGTTTCCATTGATTGTTAAGCAAATGCTACATCTTTCTATAGGAAATGTTGAACCCCAAAGTCCATTTTAAGGGGAACATGTGTAGGTGTGTGTGTGTGTGTGTGTGTGTGTGTGTTTAAAGCATTAACATTCTTAGGCTTTTCCCCTTGTCTTCCTCCTAATGGAGAAGCAATATCCTTAAGAATTTGAAGAGAATTCAGAGTCAAAGAATGTACTACATTGAAGAAAAGTGCTTGGGAGCAAGAATGAAATATTAGATAACATGATAGCACCCTGATGTTTTAAAGTTTCATTTTTCTACTGTAGAAGAAAATATCCTAGCTAGAAATCATATTATTGGGTTCTTGTTGCTCTCCCACTAGTTAGCTAGGTGATCTTAGATAAGTTATTGAGAGTTTTAAGAGCTAACACTTTATTGGTTCTTTTGAGTTGGGTTTTGTCTCCATTTCTTATATAACCATCCTAGGAGCCTCACAAAGAAAGTATGATTGCTTTCCCATTTCACAAGGGCTTAGAGAGGTTAAGGCACCTGCCCAAGTGGAAGAGCTGGGCTCTTTCTTAGGGCTCACAGACTCCTAACACCTGCCATTAGCCACCTTGATATACTGCCTGTCTTGAATCCAACAACACGGTCCACAATGGTGGCAAATAGTCACTAAGCGCCTACCAAGTGAGCCCAGGTCTTGGGAACAGGATGGAGACAAGTGTGGTCCCTGCCCTCAGAGCTTACAGAGCAGGACGACCAAGTTCTCCCTTGGCTTCTTGATCTTTTTTCTAGTTTAATGTAAGTTTTCAGATACTTGACATCCCTTTCAACTTGAAAACTTATGAGCATTTAAATTATTTGCAATGACTTCTGGTCTTCCATTTCTTTATTAATATTAGTCACATACTAATATTGGATGACTGTCATGTGCCAGGTATGCTTCTGAGGGTTTTTATAGGACTATTGTATTTAGCTTTTATGCCAGTGCAGAGAGAGCCTGCAAATGAGGAAATGGAGGCTCAGAGAGGTGACCTTGGCCAAGGTCATTCAGTTTATAAATGGCAGAGTGGGAATTGAACCCAGTGCTGTCAGCCCCATGCTTTTCCTATATAAGCAACTTCTTGAACCACTGCACTTGAGATTTAATAAGCTCCATTCATTTAAACAAGCTAATTGCTCTAACTATAGATATAGTGGAAACAGGAATCTAGGTAACCAAGCAGTATTGAAACCAAGCAGAAGTCTGTTTATTATAGGCAGCATTGGATACCAGGAATTCAGACCCAGACAGCCTCAACCTAGGTGTTAGGTTTGTTTGAAGCGAGAATGAGTCTGGGAACCTTCACAGCAGTGGAAGCTAACATTTCACCACAATGAATTGAACTTGGAAAGTTGTTAGGTATAGAAACAACAACAAGAACAAAGAACTAATATTTATATACTGCTTTTTAGTTTCATAGGCCCTTCCACATCCATTATCTCATTTGATAAGAGGAAAAGAATAATGGAATGAGTTGGAAGCCTGCAAATATATAAAATGATATTGAGTCTGCCAGGGAGAAACTCAGAGCAATGAGAAAAAGGAGCAGGGTCACTCATCAGAAGTAGACTGGCTTATCTTTAAATACCTGATCAGGAAGGCGGCTGAGTAGTAGATAAATGTAAAAAGGATCATGAAGCTGAGAATAAATGGAGCAATCTTTTTCTGAATGGAAAGTAGCTGAAATCCCATGGCTAGAGAAGAGGAGGGGTGGAAATATTCAGAAATTATGGCCAGAGAAGAATCCCTAAAGCTGTCAGGCAGCAGGGGATGACAACGGCCCATCAGGAGTGGCCCAGAATAGATGGGGCTGTAAATCAAGGGGAGAAGCATTATGGCCATTGCAAGGTGCTGCTGTGCCCTAATGGAGAATGGGCTGGACGGCTTTATAAAGCTGGGTGTCCCAGGCTCTGGGCATGATGAAATTGACCATGTCAACCTTGGGGAGGCTCAGAATTCAACTTGCTTTTAAAAATGGGCTTAGGGGGTACTTAGATCATTCTGAAGATCCAGAAGTCAATTTTCCACCTCTTTCAAGAACCTATTTAAAATTGAAAAAAATGATATTCTTTTGGAAAGAGTATGTGTGCTGGAACAGGGGAGAGGTTCTGTGTGTCCTGGCCTCTGTGTTTCCCAGTTCCATCACTGCCCACAAAAGCAGACTGGGGTGGTGTGGATGAGGCCTGGGGCTCTAGCATGGGTGGTATTGGTTTCAAGTTCCAGATCAACCACCTACCATGGACCAATCCCTTCAGCTCTCAGCCTTCAGGTTCTCTCAGGTTAAGTTATATCATCTGTAAAACGGGGACAGTGATATCTCAGTGATAGCTCATTGTGAGGATCAAATGAGCTCATGACTGTAAAGCATGTAACACAGGGTCTGGTGCAGAGTAAGCAGTCAGAAGCAATTATTGATGGGGGGTGGTAATTGCTGTATCTCTTTTCCCAGAAATCACAATTCAACAGATGAAGAACATAGGAGAAAATTTTCTCTGGGTTATGCTACGTAAATAACCTCAAACTCTTACTGCTTTACCCTATTTATAGTTCTCTCATTCATGCTGCTGGTTGGTGTCATGGGATGGCTGCTGTTCCTCTATCCCAGGCTGTCAGCCCATTCAAGTCTGCTCTGTGAACCTTTTTATTCTGGGATTCAGGATGAAGGGACACCATTTCTCTGAGCCTCAATATTCTCATGTTAGAGGAAACTAGTATGAGAGAGCCTCTGCTTGGAGCTGGTATCTTGCCACATCTATATACATTCCAGTTACTAAAAGCAGTCCTGAGGTCCAGGCCCCCAGCAAGGGAAGTATATCCTCCCATGGAGGGTGGGAAGGAGAGACAATATTTGCAGGACAGTAATGGAGTCCCCTTCGTTCTCAAGGCCTCATGGTTGTAAGCAAAGTTATTTGATGGATCAGGCTGAACTCAGTTCAGCCACTGTTTAGCTGAGCAGTGATCACATGGTCAGACAATGGTCTTTTGCTGAATCTTGCTCTTAGCTCCGGCACTGTGTGGAGAGAGGCTGAATGTTGGGCAGGGGCTGGGGTGCTGTGCCTGAGTTCTCCCCAGCACTGTGGCACTCAGTTCTTGCTGCATCTGTACCTCAACCTGAGCTCTCAGTATTTTGGTGGCAGTTCCAGGTCTGTGTGAGTGGATGCTGAGACGGTGTCTCCCTAAACAAGTAGATGATGTAAGTGTTAATGCTGATTCCCAGGAAGTATCAGAATTTAGCACTTTCTTACAGTTCTCTCCAGAATCATAAAATATTCTTCTTTATGGGCCTCAGACTTGTCGTTTTTAAATGAGATGTGGTAGAGTGATCTCTCAGGCCATTTCCAGTTTCTATGGTCTATGAACACGATGATTTGACAAGTGCTTGGGAGGCATGAATGACATACTTGATTTGAAACTTCCTAATGTAGATAAGTGTTAATTGCAACATTACATTCATTAAAGTTGCACTGCATTGCCCACATAACTATAAAAGCATGACTGTCTCGAGGTCTCCTGTTACCCCAGGGTGTTTGTTTTCCTACATCTCCCTCTTTCAAAAAATCTGCTGCAAGGTGTCACTGACATGTGCATGACTGGTCATTATTTCCATTTTTGGAAGAGATGAGTCTTTACCTCCAAAGGAATGACTTTTAAATACCATGATGTAACAGTTGAAGAGAACATTTTAGGGCAAGAAGGCCCCTTTTCTTCCTTATTCCAATTTGACAAATGTTTATAGAGCACCTATTATGTTTCTCACCAAGCCCTGTGCTTTCATTTATATTGGTTTACTTAATCCTTACAAATTCCCTTGAAGGAATTATTAGCATCCCCATTTTATAGATGAAGAAACTGAATCCCAAAGAAATTAACTTACCCAAAGTTATATAGTCAGGAATGGATGATCTAGGATGCAAACTTAAGCCTCTTTCACTGCAATTTCTGTTCCCCTTTTGATATTTCTTCATATTATTATTTTTTTTTTAGAAAGAAGGAGAGGGAAAGAGGAGTGGGGGAAGGGCAAAAGGAGAGGGAGGAGAGAGAGAGAGAGAGAGAGAGAGAAAGAGAGAGAGAGAATGAATCTTAAGCAGGCTCCACACTTAGCATGGAGCCAGGCTTGATCCCACAACCCTGAGATCATGACCTGAGCCAAAATCAAGAGTTGGATGTTTAATCTACTGAGCTCCCAGGCACCTCCTTCTTTTGTTACATTTTGATGAAATGTGCACTGAGCTCGGAGTTGGGGGCCTCCATCCAAGACTTGAACCTGCTTCTGGCCCATGTGGCTCTCATAAGGCAAGTCTCTGGCTATGTGGAATTGAGGCAAGGGAGCATTTAGCTGCTAGAAGATCTTTATTTTTATTGTTATTTAATTTATTTTTTATCTTTTTTAAAGATTTTATTTATTATTCATGAGAGACACAGAGAGAGAGAGAGAGAGACAGAGAGACAGAGAGAGACAGAGACATAGGCAGAGGGAGAAGCAGGCTCCCCATGAAGAGCCTGATGCAGGACTTGATCCTAGGACCACCCTGGTATCACAACCTGAGCCAAAGGCAGACGCTCCACCACTGGACCACCCAGGCACCTCAAGATCTTTATTTTTAGATCCAAGTTCACAGTTTATGAATTCAGTGGCTTTAGGTTAATCACATATATGAAACAGGACTTACGATACCTACCCTGCCCACTCCCGGAGACTCTGAGCACAGAGAAAGAATAAATATGAAAATGCTTTGCAATCTGTTTAATATTATTCAAATATAAGGCATTGTTGGTGGTTCTATCTAGGAGGGAAAAGATGCTAATTTCCACTTCTCCTCTTAAAGATAGGTTCTGCCAAAAAAAAAAAAAAAAAAAGAAATTCCTACCCCCTCACTCAAATGTTTATTTTGAGGGTTCCAGGAGACAGGAGAAGGACTCTCAAGTCTGTAGCTCCTTTGTAGCAGAGAGAACAAAAGACAGAATTTCAAATTCACCTTTAGAAATCCCAGTGCACAGAAATCCAGATTTCCATCAAAGACATTGAGGGATTTAGATCTAGGCTGATTTGACCTTGGAAACTCCCACGCTTTCATCCTAAAACAGGATGAAAGTTGGCTAGGTACTAACAGAGTTTACCAAATAGAAGACCATATCTCTTTACTCTAGTGACATACAGTCTGTTTGGCATGGGGGAAAGGCAGTTCCACAGAACAGCTAAGTCCCAGGGCAAGTGGTATGGGGTATAGGTAGGGTCTATTGCCAAAATGAATGCCTAGCTAAGACAGAGGGCATAGCTTCCTTCTCTCCTGCGTCTTCAACAGGAAGTGTAAATGGCCCGGAAATACTCATTTAGGGGACTGAAACCCTCAGGACATGCACACTTTTTGAAGCATTTATCCATGTTGTATATGTAAAGCGCCTTGTTGTCTTGTTTTATCAGCTTAACTCTCAGTAGAATCTAGCAATAGCTGGCTAACTGGTTGTTTTCCTTTTCACTTGACAAGCTGCATCATAAATGAAGTGACTGCTTGGTCAGTCATCTAGGGCTAGGAATACTTGAGACCATCATCAGAGTCTTCATCTACCTCACCTGACCATCTACTACCCCCCACTTCACTTTCATTCTTTATTTCTCTCTTATTCTCTCTCTCTCCCTCTATAGATCCATAGATTGAAATCTCTTTCCTTCTTTCCCTCTCTCTCCCTTCTGTAGAGAAACCATTGTAGAGCTCTGGAAACATTTTGTTCCTTTCAAATGTGCTTTTAAATGTTATCAAAGAAAAAGACATAACTTTTAAAGAGGAAGCTGCCAGGCTAGTATTCTATTCACAGTCATTTTTTAGTTTTGAACTCCTATCCAGTGGTTTTCAGACTGTGCCCAGAGATGAAGATCCCCCCATTCATGATTCCACAGTAGCTTCATGAATTTTATACATTGGGATTCTTTTAGGACTTCACTTGATGGAATGTTCTGATACAAACAAACAACATGGAAATCCCTGTTTTATACCAACAGTAGGTTTCCCAAGAGTCAGAGGAAGGCATAGTGGATGGTAGAGGAAGATTTTTCAAATAGTAAAGAAACAGTCTTAGAAACTGGCATGTAACTCAGTTTTTTAAAAATTTTTTTAAATTTTTATTTATTTATGATAGTCACACACAGAGAGAGAGGGAGAGAGAGAGAGAGAGAGAGAGAGAGAGAGGCAGAGACACGGGCAGAGGGAGAAGCAGGCTCCATGCACCGGGAGCCCAACGTGGGATTCGATCCCGGGTCTCCAGGATCGCGCCCTGGGCCAAAGGCAGGCGCTAAACCGCTGCGCCACCCAGGGATCCCATAACTCAGTACTTTTCTCCAAGTAGTTTTGAATGAAAGTGTAAAAATTATGAAGATTGTGCATGTAGTAAGAAGAAACTGTTTTTGAGAAGTTGATAGGAAATTACATACACATCTTGATCTTGACTTCTGTGAACTTTGAGTTCCCCAGAGCTCATATAATATACTGAAAAGAAGCATTAGGGAAGTTTTTTTCTGGTGGTGGTGGTGGTGAATTACATGGTATGCTTCAAGGTCACTGATGCCCATGTGTCTCTGAGTTCTGAAGGAGGCTCCATGGTTGGAGCAACACAGCCCCTGGAAGTTTTACAGGAAAAAAAAATCTGAACTTGTTTTGGTTGAACAAAGGGAAAAGTCCCTTTAAGGAAAATAGATGCCATGGAGACAGTAATTTGGAGCAGTTGAGAATTAATCCAGAAATTACCCTGTTATATTCAGGGGTTTCTATTTCTCTGAAACTTGCTTTGAATTGTATCATTCCTTTTTTTTTTGGATGGGAGAGGGGAGGGGCAGAGAGAAAGGGAAAGAGAAAATCTCAGGCAGGCTCCATGGCCAGCACAGAGTCTGACATGGGGCTTGATTTCACAACCCCAAGATCATGACCTGGGCTGCAATCAAGAGTTGGACACTTAACCAACTTAGCCACCCAGGTGCCCCTGAATTGTATCATTCCTTTTTTTTTTTGTGTGTGTGTATCATTCCTTAAATAAGCAATTGAATGTTAGTAAATGAAGTTGTGTTAACCTTGATCATTAGCTAGTACATAGTTCTCTCTTTTTTTTTTTAAGATTTTATTTATTTATTCATGAGAAACACAGAGAGAGAGAGAGGCAGAGAGGCAGAGGGAGAAGCAGGCTCCATGCAGGGAGCCTGACGTGGGACTCGATCTCTAGTCTCCAGGATCATGCCCTGGGCTGAAGGTGGCACTAAACCACTGAGCCACCTGGACTGCCCCATAGTCCTCTTTTATAGAAAATATAATTGACTGAACTCTATGTTCAGTGCCTTCAGGCCCAATCCTCCACACCCGGGAACAGCTATGATAACTGGGTGGTTGACTAGAACCCATAGCATAAGTATTTACTGGTTGGCAAGTAGCTGAGTCATGACCTTGTCTGAGGATTCAGAGGTGATACGTAGCTAGTGAGCCCTCTTCTCACAAGTTTCTTCTTGGATGTGTCTCTCCTCAAATGGATGGTAGAGAAAAAGATGCCCAGAAGGCTTTATGGTTACCTGACTTGACATGCTTATTTGCCAAAGATTTTCCCCTTCAGCCATTTTAAGCTCCCTTGTGACATCTAAATATAGGGGTGTTTCTTTCTTTTGAAATAAAGGTCTTTGAATGTAGCCGTCCTTCCAGTGAGCCCAAGAAAAGATTGTCTGGCTGAGTTCTAAATTAAATGAAGCTACAAGGAAATGAGACAACAGAAACAGGAACAGACAGGATTTGGGTTCAGCCCAGTAATGGGCTGTCGAAGCCTTTCCTACTCAGTGTGATCTATGGAATAGCAGTAGCAGAACCACTGGGGAGTTTTTAAAGAATGTAGAATCCCAGGTCCCTGCCAGAACTGCTGAACCAGAATCTTTATTTTTAAGAATCTGCATTTTAACAAGACTCCCAGGGTGACAGTTTAAAAATTAGGCCCCAGTTCTTTGATACTCCTGTCATTGAGAGGTGAGGAGCCTATGTCCCTTCTCTTTGAATCTGGTTAGGTTTATGACTGTTTTAACCAAAAGCATATGGCAGGAATACTCTATGTGACCTTCTGAGAATAGATCAGAAATGGGCAAGTAGCTTTCTTCCAATTCTCTGAGATGCTCACTGTGGGGGAAATCAGCTGCAATGTGAGAACTCTGAGCATCCGCAGATAGCCAGACAAACACTTTGATAACCGTCCCTCCTAACCCTCGACTTCCAGCCGTCCTTGTGAAAGTGCCAGACGGGTGAATGAAGCCACTGTGAGCCCTCGAGGTCAGCCCATTCGCCAGCTGAAAACCACCAGATGACCCCAGTTGATGCCACATGGAGCAGAAGAATTGCCTAGCCAAGCCCTGCTAGAATTTATGAACCATAAAATTCATGAGATACAATAAAATGGTGTTGTTTTAAGCCACTATATTTTGATGGTACTTTGTTAGGCAGCAAGATACCTGAAAAGTATCTGTACCCAGTGAACTGTATGCCAGTAAAAATTTAGAAGCATTGCACAAAATAACATCATTCAAGGAGGCACTGAAAGAAATGTGCAGAAGTAGTCGAAGTGCTGGGGTGGGTGAAGGTGTTTTCCTGATTTCAGGTGAGACTATCCTCTTTCAACCTTTCTCTTATGTTTACTGTGTAAACCATGGCAAGTCTTAACAATACAAATTTGAAAACCAACATCTATTACTTGTCTGCTCTGCCAAGCATTGAGCTAAGTCCATCATCATATCTGCTACTCTTCATAACAATTGTATGAGTTAGGTATAATTATTATAACTATTCCTGTGTTATAAATGATGGAACTAAAGCCAAAGAGATTATAGAACTTGCCCAGGGTACACCAAACTAGAAGTTAAATGTAGGTCTCTCTGCCTTGAATGCCTCCTTTCCTCAGGTCATGCCATATTTTGATGGCACAAAGTTGAGATTCACTTACCCTCAGGCCAAAAAAGTTGCTGTCAGCTAAAAGCACTCTTCCATTCTTCTCTTCTGGGGAAAAACAGACATGGCTGGTATCACTGGCCTGAGTTGGGAGTTTCATCTTTTTTCTTTTTTCCAGTCTCTGATGGAGGACTGACAAAGACCAAGATGCAGGTGGCCAAAGAGGTACAGGACCAGGGGCACATGTATCGCACACCTGTGATATTTTTCTTAGGCAGCAAGCTCAACTGTAATTAATTGGTCTAAGAGGAAATTCTGTCTCATTCTTCAAAGAGTGAACAGATTTGAGCCTAGTTTTTATCCCATGTTACCCAGCTCTGTATTTATCTCATGAAAGAGAAATCCATTTCATTTCAGCATTTTTTTTACCAAATGTCATTGTATGCCTGTTCAGTGTCACCACTGTTCGAGGGGGTGGGAAGGGCTTTAGGTGAAAAGATTCAACACCCACCTCAGGACCTCATCGTCAGGTGCTGATCAATATCACTGGGCAGAGGCCAGAGGATGGACAGTCTGGAAGGGGCGGAAAATGTTTTCTAGATAAGATGGGAAAAGGTGGACCTTGGGGATTTCACAGAGATAGGGTTAAGAGCATTCAGACAGGGAGTACTAAAAGCGGAGGCCTAGAGTAAGGAAAATGGTAATGGCAAATCCTAATGGCAAACAGAGCTCAGTGGCTGGAGTCACTCCAGCTTTGTGTTGTGTGTGTAGAAGGAGTGGATTTGGGGTGGGGGCCCCCATCCTGTTGACCTTCTTGAAAGGGGAGTCAAGAGACTCTTTAATGCTCTTTTTTTCATTTTTAAGAAAAAAATTATCTGTCAATATCAAGGGTAAACTTACTTGTTTTTCCATTTATGACCAAGTAAAAATGTTTGGGTATTAGGTAGAGTTGCTAGATTTAGCAGATAAATATTCAGGATGCCCAGTTAAATTCAAATTTCAGATAAACATGTTTCATACAATATTTGGGATAGTCATGTGCTATCCCAAATGTATTCATTCTTTATTTGCAATTCAAATTTAATTTGGTGTCCTGTATTTTATGAAGTAACTCTAGTATTATGAAAACATAAACAGCTCCTGTGATTACTCATGTCTATTCCATAGGGGAGGTGAGACCTACTTGGTATTGTCTAGTTTTTTTAAATGAATGAAGTTTCAATTTAACCCAGTGTAATAGTTTATGTCAAGACATCGTGTTACACTTATATATTATTTTTTCTTATTTTCCAAAAGACTTGTATGTGATTTTCACTTGGTTTCTTCCTGTCAGCCTTTATTCTCCTGATTTTGACACTTTCAAGTCTGACAGCCATAGTTCTGAAAGGTGTTCTGGGTCAAGCCAAAGTTTGCCATGAGGAGACACCAAGGCTCTCATACTTTTAATCCTTCACAACCTTTTGCATTTCAGAGCAGGCTTGGAAATGATGGTATTTATTTTGACAACCTCAAATGGTGTCCGTGTTTGCAGATGCACACATTGGGTGGTGCTGGTGGGGGGTCTTCAGCAGGCTGCTAAAGAGCTGGGACTCAGGAAAGGAGGGTGTCACACAATGGCATGAGCCCCCCTCCTAGGACTCCCTGGATTGAGGAGCCTCCAATGCGTCTCCAATTTGCTGGCAGTAGACATCATCGAAGATTGGAGGTGTAAGACAAGGGAAAAGGGAGGCGTGTATATAGTGAAGATAATGATGACAGAGTGATTCATTCTGACCTGGAGAGGGCGAAGGGGCTGTGGGAGGGTGAGGAGTTAGGGAAAGTTTCATGGAAGAGGTGACATTTCAGCAAAGCTTAAAAAAGTCGAGTAGAATTTTTGTCTTGTTCTTGCCTGAGGAGTCTCGTCCCCTCTCCTGGTCTCCTCACATGACTTTCTGTGGAGTACAAGGGCTGAATACGTGATAGCGGGTGGAGGAGTCAGGGAGCCCGCCCCCCAGGCACAGAGGTTTGCTGTGCCCGCAGTGCTCCCGTGCCCCTTGCTCCAGAGTCAGAACCCTGATCTATCTCTCTTGCTTCCTGTAAGATACAGAAATGCTGCTCTTTGAAACTTGGTAAAAGCACCGACCTGCCAATCAGAAGAGGGAAGATCATAATTAATGATAATAGCCCTGTTTTAATTATAGCTATTTAGCAAGTTAGCAGAACAATACCAGTAACACAGCTCCACACTGAATGGGTCGGGAGCAGCCTGCTGTTTCTCTCAGCATTCACTTGGTGCGCCTGGAACTCTGCAAGGTTCAGCTCCCTGTAACTGGAGGGGTTGTCAACGAGAGCTTAGCGTGTGCATCTTCCCCCTGCACCGGCAAGGTCTTTCTTCCATTCCTTTTGGATCTCATGCCAGGCGCATCTGACTTTGAATCAAGGACCTCTAGGGCTACAAAGCTAAAGACAGACCTACATTCTTCTGGGGTAGAGGCAAGGTCTGGGGTATGCAGATCCCATTGAGTCCCCTTCTGATCTGTTCTTCTTTGGTTCATCTCTCTGTCCTGGTCAGATTCAGAATCCTAGGAAGTTGGCCCAGGGGAGGACCTTAGAGATCCTCTAATCCAGATGCTCAAACTCTTGAAGGCCAGAAGAGCTTCTCCAATTGAAGGGAAGAGTGAGAGAATGCTCACAAACCTCTGCTCACTCCGCCTCCAACTTGCTCCTGGCTTGAACCACATGGTTGTTCCTTAAGGAACTCTTAAGACTCCTTGGAGAAGTTGTTAATCACCTCTTTTTAAAAAGTGAGGTGACTAGAGGAAATACAGCTTTCTTATACCCAAGCAGTTAGAGACTGGAAGAATTAAAACCCAGACCTCCCTTCCAGATATATGCCATTAAAATAAGCCCACTTAGGTTATTCTTTCAGTGCAGAAAACCCCAATCTATCTGTCCATAGATCTCAAAGGATCTATAGCAGAGGACAAGAGAAACATAGGTAAGGTCTTGGGGTTGGGGACAACCTCTAAGTCAGTGACTTTCATCCATGGTCCGTAAGTGGGGTGTGTGTGTGTGTGTGTGTAGGTAGGTAGCATGTGTAGCTTTTTTCCCCCCATTGTTGAGAAGAGAATTCATAATTTTCATCAGATTTTGGCAGGATTCATGACCTCCAGTATTTAAGAACCATTGTCAGAGGTTACTCAGCAAATCATTGAAGGGCTCTGACAAACCCCAAGCTTCTGCTTCCTTTCCAGATCAGATTGGCACACTCTTCTGCCTTGGGGCACATCAGCCTTCCCAGCTGATTCTTTCTACTTCACTGCTAATTCCATGTGACCACAGCCCCAATGAAGATGGAACCTGACAGGTAGCAAAGGCGTGAAGTAGAAAGGAGAAGAGCAGGTTCTTCCCCAAGGCTTCCAGGGGGAGATTTGCTCTGTGAGATGACAAAGTGGCCTTGTCATTAATGAGGCGGACATCTCTCCAAGGATGGGTCTGAAGAAAAGATGGCATTTTCCCAATCCCTTTTCTGACAAGACGCAGCCTTTAATGGATGCAGAAGACATCTGTCGGATGGGGTTTCTTGGATCTGCTGTAAATCTGCCATGGGATACTGGCAGTCAGAGAGCACCATCTCAGGTGATAAAGAGTTGGATTAGCATCAGATGAGTATGAAGTAATAATTTGTCCCTTTGAAATAATTCAGGCAGCCTTTCTTCTCTCTGACAGATTCAGCCCATGGAGTTTCAGCCTTGTTAGTTATCAGATTTACAGGAAACTTACTGGCTGCATCTTACCGAAGGGAAGAGAAATTTCTCCCTAAAAGACTTTGGCCTGGAATCCTTCTTTCTTTTCTGGTTCATAAGTGGGCACACTATCTTCGTTTCCAAGGAACAATGGCTCTGTTGCTCTTGAAAGCAAAGGGACAGAAGAAGCTGGTACATTATGGCCACCTCCTCTTTTGAATCCAGATAAATAGATCATTGCTTAGGAGGCCAGTCCTTGAGGACCCAGCTCCCTTTGTTGTCAGTCTGCTGGGACACACATGACATTGCAGCATTGATTTGGGAGAGAGAGGACGTTAGACCAAGAGGCTGGAGCAGGATGGTTTAACACAGCACACACCTGTTCATGCCCTGTTACCAGTCATGGATGAGACGTGGATCTTGTACCAGAGTCAGTGAGTTCACAAGTTAGTTCAGTTGACATCGCTTTCATTGAAAGACCTTCTCAAAGGAGGACACAGTGTATTGCTGCATGTTTGGTGTTCGCTCCTTATTTTGCCATGGCTGGCGCTTTGGGAAGCACTGGTTGAAAATGAAAGTATTTTCTTAAGCTTCTTAAGTTTGGAAGTTTGTCAGGCCTGATGCTTTCAGAATCTAGGAGAATTGATTGGAGGAGGGATTTTCGTCCCCTGGGTCAGCCCTGTGTGTACTGGTGCTGCCATATAGACTTTGGCTAGTAGTTCTTTAGGACCATGCATAGGGGAGCTGAGTACCCTAGTTTATCAGGATCTCATGGTTCTGGGCTTGTTGGCTAAGGATACTGAGCAGAATTGCGTTCCCTGGGCCACTGGGGCCCGCCAGGGCAATGTCTCTGGCACTGGTCCTATTTCTTGCCTGCTCAGCGCTCAGGCCCTACACCTGGGCTCTGCCTCAGATGCCTACTGAACAGCCCCATGCCCTGGCCTCTTTCCCTGCCCCATCTACCAGCCTTGACTTCTGGATGTTGCATTCCTGGCCGACATTATCTCCTGATGCCATTGTCCCCATAGACCCAGTGACCCTGTGCCAGACACTTGCCAGCTGTAATGTGCCCCTGTGCCTCTGCCTAGCTCTGTACTTCCCTTTGCTCCCTAATCCCATGGCAGGGGAGTTCCTTCATCATAGTGATTGGCAACCAGTCATTTTCCAGGGTGGACTGGGAATTCCAAGGCCTTTGTAGTGATCTGGGCCTGCTGATAACACCCATATCTGGGTTGGGTGAAGTTGTGTTAGAAAATGCCTCAGCAGGACAGTGCAGTGTATTTGCCTAGGAATGATGGTCAGAGAATGAAACAGGCTTGGGATTAAATCTGTGGTTGATGGTTTACCAGCTGGTAGAGTTCAGGCAAGTCATGTGACCATGAAGCCTCAGTTTCTCAATCTGTAAAATACAGATAATTACAGGGATGTGTGAGGACAGTAGATGCATTGAACATGCACTTAACACAAGGCTGGGCTTATCATAGTTTCCATTATTATCACTCCTCCTCCTAAAGACCGAATTTCCCTGAAGACCCATAACATTCTTCCTTGCCTTTTTCTTCCATTTGTGCACCTCCTGTGCTCCTCAGTGGGTAGAGTACTGCAGCTCCACACCAATATTTCTCAGAGGCAATCAAGTCCCTTTTACAAATCATAAACAGGTGGTTTCTTTGTAAACAAAAAGCTGTGTACTTGATTTATCCTACAATCCAACAAACTGAAAGAGACGGCTTTTCATTCTGTACAATAGCAGAAAACCCATTCTTACCGAACAATATACTCCTCAATTTGTCTCTCAAGTTGGGGTAGATGGGGTAATGACCCCTACAGGCTGCAGTAAGCAGGTGCCCCCCCCCACCCTCTGATCTGGTGGTCATGTCTCTCTCCTGGGGCTCGGAAAGAGCCAGTGTCTTGGTGCTGGGCAGGGGGAAGAGAGGCTTCCTTGCTTCTGTTCCGCTGGGAGCCAGGTGGCAGCCCCCTGGGGCATCTGCTGCCTTCTGCCACTGTGGAGCCAGGGGCAACCACAAGGAGGAGCCCTGAGGCTCTCCAGCCCTGAAGCACTGGTTACCGAACTTCAGATGGGCAGGGCCTCTGTATGGGAGTGGGGAAATGGGGGGGGGGGGGTCTTGCCCATAATTTGCCTCTGCATTCTGTGAAATTTTAAATCAATTAAATCAGAGGTAGATGGGGGCCTCTGGAGTTCATTCAGTAAATGACTGACTAATTAACTGAATGAATGAGTGAATGAATGATTATTGAATACCTCCTGTGTGGCAGACACCATTCCAGGCGCTAAGAATATAGCAGTGAACTGTGAACAGAAGTGGATGAAAGTTCTCCATCTCTTCCTATTCTAGAAGGGAGAGCAGACAATAGCCAAGAAATACATAGCACATCAGAGGGTAAGAAGTCTCTGGGAGAAAATGGAGCCTGAGGAGGGGGGCGGCAGCTGATTTACATAGATTTACATAGGGTCTGGGAAGCCTCTGGGACAGACTGACGTTAGAGCAGGAATGATGTGAAAGATAAGAGCTACCTGGAGACCTGAGCAGAACTCCAGGCAGAGGGAGCAGCAAGCAGGAAGCATCTGTGGTGAGAGTGCATGTAAGCCCACATCAGCCTCCAACTTTAGCTTATAAATAGGCAAAAAAAAAGAGAAAAAAATTAAAATAAAAAAATTACATGTTTATTTCTGATATGCAAGTGTGACCCCATAGAGCTATATCTAAATATAAATGTGTGGTATTAGATTTGCTCTGAGCTCCCCTCTGTAGTACAGGGCTTGGACGCTGATTTTTATTTCAGGTAGGCCATGAAAATGGGGAGAAGCCGGGACCAAAGCATTTTACTTACCTGTGGTGTTTTTGTGCATTTCAGCCCTTTAGCATTCATACCTGGCAAAGAGGGGCTCCGTTAATGCTTGCTGAGTGAATGACCTAGAAGTCCGTCAGATGGATGAGGATGAGGGAAAAGCTAAAGTCAGGAATGGAGGGGGTGCTTGAGAGCGAAGGGGTTGGGTTATTAGATTTGGTGACCTCTCAGGTCACTTGTCACTTTTGGTCCTGAGGAGTGAATTCAACTCCAGTGCTTGAATACAGGTTTCACCACCTATCAGATTATCCCCAATTTTAGCAGCAGCTTAAAACAACCGACATTTATTATCTCCCAGAGTTTCTGAGGGTTGGGACTCCAGGAATGGCTGAGCTGGGGCTCAAGGTGTTTCCTGAGGCTATTGGGCACCCCACAGCCGGCCCCAGCCTGGAGAATTGCCTCCCAGGTGGCTCACCCACACTACTGTTGGCAGGAGAGCCTCCCCGCAGGGCTCCTGGAGTATCCGCACAGGACTAGCACCCAGGGACTAGGACGAGGCAAGTTCTGGCTCTGTGCCTTGCCATATGGTAGCTCGCTTCCCACAGGGTGAGTGACCCAAGTGACAGAGCAAGCCAGAACCAGCTTTATTCTGTGTCTTAGAAGCCAGTCCTTAGGTCTAGCTCATTCTCTAGGGGAGGTGACAGGCTCCACTTGAAGGAAAAAGTAGGGAAAGGCTTTGTAGACTTTTTTTTTTAATTCTATTTATTTATTTGAGAGAGAGAGAGAGAGAGAGAGAAAGGTAGAGAGAGAGCACAAGCAGAGGTAGGGGCAGAGGGGGGAGAGGGAGAAGCAGATTCCCCACTGAGCAGGGAACCTGACACAGGGCTCAATCCCAGGATCCTAGGATCACGACCTGGGTGGAAGGCAGATGGTTAACCCACGGAACCATTCAGGCACCCAAGACTTTATAGACTTTTAAAAATCACTGTGTCCACTTTTTTAGCTGTGGGAACCTCATCAGATCATTAACATTGAACTTCAGGTGCTAATTTCTGGCTCTTAGCATACTGCTTAAAACATGCAAAGCATTCTGTTAATGTTTATTCATTTAGCTAGGAAAAAAGGCAAGAACAGGTGGACAAAAGGCCAAGAGGGTGGTCAGATATTAAAAACACGTGGGCTACACCCAAGAAATTCTGATTCAGTTGGCCTTAGGTAAGATTTGAACACAGGTATGATTTTTTTAAAAAGTTCTCTGTGCTTATTTAAAATGATGTTTTTATATATTTCTTATTGTGGTAAAATATCCATAACATACATTTTAACGTTTTAAACAGTTTTACGCATACATTGACATTAAGTACATTCACAGTGTTATGCAACTGTCATCACTGTATTTCTGGAACTTGTTCATTACCCCAAACAGAAACTCTACACCTATTAAACAATAACCCCCATTCTCCCATTCCTGTAATCCCTGGTACCACCTATTCTGCTTTCTGATTCTATGAATTTGCCTTATGAGGGTTATTCCTATAAATGGAATCATATATTATATATATGATATGGAATATCATATATAAATGGAATCATATATTGTGTCTGGCTTATTTCACTTAGCATAGTATTTTCAAGGTTCATCCGTGTTGTAGCATGTGCCACAATTTCATTTTTTTTTCAGGCTGGATAATATTCTGTTGTGTGTTTCTTCTTCTTTTTTTTTTTTTAAAGGATTTTATTTATTTATTCATGAGAGACACACAGAGAGAGGCAGAGACATAGGCAGAGGGAGAAGCAGGCTCCCTGTGGGGAGCTGGATGCGGAACTCAATCCCAGGATCCTGGGATCACACCCTGAGCTGAAGGCGATGCTCAACCACCTAGCCACCGAGGCGTCCTCTGTTGTGTGTTTCTACCACATTTGGTTTATCCATTCATCTGTCAATGAACACATTTGGGCTGTTTCAACTTTTTGGCCCTTGTGAATAGTGCTGCTCTGAACATAGGAATACAGGTATCTGTTTGTGTCATGCTTTCAGTTTGGGGGATATAAACACAGAAGTAGAATTGCTGGATCATAGAGTGATTCCAGGTTTTACTTTTCAAGGAGCTGACCGATACAGGTATGTTTTTAAAAGCTCCTTAAGTAGTTCTAACATGCAGCCGAGATGGGGAGGACTGACTTATGGGTGAGGACTGCTAAGGAGGATCATCGGATGGCTGAGGAAGGAAGGCGCTCCTTGTCAAGGCACACGCAATTCAGTTGCAGGTGTTCCTATCTGTGTAAACTCGTCTCCGATATTTTTTGTGAAGACCCCTCTGATATGGGAAGAAACCGTGTGCAAGTCTAGAATACATACATTTGGCTTCCCGTAGGATTTCCTGCAAATGATTTCCCCATATACATCTCAGTTTCCCCGTGTGAAAGCCACATGATGCCCACTCCCTTTGATCCTCCTGGCATGCTGAGAAATGACATTGGTAACGTGGAGACAGGATATCTGAAGTCTGCCTGGGCAATATGGTGAGCTTTTCTCTGGATGCATGTGGTCTGAGAGGTCCTGTCCATGATGCTGTAGCTGTTTCAACAATGTCCCTCACTTAAATGTATAAATTTTCTCATTGATTTCTGAGTTCCTCTCAAGAGGGAGGAAAATGTCTGATCTGATGTATCTGATATTACACTTAGTCCCTTTGGATGCAGCTTGTCATTGCCAAGGTTCCTTTCAAGTATGTCAGCCTTTGTCACTCCAACAGAGCATTTTTTGTATTGGGCTTGAGTAGACTGGTGTCAAGTGTTGCTTTGTTCTGAGTGGTGGGGGTGGGGTGAGGACCAGTGAAGGAGGCCACAGATAAGGAAATAATCTTACAATCTTTTAAAGCCACAACAGCAGTCATACCAACACATGCTTTGGGAAGCATAAATCCTGGTGCAGTGGGACAAGAGGATGTGTGCATACATTTCTTGGACTCAGTAGATTAGGTCAGGAGTTAGTGGATGCTTTGATAGCAGAGCAATTTCTATTCACATTTGGGGAGTCATTGTAAGAATGGCCCTTTATGGAAACTGTATTTGTCCATTGCTAAATTTGGGCCATGCCGGACGAGAGATCTTTTAGAACAAACCAGTTTCCCATACACATGGGGAAATACCTGCTTTATTGGCCAGATGCCATTGCTTTGTCCAAGACATTAAAGGGGTCAGGCTTTTGAGGCCCAGCTTCAGAATAGGAGTATTTCTCTGGCAACCGTGTCTGCGCAGTGAGGAAGTAACTGGGGTTCTGATTGTTCTGGCAGCATTTCCATATCACACGGGGGCTGGGAAGGATGACCCCAGCTCCATTGGCCACTGCTTTGCCCAGGAAGAGGTCCCTGCTCTTCCTGTGAGGGCTCTACTACTTCCTTTAAGATTCTGCTTTGAACTCCTGATGCTGAATTCTCTCCCTAGGACTTGGCTCTACACCCCTTTGGGAACCTGTCTCTGGGCAGATTTTTAGCATCTTGTTTTGCTCCACTGATTTTAATGACCCTCCTACCTCCTGTCTGACCTGGAACTGATTTCTGAGTAGGATGGTTACCATTGACAGTGCCCCCCCGCCGCCCGCTGCCCCCCAGCCCCCGCCCCTGTGTCACCACTAGTTTTCTCAATCCCAAATGCTCATGTTTTGGTCCCGTCTCAGTTTCTGTTGCTCCCTTGGCCTGTGCTGACCTGGCTTCTGGGGCTCTCTGCATCCCAGTGCACACTTTTCCTCCAGCTGCTCCCTCCACCCCCTCAGATATCATTCTGGCTCTGGATGTGATCTTTGGGAGCATTGTGGGAAAGAGGCATCTGAACTCAAGCCATCTTGACTTTTTATCCCTAATCATGAGAAATAATACTTGGCTCTCCTGCCTGTTTGCATTGGGAGCCCACAGCACTGAGCTGTCACTTTGATAAACCACTGGAGTCAGTGGCAGAGCCATGGTCTGGGGTAGACACCATCAGTGCCTCTGCTTCCTTGAGAGAGTGTGGATGGGGGCACAGTGCACTAAGGAGCCCACTCAGTCTAAGCCACTTCCAAGGAAGCCTTTGGGAATTCCCTGGGCTTCTTCCAAGGAGAGATGCTGCTTACTTTTTGATGGGTAAATGTGTGTGCCAACTTGAAAATGATAGAGCTGCTTTTGAGCATATCTATAGCAGAGTTGAAGAAATTTAAAGAAACAAATAGCTGTAGGAGACCTTGGTGACTATCTCGTTTATCTAGCTGTTTTGTCTCTTCACCAGATGAGGAAACTGAGACTGGGGAAGATCGCAGGGATGTCCTAAATGCCACACTATTCTCCACCAGCCAGTTGCCCCCCACTGTTTGGCTTTGTTCTTAAATTTCTTGGACTTACAAAGCCCTCAGTTCTCTGAATTAAGAATGTTCCAGAGGTTAGTTCAGTCAACTCCCTATCATTAAATATTCTGGAATCTCTTCTCTGAAAGCCTGAAGCAATCAGAAAGAGAGAGAGGTAGAGAGGAAGGTGGAGGCTGTGAAGTTTCCTGAAGCTTGGATCTGAGGGTCTGTGTATCTGGAAGACCTGTGAGACCATTATCAGCCTGAGACTTAATGATACCTAATCTAGAGTTTGAAGGGCAATAGGCTGCATAGTTTCTTTGGCCAGGAGGGCAGGTTAAAAGGCTACTTTACTAGATATGGGTGGTTTCTCTCCAACCCAATGAGGCAGGCACTATCATTGCTCTCAATTTGTGATCGTTTCTTCAAAGCTAATGCCAGACTTCTGACTAGAATTGGTCTAGGATATGCCATAACCAGCTGTGTGACCTTGGACCACTCATCTTCCCTTTCTCAGCTCCAGTTTTTCTCATCTGTAAAACAAAAGGAGTTTTTTATATCTAAGACTTTTAAGGGCCCGTCATTGTATGACCCATGCCATATTGGTAGGATCCATTGAAGAATGATCCCAAGGCTCTCTCTTTTGCTGCATTTCTTGAAGGCTTCTTATGGTTGGGAATATAGTTGAAATCATTGGTTGAGAGCTGGTTTTGTTGCTCTTTGTGGGAGGTTTTGTTGCTCTTGGGTGCTTGCTGGGCCTGCCCTGATTTGTTTTTCCACTTTTCATACTCCTTGTGCCTAATAGGTCTGAGCCTTCCACTGCCTCATGCTTAGCAAGTAACCAGCTTGGATTTCTACTTGCGGAGGACTAGGTGGACAAAGGTGGGAAGACCTGATAAAGGAATGTAGTAGCCAATCCCATGAAGCCTATCCAGGACATTCGATCCAATGTAATTTAAGGGGTCAGTGCAGGATAGTTACATGGATATATTATGGCCTGAGTACTAATTGGGAATAACCCAGAGGAGCCTGGAATAGTCTAGAAACAAACTTCCACTCGGCCAGAAGATGCCTATGCTGCTGATTGGTTGTAGGCTTGGTCTTATATGGATTTCTCTTCTGCAGTCAGGCATCCTATCCCTCAACACTTGGCTTCTCCCAACTGTTCCCTAAAGCTAGTGGGGGGTCAATACCAAGGTTCACATATGTTGACCAGCCAGACTTCTCTGTTCCTACAATGGACTGAGAAAGGAACATGAAATATATCCATCTACAAACTGAGGGCTAATGTGCAAGTTATCACATCTAGTCTCCTTTCCTGCAAAGGTAGTCATTTGAATTGCACAATGATCTTACATAGCCCTGTGGTTCCTGTGGGCAAGAGAATCAGTCTTCAACAGAGATCTACAGCACTTAACTTCTCTTACAGGGAAATTGAGACTCTAGCCTTGATTAGTCTTGCCCTGATTTTTTTTCCCCCTAAAAAATTCTACTGAAACAGAAATGTGTAAAGTAGATAAGGAAATTGGCCAGCAATCCCTCAAGATAACCAGCACTATTAGTTTAAGATACATCTTAGACTTTTCTCTTTGCAGAAACATACATTCATTTGCATATTTTAAAATTAAATTGTGATTACATTTTCCACAGCTTTAAAAACTCTTTGTGAACATGACTTTTATAAATGCCTAATATTTTCTAAAACAGTTATATCATATTTAACTATTTTCCCAGTGCTGGAAATTTACCTTACATTGGTTTCAAGTCTTTTTTCTTTTATTTTTTTATTTCTTGCCATTTTGCATATGTCTGACTTACTTTGCCAAAGGTTATATAATGTATGCTTCCACCAGCAGTATGTGGGAATACTAAGGTCGCAATGAACCATTATCATCATTTGCTATTATTATAAATGAAGATTGTTAGTGCCTCATTATTATTTTAATTTGAAATTATTTGATAACCCATCGGTTTGGATATTTACCATTTAGATTTTCTCATTTAGAATTTTTTTTAAATTAATTTTTATTGGTGTTCAATTTACCAACATACAGAAAAACACCCTGTGCTCATCCCGTCAAGTGTCCGCCTCAGTGCCCATCACCCATTCCCCTCCACCCCCGCCCTCCTCCCCATTCACCACCCCTAGTTCGTTTCCCAGAGTTTTATGTTTGTGTCCTTTGTTAATCAACTGGGATCTTAGTGTTTTTTTGATATTTGTTATTTGCTTCCTTGTTGCAGGTATTGTTCCTTGTTCATTGTCTTTTAATACTCCTTATAATTTTGTGGCATGCAGTCCAATCCATTGGCATTTTCCTTTGTAATTCCTTTGCTTTTAAATTTAGAAAGTCTTTTTCTCCAAGAAATGAAATATATCTTTATCTATATTTTTTTATTATTTGTTTTTTTTTTCGTTAAGCCCTTTGATTTATACTGAATTTATTTAAGTGCAGGATCTAAATTGATTTTCTTTCAAGTAGTTAACCAAGTGTTCCAGTATCAATTTTTAAGCAATCTTCCCTTCTTTACTGATTTGTGATACTTCCTTTAACATTTATTAAAATTTGTTTCTGGGCTATTTGTTCTTTTTTGCTGACCTGTGTTAGGGTAATGTTGAGACTATTTGGTGGCTATTAGGTCAAGGGGCAAAGAAAGACATTAATCTTATCTTAGCATAACCACCTCTACTCCTTGTGAGAGGCTTAATGAAAGTATATGTGCAAGGGACAAACAAATCAATACAATATTTATTATTAGCTGGGGTAGGGCTCTATCCTTTATTATGGATGCTCCAGTTATCTCTTGCAGCATAGGAAACCACTCCAATTTAGCAGCTTAAAACAACCATTTTATTATGTCCATGGATTATATGGGTCAGGAATTGAAAGGTGCATAGCAAGGATATCTTGTTTCTACTCTGTGATGTGTAGGACCTCAACTGGGAATGACTTGATGGCTGTCAGCTGGGACTTGAGCTGGAACAGTCAGCTAGAATACATACTTGTAGACCCTCCATGTGGCTGCTTGGGCTTCCTCACAGTGTGGTGGCTGGGTTCCAAGAGTGAGTGTCCCAAGAAAACCAGGCAGAAACTTCACTATATTTTATGGCTCAACCACAGGAGTTATATAGGATCACTTCTGCCAAAGTCTCATACCTGTCCAGATTCAAGATGTTAGAAGGAGTGCCCAGGTTAGATTATAAGGAGAGCATGGGGGGTGGGGGATACTATTGTGGCTATTTTGGGATGAAGTCCAATTGTCAGAGTGGAACTTTGATAAGCTGGGCTAGAACATGAAGCTTAGACTGTTTCTCTTGCTTGGTAGTCTCTTTCCCCAAATATCACATGGTTCACTGCCTCACTAGCTTCAAATCTTTGCTCAAAGCCACCTTATTAGTGAGGTCTCCCCTGATCATCCCTTCTTGATGAGGATGCCCCTTCTTAGTGAGATCTCACCCTGATCACTATTTAAATTTGTCCTCACTCATTCCTCAGAACTCTCTATTATCTCCCTTTGCTTTATTTTTTCTACAGGAACACGTATCCCATCATCAAACATGCAATCTCACTGATCTATTGATTGATTATGTTATTATTTAGTGTCTATCTCTCTCTCTCTCCTCTGTAGAATTCAGTCTCCATGAAAGCAGAATCTTTGTCTCTTAAAGTTCATGGTTGTCTCTTAGTTGCCTCATAGGTGCTCACAATTATTGAATGAGCAAATAGATGCTTGAAGGGCAGGGGGCCCTCACTTCCTTCTTTCTCCTGGCCACTTTCCTTTTTGGGGCCCCTTCAGAAGCCAAATAGACAGCTAGCTCATATGCTTTCCTTCCTGGTTCTTTTCCTGGCTCCTGGAATCCCTCTCCACTTTCTTGCTCCAGCTCTATAGCGTTTCCACCCACCATTCCCTCTTTATTTATTTATTTTTTTATTGAAGTTCGATTTGCCAACGTCGTATAGTATAACACCCAGTGCTCATCCCGTCAAGTGCCCTTGTCAGTGCTCACTGTCACTCAGTCACCCCATCCCCCCGCCTGCCTCCCCTTCCACTTCCCCTTGTTCATTTCCCAGAGTCAGGAGTCTCTCATGTTTTGTCACCCTCTCTAATTTTTCCCACTCATTTTCCTCCTTTCCCCTATAATACCTTTCACTATTTCTTATATTCCCTGTATGAGTGAAACCATATAATGATTGTCCTTCTCTGATTGGCTTACTTCACCCAGCATAATACCCTCTAGTTCCATCCCCATCAAAGCAAATGATGGGTATTCATCCTTTCTAATGGCCGAGTAATATTCCATTGTATATATAGACCACGTATTCTTAATCCATTCATCTGTCAATGGACATAGAGCTCCTTCCACAGTTTGGCTATTGTGGACATTGCTGCTATAAACATTGGGGTGCAGGTGTCCCGGCTTTTCACTACATCTGTATCTTTGGAGTAAACACCCAGTAGTGCAATTGCTGGGTCATAGGGTAGCTCTATTTTTAACTCTTTGAGGAATTTCCATACAGTTTTCCTGAGTGGCTGTACCAGTTCGCATTCTCAGCAACAGTGCAAGAGGGTTTCCCCTTCTCCGCATCCTCTCTAACATTTGTTATTTCCTGTCTTGTTAATTTTCACCATTCTCACTGGTGTGAGGTGGTATCTCATTGTGGTTTTGATTTGTATTTCAAATTAATAAAATTATGAATGAAAGAGGAGAGATCATAACCCATACCAAGGAAATTCAAACATTTTAAAAACGTATTATGAGCAGCTATATGCCAAACAAATTAGACAATATAGAAGAAATGGATGCATTTCTCAAAAACCGCGAATTACCAAAACTGGAACAATAAGAAATAGAAAACCTGCACAGGACAAAAACCAGCGAGGAAATTGAAGCAGTCATCAAAAACCTCCCAAGACACAAAAGTCCAGGGCCAGAAGGCTTCCCAGGGGAATTATATCAAACATTTAAAGAAGAACTAATACCTATTCTACTAAAGCTATTCTGAAGGATAGAAAGGGATAGAATACTTTCAAACTCGTTTTATGAGGTCAGCATCACCTTGATTCCAAAACCAAAGACCCCATCAAAAAGGAGAATTATAGACCAATATCCCTGATGAACATGGATGCAAAACTTCTCAATAAGATACTAGCCAATAGGATGCAACAGTACATTAAGAAGACTATTCATCATGACCAAGTAGGATTTATCCCCAGGATGCAAGGTTGGTTCAACACTCATAAAACAGTCAACATGATAGATAACATCAACAAGAGAAAAAACAAGAACCATATGATCCTCTCAAAAGATGCAGAGAAAGCATATGACAAAATACAGCATGTATTCCTGATCAAAACTCTTTAGAGTGTAGGGATAGAGGTAACATTGCTCAGTATCTTAAAAACCATCTATGTAAATCCCACAGAAAATATCATTCTCAATGGGGAAAAACTGAGAGCCTCTCCCCTAAGATCAGGAACATGACAGGGATGTCCACTCTCACGACTATTATTCAACATAGTACTAGAAGCCCATCCTCAGCAATCAGATGGCAAAAAAATAAATAAATAAATAAAAGGCATTCAAATTGGCAAAGAAGAAGTCAAACCGCCCCTCTTCACAGATGACATGGTACAGTACATAGAAAACCCAAAAGACTCTACCCCAAGACTGCTAGTACTCACACAGCAATTCAGCAGTGTGGCAGGATACAAGATCAATGCCCAGAAATCAGTGGCATTTCTATACACTAACAATGATACTGAAGAAAGAGAAATTAAGGAGTCAATCCCATTTACAATTGCACCCAAAAACATAAGATACCTAGGAGTAAACCTAACCAAAGAGGTAAAGGATCTATACCCTAAAATCTACGGAACACTTCTGAAAGAAATTGAGGAAGACACAAAGAGATGGAAAAATATTCCATGCACATGGATTGGAAGAATTAATATTGTGAAAATATCTATGCTACCCAGGGCAATTTACACATTCAGTGCAATCATTATCAATAATACTATGGACTTTATTCACAGAGTTGGAACAAATAATCTTAAGATTTGTGTGGAATCAGAAAAGACCCCAAATAACCAGGGGAATATTGAGAAAGAAAAACCAAAGCTGGGGGCATCAAGTTGTACTACAAAGCTATGGTCATCAAGACAGTCTGGTACTGGCACAATAACAGACACATAGATCAATGGAACAGAATAGAGAACCCAGAAAGGGGCCCTCAACTCTATGGTCAACTAATATTCGACAAAGCAGGAAAGAATATCCACTGGAAAAAAGACAGTCTCTTCAATAAATGTTGCTGGGAAAATTGGACATCCACATGCAGAAGAATGAAACTGGACCATTCTCTTACACCATACACAAAGATTATCTCAAAATGGTTGAAAGATCTAAATGTGAGACAAGAATCCATCAAAATACTAGATGAGAACACCGGCAACAACCTTTTTGAACTTGGTCATAGCAACTTCTTGCAAGGTATATCTACGAAGGCAAGGGAAACAAAAGCAAAAATGAACTATTGGGACTTAATCAAGATAAGAAGCTTCTACACAGCAGAAGTAACAGTCAGTAAAACTAAAAGACAACCTACAGAATAGGAGAAGATATTTGCAAATAACATATCAGATAATGGGCTAGTATCCAAGATCTATAAAGAACTTATTAAACTCAACACCCAAGAAACAAACAATCCAATCATGAAATGGGCAAAAGACAAGAACAGAAATTTTACCAAAGAAGACATAGACATGGCCAACAAGCACATGAGAAAATGCTCCACATCATTTGCCATCAGGGAAATACAAATCAAAACTGCCACTCCCTCTTTAATGGCTGGCTGTCACTCTGTCCCAGCTGAAGCATGGGGAGTATTCCCCTGCCTCTGAGCCTCCCAGGCCACTCCCACCTGCTCCAGCCACTCTTGTTCTCCACCTGACTCTGCAGGGCCTTTTCTGTCCTCACCAATGGGAAGCGAGGATAATGCTCCCTCCCCAGCCCATGGCTGTGTCACTTCTTTTCATCACACTCCTCACTCATCCAGGACAAGGACATGTGGGGGGCCCTAAGACAACCCTGGGAAGCAGGCAGGCCAAATATGGGAGTATCTGTTTGTTGATGACACTGAAGAGCTGCATAGTGAAGGATCTTTCCTGAAATTATGAAGAACAGCAGCTAGAGCTGAGATGCTCCTGACTTGGAGTACATGGATCTCAATTTATACGCTTCAGTCCTTTCTGATGTGTTGGCTATCTTAATTTGTGACTCTGGACCGCTTCTCAGTCTCTTTGTGTTTCAGTTTCCCCCAAAGGAGATTTAAAACATCCCAAGTTGTAAGTAGGCAATTGTAAGGGACAAGCTGTCAGGGACAAAACAGCCTTGTTGCAATTCATGAATCAGTTGAATAGCGTGAATGTAGCAAGAAAACATGGTTGAATGTTTCTTAGGACATCTCTTTAGTGAACCTTGTAATTTGATCAATCACCTTCCAGAAATACCATTTTGACTATTTTTAATACAGAAGTTACATACTGAGCAAATGACTATTTTAGTTATGGTACTTCCCACTACCGTCAGTCTGGAGAACATTTTGACAATCTCTCTCTTTTCTTTAAGAACTACATTTCCTTGAAGGGATGTAAAGACTCAAGAAAATAACTTTATTTCACCTTCTTTGACACACTCATTTGAGATCTGGGCCTCGATAAATGGGGACTATTTTTTAGAAGGTTCCCTTTTCAAACTGTCATTCTGTTGTTATGTAGTGGTGTCCTGTGGAATGTGGAGTGGGCTGGAGGCTTACTTTATGTAAATATATTAATCCTGCTACTGCCCCGGAAGCTGCGAGGCAGTGCAAGCCAGATAATGAATTTTGCCCTTCAAATATTGAGCCAGTGTATATATTTCAGCTAAAAGTTAGAAGCTGGCATGTTTGTTAAGTGGCAGAAGGGCCCGGAAATGTGCATTTTTGATAGGTGTCCCAGGATTTGCGAGCACACAGCCATCTAAGAACCACAGATCAGAGCCAGCAGGAACCGGGAGCCCGGAGGAGCCTCACTGCTCCTGGGCATACTGCTTGGTGCACTTGCCTTGCTCACATGGCTGTTTGCAAGAGTTTTGTTTGGAGTTTCAGACAGCTGACTTGCACTCCACATGGCATATTTTCAATAGGCCTTTTAGGACTTTTCCCCTTCTGTTTCAGGCTCTCTCAAACCTTTTAACCATGTAGTTCTTTTCATCTGTTAACTCCAATTCCTCCACCTATAGGTTCTCTTCAGTCATTGCTGCGTATCATAGTGAGCAGCCTGGGGCGTAGAGATGTAGCTCATACATTTAGCCTGTAAATAGAACAGGAGTTGAAGCTCCTTATTACCATAGAAATTAAAAATTTTTCCACTCACATGTAGGTTTAGTCTTTAGACGGGGTTTGCTAAGCCTGTCAACTCCTAGAGGGCTCTGAGAGCCTTGCACTTGCCACACGATGAGCTGGCGCTTTCCTGAGGAAGGCACCAGACACTGACAGTTCCCACTGCACAATGCCCCTAGTGCATTGTGTGTCATGCTCTCAAATGCTGCTCTGTAAACATGAATGGGTTTCCTGGCCTTTCCTTTCATCCCATTTACCTGAGAGTCAGTGGGAGTGAGTTTAGTTCCTGGAGCTGAGCTGGATATGAGAGATGATGGGGAGGAGGAAGACCCATCTCCTGAGGAGTGAGGTGGCCTCTGTCCAGTTCTACTTCCTGTGGGGCTAAAAGAGCCCCTCTGCTGCCTCTGGGCTGGTCAGGGTCCGTCTGGAGTTTCTCCTTGCTTTCCTTCACGCCCTTTCTTTTTCTACCTTCTAGACAAAGTCACTTATGTTGCTGTGGTTCTAGAAACAGTGGAAACAACTACTAGTTTGGTGTTTAAAAAAATTAAAGAACCCACTCTCTGCCAGGTACCAGACTAGATGCTGAGGATATGATGCTGAATGGACTGGTTCTTGCTCCCAGAGGCCCTTGGGCCCTAAGAGAAAGACCATGGGCATCCAGAGATCTGATTGCAGTTCTGAATCCTCTGTCTTGCTGACAATATGAGTCTGGCCAATAATAATGTTAATAATGTCTATTTTGGAGCAGTATGTGCTAAGCAGAAAGTTAGGTGATTTCACACATATTATCTATTAAAGTAAGTCTGCTTTTTGTACTTGCAGTTTCTTTGTATTAGGCAGACGTTTTGTCAGCTCAGCTTTTTTCTCCACTATAGTCCCCTCCCCCAGGCCCCATGGCCATGGTTGTGTGAGCAAAGAGGGCCAACAGTCTTTATCCTGGAATTGAGGACAGGAGTGGATTGTGTAAGGGGGGTAAGAAGGTGAATCTGTGAGTCTCTGGGTGTGTGGATTGTTACATATCAAATTGAGGAGCCACTGAGGAAGTTGGTCCACACTTGAGAAATAAATAAAGCAGATTAGCAGAAAGGCCGAGATGGAAGAAGGTGAGAGGGGCCCCAGGTCCTCTCCAGGCCCAGGTATTGGCGTGCTCTGGATACGTAGCTCTTTGCCTGGTCTTGGGGTCTATGAGACAGTGTGAGTCCTAGCAAAATCTTCCCTTCTTGGCTGGAGCTAGTGTGAAATGACTTTCTAGTTATTGTAACAAAAAGTGCCAAATAGCATATTTCTTCTGTGCAAAGGGGAATTGATAGAATTAAATGAGCCCATGTGTCTGAAGATGCTGTGTAAGCTGTAAGGATTTATTTAAGATGCAGGAGATTATTGGCTGGCAATGGTGATGGCAACAATGTTGGTGATGATGATGAGTATCACACAACAGAGGGCAAGTTAAGCTGTAAGATGTGAGATGAGGAGAATTTGTCAGTAGGCCTCAAACGACCATGGTATTACCTGGTATGAAGTGGAGTAGATCTGGCTTTGGTGTTGGACCAGGTGGCTTCCATGGTGACTTAGGAGCTGATCTAAAAGTTTGAGCTCAATGAGGATAGAACTTGGGCCAATAGAGCAGCTAGGTTCCTTCTTGGAAGAGCCTCACTGTTGCCTTAGATTTGCTGGAAAGGGTCTTCCTCACCTCCAAGGAAAGGATCTATTTCATTCTCCTGATCCTCAGAACTGCTGACCCTAGCTCTAACCCTACTATCTTGAACTAGGTTTGGCCAGCTACTCAATAAGGGGTGTAAGGTGGGTGAATTGCAGTCACATGGAGTGCCTATGCCCTAAGTAGGTCACTTTAGCATGGCGAGGAGGTCATGGGTATGTTGGGAGGATGTCATGGAGACAGTTCACCCTGCCACCACCTCTATTAATTTCTCAGCAGCAGAGTTCTGTCTTGGGCTGTCAGGGGCAAACCCATTGAGCTCAGTAGCATCAGGCCAGAGTGTGTCTGAGAGGACTTGGCTGACATCTCTGACACCTTTGATGGATATCAGCCCTGTTTGATCTCCCGTGTCCTTCAGGGGAGAGGACAGGAGGTGTTTGTCATCATGATGTGACTTGCATATTGAACTGCTAGCTCTATACACATTTTTTTTTTTCTGTGAAAAACACTGCTTTTGCTCCAAAGATGGAATGTGTCCTTGCAGGCTGCAGACTCTCCCACCATTAGAGATACTCTGAGACCTGAAGCCGTTTTGGAGCTGTGAGGAGCGATCTTTCCCCCCATCCAATGGATTTAACCTTTCTCTCTTCTTTCCTTTGTGTTCCCTTCTTCGTCATTAAACAAAATAATATATGTGGGACAATAACATGCAATACATTCATTTATTCACCCATTCATTTATTCTACAAATGTCTGTTGACTGTGTGCCAGGCACTGTACTAGGATTTATCAATATAGTGGAAATACATGATTCTTAGTTTTGTAGGACCTAAGGGATAGAAACAGACACACTCACAAAAACAAACAACCCACCCCCCTCCCCCCCAAAAAAACTCAGCAGAAATATAAAGGACATAATCTTGTACCAAAGTGAGCACTGTGAAGGAAATAAACCAGGGCCAGAGGTAAGGAAAAACAAAGGATCTACTCAGGCAGGAAGGCCAGGGAGTGGAGTAGTCTTCTGCCAAGACCCTTAAGAGGAGAAGGAGCCAACCCTTCATGGAAAGAGCATTCTAAATAGAAGAAACTGTGTGGGGAAAAGGCCCAAGGCAGAAAGACCTGAGTGTGTTCAGTACATGGAATACAGCACTTAAACTCTCTGCCTTATCTGGAAAATGGGGGTAATGGTATATATATGCTGTGTTGTCATAATTATGAAGTGGGGTAAAGCGGTGTGTTCATTCAAGTCTTCTGAGAAGCAGATGCCAAGACAGGATCAATACAATAGATGTATTGGGAGAAGTGTTTTGAGGGGTGAAGGGGAGAAAGCCAGAAAGGGTGAGAGGGTCTTCAGATCTCAATGCAATCTGAGCAGCGCATTTTCATGGCTGTCAGCAGTATGTGCTTCACTGACCCTCTGGTACATAACAGGTATTAAAATTCAAGTGCGGCTTTTGTCATCAATATTACCAAGGCAATCTTAATAATTACTTTTGTGATCTTATCCTTGTTTTCCTAATTGCTTTTCTTTTTTCCCCTGATTTGGCTGTTCCCTAGACAGCTGCTAGAACCCCTGACATCACCCATACTCATGGGTGAGTCAGGGAGTCAGCTAGCAAGAGAGAAGAGATAGGTGCCATGTGGTGGGATGGGAGAGATACTCCTAAAATCACTCTTTCTTAAAAAGAAACTTGTCATACTACTAGAAGTTCTATCATTAAGAATTTCTTCCTTTGGGATAAGCCTCAAACCACAGCTACCCAAGGGAAGATTTCAAAGACTCTTTGTAGATTTTTATCTTTGTTTTCTTCAACTATTTGGAAGCACTCAACTCTGCTTAACTTCTTAAAATTCTCCTCCTTTCTTTCATGGATCCCTGCTATACTGATTATTCCACCTCCTTCCCCTTTCTTTGGTTCATGTCTATATTATTTGCAGAATCTCTTCTTCCTCCCATCCTTTGGGAACCCTAAGGCTCCCTTAATGTTCTTTCCCTCAGTAATCTACAATGATGGGGCCAGAAGCATGCCTGACAAGACAGGCTGTCTAATTGATTCCTCTTCCAGCCTCCATAATGCATCTCTCAACTTTGCCGTGGTCATTTCTCCTGGAAGTCCTCCCAGTAACACAGTGCCATCATGACCAAACCAACTTCTCTACTCCTGCCTTTTCCCACCCCTGGTTTCCCTCTCACCCATGCTGGGAATCTGGGGGACACGTGTGATGTTTTCCTTTCCTTCCCCTCCACTTCCAGCCACTCCTGAGGCTTCTGTTTATTTTTTTTCACAAGTGATCATTTTCTTCTCCTCTGCTTCCCCACCATTATCTTAACTCAGATTTTCTCCTGGCTCCAGTGGTTTTGCTATGCTGTGTTCATTGGTGTTTCTGCTACCTGCCCTCAATCCCTCTATTTATTTGGATCCATCTATTGTTTATCTAATACACATGGGTGAGCTCAAAGTGTTTTTAAAGTTCTTGAAAAGGATTTATTCTCAACAACTTCAGCTGCTTGCAACCTCCTCTGCTCACATCACTTGTGCATGGGTCTGGCTCTTGAGAGAGAACAGAGGCCAAGTCCAACTCAAAAGCCTTTCTTTCAGGCCCCGCCTGCCCTCCATTCCAGACCTGACCACTTGCTGAACCACTGTGATTTGTCTGACCTTTCAGACATGGTATCTTCTTATCACTTCCCTGATCAACTGCAAGGGGTTCTTCCCCAGTACATGGTCCCTCTAGTGGAGCAAATCCAGTTCCTAGCCTCAGCCCCACCTCTGCATCCTCTCCTACCCACTCAGTATGTTAAATATGACAAAGTGGCTGTTTCCTGAGAATGTCAGAAAGTTTAGTTTCATCAGACCCAATATCTGTGTAGCCCACTGTTAGATCATAAGAGATACTTTGTGAGCGAGGGTAGTTCAACTTTCAGGTCTCAATTATTACCTCAAGGGATGTGCCTCATCCTTAATTACGTGCTGTTATCCATAAATGTTAAAGCTCATATGATTTCACTTGCATAACATTATTAAAATGACAAAACTATAGAGCTGGAGGACAGATGAAGGTTACTGGATGTTCGGCGATGGGGGTGGGTGGGAGGTGGGTGTGGTTATCAAAAGGTGACATGAGACATCCTTGTGTTAGAAATGTTCTGTATCTTGACTGTGCTGCTGGATATAGGAATGAACACATGATAAAATTGCACAGAATTAGGAATGCATGTGCAGTGTGCACGCATACAGGTAAAACTGAGGAAATCTGATTTAAGATAGTTGGATTGTATCATTGTGAATATCCTTGTTGTGTTATTGTCCCCTACTTATGCAAGATGTTACTTTTGGGGGAAACTGGGTAAAAGGTGCACCCAGAATCTCACTGTATTATTTCTTGTAACTGCATGTGTATTTGATACTTATGTCAAGATAAAAAACTTAATTAAAAAATGTTAGTATTCCTAGATATGATACTCAGTGGTATTTGTTGAGCTGAACCATTAATTCTTTCAGCCAGTTGCATGCCTTTTGGGAGTAATAGATTTCATGGGATTTTTGTTCACTTCCTAAGAGAATGTTTCCACTAACTTTTCAAAATGAACCTCTAGCTTTAACTTCTCCAGCATTCTGCTTATTCTTATATTTATAATTTTGTAGACATCACTTACACCTCCTTGGTGCTCTTGCCTCTGGACTGAAGAGTCCCCATTATTGTCGTGCAACCTCAGTGTCCCTTTGACTGTTTAAGCTTTCCTTCTCTGGGCCCTGTGATTTTTGTTTTCTAAAGGCCAGAACTGTGCTCAGCCACAGCCCAACCATACTTTCATGGTGATTCGGTACAGTCACAATGGGATCTTCTCTTTGGTTTTTATTTTTCCTCTTCCTCCTCCCCCCCTCTCCTTTCCAATATTTTTGACTATAGGACACCCTAAATGCAATCCTAGAGTCCAGTCTGGGAAAGATTCCTAGGTGAATTCCCCAGATCTTCACTGAGAACTCAGAGCTTTGAATCCTGTTAGGTTGGAGAAAGCTCTGTAGGCTTTCCCTTCCCATAGGAGTTTGTGGCTTCTTCCCATCAATTTGCGAATTCAATCTCTGAAAACACTTAGTGTCACCTGCAAAATCTGAAAGTGCACTATTTGTTCCATACTCTGGGTAATTTATAAATAAGGTAAATAAATTTGAGTCCAGTTCTGATTCCCTAAACATGGGCATCCACCCCTTCTGGATCTTTTCTACTTCTAGCTCAGGTCCGTTTTGTTTTGTTTTGTTTTGTTTTTTTGCCTAATCCCATTCCCACAGTGCCCTGCCCAGACCACATAGTTCTACAAGGACAACTAAGATGGCTTGGCTAACAAGGGGTGGATGACACTCTTTTTTACTCACTTATGTATGAGTATCTCCATGGAGGTGGTATTTGGTGAAAGCAGTCTGATGGTGGAGTTCCATAGATCTGGGTTCAAATATCTGTTCCTGCACCTACTTAATGGGTGACTTCAAGCAGATTACTAGCTCACTCTCAGACTGTTTCTTCACATGAAAAACCGATCTCAAAAGGTTGAGGTGAGAAGTAAATGAGGTCCTATGTATAAAATACTTGGTATGTAGCAGGTGCTTTCAGTATGATGACTTACATTACTAGTAGTAGCTGTACTAATTTCTAGATATTTCATTGAGGACTTCTCATGCAGTATTTGTTTTTTTTTTTTTAAATCCTTGCAACAACCCTATAATAAAGGCCCTGTTATCATTTACCACTTTCTAGATGAGAGATCTGGGGCCAGGAGAAGTCACTTGCTCAAGGCTACATAGCTGGATAATGGCAGAGCCAAAACAAGCTCAGATCTTTCTGGCACTAAAGGAAGAGTCCTAACCCATGATTCTAAGTCATTCGTTTATCCCCTTCCTCCCTCTAAGAACCTCAGTACATTTATCAGGCAGTCACTTCACATCTTTCTTGGTAAGAGACGCTGTATCAGTAAAGAGAATATGCATATTTTAACTGGAAGGAACCACAATACCTCTCACTCAATGTTTATATAATTATCATGAATTTCAAATTAATGTCATCTGAATTAATGGGGTCACACATTAAAGAATCAAAACATGATCTTTAAGGTACTTTTTGGTTTTAAAATTTGATGATTCTATACACATAGCAAATCACAGGGAAATAAACAACTAAATAATTGAATAATCAGGAAGACTAAACAGGATTGATCAGGATTTTCTAGGAACCGCATAGCCATGGCTGTACTAAAACAAAATGGGCAGGGCCTCTGTCATCCAATCCTCTCTGACTTGATGGTTCTAAAGAGAGAATGAGGACTCATAAATTCTTGTAACCACTTATTTAATAGAGGCATAGAGGCTTTCGTCAGTGTGTTGATTTCTACTAATTAATTTTTAGGAGCTCTTCTGTTAATTTTTCCTGAAGTTCAAGGGTGTAATCCTTGAATATTGACCAATTAATTAAAGGTTATATATGTGCCAATTAATCAAGGTTCTCATCTTTACATTTCCATTTCCCCAGGGGCACAAGGCAGCAATTTATTGGTAAAAGGAAGAAGGGAATAACCCTTCCAGTGTCATTCCCAAGAGGGGAGGATGGCTGTGTTTAAAGGGATAGGTCACTTGTGCATATAGGAGCCCAATATTTAAACTGACTCAGGTGTCCGTCTTTTAACCTATGAGCCTTGGTACATTCAAATCTAGAAATGAAATAATAATGCTATTACAGAGCAGCGGTGAAAATTAAATGAGATATATGTAGAGGGCTGCGGTGCCTGCCCCTTCATCAGTGCATACAATAAATATTGATTGAGATCCTCTGTGTGCCAGGCCTGTGTCATGCACCAGGAGTACAATGGGTTATGTTGTCTGCCATGAAAAATAAGGCAGGTTGTTTCTGTCCTCAAGGAGCTCACAGTCTAATGGAGAAGAAAGAACAACAAAGGGTCAAAGATAACATGTAGAATTACAAAATGTGATAAAGGGCATGGAAAAGAACAGTATATAAGAGAGAATATGTCAGGGGGCAGAGAGAAGGACATGGGAAGCTGCTGTTCAATGCACATAGAGTTTGAGTTGTGCAAGATGAATGAGTTACAGAGATCTGCTGTACAGCATGATGCCTGTGGTTAGCAAGACTGTTTTGTGCACTGAAACATTTGTTAAGGGGGTAGATCTCATGTTAAGCATTTTAGCACAATAAGTTATTGCATAGACCAGTATATTTAACTATGGACTACAAACCTACAAACAAAAGTTGTACATGCTTTTCACTGACTTGATATTAGTAAAGCATTTGGAACATTGCCTGATACAGAGGAAGTGCTATTTAAGTATGTGATGGCTACAATATGTAAGCTCAAATATTAGGGCTTTATTCTAAGAAAATAATTGTGGAATGCCCAAAAACTTAATTGCTAGGATGTTACCCCCTGGGATTGTTAATTTGAAGTTGGAAACAACCTAAATGTCCAACAGTGGATGATTGAGCAAATGAGAGTAACCCAGAGAGAATAAATAAAAGAGAACCCAGGGAGTTAATACAATAGTGTGGACAGTGAAGGTGTCCTTGAGGAGGTGACAAACTGACCAGTGAAGGATGAGAAAGACCCTCCTGTGTGGGATGAGGGGCATGCAGTCAGAGGAGAACATTCCTGCCTGACCTGCTGGACCCATAAATGGGAAGGCTGATGGGGAGGAGGGGCTTGTCAAGTCTGAAAGATGAGTCCTAAAGGAGAGAAGGAAGGAGAAACTGGGCAGCCAGGCAGTGTCTGGTGCTGCTGGGTCTCCTGGACCATGAAAGTGAGTTTAGATTTTATTCCATGTGTGATAGGAACTTTACACCTTTGAGCAGGTGTAAGTGGAAAGATGGTGTGATCCGATTGACACATCAAGAAGACTGCTCCGATGGCTCTCTGGAGAATTCATGGGGAGGAAGATGGACAAGGAGGCTGGGAGGCTGGTCGAGAGGCTGCTGGACCCGGCACTGTGGGGAGATGATGGCAGCGTGACTGGTGTGGTCAAAGTGTGGGGAGCACGGTGGGTGACCCTGGAAGATGGTGTGGCATCAGAACCAACAGGATTGGCTGAGAGATTGGGTACCCAGGAGAGAGAAAGGTAAAGGATTAAGGACATAGCCTAGATTTTTGGTGTAATAGTAGGAAGAGTCGAGGTGTTATTCACTGTGATGAGGAGAACCAAAGAGTTCAGCTCTGGATATGTCGGATATGAAGTATCTACAGAATATCCAAATGGAGAGATAAAACAGGCTGTGGAGAAGTTGGGATCGGAGCTCCAAGTTTGGAAGTCATTCTATCCCCGAATGGTAATAACAGCAGCTTGTAGTTTATGAGTTTTCTCTGTGTTATTCTTCACTTGAGTGATGTAGGGCAAAGCGAGGATTGTGAAGGGATTGTTCAGAACTGTTAGGACTTCCCTGATGGGCAGGCCGTTCCTCCAGTTCCAGCTCCTACAGCCAGGATTTGAGAGATCTGCCCTATGGCGTGACACCTTCTCGACGTTCTGGAATGCATCAGCAGTAGCTGTCAAACTCCAAGGCCTCTCTGGGGTGGCCCTTTTTGGTGAGCCTGGGTGATAGTCAGTGAGGCAACTGGCCTGTTTTTTGAGTCTGGAGGGGCTGGGGAGAGTCATGTAGCTGTCACTGCAGACAAAGTTCACAATGTCTGTACTGTACACCCCTTGTGCTTGTCTAATTGTCACCTGGGTGGAAGGCTGTGATGTCTGTGGGAAGGTAAGACACTGTTTGTATTATCAATCCATTGCTATCTTAGCTACCTTAGCATAGTCCCTCTCAAGGAATCAAACTTTGTGCCACAGGTCATGGGACAAATGCTGCGTAACAGGCTGGAGTCCTTATTCTTGTGGAGTCATGTAAGGGAACAGAAGAGAAAAATGGATAACAGTTTTTGTTCTGTCCTCTATCTTCCCCTATAGGCTGGTGTGGCCAGAACAGAGTAATACTATGAAAAAGTTCTCTTGGGCAGAAGCATAAGAAAATGCAGATTCTAGCTCCCCTTCTGCTGTTTCCTGCCTATCAGACTTTTTTGCAGGTCCTCTGAGCACCGTGAATCACAGCTGGTCCATTGAGGAATAGGAGCCATCTATGCCTGCCCTGCCTTTCTTCCAGAATTATTTTAAAGATCAAATGAGACAATAGGTGTGAAGGTGCTTTGGCAACATCAAAGTGCCATAAAAGTGTGAGATACATGTTTTACTGTATGTAGGCACGCCACTGTCCTTGTGGAAGTAAGCCTGGTGAGGAGGATAAATATCAAACGGTGACAAAAGTGTGGCCAGGAAATGGGTAAGAAGATGTGTCTTTGGGGACTGTAACAAGGGGGTGCTGCTTGGTTTTGACCAGTATTTCTCAAAGTGTGGTCCCCAGACAAGCAGCAGCATTACGTAGAGCTGGTTAAACATGTATATTTACAGCTCCTACTCCAAACCTACCAAATCAGAAGAAGGCCTTCCTGAGAAAATGACTTTAATGAAATAAGAGAAATAATTAAAATTTAGTCACAGGGGAGGGGAGTGTAGGGTTAAGCATATTATTCCAGACGAGGTCTTGCAACAAGAGAATGTCATCCTTCTGAAAGACTAAAGTGAAGCCAGTGTGATGGGAAGAAGGGCAGAGCAGGTGCAGGAGGGAATAGACTGAAGCCACCCAGTGGAAGGGGCCTTGTAAATCTTGGGAAAGATTCTTCTGTTTATGCTCAGGTCAATGGGAAGCCATTAACGGGTTTGGAGCAGGGAAGGGCTTTTTCTGGTCAATATCATGCTATTGTAATTTTAAAACATTTCCTTACAATCCAATAAAGACGGTTAATTGTTTTAATTAGAGCTTATGCTCTAATTGAGGAAAAGGCACAATATAACTAGTGGGCCAATCTATGACTATCTAATCACCACTAATTGAGTGTTTGGCACTGTACGAGGCACAGTAAAGCATGCGGAAAAAGAAGCGACTCCTTCTCTCCACGAGGAAGATTGAGTACCTAGGTTAGGAGATGAGATACAAGTACACACACAACTCCCAGTCAAGGATTCCAGACATTTCCCCTTTAAATTGCGATCGCCTTGAGGATTCCAGGGACTGGGTCATTAAAGTGCCTAGGAGTCATGCCAGGCTTCCTGGAGGAGGTGGGGTACAAGTATGGCTTGGTGGAAGAAAGCATATAGGCAGATCAGGGAGGCAAAGGCTGTCCATGATCCTGACCCCAAATGAAGCCATCCTTGGGGTACCGGGTCAGGGCACTACCGGGAGGCCTCCAGCTAGGGTAATGGGGGTCACTTAGTGCAGTCACCGCTGATAATTTCTTCTCTGTCTCTTTCCCAGGCTCTCCTGGGGCATCCCTGATAGTTGATTGCTTTGCACTTGTTTTTTAAATTATTTTACTACAATTTGCTAATCATAGAAAAAAAGGCTCGCAGATCTTAAGCCAATAGCCTACAGAATCTCCCCAAGTGAACCACCTTCGTTAACCTGACCCTGATCAGGGAAAGGGGACATTTTCAGTACCTGAAGCCCCCTACCCCAGCCATTCCTCTTCCTCTGGAGAGTCATTGTTCTGACTGCTCACTTGTTTCTTTTTATACCTTATGGGCTCTCAGTCGCTGCTTCCCAACATCACATTCCTGAGACCTGTCTGTATCATTGCCTGTAGCTGTAAATTATTTCTTCCTGTTGCCGAAGGATATGCCATTGTGAGACTACATGACAGTTTACTTATCCATTCCACCCTTGACGGGCATTTAGGTAATTTCCAGTTTGGGGCTATTGGAGGGTTGCATTTGATCTGTGTCTTCCTCTTCAGATTCTCCGTATTGTCACTAAATTCATCTCCTCTAAACTAAATGCTTGTTGTGTATGTGTTTGGCAGGAAATAAATAGAAAATAATACTAAATAAAAAATGTGTGGTAAGAAATCCATGGTTTGAGAAAACCACATCCCCACCTCAACTCCCTACCTCCTCCTCTTCTTCAGGGAACTCAGGTGAAGGGAAGCTGCTACAGCTGGCTCTGAGGTGCTTCCAGCAGGGGCCCCTCAAGACGGGGCCATGTGGATCGCTCTCAGAGGCCTGCAGAGGGCAGGAAATATAGCTTGTTCATTTTTATAAATGGCTTGGTGTAGACACTTGGTAGATGTGTCTTGAATGGATGAGTTTCTAATAAAACAAAGCGTACAAGTGGCTGTGGATCTGTGATATGCCAGGTAGGCCTGAGAGGACCACGAGGTATGAAATTCTTCTTTTGAGGATCTTTTGGGAAGTGTTTATTAGGAGGTGCCTGGGTGGCTCAGTGGTTGAATCTCTGCCTTCGGCTCAAGGTGTGATCCTGGGATCAAGTCCCACATCAGGATCCCTACAGGGAGCCTGCTTCTCCCTCTGCCTATGTTTCTGCCTCTCTCTGTGTGTGTCTCTCATGAATAAATGAATAAAGTCTTAAAAAAAAAAAGAAAATGTTTGTTAAGCACTCTGCCCTTCTAGGGCCTTTACATCTGTCACTTCCTTTAATTCTCACCCAGCTCCGTGGGGGTGATGACTTGTCTTATCCCCATCTGCTGAGGCACAACCCATACTCAGTCACAGGTAACTACACTCAAAGTCATCCAGTCAGTTCAGATCCATATTCTTCACCACCAAGCAGTTGGTGTCAAGTGTGCACAGCTGGCAGGGAGCATATGGGAAGAAGGGTACTGGGGAAGCCACTCCCTCCCATAGGAGGCCCAGATTCTCAGGGGAGGTGGAGATTGAGTGGGACCTTGACGACAGGGTAAGGCTTACAGACAAGAAAAAAAGCACATGGGTCCTGTGGGATGGGGGAGATGCTAGGGAGGCTGCCCAGGGAGGTTGCAAGGGGATGCAGAACAGGGGGAGAGAAGGGGCACTTCCTGGATGGCTTCAGAATGCAACTGCTAGGAAGATGTCAGGGCAGGTCCATCCACAAATGCTGCCTGAGTCAGTGCAGCCCAGGCCACGGTCTCCATGGCGTGTTCAGTTTGGGGCTGTCTGGTGCCAAAGCTCCATGGCCTTGACTTCTGCATTTCCTGTGAGCTCAGTTTGCTTCCCTGCCTAGCCTCCTAAGTTGGCTGCTGCCCGCTGCCCCCAAGGCCCAACCTTGCTTGGGGCCTTCACCTAGGCCCTCAGAGTGAGGCTACCTCCACTTTGTCCTGCCCCTGATGGCAGGATCCAGCTGCAGAGAGCTCAGAATGGAGCCCTGCCTGAGTCTCTCCCTCCCTACATGCCTGCGTTCCCCATCCTAGGGAACCCTCTGGACAACAAACAAATCCATTAACATTTATGAGGGTTTTAGAGGCTAGATATTAAAATACAGTGCAGGAAGCTCTGCAGGCTAGCAGAAACACTTTAGAATTCTCTATTCATCCCCCTTTCACCACCAGCAATTTGATAATTATCTTGAAGACAGTAAAGGTGTTCCTTTCCTTCCTCCCCTTTAAGGCTAGCTCAGTGGTTCTCCAACTTGCTTGTGAAAAAGCCTTTCTGAGCCAGGTGGTAGGCGAAGCACACATATTGCACTTTATAGGCAATTTAAGGGATTTTTGAGCATGGTTTTTAATTCTGTGTGACTTTTACCTTTTGTGCTGATTTCAGAGCAGAAGTCCCACTGTACTGGCAAGTTGGTGGGGAAGAAAAGCCTTCCTCCTGCGCCTTCCTGGGGGGACTAAGGCACACTCAAGGCCTGCTGTCCTGAGCCCCCAGGCACCAGGCAGCTGCGTACCCAGACTTGGCAGCAGCCAAGGGGACACTTCTCAGAGACTTGGAAATCCTTGCCACTTAGGGAGAGATTTAAGTCCAGTTGGCTCCTGAACTGAGCCCATACTTTTGTAGCCAAGAGTCTGTCTCTCCTCCTAGACAATGAACTCATCAAAGGCAAGACTGTTTCCTCTTCTCCACATCTCTTTGCCCTCCTCCTCTCTCCCCCTCCTATTCCTTCCATTTCTCCTTTCCATTTCATTCCTTTCCATTTCTCCTCCTTCTCCTCTTCCACTGTCTCTCCTCCATATTTCCACCATTGAGCACAATGCCTGGCACAGAGCAACCGTTCTATAAAAGTTTGATAATTGAGCAAACAAATGCCATTATTTGGCTTCAGAGGAAAATTTACTTTTTTCCCCTTCAAGTCTCAGGTCCTTGGAACTGGATTGTCATGTTCACCTTTCTGTCTTTTTCATTATTCCCTGAAAGCACAAACTCAATTTAGGCTTTAGTGAAAAATGAAGAGCATTAGACCAACCTTTCGAAATTGCTTGGTCAGTACTTCCTGCTTGCCTGTACTTCATGGTGCTGTCATCACTGGGTAATTATAACATTAAGTATGTACCTGATCAGCAAGTTGCTTTTAATTAAAATTCCCTGTTGGTTTCCTAGCACCTCAGGGCTCCTGGAGTATTTGTTCAACTCCTAGGGCTGCTGGCACACTTTCAGCTCCAGGGGAATAGGAACAGATCTAGAGGTTCTAGGTCAACATTTCCTACCCACCACACACTCCTTCCTCCAGCTTCCCTAGTAGTATTTTTTCAACTGTGTGGTGAGCAGCTCACCATAGTCACCTCAAGAAGGGGATATGTTGCCTATCTAGGGACAGGAGAATGCTTACACCCTACAGAGGGGGGAAGGAACCCCTGGAACCAGAGCCTTTCTGGGTAGTTCCTAAACCACATCCAACCTGCAGTGAGATTCCTCCCTGTGTGGAGGATGGTGGGGCCACTCTGCCTCTCTTCCCATGGTTTCATGCAGAGGAGTTGGCAAGACTGCCAGAACTATTTCTCCTATTCCTTTCACGTCTATTTACAGATTCTGTAGCTCAGCAAGAGTCTAGTCTTCCTGTTTACAAATCATGAGGTAAATGATTTTTCTGAGCTTGGTTTTTTCATCTCTGAAATGGAAATAATAATAGAACCTATCTCTTGGGATTTTTGTGAGGATTAAATGATAGATGTAAAGAGTTTAACATAGTTTCTGGCATGTAGTAAACTCTCAGTAAGGGGTGTCAAGTATTACTACTGCTCCTCCCAGCCCCCTCCTCTTAACCCCAACAGTGGTAGAAGTAGTAGTACATCGTAACAACTATCCAGCAAGGAGGTTACCTAACCGGAGATAGCCTCCAGAGGAAGATGGCCTCCCTCTCTTGCAGTGTTCAGTGGTTCAGTGCCAAGAAAAGGAGGGTGAGTCTTGGACCAGTCAGAAGACCATAGATAGAGAAAGGAAGACCTTCACCAAGATAGACGGAACAGGCTGTACAGATTGAGAAAGTTTAAGGAGCAATATCGATCTTTGAACACCAACATATGTGCCAATAAAGTTTACTAATACTTAAAATAAATATCTCTTAATTTTTAAAGGATTTTTATTTATTTATTCATGATAGACATAGAGAGAGACAGAGAGAGACAGGGAGAGAGAGAGACAGAGAGACAGAGACACAGGCAGAGGGAGAAGCAGGCTCCATGCCAGGAGCCCGACATGGAACTAGATCCTGGGACTCCAGGATCAGGCTCTGGGCCAAAGGCAGGTGCTGAACCACTGAGCCACCCAGGGATCCCATATCTTTTTATTTTTGACAGAGGATTATATCCCCCGCACCTATATAAATAAGAAACCCAATGTATTACTGTTTTATTTCAATAGGTACTTATTAGGCACTCACGGAATATCTAGTAGATGTGGCAAATGATTTTCATCCATCAATAACCTTTCATGTACCTGCTCTGAGTTGGAGGTAGGTGTACAAAGCTGAATGAGTTGAGCTGCTGTGCAGAAGGAGGAAATGAAGCACAGAGGTCAAGAGCCTTCACTAAGGGATCACAGTGACAGGATTATGATTGACCCAGGGCTCTTCCTGCTTACTCTAGCACCCTTTCTGCTGAACTGCACTGACTGTAATCTCTGCCTTCAAGAGGATTGATACTTTTTAATGGGACAAATGGTATTAGTGATAACTCGTTGAGAGCACTCATTCATTCAATGAGTGTTTACATCCCTACTGTGTGCCACGTTCTGGGTGATGGATGAATGCAAGAGACAAGTTACTTTTCTCATGGAGTTATATTCCAGAGGGGAAGACCGATGATAAATGAATGTATAAGTAAATGAACAAGGCAATTTTACAAAGCAGTAAGTATTGTGAAGAACATAAAACAGGGCAATGGAACCATAGGCGTTTTGGAGAGGAGGGCTGTTGAGTTCTAGTGGCTGATGCGAAAGAGCCACCAGCATGAACTGGCTGTGAGACAGACAAGTAGGCAAGTTACAAGGAGGCAGGAATGAACTTGAGAAGAAGCAGATGGAGGCCATGGTGACTGGCTAGGAGAGGATTATTTAATGGGGTGAGGTGATGGCCAGACGACAAAGAGCCTACAAAACATGACATTATGTTCCCAAGTCCAAAATTAAATTTCTTATGATCATGGGTCAAAACATATGGCCTAGCCTATAAGAACTAAATGTAGACTTGACCACTGGAGATCTTCACAAAGCAAGATTTAATATTAGCCTTGCATGGGAAATGAGGAATCTATATTACACTAAAGAGAGCCCTGGCATGAACGGGGGCACTTTGGAGAGCTACATTTCCCTAAATACTCCTTGGAGCGTGGATGTTGAGAGATGTTCCTCAATCAAAGCCTCTGGGGAGAAGCCTTTAAAAAGTTTGGGGAATTTGTAAGCTGAATTTCCTTCTTCGAGGTTAAAAACTACCAGAAAGAACTGGGGAAGTCTGGCAGCAAAGTTACCTATTTTACCTTCTGTAATACAAAGGATCCAAAGTTCACTTGACTTATTTATTTTCAGAACTCCTATTAATATAACTTAGATTTGAGATACCAAGAAACAGCCTTTGGGAATCACTGCTAAAGGAAAATCTAGACTTTGTGTGGGCCCAAGGGACTAGGAGCTTCAGCTCCAGGATCTCAGGGTGAATGATTCACGACTCGTGTGCAGATTGTTCACGCTGATGATCCCCTCCAGTGACTCAAATCATTGAGTGTCAACTATGCCTTTGTTGGCTCTGATCCACTTGTTTTATTTTCACTTTGCTAGCACAAGGGAGGGCTGGAAGAAAGGAAGTGAGTAGACGTGGATTCATAAATGCCCAGATTTGCTATGACTGAGCTAGTAATGAAAACACTCTTGGGCTTTAGATAGAAGCCCTGTGAACCCCAGTCTTCTGCAAGGGTCTATATCCATAGCTTGTAAGAGGCCTTTCTTTAGGATGGGCAGTGTGTGTGTGTGTGTGTGTGTGTGTGTGTGTGTGTGTATTGGAGGAAATCTCGTGTGTATGCATGTACCTGGTAGGTGGGAGTGGGTACAAAGTAAGGCAAAATTTCACTACTAATAATTCCAGTTTATAGTCGAGACCAAGTCTGCATGGTGGTAGGGAACCAAGACTCTTTCTAGCTGATCCACTTCCTTCCCCCCGTTCCCATTCCCTCCTCTTCATCAGTATAACCTCATAATGTCAGTATTACTCAAATCTCAAGCCCTAATATCTTTCTCACTCAATCACCCTTACCTACTTACCCTGCCTTTGCCACTTGGTCAAGCTATGTCTTGGGGAATTCACAGTGGGGAGGAGAAATCAGGAACTTAGCCTCATAAAAGATGAGAAGCCAGAGGCCTTCCCCCTGTCTCATTTCCTATGCCCTTATGCTGGATCATTCACTAAAACTTCCTTTTTGCTGCAGCATCCTGCCATCCAAATATCTAAGTCAACTGAACCCAATGTTCCCCAGATGCAGTTACCTCCCTACTTGCAAGAGAGGAGTTTGGATGGAATGAGGTGTGAAAGGGATATTTCCACAGCTCCAGATGCTCCAGGCATACTGTTTTTGTTGTTGAGATGACACAGTCAAATATAGCAACTGGCAAAGCTGCTCTGTTGGAAATGAGCCCTGCCTGCTTAATACCTCCTTACCTTCTTCCCTTCTGCTGCCACCCAGGCCCAGAGTCTGGTCCATGCCATGAAAGTATGGAAGATGGCAGTCCTCAGCTGCCACTTTATTGCCATTAGATATGTCCAGAGTCCTTATTGCCCCTTAACCCCACCTGCCCTTAATCCAGAGCATGAAGGTCTTTCTTGGAGAGTGGAGTAACCATGTGGTAAGAAAGTCCATTGTTAAGTGATTAAATATCAAATCAAAACAACACAACACAACACCACAGACACACAGAACATATCTTTGTATCCTGGTGGAGCATTCAAATGATGGTCAGTGAGTTTCTGAAACACTCCTAGGTCTAGATTCCCCCTCCAGTTCTTGCTTGTTCTGAGGTTTGATGATGAGGCTCTTGAGTGCCTGTGCTCAGGTATCCTTCCAATAAATCTCTTGTTACTTGAGGTAACTCACTGTAACCATGAGAGTCCATCTAGCTAGAACTTCCCTGGGGTCCTTAATATTTTTTTTCTTTTTTAAATAGTCATGAATATAATCTATCATGTCTTCCTTATCAGATTATAAATTCCTTGAGGTAGGTTCCAATTCAAGTCACCTTTTTAGCTTCTGATAAAAATTGTTAGACTAAAAAGAGAAAGGGAAGGAGGGAGGAGGAGGTGAGAGGAAGGAAGGTGGAAGGAGGGAAAGAAGGAGGGGCAATAAGAAGGACAAAAGGGTTAAGAGAAGAATCCAAGGAGGAAGGGAGGAGGGAAAGTTCGGTTTTTAGGAGGTATGTGATGTGCGCGACCTGCCTGTCATTGCTGTGTACACCGTGCCTGGGGTAAGAGTGGGGAGGAAATAGGTAAAATGTGGGATGAGGATGAATTTTTCATGAAGAAAGGCTGGAGAAGCCCTTCATTCAGAGCAGAGTTTTGTTTTTGGATAAATTATTTTTGATGGATATTTTTGGGAGCTGAGAAAATGGAAGTTTATCTCACCGCCAATCCTGCCTGTTTCAATTTGGCAAACGCAGATTTCTTCACCCCATTTTGTGTTTCAGATGGCGCTGAAATGAGCAGCGCTTGCTGGGCTGTACTGACTGCTGGTTGGTTATTCACATAGCTCCCTGGACTCACCAAGCACAGCCCCCAGCAGAAGCTTCCCGCTATTACCCAGAAGGCCAATAGAGGGCTCCCAAGAACACTGAGCAAAATTGGGTGGCTGCCACCACGGAGAGGTTCAACTATAATGGCAGTGGTTATCATGGTGACCTAACAAGCTAAGGGATAGAACTGGATTCAGATGGTAAAGGCATGAACAGGGTGCAACTACCCTGAATGAAATAGAAGTTGCTGCACTGGAGGAATCTCAGAGTAGTTCATATACAGTATGCTGGATATGTTAAAGCCTTAATTCTGTGCACTGTTATCTTGGGAGGAAAATTACTTAATTTCTCTAGGCCTCAGTTGGCCCTACTTAAAAAAAAATGTGAGGGGCGCCTGGATGGCTCAGTGAGTTGAGTATCTGACTCTTGATTTTGGCTCAGGTCCCGATATGATGGATCTTGAGAACCAGTGGTGTGTAGGGCCTGGTGCTCAGCAGGGAATCTGCTTGAAGTTCTCCTCCCCCTACTTTCTTTCTCTCTCAAATAAATAAATATATATTTTTAAAAATTTGATACTGAGATAGTGAGAACCTGGCTTTCTAAGACTTTTCAAGGTTTAACCTTCTATTATTCCAACTTACAGCAATCACATTCAGGCACAGTGTGGCAAAGCATGGTTTACTCAACAGAAAGAGGGTTAATCTTGCTCCTGAATACAAGACTAACAAAATGGTTCTATTGTACACTTAAAGTGATAATTAGAATAGGGAGAGCAATCTTTAATGACCAATGAGCTAGGACACTATGATGTGGGTGTCGGTGGCATTAACTAGAGTGGAAAGACTTCAACTGATACCTTGATATTATTTACTAGCTAATCCCTTCACGTCTCTGAGTCTCAGTTTCTTCACCTGTAAAATTGGGGTAATCTAACTTTCCGTGCCTACTCCCAAGTGTAAAGCTCAGACAAGATAATGTAGTGGAAGTCCTTTGGCTACTTCATTGTGTCCTTCAAGTAAATGTTCAGCTATTAATAGATGCACTAACTCACATGGTTCAAATTTAGGGACATAGAATGTGAATGCCCTGAATTCTTTCTTTCTTGAATTTAAGATCTCATATAAACTGCATTATGGCAGTTTGAAATCTCCTTTCAATAGAAAATAAATTAGGAAAGAAATATTTCTGAAAAAAAAAGAGAAATATTTCTGAAGTGTAGAGGAATAGGAACTAGATTTGCAGAACTTAGAACTGGAAGGGAATTCAAGAGATGGAGCAAAACCAGGTGTTTTGTAGCTAATATTTGAGATTGTGTTTGAAGTAGGAACTTATATGTGTTTGTATCGATTTATTTGTTCATGTATTCATTTTTTTCAATTGCTTGAGGTTCTAAGAATACAAATTTTGGAATTTCAGGAAGAATTAGGGTCTTGCAATGGGATTGTGTATCTATTTACCCCTTCAGGCATTTGTTGAGATATACCTATTTGCCAGACACCATGTTGATACCGGAGGAAATGTAAAGATGTGAAAACTATGATACCTCCCTTCAAAGAACCCTGAACACACTGCCTGTCACATAATAAGTATATTGAGATGGAGGTAGAGATCAATTTTTGTTTTTGTTTTAGGATAAATGAGACAAATGTCACAGAAGTAGTATAGTGGTTAAGAACAAAAGTTTTGGAGTCAGACAGCCTTGGGTTTAATCCTATATCTGCTAGGTAGACTAGCTTTGTTCTTGAGCAAGTTATTTGGCTTGTCTACACCTTGGTCTCCTGTAAATTGGATTAGTGCTATCTACCTTGAAGAGTGGCTGTTGGGAGCAAATGAGCTGATGTGTATCAAGTACAGTGAGCAACACCTAGTAAATCCACAATACATGGTGGTTATTATTGGCATCATTGTCATTATTATAGAGAGCCACAATACCAAGCCATGCTAGATCTCACAAGTCATACTGAGCATCACGTAAGTTCAGAGGATGGTGCACTCAACAAGGCTTTGTCAGGAATGACCCTTAGACCACTTAAAGGAAGCGGGGATTTCCCATTGGCAGATGTCAGGGACAGGTCATGTCAGAGAGACACAGAGGGAGAGATATGAGCAAAGGAGGGAAGCAGGAGAGAGCATGGCATGTGGTAAGAATGACGAGATGTTTTTTTTTTTTTTTTGCCATAACAAAATGCTCATGTTGTGATCTACTTAATGCATTCATTCTGATTTTGAAACTTCCATGCAGATACCTTGCCATGTCTCTCTGTGTAGGAAATTGCCTCAATTATCCTAATGCTCTGCTGATCTGAATTGGAAGGCAGTTATGTTAAATCTTAAAGATGATGAAACTTGTCTTTTGGAATTCTCAGCTACTTTTCCCTCTGCCAGCTTTCCATCTTACTAGGGTCTTTCACCTAACCCAGTCATCCAGGATCTCTGTGTACTTAAAAAAAAAACCTTTATTTATTTTTCTTAATACATACCTAATGTATGTTTATTGAGGAGAAATTGGAACACAGAATAAAAACTACTTCCTATGACTCTCATGGTATTTACCCAATCATATCCCCAAAACAAATTCTTGGAAAAGGAGCTGATACACTAATTTATGAAGATACAAATGGTTTTCAGTGTTACCTCATTTAAGGGCCTTTTGCTTTATGAACAGGCATAGTGCTTCAATGTAAATGAGTTGGAATTTCAGCATCTGTAGGCACACAGGGAAGTCATTTTGGGTGGTAAAGATGAAAACCCTATGCACTTAGAAAATAGAAGTATATTATTGGCCACTTACACATAGAAGTTGATTTTTTTTTTACTTTTTAAAACGTTTTATTGAGAAATACATATATATGAATATCATGAGATGCACGTATCTTTAGTGTACAGTTGGAGGTTTTGACAATTGAATGCACCTGCATACCCTCATTCCTATCAGGATGTACATTTTCACCATTACAGAAATACCTCTTATGCCCCTTGCCAGTAATTCACCCCTTACAGAAAGCAACCACTGTTATTTCTTTCAACATTGATTCATTTTGCTAGAATTTCATATAAATGGAATGATACAGCGTATGTTCTTTTGTGTTTGGCTTCTTTCAATTGGTGTACATTGAGAAAAGTGTTGTTTTGTGTTTGGCTTCTTCTACTTAGCATAGTATCTGTGATATTCATACATGTTGTGTGTATTAGGTGGTTTTTTATGAGTAGTATTCTACTGTATAATCAAATTACAAGCTATTTATACCTTCTCCTGTTGATGGACTTTTGGGTTATTTTCAGTTTGAAGCTATTATAGATAATTCCATAGATGACTGAAGCTCTGTTCATTTTTTTCTTGTTGTGCTTCTTTCTTTGATTCTCTATTCCTTCTAGTTTGGATAGTTCCTATTGCCTGGTTTTCAAGTTCACTGATCTTTCCTTCTGTAGTGTTATCTGTTGTTTAAGCCTATCCAGTGAAGTTTTCATTTCAGATATTGGATTTCTTTATTCTAGAATTGCTATTTGATTCTTTTTTAAATTTATTTTTTATTGGTGTTCAATTTGCCATCATATAGAATAACACCCAGTGCTCATCCCATTACTTACCATGACTCTACCATGATTCCTTGTTTGTTCATTAAGTTCATATTTTCTTTTAAATCTCTGAATATATCTAAAATACCTCTTTTAAAGTTACTGACTACTAATTTGTTCTTCTTTATCATTTCTGGACTATTAAGTGATGCTTCTAATGGTAATGGATCATATTTTCTTGTTCTTTTGCCTGTCTGATGATTTTTTATTGTATATTGGACATTATTGATACTACAGAGTTGACTGTTTAGATTTCTTTGTCTTTTTAATAGTTGGATTTTTCTCTGTCAGGCAATTTATTTACTTGTGAGTCAGTTTAATGTTTTTAAGGCTTGTTTTTAAACTTCCTTAGGAACCACCTAGAGCACCCTTACTTAGGGCTAGCTTAGGCTCTCCAGTAGTTTGGGATACGTCTCTAGTAGAAAAAGGAACAATTATCCTCTGGTAATTTTTCTTTCTTTGGTATATGTTTTTTTCCAAGCCCTGTGAAGTCATGCCCTCCACATATGCAATATAATGTTCAGCCAAAGACTCAAGGGAATATCAGTGCCGATGTGTGGATCTCCTTCTATGTACCACTCCTTTCTTTCTGATACCATATCCCAGGAATTTTAGCCACTTCAGTAGCCCTGAGCCCCAGTATTTGTCTCCTGGGCTCAGCAAGGCCATGTTTGTGATCCCTTTTATTGTACTATGGTCCATCAGGTGTCTCCAGATAGAAAACTGAATCAATTATATGGCTCATCTCATCTGTTTCCCCTTTCTCAAGAATAACAGTATTTTGTTGCTTGCTGTCCAATGTCAGAAAATAGTGATCTAATATGAAATTTCTGGTTATATAACTATTTTCATTAGGACATTTAGCTCTATGCCAGTTATTCTGTCTTGACTAAAGTGAAAGACCACATAAATTAATTCTGTTAGCTCATTTTGCATGTGGAGAAACCAAGATATTGACCATAGATGATCTAGGATCCTGATATTACCAACCCATGGTGAAACTTGAATAATAGCAAGTTTTAAGTTATTGGTTTCTCTAACCAACAGCACAGTATATTGTAAAAAAAAAGTCATAAGCAGATTGAGGAGATAAATTGATATTCTTGGAAGCCAAATAATATTTTGTGGAGAAGCAATAGATCTCAAGGTTCTAAGCTCTGATTTACTATAGTAGTCATTAGTGAAGTTTGTCCCTGGCCTACTTTTAGTTGGGTGGGATTATAAAACTAGTCAAAGACAGTGAGTTGTTAGCAGAAGTGATATGTGGTAATTCTGAGTGAACACTTATTTCTGGTTGAGTCATTCAGTTTCTCTATTCATTATGGCAGGGTAACTGGCATTGTTTAAGATGATGGCTCTGTTACCCTGGGTTTTGAGTTACTAAGGTAAGCAGAGACCAACTGCTTCTGAACTCTTAGTAGACAAGTAGCATGAACAAAAAATAGTCCTTCATAAATGTCTTAAGCCATGATTTGATGGATTATATATTTTCATTGTGTAATATAGCCTATCCTAAATGATAGAATCTTGATAAAACTTGATTGTCTTAGGTTGGTTTTCCAGAAGCAGACACTGAAATGAAATTAGTATACAAGTTACTTTTTTAAAATTCCAGTGTACTTAACATACAGTTATATTAGTTTCAGATGTACAATATAGTGATTAAACAGTTCTCTATATTATTCAGTGTTCAAGATACATGTACTCTTAATCTCCTTTACCTACTTCATCCACCCCCGCTCCTCATCGGATGGTGTGCTTCAGTCTGATATTAAAGAGGAATTCTGGAACTTAAGTTTTGCCTTGGTGTTCTTTAAATTCAAAGCAAGGGAGTCTGGCTTTCTTATGATCATATACTACCATGGTTAGGGAGGGGAGGCTGCTGCACACAGAATAAGTAGGAGGCAGTACAGGGGGATGTAGATGAAGCAACAGCATGGTTCACTACTGTGAGGGGGCGGTAAAAAAAGCCCTTCATTTTTAGTTCTGTACAACAGGAAGACTCATAATTTCTTATCTCATAAAAATGGCATGGAAGAAATTCGCTGTAATATTTCTCAAAGATAGAAATGCTGGTGGTTTTAGAAGTCTCATATGGAAAGATCTTTTCTCCCTCATGTCAGTATGTCTTGATTGTCTATAAACACTCCACAGTAAAGTCACTGAATTTTCATACAAATCTCCTATTAGTATTTTCTTCTACTTCTTCAGCTTCTGAATGAATTTAGAGTAAAAGAGGGCTTCAAAATTTGCCTTCAACTCTTGTTATTGCTTATTTGTTGACTGCCATCAGGGTATTCAGACTTTTTGCTATACAAAAAGACATGGGTCACAATTGCTTGTTTTCTTGTCACTACTTGATTTACCCCATCATCAGCCCAACCTGAGTGTTGGCTGCCTTCTTTTTGGGCTTAGATCACAAGACTTTGGGGGAACTTATCAAATGAGGAGATTGTCTTTATTAAGATTGCTGAATGAGTTATACTGTTTTTGTGCTCTTCAAAGGTGGAGCAAATTAAATTTTGCCTGCCACAATTTGAAATGAGGTGTATGTTTCTTTTACTGCAGTTAATGCTGCAGGAACTCTGCTCTTTGTGTGTTTTGGTGTGAGAAATGTTGGAAAGACTTCTAAATTAGGCGCAGTAAAGTGGTTGAGGACCAAGTGATAATTTGGGAATATAGAATTATATCCCTCCTTATCTCTCCCTCCTTTTTTTTTTCCCCTCATCTCTTCTCCTCATACTTACCTGTTTTAGTTGTTGACATTTTTGGACAAAGTATTTCTTTTTGCAATCTCAGTTCTTCATCTTGACTTTTAACCTGATAGAATGTCTATTATATTGTTATTATAAGCTGATGTCTAAACTAACTTCACTATTCGCTTTGGGAAATTTTTACTGTTCCCTCCCTCTCTATCTAGTTTCTACATGTTAGCATTGCCCTAGTTGTTTAGAGTTGATTCTTTCCCCAGAAATTTTCTGCCTCCAGCTCTGTCAACCATTTACAAAAATAACCTGTCAAGTCGGTTGAGGTAATGGATGAGATGGGCTATTTAGCATCGTGTCAGGCCCACAAAACCTGACTAACTCAGCTGAATTTTTCAATTTTTTACTAATTGGGTGGGTATACCATGTAGACAATAAGCATATCATGTGATTGGAGCTCCCAGTCAGAAAGAAGCATTCTTCTCAATGTCCCCAAACAGCATTGGCTGAGAAGTAGAGTGATTTTGACCTTAACAGATGTGTGACCTTGCTAGACACATTCTCTGATTTCATTAGCATTTTGGAGTCTCACATTCTTGTTGTATATCTTAGGATAATTTTAATAATCTATCAGACATTTGTATGGTTCTCTGCAGTTTATAAAGTGCTTTTGTATGTCTGCCTCCATTTTGTCTGACCAACTGTGTTCTGTTGACTTTCTATGATTAAACTGTGCTCCCTGGCTTGAGAAAATGAGATCTAGGTTGGGCTAAGGAATGTAGTTGATATTGCTAATGACAAAATCTATAAGGGGTCTCCAGAAGCCATGTGACTAGGCTTCCAAAGACAAAGCACCAAAATTGGAGGTTGTCCATTGTCTTTATAATTTTTTAAGAAAGGAGATGTTGAATATCCCTTCTCTGTAGGCAAAGTCTTTAGAATCAAATAGACCTAGGCTGCAATCCTGAATCCACCACTTACTAACAATGTACCTTAGGTAAATTCTACATCATTGAGTCTGTTTCCTCATTTGTAAAATGAGGGTTAAAGTGCCTTCAATGTGCAGCAATGTTGTGAAGATTAAGTCAAGCAATACATGTGAAGCACATGGATGGGGCCTGGCACATATTAAGTGCTCAGAAAATGGCAACTATCATTCTGTGTGTACTGAATGGTCCTTGATATGGAAAGTCTTTCATTATGTTTAATGTTAGTCTTTTTTGGAGAGCTCAGAATATGGAAAATAAGTGATTCAACTCTTCAACCCAACTAGTAGAAATTCAGACCATAGAGTATGGGAGGCCACTTTGTCCAAAGACTGACATGATAATGTGAAAGCAGCTAGGTTTCCTATTTTGTCCAGTGTCTTCCAGATTTAGGCCAAGCCATTCTTGCAGAGGTACAGAAGTACAGAGCAGTACTACCTTTTCATCACTCTGTTCATCAGACAATTACAGAGATTTTGACATAGGAGAGAACAAGGGCCTTGTGCTCACTGACCTCCTGGGCATAAGGACTTTCATTCAAGTGGTCAAACTCTGGGGACTGCCTGGGAGGTCCTGTCCTCTACCAGACCCCTCTGACCTGTGCAGTATGATTCCACCTCCCCATCTCAAGTGCTTTCCAGGCTCTCCCCCACCCACATGTGTCTTCTCTTATCTTTCTTCTTGCCCTCTTCCTGCTTCTACTGAACACAATTTTCCTACCCTTCTTTGCCAAGTCAGATTGTACACATTCTTCAGAGTTCATCTTGACTGCCACTTCCTCAGGGAAATGAGCCTCTCCTGACTTCCTAACTTCCATTACAAGGTCTCATAGTGGAGTGACAATTTTGCATTCATTTGTGTGCTTACTTAACCTATGTCCACTAGTCTTTGAGATCTATAAGAGTAGGCACTGCTTTACTCAGAGCCTGGTGCATAGTAGGTGTTCCATAAATATGTGTAGCCTAGGTGGATAAACAAGTAGATGGGTGAATATTAGGAAGAAGGCACAATAGCTAGCCCAATATGCTGAAGAAGCAAGGGTTCTAATTTTCTCACTGGCTGAAAGAAGCTGAGTTCAGAAACTTAGATCCTAGGGCAAAACGCCCACATGTGTAGCACAGTAAGACATGACCAGGAAAGCTAGGGCATTTGTGTAGACCCCAGTGTGTAACACACCTTCACTCTCATGTGCATTCTACATATTTTATCCCTCCAAAGAAAATCTATTTTGAGTTTCTTTGTTGTTGTTCCTTGGTTTGCCCCTTTGAGAGATCCACCCCTTACTCTTCACCTTAATTTCCCGGTTCTGGTACATTGGGCCCTGTCTGCCTCTTGGACATACTCCTGCTTGTAAGACTTCCTGCTAGGGACTTGTGAGAGTCTCCATTCTCACTTTTCTGAAATTGCTATCTGAATTTGCCAGATATTTTGCTTTATGGGTCCTCCACCCTCTCCCTTCCTATCATTAGTTGGGAGTCCTATGGAATTGGCTTTTGAACATCCAGAATTCCAATCTACTCTATCTGTGGTGTTAAGATATCCCACATTACCATCCTTGCTTATCCATTTCTATAGAGATGACCATGCAGATAAGGAATCTTACCTCACAGGGTAGCAGTGAAAATTCACCCTTTCTCAAGATTATTTTCCTATTGCTAGAGATTTTTCATAAGTCTTGTTAACTACTACAGTGAGATATTTCAAAGATAAGGCCCTACTCAGTTGGAGAATGCTGTGAAACCTCAACTTTTCTGATAGTCTCAGAATAAAGCATGCAATGAAAATGGTTAACCTATTCAGGAGATAGTGGCCATTAACCCAGACAGATGCTCACAAATAATGCCTTGCACTTGCTGTATAATAAAGAGCACTATTAACTCTGAATGACCTCATTTGTCCTTCTGGCATGTGTGTCTCATAGAGAGTGACACATATGTGTATGGCCATTTAGCATCCAGGGTAACTGTAGCCTAGGCAGGTTAAATGATTTTTATTAATAACTAAGACTAACTATTAGATGTTGAACCTTGGGAAGGCATTGCATTCAGTGGATTTGTTGCCATAAAAGCTGTCAATTAGAGTGAAGGTGAGATGAGAAGCTAAAAGTATAAACTGACCTGGTCAGTAGTGTTGGGACTGGGTCAACACGGGAGTAGCTGATTAGGAAGTGGGAGTTCAGCCTGTCATGGAGTCATCATACCAAAGGGCATAGGGGAAAGAAGATCTAAAGTACACTTCTCAGAGTTTAATATACATACAGATATCCTGGAGATCTTGTTAAAATGAAGATTCTGATTCAGGAGGTCAGGATCAGGCCTAAGACACTGCATAAGCTCCAAGCCAATGTTAAAGTTATTGGTCACTGGATCACCTTGAATGGCCAGGATCTCAGGAACCCTGGGTTGGGACTCATCTTAGCTGACATCTCTTTTAAAAGTGCTAGATCTCTTTCTCCAGTGGGGTCTTCTTCCACCCCATGGTTGGCAAGGTAATGACTATCAGTGGGACATACTGGAAAGTGACATTAGCCACAACCATACTTTCTGAAGATTGGGAGTTGTTTTCCCTCTACAGTGACTAATTCAGGTGAAAGTTGAAAGGAGAGAGAACTCTTTGCCATTGGTATCTTTGTGAAGGACAAAGCAGGTATTTGTTCACAGAATTGTAAGAAATGATTGAAAGTAAGTTTTCCTGAAGGTATTTACAGCCAAGAACCTTACTAAAACATCCACCCCACATTGAATAGAGGGGTGATAGGCTATACAAACACTGTGTCTTCAGCAAGTTGGAACCAAGTCAATGTTAAACTTCTCAGCAGCCAGTGGCTTGATGCCACTTTAGTTTGCCAAAGGAATGATGAAGGATGCCCATATTGGAAAGCAAAACCTTAGGAGAGAGAGCAAATTATGGCACCAACTTAATGGAAATCTCAACTTTTCACCCAGAGGCTGACAGCTCTTGTATTCCCATCAGCCCAGAATGTTTGCTGAGACTTGTAGCTACTGAGAAGAGATCAAAGTTCAATAGGAGGAGAGAGCCTCACAGATCAGGGTCATAGCAGGCTGAGAGGTAGATGCATATACCCACAGCCTAGGGCTACAGGTTTCAGAGAATCTGGGACAGTCTTGCACTGGTACCCTGAGTTTTTTTTAACAACAGAACTCAGTGGTATTAGGATAGGTTCACTCTTCACTGAGAATTAATTTAATGAATGATATACTTTCCTTTGTAGATGAAAATGATCTTAGTAGTGGATCCATATCACTCATATGAGTACAAACCTGTAATCTTATTCTATCTAATCACCTGTCCTCAGGACAACTGTGACAAGCCTAAAGCATGTACAACCTTGCTTGGATAATCTTAGACTCCATGCAGTTGAACTGAGAGTAAGAGATGTCCTTGTTCTCTTCCCTTATAAGCAATGACTTGGACTGCTTCCCACTGAGCTCCCTGATTTAGGGAGGAATGCCAGAATCTACAAGTTCAGCTCCAGCCAGCTCCAAGAGTAGAGCTGGGTTAGTTTAGCCATATCCATCCTTCATCCCAGGGCCCTTTGCAAAGCCAGTGGTAGAAAGTTTTCTCAGGTTGTAGAACTGGTTTCCTAGTGGGGACATTAAATCACCTGAGATGGGGTTTGAACCTACCAGTGAAGTCCCTGACCCTGCCCTCAGCCAACAGAATTTGCTAAACAGATTAGACTAAGGGAAAAAAACCCAGAAAGCATTTCTAATATGTAAACTCTGCAAAGAACTCGTTGGATACCAGCTTGTAAGCAGAGAAGACCTGTGCATTAAACATCATCACAACAAACCACAGGGAGCAAGTGTGTTTCTTTTTAGAAATGTTTGGCTTGCCTCTTCTTCTCAGAAGGTCAGTGGGGTTTTGCATTAGATAGTGAACCACAAATTAGGGATTTTGAACAAATTCCTTAGCCTCTTTGGACCTTGACTCCTCACATATTAAATGAGCTTGGAGGCCTTTTCTTCTAGCTCTGATATTCTAATTTTCCTGGGCTTGGGGAAAACTTTGCATCCAGAGCTGCTTCTGAGCTGTGTGCTATTCTGAGACCATTACTTAAGATCTCCAAACCTTTCTTTTCCTTCTAGCAATATTTGTGCCATCAGATATCTTACGATCATTGGTTGAAAGATACTGGAGTGAGACTGATTTTTCTGTTAGTCTCCAAAACTTGGATTTCAGTTCATATATTTTGAAATCAATCTCCTATAAGAGTACAGCAGCTGAAAGCAAACCTTTTGAAATGTCACACTATTAACAAGCCCCCTTAAATGGGTTTTAAGTTTGACACCTAATACCAGAATAACATGAGCCTGTAGAATTGCAGCCATGAGCTTAGATAAAAGCATTGTGAGTACCATCCAATTCTCTGTTCCTTACGGCAAAGAAACCAAGCGATGCCCTCCCTTCAGTGCTCAATGCTTGGTGGTCCCCAGTGCAAGTGACTGGGGAGAACAAGATCTGATTTATTGCTCCAATTAATCATGGAGGGCAAGACAGGCTGGTGTCGGACTTTCTCTAGAGAGAGTATGAGAACATTATTCTCCTCATTCTTGCACACCAGGAACATTTGCTGCTGCTTCAAGCACAGAAAGGGTTGCATAAACATTTTAATATTGCATGAGGCTTGTATAAGACTGACTGAATATGTGAGTGGTAAACCCTGACACATAAAGAGACAGAAAGAGAGGGAAAAAAGAGAGACCCTGGTAAAGACCTAAAATTGTGGTTTTGTTTTGTTTTGTTTTGTTTTTTTATCAACTAGAAAGGCTCTCTGTAGTAACTCAGAATGTTTTGATCATTCTCATTATAGAATTTTGTCATGGTGTTATATCATGGCCTATTGTAAATCAAGCCCAAATGCCAAAATATACAGGGATATTTCCTGTTTTTTCTTGATTTTTCACACACAAAAATTCTTATAAAATCACAGCCACTCTGTCTTCCTTTTCCCCTAAGACTTTGGAGTTTTGCAGTTGGATTTCCACTACTCCAGATAGAGAGGGAGGCTCTCTGTAGATTTCAGAACGATGGTCTGTGTTCTTCCTATAGAACTGTAGGGCCCTGACAGAGCTGTTGGGGAGAGGGTGGTAGGGCAGCACAGGACAGGCCAGTCCCACATGGGCACATCTCAGCTGAAAGGGCCCCACGGAGGGCATTTGTGTAGGGAAAACTTACTTTGTTGGGTTTTAGCATTCAGGGAGTCACAAGATCAAGCTGTGGACTACCTGGCATCTTAGTCTATATGCCCCAGCCTCTAGAACATCTTTCCTATGATCACTCTCTCCCAAGTCCCCACCATTTCTACATCTAATTTCCTTTTCTGATGTTTTGATTCTAGCCTCTAAACTTTTCTCAGATGTTTCGGTTCATCTTCATCTCCATCCTGGTCCAAGTTCAAGTCATCCTCTGCCTAGATCACTGCACTGGCCTCAGAGCTCATTTCCTATATCTTTATTTATCCAGTTCCTGCCATGTGATAGTGGTAATGTTTTTGCCTGTCATTTGACACAAAATTATCTTCTCAAGACATCTGTCTTGAAGACAAGTTGTATCACAACCATGCTTAACATTACTCAATGATTCCTTCTAGGATTCTTTTAGATAGAAAACATCATTCTTCAGCTGGAGTATCAGACTATTCAGATCTGGCCCTCCTCCAGCTTTTATGGCCACCAATTCCTACCTTGCTCTTCATGGTCTAACCCTATTGACTTTCTTTACATTCATTGAAATATTAGATCTCTTGTTCCTCTAGCTCTTTATACACACACTCTGCGATATTTATTTAGCTCCCTGCCTCTCTTTCCTAACTATAATTAAGTCATGGACCAGACCATGCCCATCTTTCTCATTGTTATGCCCCAGGGTACCTAGCAGAGGATCTTGCCACATAATAGGCACCTAATAAATATATGACAAAAGAATGATTGGATAGACAAAGAAATGAGGCAAAGAAAGGAGTCAATACCTGGAAAAGTCTCTTTCTACTATAGCTTCTTCCATATACAATCATTGAATTCAGAGGTGGGAGGCCAAAACTGAAGAGGGATCTTAGGTAGAACATAACCAATTACCTCATTTTGTAAACAGGGAAATCAAGGCTCTGACAAATCAAACGATTCACCCACCATCACACAGGTCAGCTAGTATGCTGAGGCTAGAATCTAGGTCTTTTATTGCCTGCTCTGATAATCCTGTATCCGTTGCTATGTCTCCAAAGATTTCTTATTTGTCAACTTCTAGAACCTTGGAGATGGAAGAAATCTCTTTTTCATCTTACGAGTGAGGAACCTCCCTGAAGCTCAGAGAGATTGAGGGACTTGCTCCAGGTTAGGTTTTGCAAACTGCCCAAGTCCTAGAGAACAAGATGGGCATCAGCCACTTGATCGTAGCTCTGGCCAAGCTGCAGTGAGGTAACCTGTTGGTCACTCAGGAGGCCAGGACGGTGCTCCCCAGCAAAGGGCTGGAGTCTAGATTCTACCTTGCCAGCCTCACATTTCCTCTGCCCTTTCCTGGCCGAGAGCTGGTTCTACCTATGTCTTCCCTCTGCCTAACTGCCCTAGTACTTTAGCTCCCTGGATTGGTTCTGTAACCTACCAGGAGATTCTAGGTAGTGGTCTGAGACTAAGCAGGTGGAGTTCCAGATCTCCTGCTTTGGCAGTGGGGAGACAGGGAACCACTCACCTTTCTGTACATTAGCTCCTCTCTTGGCTGAATCAAAGGCATTTAAGGCCTAGAAGTTGACTTTACTAGATTACTGGGAAAATGTGCATAAAATCCCATGGACCTCTTGGGGAAAATGACAGTGTAAATTTCAGACATTATCATTATTTCTCCCTGGAGAAGAAGGCTTGATTTGAGGTTTAGAAGCTAAGTAAAAAGGGACTAAGGAACCTTCCCGAGACCCTTTGACTTCCTAAGAGGCCATGAAGAATGTCAGGAGAACATGTGGGGGGACAGCTACCTTGCAATGGACTGTCAGTCCCCAAGTCTCCTGTCTGTGCTCATCTTAGGAGGGTGACTGTGAGGAGAGGCAGTTCAGGGAGGTTCAGTTTCTTTGTTGAGACAGAATCACGACCGGCAGTGGGAGATTGAGTTCCCTTCTCTTCTCTTGGGTTTGAGGAATGAGAAGAACAGAGGGAGGCCGGGGCAATCCAGTGTGTGAAACGCATTCAAGGAGTCTTCCAGTTAGGCCTGTCAGGAGCCAAGTGGCCTGAGGAGTTGAGCACCCCTGTATCCCCCAGATGTACTTTCATCAGTGTGGGGGGCCGGGACCGGAGCTGGCTTCCTTTTCATCCACATTTGTGGGATTGGTTTTGGGTCTGTCAGGGAAGGAGGACTAAGTCTCAGGGATTAGAACTTTTCACCAAGAGGCTGACCTCGATCCAGAAGTTCAGGTCAGGCCCTCTTCACTCTTTGTCCCCTGTAAGATAAATTTGTCAAGGTCAGTGCTGGTCCTTTCACAGTTTTCCCAAGAGGTGGATTCTCAAGGCAGGGATGGAACAGAGAATATGAAGGAAGAAGGAGAGGGTGGAGCATGGAGTGGAGGAGAGTGTGCTCCATTTCTGTCACAACCTGTCACAACCTTCCTCTAGCACCAGTGGGTGGAAGGACATAGGTAGCTTCCACATGGTTCCCTATGGGGCCATGAACATTTCCTATACTACAGAGCTTTGACAGGCCAGATGTCTAGCAATGGCTTGGCTGTGTGCCGTAGTCTTAGGGTCCTGCCCGAGGTTGCAGGCAGGTTGTTGGTCAAGGCTGCAGTCACCGGAAGGCTTGACTGGAGCTGGAGAATCTTCTTCTGTGATGGCGTAGTCACTTGGCCTCAGTTCCTCCCTGAGTGGACCTTCTCACAGGACGGCTTGACCAAGCTCATGGTGTGATAGCTGTCTTCCCCCAGAGCAAGTGGTCTAAGAGACAGCAGGGAGGAAACTCCAATGCCTTCTTCAGTCTAATCTTCCAAGTCAAATATTGTCACTTCCACCACATTCTGTTCATGAGAAGTGAGTCACTAATTCCTGCTCACTTTCAAGGAGAGAGGAATCAAGTTCCATCACTTAAAGAAAGCAGTGTCAAAGAACTTGCAGATGGATTGAAAACTACCACAGCCAGTCACCCAAGGCCCCCACTCATAGGGACAGGTGTTTCCCATCCTCATGCCAGGCGAATGGAGGACTAGAACTGCCTGTTCCTCATCTGCAACAGGACCCCAGCCCAAGGAAGACACGGTGCCTTCTGGTCCATGAAGAGCAACGTCATAGGGAGTGTGGTCAATGATATAAGGCAAGCTGTCACTTCTGGTAGCATCATTCAGTGCCCTGTTGACTGTGGGGAGTCTAGTCACTGGAGCAAAAAGGCACAAAATTACATCCACCCTCATGCTGGGGCAACATGTTTCATCACTTTGCTAATGCCCTGACATAAATGCTGCCATCCAATGGGTAGCATCAGTTTGCTATGACAATACATTTTTCTCCAGTATGCATAATTTTTCTCCACAAGATGGGGGTGCACAAACTCCTGGATGAGTGAGAGTCTCAATCTTGTGCCAGTCATCTGCCTTAAGGTAATAGTTTATAACACGTGAAGAATCCTTACAGTGAGCCAGGCACTGTGTCAAGCAGTATTAACTCATTCCTTTCACACAACTGTGCTGTGAATTAAGTGCCGGAATTCATCTTACAGATGAGGGAACGGAAACACATAGAGGTTATGCAGCACATTCAAAGCCAAGTGAGCAGCACCGTGGTCCTAATTCCAACAGAGTCTGACTGCAGAATCCAGGCTCTTGGACATGAGTCCTAGTGGCTACACACAGCCCTGGATGAAGACACAGAGGAATGAGGCAATGTCTCTCAGTTCATAATATGAATGTGAATTTCCTGGAGTCCCTGGGAACCTGTTAAAATGCAGATTCTGATCCTATGGGTTCTGGTTGGGGGTGAAGATTCTGCATTTTTAACAGGCTTCCTGGAGGCACTGATGGGGTAAGAGACTGCATTCTGGATGACAAGATGTCCCTCCCCTTTCCCCATTCTCCTTGTCCTGGAGCAGAGGTTCTCCACTTCGGCTGGACTTTAGTGTCCTGTGGTGGGGGTGAAGCAGAGGGTGGAGATGCTAAAGAAAACGAAACCAGAAACAGAACCTTCCACCCTCAGATATTCAGATTCACTTAGTCTCCAATGTCTTCTTGGGGAAGCAGTGGCTTTAAAAGCCCTCTGGGTGATTCTTATGTGCTGTCTGGGTGTATAGACAAAGACCCTAGGGGTAAATCTGCAGTTTCCTAGGGACATCTTGAGGCCTTAGCTGGCCCAGGACCAGACCTGCTTTATTTCCCTTTGCAGAAGCTGTGACATTGAGTCCCTTGTGGCAAGGGCCACCCCACACTGGGCTAGGCACTACCAAACCCTTTATCTGCTGCAGGGCTGTCAGAGAGACTGGGGACAGAGCAGCTCAGAGCTGCATTACTTATGCAACAGAATATTCTTGGAGTGCTAACAGGCTGTCTTGCTTTGGGGGAGAACAGCAGGCGCAGCGTCAGGCTCCTGAACTCAGCCAGCCTGGAAAACCTGCACGCTGTTCCGGCCAGCATGTGTTACAGATGCAGCGCACGCGCCTGGCCGGGCTTCCTCTAACGTCTCATTTTGCATAACACTTTTTGTTTTCATTATGCCTAAATTTGGCCTGCCCAGAGAGCGTGATTAAAATGAAAACCTTATTCTAATAGAGCTTGGGAAATGGGAGAAGAAATCTAAAAATAGGCCATGGAAAAGAGAAAAACTCAAATGGTATAATGACCAAGTTGGTTCAAACACACACACTTGCAGTAATTTCTCTTGGAGAGAGAAAACAGCAGTGACATCCACGCAGGTGTTTGTATAATCCAGGTCACATCAAAACTCCAGTCTGTTTTACAAATTCAGAACCCTGGGAAAAATGGAAGCAAACAGTAATAGGAGATAATAAGAGGAATAATAAGTCTTACTCCCTGCCTCTTGCGCCTTGTGGTTTGGTGAGCCAAGAGAGTATCTGTAATGCACTTTGTTCTCTGCAGCAAAAAGCCAGATAGTGAGAGGAAACAGTTTGTTCTCACACAAAGCCTGAGGAAGACTGGCCATGGGCACTTGGTTTTTGGTTTCATTCTTTGCTTTCTCTATAATTAAACAACCTACCTCTAAGAGCTCAGCTTAAACTTAACTCCCTGTAGAAAGCAAGGCATCCTTTTGTCCCCTGTCCTTGAGTTAAAGTCTCCAGCTCCAAGTTCCCAGTGCCCTATTTCCCCATCAGGGGACTTGTTTCTCTTTATTACTTTTGTTTAATCTGTGTTTAGCTCAGCCCTCAATTCCATGACCTTGCACAATACAAGCCACTTAGGAGATACGTAGTATGAATGAATGAATGAATGAATGAATGAATGAATGAATGAGTCAATCCCTGGGAAAGTCACTTATATTCTAAGGCTTCTGTGCCCAAATCAGTAAAATGTTGGTGGAGAAGAGTTTCCTTTCTGACTCTCCATTATAAAAGGGTTAGTTTTTCTGGCCTCATAGTCTGCTCTGTGGGGACAGTGCTTGGCAAGGTAGACCAGTGGTAGAAGACATTGTCCCTAGACTTGTTGGTCAGGGGAGCAGAAAGGACCCCTAGAAAAGATACCATCTTACACTCACACGGTGCGTTCATTTCACACTTTGTCCCCCTATCACATTCCATGCGGTGTAATCTGTTCTGGTGGTTGGGTGTTTCATATGAAGGCTCTGGGGTCTTACAGCTGGCTCAAACCCCCAGACGTTGCTCTGTGACCTTGGGCAAGTTACTGCTTATCCTCCCTGTGCCTCTGTCTTATCCCCTGTGGAAAAGGGATGATAATTTTTTCCTACCTTGTAGGGTTGTTGTGAGGACTTAATGAGTTAATACACATAGCACTTAAAACAGGGCCCAAAGTAGGCATTCAATAAATGTCAGCTCCTTTTATTACTCCCTCTCTCTTGTATATTCCTATCTCTGCCCTTGTGCCTTTATTTATGAGCTCCCACTCCTCTACTGAAATCTGATTCAGCTTTCAAGGCCCAGCCCCTCATAGACCATACATCACAGCCTGTCAGGCTGGGAGGAGCCCTACAGATAATTGAATCCAACCCCCTCATTTTACAGATGAAAAGTCAGAGGCACAGAGAGGCACAGCCAGTTGCTCAAGGTCGCAGAGCCAGCTGGTATAGCACAGGCCACAAACCCAGGGCGACAAGACCTTGTGGCCGGGGTCTTCCTCCTGACACCAGGCAACCTTCCTCTTTGAAACTCAGAGCTCTTGTCAGAATCTTTTCTTTGGTGATTACTCTCTGGGAAAGCCTTTTACTAGGTATAGAATGTAATCACCTTTAAAATAGTCTTTCTTTGATTACATTCCCCATATGCTGAATATGTTCTTTTGTCCACGGTAGGTTTGTAGGTTTTTACTACTACTACTACTACTACTACTACTACTACTACTACTAAGGTATACTGGATTAGAAAGTTGCTATTTACAAAATGCTTTAGATATATTACTATCTCATTAATGCAACAATCCCAAGAGGCAGGGATTATTTTTATCTCTGCTAGAGAGGGGAAAACAGGTTTAGAGACAGGAAGAAAATTGCTCAGGGCCACCCAGCCACATGGAAGGGACCCATCTGTCTGCAAATAGCCCTGCTATTCCTGTTTGCCTGAATGAATGAATCTGTTACTTAATGTTTCATGTGGATTTGTCTTGTTTTCTTCACTAGGCCTGGGCCATGTGTTAAGAATTCTTTATATTCTCAAAGAATCTACAGTAATCACAGCAGGCTCACAATATGTGTTTGTTGATGAAATTAGTAACAGTTTTTTCCTGTTGCCTCCAACCCTGAAGAGATAGGGTCTGTCCAGACACAAATATTATTGGCTGTGTGGCCTTCATCCGCCTACTTCCCAGACTGTGTTTCTCTTTCTTCCTTTGTACAGTGTGGTTAAAGCTATTGACTTTCTTTCAAATTCTTGGTGATGCTTTGATAGCAGGCTGGCAGCTAAACATTTGTGGACTGCTCAGGCTTTTCCAACACAAAGCCAGGAGAGAGAGTGCATCATATGGGTGCTTCCAAGGCTCAGTCTGGGGACAGAAGAAAAAGTTTAGGGGAACATGGACAGGAAGTGGGAGGGAGGCCAACCTACTCCTGTACCCTATTTCCTCAATCTTAATTACATCCTTATTTAATGAATTAATGGTGGCACTACTGAATTAATATTATTCATTAAAGCAGTTGATTCCATGCAACTCTGCGTGGGCTCCTCTGTGAGTTGTGCAAGAAAGACCTCTCCACAATCTAGCAGCAGAAGGCTTCCAAGAACAAACCTGTCTTGGAGAGGGACCAGCATAAGAGGATCTGGAACAGTGTCCAGGTGCCTCCCTAGCCTTCTGCGTCCCAACAAAGAGAACTGTTTGAATTAAACAGATGGTGGACCAGGAATAGTGGGGTCATTCAAAGACTTTGATGCATAGCCCTTGCCTCCTCCCTTTTGTTTTTAAATACATTAGAAAAAAATCTGTAGAAACATGGATAATTTTATTTATTTTTAATTTTTTAAAATTTAAATTCAATTTGCCACATATAGTACATCATTAGTTTCAGACATACATAGCTTTCAGTACCATCAGTTGCATATAAAACTCAGTGTTCATCACATCACGTGCCCTCCTTAATGCCTGTTACCCAGTTACCCTCATCCACCTTCCCTCCAGTGACTTTTAGTTTGTTTCCCAGAGTTAAGAGTCTCTCATTGTTTTTTCTTCCTCTCTGATTTCTTCCCATTTAGTTTTCTCTCCCTTACTTTATGATCCCCTGTGCTATTTCTTATATTCCACATGAGTGAAACCATTTGATAATTGTCTTTATCTGATTGACTTATTTCACTCTGCATAATACCCCCCAGTTCCATCCACATTGATGTATATGGTAGGTATTTATCCTCTCTGATGGCTGAGTAATATTCAATTGTATATATATATATATATATATATATAACATCACACATCTTTATCCATTCATCTGTCAAAGGACATCTTGGTTCCTACTACAGTTCAGCTATTGTGGACATTGCTGCTATGAACATTGGGGTGCAGGTGTCTTGTTGTTTCACTACATCTGTAGCTTTGGGGTAAATATCTAGTAGTGCAATTGCTGGGTTGTAGGGTAGCTCTGTTTTAATTTAATCCATAGAGGTCACGAATGGTGCAGGCAATTTATGTGATGAAATAGAAAGAATGAAAAAAAGCCCAGTCTGATAAATGGGACAAGCTGGGTTCAATGAAAGAAGGCAAGCAGAGGCTGAGTGTCACCCTGTGGGCATCTGGAACCATACATGAGAGCTTTGTTTTTAGGTGTTGAAATCTGATTTAAATGAAAACAAAATAAAACACCACACACACACACACACACACACACACACACACACACTCTATGAGATTAACAAGATTGGCTATGAAGTGGGGTGCAACCAGGGCTACCAGTCCTGGAGATACAATAGGACTGGTGAGACCACATTCATGTGATTGGTACCCACAGCCATAGCATTGGGAGAGAGAAAGCTTTTGAAGGTGTTTGGGGGGCTAGAAAGTTTTCGCTACTTATCGATTTCTTTTAAAATATGTATGTCAGAGGAGTTAGTAATGTCTTTATGTAGAAATGCCAGATACTGTGTTAAACACAAACTTTGACTCCTATCCTCCCAACTCTGCAATCGGCTATTGTCATCCCATTTTGACAGAGAAGACATAGGCTAAGAAGCCTAAGTAACTCATCCAAAGTCACACAATTTTAGGTGACTTAAATGGAGACTGCTGCATTAGGAATATCTGAGGTTCTATACACAACTCAGAAAATACTCTAGGTTTTTATTGTTTTCCACTAATAGCCTGCGACACACCAGAAACTATGAGTAGGCTGGACCTACTAATCTATCATTTATCCTTTCATTTATTCCAGATTGGATTAGAGAGTCTCTATGGCTTGACATTCTGTGATTCTGAGGCACAACTAGTGCCCCTACAGCTACTAATCTTTCCCTGCATTGACAGCTTACTAGGTGCCAGGTACTGTTATGTGCATTTAATTGCTTGTGACTCTCAGGCCAACCCTATGGCATAGTATTGGTCCCATTTCACAGAGGAGGCTCCAAGAATAACTAATTCAAGTTCCTGTAGCTACTAAGGCAGACCCAGGATTGAGGCTCAGGCATGTCTGACTCTTAACACCAAAGCAGAGGTGGCTGGGTTGGAATCACAGCTCCTCCACTTACAGAAAGCACAGAGTAACATGCGTGAGGCCCTTAGCCTTGCTGAGCCTCAGTACCTCATCTGTAAAATGGGATGACAGTAGCACATCTCCTTCCTAGGGTTGTTGTTGAGTTAACATATGTAGTGAGCTTGGAGCCATGCCTGATACTCATCAAAGTGGGAGCTGTTGTCTTGCGTTTCTTTGCTCATGGCATTGAGCCTGTGCTATAGCTCTGAGGGGAGCTTCAGCTGCATGCTTGTTCCTCCCTTGCACCACAGTGGCAGAAGTGCAGCCCTAGGCTTCTAGAGAGATGCTTAGAGAGACCACTCTGATATTCTGGAAACATTAACTTTTCCTTTCCTTCTTTCCTTAAGTTTCTTTCAACCGTGAAAGCCTTGGACGTAATAGAATTCAATTCACTAAAGTTCTATTTTTTCTGGATATGAGTTATAGAAGGAGCTTTCCCAGGCAGCTGCTTATGGGACTGGCAATATAACAGCTATTTGCCACACAATTATGTATTAAAGGTTCGATGAGGAGAACATGCTCAGCTAGTTCAGATGGGAGACGTGGGGTGAGCAGGTGCAGGTGCCATGAGAACATGCTACAGGGTTCAGGATCTGATCTGTGCTACAAGTTGGTCTTGCTAAAGTGGGGCATTATCTGTGCAGGGGCAGGGTTCCTTCTGTTTTGTGAGGAAACGTATGCCCATTAATCTGTAAGATCTAGGAGGTGTATGTCTGTATGTATGCATGTATTTATTTTTAAGGAAGGGATTTTTTTGTTTTGTTTTGTTGTTGTTGTTGTTTAAGTAAGCTCCATGCCCGATGTGGGGCTTGAACTCACAACCCTGAGGTCAAGAGTTGCCCGCTCTACTGACAGAATCAGCCAGGTGCCTCTGGGAGGTTTGTTTTTACACTTGTTTTTCATCTAACTAATGAATCCAGTAGACTGTGTTGCGAGAGACATTGTTGACCTGCCTCTGGTGTAACAAGAATATGAATCCAACCTTGAGCCCTTGACAGGGTCACTCCTTTGGCCTGTTGCTCTTTCTACTCTCTCCACTCCCTAATTCTTCTTAACCCCCTACCTTTAGTACCCAGAGATTCCAGTTTGTGACATCTCTGCTGTGGCCCTCTTTGGAGCTTGCTAGCGAGACTGAAAGGGATGATTGGCACCTTCACCTAAAGGCAAAGAGTATGCTGACCAAAGGACGAGGGAGCCTGGAAGAGACATCTTTGTGTCTCCTTAGACATCTGGCACAGTGTGTAACTCTTAGAAGGTGCCCAGCAAGTGGTGGCTGGAGGAAAGCTTGCATGCACTGTGCTCAGAATCAGCCATGTTTATTGGGCTGCTCCTCAATCTTCTATCTCCTCCTCCATGAAATTTTCCCTGATTATGTCTTCATCTAGAAATAATGTCTTCCAATATGAAGTCCCACAAAGTTTGTCTCTACCTCTGAAGAGAGCTACACGCTTTACATTGTGTCATATATAATTTCTGGTTCCCTGGCAGGATTCAAATCAGGACCAAGTTGACCCAATATTTATTCTCTGTATGATACCTAGCATGAGCCCATTAGTGAGAAGCGCGCACGCGTGTGTGTGTGTGTGTGTGTGTGTGTGTGTGTATTGAGAACTAGAAAACATTTTCTCTGTGAGGGTGCTCTGTGATTATAACTGGAAATCTGTCTCTCCAAAAAGACCACAAGCTCCTCCAGGCCAGAGATTGTTTGCTTCCTTAGCCCATGGCAGCATTCTGTGCCCCTCCCGTAGCCATGCTTGTAACCTCTGTATGCAGCTGTGCTTGTAATCTCTTTACCAAGGATTCTACTCAACTTTCGACACCTTGCTCAACTCCCACCTGAAGAAGTTCACTGAAGAAAAGTTGATTTCTCCTTTATGTGTGCTCTACCTAATAGAGAGCCTGGCTGATTGTGGCTGGGCAAAGAGATTGGTGGATAAATCACAGGACTGACACTTTATAAATATCTCCTGAGTATATGATGGGACCTGAGAAGGAGACCAGATCTACAGTGCACTTATTGCATTGTCACATTTATGTCTGTCCCCTCTCCTAGCTTGTGTGTGTATGCGTTTCTGTGTGTGTGTGAGTGCAGCTCCATGCCAGCTTGGTGCCCAACACATGGTAAGTGATGCATACATATGTGCTAAGTACATGAAGCCAGGCAGCAGTTGTTATGGGAGCAAAACCATCCAGGGATAGAGGGAGCGGTGGTAGGCTCTGAAAGACCTCAGGGGTGGAGGTCTCCCATCAGATGGCCTCCTTCCCCTTCATGTGACACCATCCTTCGGAATTGGCTGAGCCACATCAACCAGTCAGTTCTCTGTGCCTCATTGGGCTTCTGCTTCTTAGAGCCCAGCGCCGTTCTGGTGATACCATTACACTTACATTTGGTAGAAGGCAAATGAAATTTATTCTGAAACCCCATAAAAACAGGAATGGGATATTTATGTATAAACCTATGTATGGAATAAAAATGTAAAATTCTTAGGGTAAGTGAGGCATAGAAGATACTCAAAGTGTCAGTGGTCTTTCATTTCTCTCCTCTAGTGCTGTGTTGGAGCTCAGCTCATACATGCCCCTGAAAGCCAGTTATTTGCATCTCTTCCAAACTCTGCTCCATGACTTCTTGTTGGTGGCTAGAAATTGACAATGGTGGGAATAGTTATGCCACAGAAATCAACAAATGCTACAAATCAGAGCTTATATGCTCTCTTTCTGTGAAAGCCAGTTGCCTCACATTTACCAGCACACCCCTGTCGTGCTCCCTCCCCCTTGGAGGCTTTGCCCACATGTGCTTAGTACTGTCATGTGTAGCTCCGATGGGCCCAGTGGTGAGAGGGGAGCCAGGTGAGTGGGGATCATAGGGCAGTTTTCTGGGTCTCACGCCTTCTCCTTCCTTCATGCACTTGCACCCATCCTGGCTAACACCTGGCAGGTACAAGAAGGCATGGAGGACCCAAATAATTTATTTAAATGCAGAGAATTGCCTTGTGATCTTTCATATTTGTCTGCATCTCCCCCTACCACCTTCAGATTACTTTTTCTTGCATCCTCTAAAATTTTCTCAGGCCTTTACTCTGTTTGTGCCATAGCTTTACCACATTTGTATCACAGAATCTGGAAGCATTTGAACTGGAAAGGACTTAGACATCATCTAGCACCCAGGAAGTTAAATAGATTTTATTTCTTGTGCCAATTGAACCCACCGTTTGAGGCTTCCCTATGCTGTCCATATCTGAGCTCAGTGGGAATGAGAGCTAGGACTGATTATGTCTCCCTTGGGTGTGGGCCTGGGAAGCCAGACTGGCTTAGCATATAACCCATAGTGGCACCATCCTGTCTCAATCTACCTCATGATATAGGTAAGAAAACTGAGGATCAAAAGGGTTAAATGACTTGCCAGGGTCACACACCTCATAAGTTCATAAGCTAAAATTCAGACCCAATCTTTCCTTCATCACCTTCCCCTGGACTTCATTTATGAGGTGAGACATGTAGCCTTTAGGGAGAAGAAGAGAATCACCACCACCATGAATGTTAAATCCATCTCAGAACTTGGAATTGGAGAAACCAAGAGGTTAGTGATCTTACAACTCAATCTATCATTCTGTGCTTGGTCTTCCTGCTTTTGTGCTTCAGATTACCTCCTTGTGTGAAATCAGTTTGTGTTAAGAAAAGAAGGTATTTCTTGTGTGAAGCAAATAATTAATCCAATCTCACGCCCTGTTGGTGAGTTCAAGCGGGGAGACTAGCCTCGCGTAGCCTTTGAATTCAAGGAACACCTAGTTTTTTTTTGTTTGTTTGTTTGTTTGTTTTAAAGATTTTGTTTATTTATTCATGAGAGACACACAGAGAGAGAGAGAGAGAGAGAGAGAGAGAGAGGCAGAGACACAGGCAGGGGGAGAAGCAGGCTCCATGCAGGGAGCCCTGGGAACACCTAGTCTAGAAGGACTATTAATTTGGTCTAATCCCCTTCTCTTGAGAAATGACTCAAATTCTTGGCACTCCAACATAAATACTATTTTCAGATGGGCTGGTAATGTCTACATCTCTTACAAGTACTCATAGGAAGTACCTTGACCACATTCTGCCAAATATCTCTCTACTGTGCCAAATACTCAAGCTACTCCCCTGTCTCATGCTCTTCAATTCCAAAGGAGTTGAAATGTGCCCTCTCTGCCTCTTCACCTCCCCATTGCTCCCTTGCAACCTGGCCTTAGACACCAGACACCCAACACTACAGGAATGTTCTTCATTTGTAGGTCACTTTACATTTGTTTTCATACCTCATCTCTTTGGACCCTATATTAGTATGCTTAAGCTAGTAGTATATAGTATATACCACAGACTGGGTGTTTTAAACAAAAGAAATATATTTTCTCACAGTTTTGGAGACTAGAAGTCCAAGATCAAGGTGCCATCAGTGTTGGTTTCTGGTAGGGCTTTTCTTCCTGGTTTGTGGATGGCCACCTTCTCACTGTGTCCTCACATGGCCTTCCCTCTGTGCATGCATGGAGAGGGAGTTCTCTGATGTCTTTTCCTCTTCTTAGAAGGACACCAGGCCTATCAGGCTACCATCTCACCTTTATGACCTCACTTAACCTTAATTACCTCCCTAAAGGCCCTCTGTCCAGACACAGTCACATTGGGAATTAGTGCTTTAACCTATGGATTCTGGGGAAACACAATTTAATCATGAACAGGCCCTTCATATAAGGCCAGGAGAGAGGACAAGCATTGTGATTGCCATTTTATTAGCATAAGATCTGAGGCTCAGAAGGTTGACAGTATGGTCAGGCGACTTACCCAAGTGTGCCAGGCTCGTCACTCTGGAAGCTGGGGAGGGGAACCCGAATTTTTTGACTGTGCCCCTGACCTCTTCCTCTTTTCTCCCAGGTCCCCAACACAAGTGATTCCCAACTGAAAAACAGCAGCTGTCTCTTCCCAGTTCTTATCTCTTTGACAGCATTTAATGACTATATAATTATATAATTTTTAAATTATGATAGCTCAACTAAGTTGTAAGGGAGAAAATTCTACCTAGCTACCACTGTCTTGACACCATCACTATTCTTTTTTGTCCGTGTCACCTTTCAAATTTTATCCATATGTATTCATTAGTTGTACTGAGTAAGATGGCTCAGGAAATTCACGGGCTTATGAAGCTTTTCAAATTGATGGCTTGGGTGACGCCAAAGCCATGGGCAGATATACACCCATCAGGTAGAAACTGGTCTCAGACTGGTCTCAGACAGACTGAACTGTCCAGTGCTACCTTGCTGCTCTCTTTGCAAATCGATTAGCCAATACTGTTTGCCTTCTGAAATTTCCTGGCCTTATGTATGTCTCTGGGAAGTAATCATTTGAGTTCAAGATGCAGCAGTGGAAGACGTATTGAGACTCTCATGAAGCCTACACTCTGACTATACCTCAAGACAGGAAGTGGGTGTCATTGGGATTTCACATACTCTTTCAAATGTCCTGCACTCCCCACCAACATCAGGAAAAGAGGCTGTGAGAAAACAAGATGCCAGGCAAATATATCAAGAAGAAGCAACCTCTACCCTTTTAAGCAGTTTTTCTCACTGAGAGAGTAGTAGTGAGGTCCAGTAAAAGGAGTATGGATAAGTGATACTAACTATAGTTCACACCCCAACTCTGCCATGTGATCATTCATTCTGTCTCTCTTTTATTCTTATTCCCTGGTTCCAGCAAAATTTTAGAATAGCTTGCTGCCTTGCTCCTTGCAATTGAGGTGACCATTCGGCAAGTCCCTTAGCGGATTTCTGACTCTCAGTATAATGGAGATACTGACAGCCATTTTGCAAGGTCGTGTGGAGGGTTAAACAAAATAATGTGTGTAAGTTCCAAGTACACGTGGCACGTAGTAGGTGACCAGTGAACAATATCCATTATTTAAAACATGGAAATGTGTGACAGGCTTGTGTTTGCAAAGCCTTGTATAAGAAAATGTCCCTCCTCCATATTCTTCTTTAGAATTCATAGACTCTTGGATGCAGTTTAGCTTCTGCATAAAGTTTATGCTGCCCTGGCATCATCAATAAGGAACTCATTATTTCATTGGTTTAGTGAAGCCATCCTTGGAAAGGCATTAGGATTTGGGAATGGCGGGTGATTATGGATGGAGCTAAATTATTTACTTCATCAAAGTGTCTCTGGCTTTATCATGCAGACCTGTCATAGGAAGCTGTACATAAAGATAACTAATGGTCCCTTTAACTCAGGGATCTGAAAGGTCACTGGGGCCGTGGCAGACATATAAGGTTGTGTTTGCCACATCCATCAAGATGCAGTTGTATATGGATGTGATGCATGGCAGGCCGCAAGAGGGTGGACTTTTACTTTCCACTTTGTATTCAGGTCACATACTGCTGCCATGTGGAAAGGTGGTGATTAGCCCTCTGGAGGCCCCCAAATCCTGTGCTTACACCATTCTTTGCAGCTACTACCTCCCATGGTGGAACATTCAGAACACCAGGGGTTTGGAGAATGGATCAACGAGTGTAGGGTAATGGCGTCTGTTTTTCCATCTGAGAGCTCTCTTGGCTTGAGCTCACTTGTTATTTCTCAGGGATCTAGGAAATTGATGGAGAAGGAAAAGAAAATGAGGCAATGTGACTAATTCTGTGATTGCCATATGATGCATCCCAGTGGGGGTCAATTGAGTCTTGGTTGTAGGTTTCTTGGCCTGAGGGGGAGGGACCGAGTCCTACTGAGAATCTTGGGATCTAGAGCTTTAGAGAAGTCATATGGTCTCTCTGAGCTCCACATGCTTTTTTGCATGAGGACGATTTTCCCTCCTCTCCTTATTCATAGGGGCCCAGCATCAGGAGTGGAAGACATCAACCAAGTGTGCCGCTTTGAGCAAGTTATTTACTGCTCCTGGCCCAATGTTTTTATTCTCCAAACTCCAGTCACATTCATGCCACCTTCATCAGCCGTGTCTTATTCGTGTGACATGTTCTTAGCATTTTTCCCCCAGTGGGCTGTTTTTATTTTAATAAATTTATTTTTAAAGAAGCTTGAGATCATTATAACAAGTGGATGTTGAAAATGGGTGAAAGAATAGCTAAAATGAAAAACAAACAATGAGATGAAATTCTTTCTAGATGCTGTTGCTCCACCTGAAGCTTGGTCTCTTTTTGTTAAAAAGGGAGATTGGCAAATGCTAGGAAGTGTTAAAAACATAGTAGCACCCAACTAAGACTTTTTCTTTGGTGTGCTCAGAAGAGTTAATAAGAGAGATTGAAGCAGGACTAACTTTCTCACAGTGTAATTTAACATTTAATAACCTGTCTTTGTGTCATCTACAGCATTTTCTGGACCATCTAACATTGTATGTCATCCTAACAAGGGGATGAATCCTATACTTTGGGGAAAACTGTGCTAGAAATCTTTAGTTCCTTTCAACTCCAAATTTTTATTACTTCCATCTATTACCCCTAATGATTACCTAATTAACTATTTCTATTTCCACTTTCACTTCTGCTTGCTTACTGGGCTGTATTAAGCTGGTATTTATTTGAACTGCCCACCCGGCACTTTGCTCTTTCAAAGAAGTTCCAGGTGCTAATTAAAAACCATTGACACTTAAACTCAGCGAATTACTGGAGTCTGGAATCAGGCCAAGGAACGAGTCCCTGAGATTCCCTCTGCCCGCCACACTTGGCATGCATAGGGCCCTTAAGCGCAGAGTCCTCCCTAGTGCAAGGAAGCCTCCTCCGTGCTCCCATCCTCAGGGCTGCCGCCATTCCGATGAGTAATGCTTGAGACAGATGCACAATCGATAGTACTAGACGCACACCACTCTGGTTATCTTCCATTCTTTTTCATTGAGCCTCCCTTGGCTTCCCTGGATGAGAGTCTGGGGAGAGATTCATCTCCTCCCTTGTTTCTTATTGCATCAGTGTTGTAGCCACAGGGACGAGAGTGACAGATATTTTTGGTTTGTCAAGGGAGAGATAGGAAAGATAAGCTCTTTGTAGCACCTGACAATTTGCCATAAAGACTCAAAGTGCCGTTCATGGGTTTTAAAAAAATTAACGTTTTAATTGTCATTTCAATCTGCACAGATTGTAATCCTTGCTGTGGATGGCTCCCGAGTGGAGTTTGAAAGGACTTTAGGGGTTGAGTTGTCTGAGATCCCTTTAATGAACTTGTGTGTGAGTCTGTGTGTGTCTGTGTTTTCCCTGACAATTGTCTAACACAGAATGATGGTTTTTTTCTCTTCAACACCCCCTGTTTGTTCTTCTTATCACTGTCTAACTCGGGACCTTCTTCTGTGACTTTCTCTTTTAGTGTCCTGTTCCTTAGCCATGTAGAAATGGGCCACTGTCCAGGTCTGGATACTCCCTGTGGGCTGGGGAGAGCTGTCATGAGTCAGTCATTTCACCACCTGACCTCCCTATGGTGTCACCAATTCCTCAACATTCCCCTCAGTGCTCAACTCTTTCTTTCTCCCAGTTCCACCATTCTGGAAACATTCACATTGTCCAACTAGAAAATCTTGCCGGTTGAGTGCTGGGGAGGACGGCCTCAGCTGGCCCTCGGTCGGCCCAGGTTCGCCAGCGCCATCACCAGGGAAATTTGTCTTTGCCCACATGGTCTTGCAGCTCTTCCTCTCTAAATTCCAGTTGTGTAACCACAGTAGGGTCCACAGCTCTCCTATCAATTTGCTGGGATGTCCCTACCTTTCTAACTCACCCTTTTCTGACCTATTCCCTTCCTCTTCTACCCCACGGGTCCCATTCCTTTCAGTATATAACATTGTTAGTGTTTCTCACATGCTGTTAAGAAGTGAGTCTCAGGCCTTTGTCATGCCATATCCCTCCCCACAACAGCAACGAAAACAGACACACAGCAAACATGCAGACAGTGTGCTTTAGAACTTTTCACTCTCCCTTGCTCCCTGACCTTTGTCCTCAGCCCAAAAGCACTCAGGTCTTTCCATTAGATGCCACAGCTAGAAGACTATGGAAAAATACAGCAACACATTGAGATTTTTAAATAAACATCTACATATTTGAAAGCTCCAGGAAGTTATTCACCTAATGAGGCTTGGCATTATACAGATTCATCTTTAGTTTGCTCATGCTGTCATAGTGAGTATGGATGTGTGTGTGTGTGTGTGTGTGTGCACGCATGCACATGTGCATGTGAGGACACACACAAGATCCCTCTTTTCACCTCCTCATAGACTAGACTCTGTTCTCCTTAGCTGGTGTCTTTTGTCTGTCTGGCCTAGCAATGTCAAGAGGGTGTTCAGATGAGGAGTAAAGCAGGAGGTAAAGACTGGTACTGACAGGTGGGAGAAACTTGCAGCCTGGTACACATAAACAGTGGCAGGAAGGGGTGATGGTATTGGGAAAAAGTGCTCCCTGGGGTTTATGCCTGTGTATAGTGTTCCTGTCTGATAGCCCTCCATGTGTGCGAAGCCTCTTGTGTTTTCTCTCAGCTGCTTTCTTCAATCACTCTGTGAGGTTGGGAGGTTGTTCTCATTTTATAAGTGACAGATTTAGGAAACAGAAAGAGTGAGGATATTGTGGAAGGTCAGAGGTGGGGCCAATGGGCTAACACCCCTGCCCTGGGTCAGTACCTTGCACTAATGCTGGTATGCCTCCAGAAGGTGGAAAGCAGCAGAGGTCTGGTGGGAACCATGGACCCTACCTCCAAGTAAGGAATTATTATTAGTTCAATAACCTCTATGAACTTCTGTTGCCTTCTCTGCTGAATGCAGACAGTCTTCCTGGCCTTACTTACCTTCTGGTTATGGTCATAGCTGCAGAGGAGTTGAGGGTATGGAAGTTTTTTGTGACCTAAAGAATGCTGTGCAAACGTAAGGCTTCAGGGACTGATTCACACCTTGCATCCAGGCCTGCCCAGAACTCATTAGCTCCAAATGGAATGAAATGACATCAGAGGGGACAGAGCTCTAACTCCCCTGCCTTGTACTCCACCTGTGACCCTTGCTCCACCTGTCTGTAGGGGCAGGGGCAGCAGGCAGGTATATCTTTCACATTCCTTTGGAAATCTGCTTGTAAATACAGTAGTTAGCTCTTGGAGGGTGAGATTACTGTTCTGAAAATGTTCTAACTGCTGGCTTCACAGATAGGCAGTCTTTTACATTTTGCAAGACAGTAATGAGAAAAAAAGAGATTTCGTTTTCCTGGTTTGCCTCTGAGTATTGCCTAATTGTCTTGAAAAACAATTGACTTGGTGTTTCTTCCTCAGCTTCTAATACTAAGCATACATATATTATGTCTGCCAGCTTACTTATCTATTTACCACTGTTGCTTGGGGAAGGTTAATTTCCTCCCAGTCTAAGTTGTTTGTTCCCTAAAATTGCTGCCTTGAAGAGACACCAAGGCTTAGCCATATGCATGTATGGGGGAATGGAGAGCTGTGTGATTTACTGAGGCACAGATCCACAGGACGGATGGGACCCCCTTCCCCCAACACTGGACCTCTAGGCTTGGGATGCCATTGTCCGTATGCATAACTGTCTTTAAATCGACATTTCACTATGTAGATAACCTGAGACAATGTTTATTCTACATGAATAAATCAACCCTGGTGCAGTCAATTTATTTCTCTTGGTAGAATAAAAAGACAATTTCCACATGATAGATCTAATCAAACCTACAGCAATCTGAATTAATGGCTAAGAAGGGAAAGACCAGCACCCTGACAGCCCATTGTTATTTTTCTCTCTAAACAGAGCAGAGACAGTTAAATCTCTCTATTCAATTTTCTGCATCTTGACCATGAAGAATACTCCAAACATGCTAGTGGGGTAGTGGACCCGTGCAAACAACCAATTACTGTTTTAAGAAGTTAATAACCAGTTGCTCGTCATTTGATTATTATTAAACAACCAGTGGAACTCAAGCAAACAAGGGTTTTCTCGACTATAGTCAGCTTTTCAATAATGGCTTGTGGGAGCTCCAACTCCTCTGGCCCATTCCCAGCCCAAGTCTGCTGCCTGATGGTCTAAGTTGTTCAGAATCTCATGATAGTTGAGTTTTGGCGATGGCAGATTTCTTTGGTCTGAATTATGTGGACAGTTGCCCAAATTGCCACTTTGTTTTGCTGGCATGGATGCAGCTCATTGAGAGTATCTCCCTGAGGTTGCTTTAAAAAAAGATTTGGCATTTAATAAAAGCGATTCCTTACTTGCATTACAGTTCAAGCCATTTAGATAATTAAGAAAGAATTCCTTTGAATACATCTGAAGTGTTTTTTTTTTTTTAATTCTCATATTTAAAAAAAGCCCTATTTAGGTTATTTGTGCACTCAAGGGGAAACAGAGGGACTGGACTTAAGCCAGCATGCGTGGTTTGGGGGTCATTATAGAGGGGATGGCTACAGTTGTCTAAATATGTCTTGGACTTTCTTTTTGGTTTTCAACCTTCTCTTTTGTTGTTGTTATAAGCCACAACTGCTAACCAAACAAATTGGTTTCATGTTTTCCTTTCCCTTTTCCAATATAGGTACAGGGAATAGACCAATGACCTAAAAATCATGTCAGCAGAGGGAGGGGGGAAAAGCAAAGATCCTGAATAATCTACTGACTTGATAATCAGCTGGTGAATACAGAGTCAGCTACAGAGGGTCTCCCTGCTTCTGATGATAAGCAAGACCATGGAGTCATCCTATCCAAATCAACTGCTAAGCTTTTTTCTCTCATTTAATCTCCATACTTGACTGAGCTTAAGTGGCTGACTATTTTGGGAGACATGCGTGGGTTTCTTATGTGACTGAGCAAAACATATTTGATCTTAATTAGGCTTGGGAGATTTTATTTTGTTTTGTTTTGACATTTAAACCAAGTCAACATTTGAAGCAAGAACTATTCTGTTTTATAGCAGAGTTTATCTTACAAAACTACAAGCAGATTTTCTTTTGGATAATATTATTGTCATTAATATTATTATTATTATTAATGCCATTCTAGACTTAGGGCTTAAGAAGTTGTTAACTCTGTCATGTCCCAAGCTGATCTGCTCTGCACCTGCATTGCAGTGCTGGGGTAGAGAGAACACTAACATGCCAGTCCAGTGACCTGGGGTCCCAGAGCTGACTCAGTAAACAACTGAGATTCTGGGCTGTGATTTATTGATCTTGATTTTCTTAATATGAGATGATGAGTTACTGGAAGATTTCTAGAGACTCTTTGAACATGAATGGTTTGTACACTCCCGGCAAATAGAGTGATGTATTTTTTTTCCTCCTGGAAAAAAAGAAAGAAGTCAGGCAGGAAGAAAGAAAACAAAAAATGAAAAAGTGAAGGAAAGCAAAAAAGGCAAAAACCAGAATAGAAACCAATTTCTGTTGGAGAGGCCGGCTGGCTCCCTGATCCTTGAAAGCTGCAGGTCACACAGCAGCAGCATATGCAAAATGCTCGATGCAGGCCAAGCCTATACGTCTTGGAGCTGAATTCACAGTCATTAAAAAGTAAATGAGAAAACTGAAGCACAGCTGAGTATAGGTAGTGACATTCCACTTTTCCTAGCTCCTTTTTTTTTTTTTTTAACTTAACAGTCTCTGGGACCAAGCGATAGATGACTAGTCATTGAGCTTAAAAAATTCTATGTGTTTTCAAATTAGGTGCAATGAAGGGGAACTACAAATTGGGAAAGCAAATGGGTTATTGTTTCCCATGTTTCTTGTTTTTTTTTTTTTTTCCTCATACTCCTGGTGGGAGACATTTCTGATGCCATCCGCTAGTTATTATATATGATGTTCTTTTTCCACCATCAGCTAGGTGGCGGGAGGCTCTCCCTCAGCTCCTTGGTCTTCTCTGGGTTAAAGGGTGTACCTGTCTTGGCATCTGTGTGTTCATGAGAGCTGATGGGGTTTCTTTAGTGTCTGTCCCTTCCTGGGGCAGGAGAGGCTACACATGCCTTTAAGGGCTATTCTATCCTTCTGTGAGTAGCACCCTTTTGAATCTAGATGAAGAGGGCCTCTGTATATGGGAGCCAACAGCATGGATGTTCCCAGCTGCAAGGCTATACTCTGTTACCATAGGTCAGAGTCAAAAAATGGCTAAGCTGTGACTTAGCTCCTCAAATTGTCTTGCTCAGAACTTGGAGGCCCCTTGGGGAAGTTGTGGTTCTTTCCTTCTGCCTGCATTCCTTGGTGATGGGAGTGGATGGAAGTAGATTTGACCCAAAAGAATTCTTTTGGGTCTCAAAGAGAAAAACCTGCTGCTAAGTCCAATGTGGAGGAAATCTGAATGCCCTCAGGGCCCTGGTCCTTCTGGAAGATTTCCAGTTGCCAGCACTTCCCACTGGAAACTCTGGGGGTTCTAATTTCAAGGTTTTTTCGTGTGTGTGTGTGTGGGGGGGTTTATAGAGGGTTGTGAGCCCTCTGTCCTTATTGGCTAGGTGCTCCTAAGAGGAATCCTCTTCCATAGCAACTTAAGCTCTGTGTAGTCCTAAACCTCTCCCTACTCCCTGTTATGAAACCACCTTAGATTGCTTTGTAAAGGAGGCAGATATAAATAACAAATAAAGGAAATGAATGAATGGTTCAGCTTCCCTTTCTGAGGCTCAGGAAAGGCTGGGAATGGTGTAGGTATATGCAAGGGTTTATTAGTCTGCCCAGATGAAGGCTAAAGGCTGACTGAGCTGGGGCCTTTTCTTTGGCGAGCATGGTGGCAGCTGAACCCGAGCCTGTCTTCTCTGAGAAGTTGATTCTCTTGACTCATAGCCATGAATGCCCTGCCCCACCTCTCGCCCTGTTGGACTCAGTTCAGGCATCACCTTCTCAGAGGGATCTGCCCCTTCCATGTTCCTCCCAACCCTCACTTCTGAGCATTGTGGGTGTTCCTATTCTGGGGTGCCAGCATTCATAGAGTACTGAACCCATCACAGTATATACAGTTGTTATTTTACACATTCACTTCTGTTTGGAGGCTAAGGCCTTTCTCCTTTTCTGAACCCTCATCCTGCACAGTGCCTGACACAGAACATTTTGAACATGGGCACAGTGGCTGGCCATAGCCACAACCATTGGCATCATGCTTTTTGGGGGTCCACTTTTGCATTTCTCGTTCAGTCAAATGAAACTTGTTAATGATAGTACCATAGAATGTCTCTTTCTCATTTTGAGATCTTTTTTTATAATGACTTTTTTCCCCATTTCTCTCTCTTTTGCATTTTGGTCAACTATTGTCTATTTAAAAAATACTGAGATCGGGATCCCTGGGTGGCGCAGCGGTTCGGGGCCTGCCTTTGGCCCAGGGCGCGATCCTGGAGACCCGGGATCGAATCCCACATCGGGCTCCCAGTGCATGGAGCCTGCTTCTCCCTCCGCCTGTGTCTCTGCCTCTCTCTCTCTCTCTCTGTGACTATCATAAATAAATAATAATAAAAAAAAATACTGAGATCCTTAAGGTGATGCATGGTCATTCTTCCCAACCCATAACTTCTCTATGTCCTTTAGATATCCAGAACCACTCAACTATCCTCCTTACTGGCCCGGCTGGATCTCAGTGGATCAGCCAGGAGATCTAAAAATGCTTTTGTTTAGAAAAAAAGTTTCTGGGCAGCCTGGGTGGTTTAGTACTGTCTTCAGCCCAGGGTGTGATCCGGGAGACCCAGGATTGAGTCCCATGTCAGATTCCCTGCATGGAGCCTGGTTCTATTTCTGTCCTTCCCCAGCCCCCCTACCCCGTGTGTCTCTCTCATGAATAAATAAATAAAATCTGAAAAAAAGAAGTTTCTGAAAATGTTTCTTCTTTAGTTGAAAGAGAAATGAAGTGAAAAATTCATATGGAGAAGATGCTATGGAAACTTTTTTGGTTTTGTTGCAATCTGGCTGATGAGAAAAGTCACATCAAAAATAGACTCCTAACTCTGGGAGATGAACTAGGGGTGGTGGAAGGGGAGGAGGGCGGGGGGTGGGGGTGACTGGGTGGTGGGCACTGAGGGGGGCACTTGACGGGATGAGCACTGGGTGTTATTCTGTATGTTGGCAAATTGAACATCAATAAAAAATAAATTTATTATTAAAAAAATAGCCAGCTGGTGGTGGCCATGGGTTCAGGTTTCAGACATTTTCCCATTTCCCTCAACACACTTATTCCTTACCATAGCTCTGGGAGGTAGATGAGGCAAAGCTTTATATTTCCAATCTGAAGGTAGTAAAACTGAAACTTAGAAAGACTCAATGTCTTATTCAAATTTTCATGGACACTGAGCTCAAAGGCAGGACCAGAGCCAGGGCTCCTGACTGAATGTATGGTCCCAGCCACTAGACTGGACCCATGTTCTTTCTCTTTTTGTTCTTCCCAGGAAAACTCTGCAGAGAGGTCAGCATCCTTCCCTCTCTAGAACCAAGCTATCTGTGAACGTTCTCCTCAGGTGTGAGGATAAGCTCCTCTACCTAAGTGGGGTCTGAGGGATGAATGGAGTTGTTGGAGTAATTATTCTACTTTTGGATGTTCACGGAGATATAGTAGTGGTGGCAAATTATAGGGCATGGTCAAGGATTACCTCTTGCTTCTCATGAGCTTCGATATTCCCTTAATGCACACAAAAGCAACTTTGTGACACCAGGAGCAGGGAATTTCATTATTTGTGATGGGAGTACCAAACTCTACATATTCTCTATCCAACACAAACCACATTTCCCAACTATGATAAAAAAAAAAAGAATTCTAATTCCTTAGATTTTTTTTTTTTAATGAGACTTATGTGGATAATTTTGTCCCTGTGAGTGAACCTATGGCTAAGAGTACTTGGCTGTCCCCAAATGGAAGGAAAGGAAGTTGGCGAAGGTACTGAAAAAGCACCCAAAATACATGTACACATGTGCACAGAAAAGGAAGCTTTGGGTGTGCCTGGGTGGCTCGGTTCACTAACTGTCTACCTTCAATTTGGGTCATGATCCTGGGGTCCTGAGACTGAGCCCTGCCTTGGGCTCCCTGCTCAGTGGAGAGTCTGCTTCTCCCTCTGCCTCTCCCTACCTGCTTGTGCTCCCTTTCTTGCTCTCTCTTTCTCTCTCTCTCTCAAATAACTAAGTAAATAAATTTTTAAAAAGGGAAGATTTGGCCATGTGTAATTGCCAAAATGGGGGAAAATATCTCCCTATTGGATTTAGACTTCTGAGCTTGTTTCCTGATTAGCTAATATAATAAAAGTTACTGGCACATTCAGGAAAACTGTCTGCTCACCTTCACCTTTCCTACACCCTCATCGGTATTTTATGGTGATATCCATACAGTGCTCACTCTTAAGATCCATGACTGTTAATCTTCAGGCAGCTTTTCCTAGCTGTAAGACTTGCTTACTGAAGAGGGAGATCTGAAGCTCACCACCTCACTGTCTTCTGCAGATGGTCCTGCCCACTCATTTTTGCCTTCCTCTCCAATTCCTAGATGTCCAGAGCTAAAGCTTCACTTGACCCGCTTAGGCTAGTAATTGCATGAGTGAATAACTCTGGGCCTTTGGTGAAAGTGAAATACTCCTCTATTTCTCTGTTAATATTTAATTCAACAAGTTGAGCACTACTTTGTGCATGGATATGGACACGAGTAAGAAAGAGTCCCTGATCTTAAGAAGATTTAAAATTTAAGTGTAGGCAAACAGCTAGTAACCAGTGTATCATAGATACAGAGAAGACATTGTTGGTTGCCAGAGGTGGGAGTTGGGGGGGGGTGGCAAGAAATGGGTAAACTGCTTTTTGTTGATATTGGATTTTTTGGTTTTGTTTTCCTTTTTTAAAAAATAAATTATTTAATTTATTAAAAAAAAAAAAAAGAATCTCTCCAGCTTCCCCAGAGAACATTTACTATCTCAGGGATCTTTGTGTGGTCATGTCAGACTACAATACTGGTGAGGCTTCTTGTAGGTACTCTGATTAACAATTCTAGTTGAGTGCAGCCTTCCAGCTCTCCCTGCTGAGGCACAGAACATGGAGCCAACTACCTTGGGTCCTCCAGACCAGCTCTACTCCCAGCTGAAAAACACTTAGTGACATCTGTTAAAAACTTATGGAATAGTCAGCTTACCTGAATTCATGACCACAAACTGGTGACACAGCATAAAATAGTCATTGTTTTAATCCAGTAAGTTTGGGAGTAGTTTGTTATACAGCAATAGATAGAAGGACAGATATACAAAAGATCAGGGATTCACAGGATTTCTGTGAGAGTTATTTTGAGGCAACCTATGTTACATGGCATGCTAATTTTCCCATTTATTCCAGATAGCCTTTTCCACCTTATTCCTGAAAGGAGAGTAAGATACTAAAATGAGAGGAAATCATGGAAAGCAAGTAGCTTATACCAAATAAAGCAAAAAAAAAAAAAATCTAAGAGTAGACAAATAACCAGTCAGTTCAAAGATTGTTCATTCATTCAACAAATATTTGGTGAGTACTTCTCTGCCAAACACTGTCCCGGGCATTTGGGCTATCCTGATGAATGAGACAGATGTGTCCCCTGCCTGTAGGCAGAGGCAGTCCAGAGGAAGAGACAGTCCAGAAAGGGAGAGACACAGTTAAACAATCAATGATAGTAAGGAGTAAATTAGTGATTTGATGGGAGAAGGAGAGGGTGCTCTGGGGTCCCATAGCTGGGGTCACTACTCTCATCTACTAAGTCTCAAGAGAGATTCAAAGGCAGGAAATCAAATAGTATTGGGGTTGGGAGGGGCAGAGATCAGGGGATGCTTCAAAGAAAAGCGTTTGAAAACAAATCTTTGAGAGATCAGTGAATAGTGGTAGGAGGAGAGCACTTTTGGAGAAAGTAATAGCATAAACACAGGCAGGGATGTGGAAAAAGGAAAGCAGAAAACGTGCTCAAGAAACAGAGTTACCTGGACTGGTTAAAAATGTGGAGTGTCTACCCAGTTGTGGAGCTAGGACTGGCAAAAAAAGTTACAGAACAAATCATTTTTTAAAATTCAGTTTATTTTTAAAATCTCTTAAAAATGGCTCAAATCTAAAGAAAAGTTGCTAGTCTTCATGTACACTTCTGTTACATTTTCCAATTATGTACATACATACATCGATGTAAAATAATACATCGATGTATACATACTTGCATATTGTAAGTATATAGACATCTCTACATAGTTTTGTTATTGTTGTCATAGAACCATCTGACAGTGAATTGTAAACATCATGATCCTGTGCACATCTCCAAATATCTAACAAATAGGATTTTATTTGCACTTAATTATTTTACATTTAAAAATTGCATTAAAAGACCATTCCAGGGACACCTGGGTGGCTCAGCGGTTGAGCACCTGCCCCTCACTCAGGGCGTGATCCGCGATCTCAGGATTGAGTCCCACATCAGGCTCCCTGCCTGGAGCCTGCTTCTCCCTCTGCCCACATCTCTGCCTTTTTCTCTGTGTGCCTTTCATGAATAAATAAATAAATAAAATCTTAAAAAAAAAAAAAAGACCTCTCCATCACCCTTTCCTCCCCTCTGACATTCATCATAGTCTCCAGGCTGCCCCGTGCCAGCCCCGAGTTTCCTTTAAGGTAGTTGTATCTCCACCTGCATCTTTCCAAGCCTTGTGGTGAACAGCTGCTGAATAGCCAGGTTGCTTGGAGAAAAGGAACAAGTTTAAACAACTCCAAAGTCGTTCACCGTCTCTGCTGGGTTTAAGCAGACAGGGCCATCTGTGCTTTCTGCTCATCTCTCAGGTCCTGAAAGAAAATATTCTATGAGGCTTGGGAGAAAATGACATAAAATGAATCCATTCTGCTGTCAGAGATCATAATGAAACTGGAGAAGAGGTACAAAATCAATTCATTGTTATTATAATTTTCAGATTGCCATCTTCCCGTTTGTTCAGATGCAGGTACGATGGCTCAAATTGGTCTTTGGAATATTTAAGGAGCTTTTCTGGTCCCTTAATATTGGCTTATCAGTTCCAGTAATTTTACCTCCCAGAGTGAAATTGGCTGCTAACATTCGGAGGAAATTCGTGCTGTATTTTTTGTAAGTTTTGCTGATCATCACCCGCCAGGCTACAGTAAATGCACTTCTGGCTTATTAGGAAGACAGTTATGGAGACTAGATGCTTTATCACAAAATTGCTGGTCATTCCAGGAGCTCTACCCCACCAGAGAGAACCTTTGTCAAGCACTTATCTATTTTTCTTCTTGCATAATACCTTAGGTCTCCTGTTTAGAGGAAGTCCTCCCATTTGGCTGCTGGGATAAAAGAGAAGAATCAGACCTGCAACAAGTGATTATTTTATTCCTCATTTAAGGCCACATGTGTGGGCTTCATAGAGACTAGGAAGGAAGTGAAGGGTAGAAAAAAGGCCGAGTTTGAAGACTCAATTTAATTCATCTTGTGTTGCAAAGTAATAATTGGAATTTATATCTGTTCTGTTTATACAATTATTACCTAAATTGTATCTTAACATATAAAATATTTTTTAAAATCTTAATTATACAAATGTATTAATCTTTAATAATTAATTAATGCAGAATGAAGTAAATGTCCATAATTTGTCCAACCAGGGGCACCTGGGTGGAAGTCTGCCTTTGGCTCATGATCCCAGGGTCCTGGGATCAGTCCTGCATTGGGCTCCCCACAGAGATCATGTTTCTCCCTCTGTCTATGTCTCTGTCTCTCTCACTGTATCTCTCATGAATGGATAAATAAAATCTTAAAAAAAAAAATTCTTCCAACCAAAAATAACTTCAGTTGACCCTTGAACAATGTAGGGGTTAGAACCCCTGCCTGCCCCTTGCCTTGTTGAAAATCCACCTATAACTTTGTCTCCTCCAAAACTTAACTGCTAATAGCCTACTGTTGACCAGAAACTTTACTGATAACATAAACAGTCAATACATATTTCACATGTTAGATATACTATATACTTCATTCTTACAATAATCCCTAGCTTTCTCTGAACTTTTTGGGTATTTCTAGGCTATGTACTTCACTTGTGAGTTTCTTCAAATTGTTACAAATCTCCAAAAAAATATTCCAATGTATTTACTGAAAAAAATCTGCATATAAGCGGACCCACACAGTTCAAATCCATGTTGTTCAAAGGTCAAATGTACTTTTAATAATTTAATATTTCTTGTCAGTCGTTACTTTGTGAGTCTTAAATAGAGTTGAAAATATATTACATTTGATATTTTGGAGATATTTTCTTTTCTTTTTTTTTTTGGAGATATTTTCATTACATAAACATTGCATAAGCTCTTTTTAAATACACTCTTAATAAACATTTTTAGAGGCTACATAATAACATATCTTGTAAATATCCATAATCTACTTTATCATTTCTTATTTCAGGCAGTTGGTTCTCTCCTAGTTGTTCTGGTTTGTTTTGTTTTTCCTATAGAGATTGGGGCAATGAATATCCTTATGCAAAAAGCTTTTATGTGTATATCAGATCATTTTCTTGGGATAGATTACAGTAAGTTAAATGAATGGGTCAAAAGGTAGGCTCATTGTAAAGACTATCTATATTTGCCTTCAGAGAGTTTTATAAAATGCTCTGCTAGAACAATTTATACTCCCAGTAGCAGTGCATTAGAATGCTTATCTTACTGAACACTTGTCAGAACTGAATATTACTTTAAAAAATATATTTTAATCTAATAGGTATAGAAAAAATGCTATCTCCTTTTAAATTGCAATTTTTTGCTTACTAGTGAGTTTGAACAATTTTTCATGTTTGTTAGCTCTGTGTGTGTGTGTGTGTGTGTGAATTTTCAGATAATGTCCACAGCCTTTTTACCTACTAGTAAAGTTTTTCTTTTTTTTTTTAATTTTTATTTATTTATGATAGTCAGAGAGAGAGAGAGAGAGAGAGAGACACAGGCAGAGGGAGAAGCAAGCTCCATGCACCGGGAGCCCGACGTGGGATTCGATCCCGGGTCTCCAGGATCGCGCCCTGGGCCAAAGGCAGGCGCCAAACCGCTGCGCCACCCAGGGATCCCTAGTAAAGTTTTTCTAAATTATTTGGATGATATCAGGAGGAACCCATATGTGTTATAAATTTTTCCCAGTTTGAAAGATTTTTATATAATTTTTATGAAGTCTCAAATTTCATATGGTCAAATTTTCTTTTTTCTTTTAACTTTATTATTATTTTTAATCATAGGAATCCTCCCTTATTTAGAGATGCATGAAATATCACTTTATATTTCCACTGAGGTTTATTATGGACTAGTTTTTTTTAAAGTTATTTTACTTTATTCTATCTGTCTTTTATTGTGGTGGATGATTTGAATAGGGACGTAAATGAACTTTTCCCCAAATATTTAACCAGTGGCTCCAGCAGTATTTATTAGTTAATTCTACCCTTCCAACTAAACTGAGATACTCCATTTATCATGTGTCAAATTCTTGCATAGATCTAGGTCTTTACCTGGAGTCTCCATTCAGTTCCACTGATCTTTTTTTGTGTCAGCACCACACTTTTTAAGAATTCAAACTTGATAAAATACCTTAATATCTGGCAAGAGAATCCCCCCATCCCTCCATTAATTCTCTTTTATAAAAAAAGGCTTAAAACCATTTTAAACTATTTAACATAGGAATTTTAGAATCAATTTTCCAAGTTCCAGAGAAAACCTGTTGGTGTTTTAGGTGGAATCTTTAAACCTCTACATGAACCCAGCCTTCCTCAAGATCCCAAGTTAATTTTTATTTCATCAGCTCATGTTATTATCAGAATTAGTGATTCCTAAATAAAACACTAAATACTCATTTTCACATCATTTGGTGCCTATGAATCATCCTGATTATTTGAAGAGAATTCTGAAATGGAATGTTTCAGATTCTCTAGAATTTCAATTATTGATTGATAATTAATGACAGAGTTTGTCTCTGGGTCTATACTGGACAAAACATAAAAACTAGTTGAATTTAAGTCAATGAATGAATGAATGAGATTACAGATAGGCCATGGAAAACAAAAGACCTGGTTAGATAGAGGCCTTTAGTTACATCTGGGCAGAGTGACTGTTTCTTGGAAATTACTGACATCAAAACTGATGGTATCAACCAATAGTTCCCCATGTGCAGTAAAGAGATGGAAACTAAATATTTATTGAACTATGCCAGGCATTTTGCTAGGTGCTTTTCATGTGCTATCTGACAGAAGAAAATAAGGTAGAAGAAATGAAAAGACTTGCTTAGAGGTTATAGAAGTTGTAAGCTGTGGAACCAGGTACACATTCATATCTCTTGGTCTCTAGGGTCTTTGCAAGCCTTTTCTATAGCCTGTGTATGCACAGGTCTAATATATAGATTCTTAAAGAAAGAAGATTATTTCACAGATTCCAATTTCAGTGGATCAGAAATAGCAGAGATAGTAACATTTTAGAAACTGAGTGTCACTGATGATTATTTGTTCTTGGAAAAGACCCACAAGATTCATCTATTGTCCCCATTATGTGGAAGGAAGTCTACAAAGACTTGGGCCACAAAGGAGTCTACTGATGTGTGCTTGAACACCAGAGGATTCTGCATGGGAAGTCCAGTCCATTTCATTTGTGATTGCATAGATATATCTCATGAAGACTTGACTTGGCATCTAGTCTTAACAAGAGCAGACCTGCTTTAATCTACTTTCCACTTTGCTGCTCTCCATCCAGGCAAGATAGTCTAATTATGGCAGATGCAGGGTTGTGAACTGTGGTTTACTCTTCCTTAAAAAAATGACATTAATGTTGCTGTAATCATTCTTTAGCTGCATATATTAGAGATTCCTTCCCCAGAGCCCCAAACACTTTGCAAATATGATCTCATTAACCCACATGCCAACCCTTTGTGGTAGGTCAGCCGTCTTGGCGGCATTCGAGAATTGAATTATGCAAAGAAAAAGTGGTCTTTTCAGAGCTGCCTGCCAGCTGGGGATGGGACCAAGATTAATAGGGAATAATAAAACTATACAGGGCCCTAGATATCACCTGGTCCAATACCCTCGTTAAATAAACTGGAAACTGGGGCCCAGAGGAGCCATATCACTAAAATCTTGGGTTCTCAATAAGGGCTATGCGTTATTATCACCTGGGAAGCTTTAAAAATGTATACTATTGTCCAAGTTCCACCTCAGACCCATTTAGTCATCATCTCTGGGATCTCCCTCCATCAATTTTAAAAGCTTCATAGATGAGAGGATTAAGGAGTGCACTTGTTGTGATGAGCACCAAGTGTTGCATGGAAGTGTGGAATCGCTATATTGTACACTTGAAACTAATATTACAGTATGTTAACCAACTGGAATTTGAATAAAAACTTTAATTTAAAAAATGCTTCTTAGATTATTCTAATGAGTAGCCAGGATTTAAGTTTAGCCAGACAAAGGCAAACCCAGGGGGAGAAACTCTGCCTAATACACTACAGTCCTGAGATCTGGCCATGGCTTCCCGTTGTCACTCCAAGTTATACGGCTTGGCTTATGGGGTTTTTGAGGTTTTAACAATCCAGGCTGGAATTTTTGAAACAGGAAACATTTATAGTATAGTAATTTCTTAGCTTTTCACTTCATTTTGCCAGGAGAGGCACACTGCAAAGCAGTGGCAACGTGATGTCAAAGTAACTGTGTTACTCCGCAGCACCGGTCAATCAACAAGTCAGTTCGCTGGACACAATCAGTCAGATCAGTCGGTTGGCTGACTTAGCCAGTTCAGATAAAGTGGTCTGCCTCGTTGTCTAAGTGTGAACATTACTTTTCTAGACCTTGCTTTTTACAAGGAGATGTGATGATCTATTTTTCATATATTACATTATTTTCTGTCATAAGCTCAGTTCTTGGGAGCATGGAGGAGTCTCAGCATTAGCCCTGTAAAAGAAGAAATGAAGTCCTGTCCTCTGAAACTATAGGGATTAGAGATTCAAGAGTTCATCACAGTGCCCATAGTAGCTGCTCAATAAATGGTAGCAATTATTATGTTCACATTGCCTTGGTATATTGCAGTGACCTAGACCCAGATCCAGATTCAGCACGTGTGTGCCCATGCACGTGCACATACACACACAGTGTGCCAGAATGGCACATGTTTTTAAATTTGGCTATTTGTAAAAGTTGGCAAAAGTTGAGATTAAGAGGAAGAAACAGTCAGTCCATTAAGTCCTTCACCTCCAGAAAAAAACCTGGCAGTGCAGAAAGTGGCATTGGTGGGTCACTGGAAGCACAGATATTATAAAGCTATGTCTGAAGAAGAAAATGTGATTCCTCTCCTTAGCTTCATAGAAGGTGCAACTATACTATACCTCGACCTTTGCTGACCTCTGGCTGCTAAAGCTAAAGCTCCTTGACCCTGGAATCTGGGATCATCCCTGTCCCCTAGCTCAATAGCTCTGCGTGTCCCTTTCCACTTAATTCTTTTTTACAGTAAGAATATTGACCTCTCATTGAGGTCGTGCCTGGACCTGTGCTCTGTTCCCAGTGACTCAAGGCACACTGGTTGTCTGTTAACCATCCCCTGTCTCTTATTCAGGAGCTGGGCCCTTATCTCTTTTCCTTTTTTGTGAGTCCCGGGATCCCTGAATAATAACCTCTCTGTTCTCCCAGACCCAGGAATCCTGCGTTTGCATCACACGAGCAATAAAAATGGAAAGGAAGTAATCAATGCTCCCAATCCCCATGGCAAGCTATTGAGGACCTATCGGGTTTCCGCAGCTAGACTTTTCCTTTCCTGATGCACAATGGTACACTAATTCGTCCACCAAAACATCCCCTCACTGCCTACCTCCCTTGACACTTGAACTCCTCTTGTGTCAAAACCTGTCATGACAGGTGCTGTGGCAATGTGGCCAGGTCATGAGCCATGTCACTAAGGCACTCGGCAAGTTATCACTAGGCCTCTTAATCTAAACAGCTGCTCCATCATCAGACAGCTGGATGAGCTAAGACAACTCTATTTGTTGTCCCTAAAGACAGGTCACAGCCTGAAGACCAGACAGAGTCTACGAAGCAGATCTCTCATCAACTGTAATCACTGCTTGCTTTCAAGAAACCTTCTCTTGCTTTCCTGGAAATCCTTAATGTCTGCAGCAAACGATGATGTGTTTGTATTTCCACAGCTATGCTTACATGCCATGCCACACCTAACCAATGTTTTCATATAACAACACTTTGAATAAAGGCATAGATTCTGATCTTTCTTTCATGGGATTCATGTTTACTGATGAATACTGAAGAGGGCCACTGGTTACCTTGATCCTATTTTTCTTCGGTATGGAGTGTGGTTGGTCATCTAGTCCCACCCACTTTTTCAGCATCATCTCCCTGCCTGTCCTCCCTGATGGAACCCACCCTACTCTGTTACAGCTCCACTCTTACACTTACAGCTCCCTTTCCTTGGAGTCCTTGTCCCATTATCTTCCTGGCTAATTCTAACTCTCAAAATTCGACCCACATGTCAACTCTCTGGTAGCCCTCCCAGAGCTATCCTCTACGTCCAGGTACTTTTTACATGTGTACATCTGGCGGACACCTTACTATATTTCTTTGAGCTCTTTGAGGAGAAGCCTGGGCATGATTAAGTTTCACATAACCGATGTGTACAGTATGAGCACAGTAAGTGTTTTGGTGAATAAAGTGAATAAATTTAAGTGCAAAGTAACAAACACGGGGCTTTGGATTGCCATCTGTTTTTTTTTTTTTTTTATTGGCTCAAATATGGATAAATGTTAAGTGGTGTAAGGAATGAAGCCCTGATTCATTCACCTTTGTATCCTTCACCCAGCATCTAGCACTGTGTCTGGTATACAGTAGGTGCTAGCACATGTTTTCTAGATGAGTGAACCATTGCCAAATGGATTACTGTGCTGCTGGTATGCCCTACTTAAAGTTGTATTTGTTTGGGTTGGACTGAACCTGACATGGAATGTGAAATTGTACTGTAGGAGACATTTCTTTGGGACACCTGGGTGGCTCAGGGGTTGAGCATCTGCCTTCGACTTAGGGTGTGATCCTGGAGTCCCAGGATGGAGTCCCACATCAGGCTCCCTGCATGGAGCCTGCTTCTCCCTCTGCCTATGTCTCTGCCTCTCTCTTTTATGTGTCTCTCATGAATAAATAAATAAAATCTTTAAAAAAGAAGACATTTCTTTTTTCTTTCTGTTGAGTGGTTTTCCATTCCCTCTGGAAAACTCCTGAGGCAATCCTTGGACATTTGTCGGTGCAACTTCAAGAAGCAGAGGGAAGAAAGAGAAACTTCATTTGCATTTAGTTTTCACCTAGACTTTGGGCTCCCACTACTATGAGTAGGACTTCCTCTAGTTCAGGGACTGTGTGTTATTCTCCTCCACCTCTCATTTCTGAGCCCAGTGCCTGGCACACATTCAGTGCTTTAAAGTGAGTGACCACATGGTGACCTCTGCTTTACGCAGGAAGCCCTTTAGCACCATCTGCCTAGTACACATTTTGGTTTAACATTGATCATTATGGATGCCATTTCCTCTCCAGGCAAAGTTACTTGTTCAAGTGCAATTCATTTGTCTTTGCACTGTTCTCGAAAGAATCCCTGGTGGTCATGTTGATGCATTATTTAAACGGAATCAGGTGGTTTCCATTTTCATATAGTTGGAAACTGCCGCTTGTGTTGGTTCATGGATTGTGGTTAGGGCTTGTCCTTCTAGGATTTATTTTTTTTTTAAAGATTTATTTCTTGTTTAAGGAGAGAGGGAGAAAGAGAAAGAGAGCATGAGCAGCAGGAGGGGCAGAAGGAGAGAATCTGAAGCAGACTCCCCACTGAGCATGAAGCCAGACTAAGGGCTCAGTCCTAGGACCTGTGAGATCATGACCTGAGCCCAAACCAAGAATCAGATGCTTAACCAACTGAGCCACTCAAGCACCCTGTCCTTCTAGGGTTCTATAAAGTTTCAAATAATGGGAAAGAAAGAAATAAAAGACTGGTTGGAAGAAGGGGGGGGGGACTCAAGTGAGGCAAAGAAAATGAATTTGAAAAAATTTCTCCAAAGGACGCAAAAATCGGTGGAATTCATCATTAAAAAGAGGAGCATCAGTCATTCTCAGCATTACTTTATTTTCATTGTGTATGTGAATAAAAGCGCAGGTGGAAATGACAATGGTGAATAACTTTTAAAAGCCACTTTATCCAGGAACAGTGAATAAGAAAGATATTTAGTTCCAACCTTGCAGATAGGGTAAAAAAAAAAAATCTATCAACTGTAAAACGTTGTCCCCAGGTGGATGAAATTCTTCTGAACCTTTCTTGTGCTTCCTAATATCAAGGGAATGGAAGATAAGGAGTAGTCCAAACCTGCAGGGATGTGTTGCTGGGGAACCAGGGCAGGGCCAATAGTGGTTCATGCAGTTCATACTAAAGTTTTTTTCCTGCTGCAAGATTTCTTTACAATCCCATCTGCTTTTGTTTCTGGGTCTTAACCTTGTGGTCTGCACAAATTTTCATGCTTTGCTTCTTGCTTTACACATTTTCCCGCATCACATGGACTCATACCCATATAACACTCCTTTGTTAGTGCAAGGCTGTGTGAAAGGTTGTGGACAAACGGAACTTTTGTAAATCTAATCATCTCTCAGATGTACTCAGGAGCTTTCTGTTTAACGGAAGCCAGGCTTTCATTTTGAGTCTTGCACAAAATGAAAAAGACTTTAGCAATCCCACTCACATACCACTTTGTCTTTTCTGAAAGGTAATTTTTTTTAATCACCAGTTTTCTTAAAGGTGACCCTGAGTTTCCTGAAGCAACGAATAGGTGACTGCAGTTTGCAGGATGGTGGTGTGCTCTGATGAAACAGCTCTGATCTCTCTTTTCCCCTCACTTACCACCAGGAAACACCTGGGACAGAACTGTCCCTTGCTTCTATCTAACACCTTATAGCTACTGGCACAGGTGTACACCCAGAGTTTTCTCCAGTAGCTGGAGATAGAGGTAGGACAGGTAGGGCCCATGCAGAGCCATGTGAGAAATATGTGGCAATAGTCTAGACCCTGCTCTCCGGATGTCTATGTGAGTGCCTGTCCCTCTCTTTGCCACACCATCCCCCCATAGTGAGATTCATCCTGAAACATGATACTTCTTGCTGGTGATCAAGGGCATCCTCACCTTGACCCTCCCCTTCTACATTAGAGGCACATTTATATCCTGCTGATAGATGAAGATGGTCCCTTCATGGATTTTTCACACATCCTCTACTTGAACTACTTTTTACAGACTGGCAAGGTATAATTTATGGCTTACAACCTTTCAGTCACAGGATGGGAGATGTGAGAGGAAAACTCAATGTAGCTCATCAACCATCATAATAGCTAGTCAATGTCATTTTTACATAGGTGAGATAATTTATTTGTTTGCATATTGTCATGATTTTATGCCACTTTGCAAATGATGTTCCTAGGAAGTTTGCCTAGTGTGTCAAGGTTGGTTGCAGTAAGAGTATGGTTGCAGGAATGTTCTCTCTCCCCCTGGAGGTAGAGAGCCCGGCTGGCTTGAGTTCCTGGATTCAATCATGGTGTAATTAACTATTAGAAGTGTGAACTTGGACCAGTTTCTTCACCTCTCTGAGCCTCAATTTCTTCATCTGTAAGATGGATATATTAATATCATCCTTGGACAGCTGTGGATATTAGAGAAAAATGTACGTGCAGCAAGGTAGGTACTGCATAAATAGGAACTGCTATTATCAGTAGTGTTTATTAGCATGAAAGTGGCTTTTTAAAAAAGATTTTATTTATTTATTCATGAGAGACACAAAGAGAGGCAGAGACATAGGCAGAGGGAGCCCAATGTGGGACTTCTAAGATTCCGGGATCATGACCTGAGCCTAAAGCAGACACTCAACCACTGAGCCACCCAGATGCCCCTAAAAGTGATTTTGAACTTATTTTATTTTGTCCTCACCTCCCCACTTTGTCTATTCTTCCATTTTTCATAACACTCCTCTTGTGGCTGCCTAGAGACATTTTGTTTTCTGTTTCTTTGCTCCCTAATTTTCCCCTGCCCCCTCTTGCTTTCTTTCACATATAATGTTATTGTATGCCCATTCTTTCTTCCATCTAAGAATCATAACATTTCAAAGCTAAACTGGTCCTTGGAAATTCTTAGGTCCAGCCCTTGTATATCAGTTGAGACAACCAAAACCCAAAACCCGAAGAAATGTACATCTGCACAAGGGTACTAGGTAGTGGAATCTTGGGGAACTCAGGTGGATTCTCAGCCTGACTGCTCCTTTATGACTCTCTGTCCCCGGGACTGACCATCTGAGGGACGTTTATCCCCAAGGAACCTGGCGAGGACAGGGATAAATTACAGTTCTCAGGCTCTCTAATAGATAGTGGTTTTTTTCCTCTTTCTTTTCTAACCCCTCAAGAGCATTTGATATTTCAAAACTCTTTGATAAAACAGCTAAACTAGCTTGTCTCCTGGGGCAGCAGAACTCAGCTGAGATGTCTCCTGAAACTCTCTTGCCGTTGGATTGGGGCTATTGAAGGTTTTTTTTTTTTTTTTTTTTTTTTCCAGTTGTAAAAAAAATCTACAGTCGCTCAGCATGTATAGTACATCATGAATGAACAGTAGTGGGCCTTTGATCTAATTTTTATGTGTGTCTTCTTTCTCAATAATAAATGGGCTTTTGTTGTGAGACAGGTTGACACTTACTGAGTTTGCTTTTCATTGGTCCATGGTGAGTTGGGAGCAGCTGAGAATGTGTTCTCTTTCTTAGTCCTATAGCAAAACTGTGACTTGACACATAATTGGGTATTGTTGCTTAGGCCCTTTCAATATTCCAGGCACTGAAGAGAGAGAAAATTGTGTATTTTCCGTTTGGGAGAATAGCATCCAAACTAAATGTCAAATGACAGTTTAGCATAGTGGTGCCTGATATGATCCATCACAAAGGAGAGAAGAACTATTGATTATGAGGCTGAAGAGAGAAAAACACATCCCAGAGAAAAAGGCAGGAGAAAATGAGGAGCCTATAATACAGCAGCTGTCTTTAAGTCACTGCCCTGAGTAATGACAAATATCTTGCTCTGGCTCAGATTTCTTTGAATCAGCCTGGAAATGGAGCCCAATGCCTCTACCATCCTAAGGCAGCAGGAGTGATGTCAAAGAAAACTGTTCTGAGTAGTGTTAATGTGGGGCAGAACTGTACCCCCGACAGGACATCCGTCTGGAATGTGGTTGCAGGGCACTTCCCAAAAGTCCTGCAAAGAAGGACTGGGGGGAGCAGAAGTGACACACATACTCCAGAAGGTTCCTTTGTGCTCTCAGAAAGGTGAGGTGAGAGGCGAAGGCACAGGGAAGGCTGCCCCTGGGGAGCCGTAATGGTGTTTGGAGTCTTTCACTTCGGTGCAGGTCACTGGTTCAGTTCAGACTCTTAGCTGCTGGAAATTGTTACGGCTTGATGGCTGATGGGAAATGAGGTCCCAGCTCTCCGCTGGCTTCCTAAACCCGATCGCTGTAATTGGTCTCCCTTCCTGGAAGGCTGCTGAAGACTGGGGAGGGCAACAGGGACAAAACTGTTCTGAGTCCAGGAGGGGACTCTGCTGGGAGGGAGGGAGAGAGGGAGGGAGATAAATGCTAGGCAGGTGCCCAGAGGAAAGGCAGTTCCGAGGATGGAGGAAAAGTGTGCTTGATTCCTCTCACCCCTGAATGCGTGAGAGTGGCAGGGATCCTGATGCCAGCCTGCAAGCAGACCAGCGTGGGGACATTGGACAGAAACTTGGACTGGGTCCCATGAAGAAACTCACGTTAGATCCACCAGCTCTTTGCCTCTAGCCACCCCCCACCCAGCCCCCTACCCCAACTCTAGTCCTAATCCAGCATCTGGGCAGGGGAGCATGATTTGTGAGCTGGCTTCCTTATGCTTTGTTTAATCCCTTCAGCTCTTAGGTTATTGTAAAGCTCAGGCTCTTGCAAAGCAAAAGCTTTGGCTTTTAGAGTTCAGCCACTTTTCTTGGTTTTTCTGCTATTGTCAGCCCTCTCTTGACTCAGTGAAGGGGGGAGGGGGCGCGTCACTAGGTCCGAGGAAACATACAGGAGAAAAAGCCCATCGGTTATTCTCTCCAACTATCACCCTGCCCCATTTAATTTCATGTGGTTTTTTTTTTTTTTTTTGACACATACCCTATCCCTGGGCTTTTGAAGCCTCTGCCCAGTTAAGCCAATGGATCTGCCTATGGGTCCATCAGCTTCTTGTCAAGAAGAAATTCTCCCTGTGGGCAATTCACAAGTCCAAAAACCCTGTGCAGGTCTATCTTGTAGAGTGAAAAAGGGGACAGAGGACCAGAGACAGAGGAAAGAGCCTAGGAGAAACCAGGCAGGGTCTAATAATTTATGGCTTTACAACCTTTCAGCCACAGGATGGGAGATGTGAGAGGAAAACTCAATATAGCTCACCACCTATTGTAATAGCTAGTCAATGTCATTTCTGCATAGGTGAGATAATTTATTTGTTTGCATATTGTCATGATTTTATGCCACTTTGCAAATGATGTTTCCAGAAAGTTTGCCTAGCGTGTCAACTATATGGTTGCAGGCATGTTCTCTCTCCCCTTGGAGGTGGAGAGCCTGGCTTCTGACCTGGAAAGCCCACAGGAGGAAGGGGAGGCTGGCAGGCTAGAGCTTTCTTTAAGCTTCAGAGAAGCTCAGGGAGTGGTTTTCATATGTCTCTGGAAAAGCCTCAACTCTAGGATACAGTTCTTTGAGTGAGTGGGCCTGCCAAGGCAGCGGGGGGGGGGGGGGGGGGGGGGTGATATGGAAAACAGAGGTGATGTTCTTGGAAACCAGCTGCTGGATTTGCATTACTTCAGAAGGAGGTGGGTATGTTTTAGATGTATTTTTTGTGTAAGGTTCCCCCTTACTACACCTTGGACTCCCTGGAGACAGTGTCTGAACCATCTTTGTTGCTGTCATTCCCACCAGCTGCCATACACATAGTAGGGGAGCAGAAAATACTTGTTATAGGAATGAGTGAAGGGGTGCCTGGGTGGCTCAGTCAGTGAAGCACCTGCCTTTGGCTCAGGTCATGATCCCAGGGTCCTGGGACAGAGCCCTGCATTGGGCTACCTGCTCAGCGAGGAGTCTGCTTCTCCCTTTCCTCTGCCTCCTCTCCCTGTACATTCTCGTTCACTCTCTATATCTCAAATAAATAAATAAATAAATAAATAAATAAATAAATAGAATCTTATTTTTAAAAAAAAGAATGAGGGACAAGGAGAACAGAACTCAGGTAGTTTTACCTTTTCCGAAAATGTTACTTGACTGCCATGGCATATTTTCAGTCAGTTTCTACCAATGTGCTCTTCAAACTACACGGAAGCATCCAGAAAGTCATCAAAGAATGTTTCACTGAGTAGATGAGAAACAGATCTTAAGAATTGGAACTTAGATCTGAGGGTCCAGTGTTCATGTCCCTGTTCAGGCACCAGAAACAAAGCAAAAAAATTGGAACTTAGGCTACCATATGATGATAAGGCCAAAGCTTAGTCAACTGAAAGGGTGCTGGGTAAAATCTGAAGAGCTTTCCGCCCACATCTCCTTTCTCAAACAACAGGGGCTCTTCCCTGTAGTGTCCATCACTGGCTATAGTGCATGGACTGGGCTAATGAGGCCCATCAGCAGCAGTAGATGCTGCTGTCCAGACTGCCCTCGGCCGTCCACAGATGAGCTTTCCCCACTGGGCTTCCTCCTGCATGTCTGGACCCCAAGTGATCCTGTCATGTTGCATCTAGGCCCGATCAATAGTGTTTTTAAATAAGATTTGTGCTTTGAAAATCAGCCCTAAGCACGTTGCATTCCTTTTCTGTTTGAAAAGTTCAGTTTGATTCTGTGCTCAGTTCTAAAAATACCCACATGAATGGGAGGCCTAGGCTGGGCAGTTAAAAGCTGTTCCAGTAGGTCAGGGTCTCCAGGGCTTTCAATGAGCTGACTCAGGTGAATTTAGCAACATCATACCTGTAGGGAGTGGGCTTCACCCCACACAGAGTAGGAATGTGAGCATTGTGTCACCTGGCAGTAGAAGGCAGGAGGGCACCATGACCCTGGAAGTTGCTGAGATCCCTGGGTCGAAATGGCTTTGACATGTCTCAAATTTTTTTTTTCTTTTCCAAGATGGATGTAGTGTGTAGACAGTATCGACTGCAAGTCAATTGATGATCTTCAGTCTGTGTTTTTGAGTGTGCATGTGAAGATCAGAAGTCGATACCCATTGTCTTCAGGGCCAGGATGCTTGATGCACAATTGAGGCTAGTTATTTGCTTCTTAGCATTCCTGAGATCAAAATGCATAAATGAAAGACTATTTCCTGGATGTGAATGAAGTAATACACTTGTCCTGTTTGCTGTAATTGTCCTAATGTGAATGGCAGAGGCCTATTCTCTGTTGTTACTCTGGGTCCTTGGAGGATAAAGGCACAAGGAGATACATGCTGTTCGAACACTAAGCTTTACACTCTGTTTATCTGATTCCTCTGTCTAATTAAAGTTACCTTTTATACTTGATTGGTTTTTAAAGCCCAATATTTGACAATTAAGCCTTCTTTATTCTAACAACTGGGTGGCACTTCCCTGAGTGATTTAGCACATGATATATTATCTGCAGAACCAAGAATCGGCTTCCTTGGAGAGCTTCTCTTGAAGAATTTCATGTTTGGGTGGCTACCCTGAACACCCACCAAGGAATCTGCAGATAGAATTGTATGGATTCAATTCAGGAGTCCATAGAGCTGGGATGGGAGAACCTTGGATTGAGTTGGGAATCAGGAGATCTGATTTAATCCCGAAAGGGGGCCATTCTTCTAAAACTACCTCTTTATTCATGCTTATCAGTCAAGCCAAAGAGGTGTGGCAGATGCTGGTGGAGAAGCTGGCCTGCAGCCACCATTGCAGTGGGCACTGAGCCCTGTAGGCCTGGGCCCGTGCTGGCTTACATAGTGCTTGATGGGCAGGATGCTGGAGGAGCTTGGGATACATAGAGCTTCCCAGTTGGACTTGTTAAGACATCAGGTGCCATTTATCTCCAGTTCGTCCTTCTTGAGAGCCTTGTCAAAACACCATGAGGTTTTTCTTTATTTTGTGTCCTCCCAGACAGGAAAGCCTGTGGCACAACACGCAGGTACTGGAGGGGGTGCCAGGGTTGTAAGCATGACCCCTCCCCATACCTCATAAGAGTAGATTCTGTGTCCTGTTCAGGTTTGCTAGGTTTTTGAAGGACAGTTTAGCATTGCATTTTCAGAGGAAATAAAGAACAGGTGGTTGAGTGACCTCATACTGCCAGAGAAGGAAGGATGTGAAGGAGACAGCAGCTATTTTACAGAAAAAGAATCCTCCCTGCCTTCCTCCTGTTGCCTTCCCAACACACGAACATGAACACGTGTGTACACACATGTACATACACACACACACATAGACACAGTCCTGCATCTGCAAAGCTGATGAGTCTGAGCTGCCTCGGTGTGCACACAGTGTTGTCATCTGGTCTGTTTCCACCCTGGTGGGGAGACAGTTTCTTCTTTGAGTCTAGCATTTGAACCTAAGTTACTCGGAGATGGAGGCACTACCTGGGAACCTGGCCCAACCACATGAGGTATTCTTTATTGGTTTGAGAGTGTTTTCATTTTCAGTCTTTTATTCTCATATATGAGTCCAGAGTGATGCTTAAGGGAGGCTAAATTACTGCCACCAACCTGATCTGATTCACCGCGAGGTGATTAGCTTTGCCACCTGACACCAAGGACTGTGGGATGCATCCTAATGTGTTTGTACTTCCTGTACTATGAATGCAAATGATTAAGGGGGTTTCTTCCAGACTTTGTCTCCTTCCCTGAGGACTCCCCTGGGGAGGATAACTGGAGCTATTGAAGACATGCTATAGTCATTCTGGCAATGTCTATAAGCTTCCCCAGCAAGACTACCCTGCCTGGAGGTGTCCTCCTGCTATTAGAGTCCTGGCCCATCTGAGCTTGACTGTCTTCAACAGGTATAAGACAGGGCTGATGACATGGGGACAGCACAGAAAGCAAAGGCCTTTTGGGAATGACTCCTGAGACTCCATTGTTCTGAGAACTTCTGGCTTCAACGGTTCTGGGGTGAGTTCACAGATTTGGGGCAGTCAGAATGGAGTCTCTAGTCCCATGCTACTCAAAGAGTGACCCAAGACCAGAGACATCCTCATCATCCAGGAGCTTGGTTGCATGCAGAGTCTCCGACCATGGCCTGGACATACTGAGTCAGAATCTGCATTTTAACAAGAGCTCCAGGTGACCTGAAGCTATGTAAGAGAAAACAGCCAGTCGGTTCCCTTATCTTAAAGGCTTCTCTAAAAATTCTTCCCTCTGAGATATATCATATGGAGAAAATGTCCACATGGGGAATGGAAAGGAAGCACGATAGCAGAAATTTGCAGCATAGATTTCTGACTCTGATGACTCTAGGTGGCAGAAAGACCAAGGAGCCCAGCAGTAGGCAACAGGATAGACAGTGGCATGAGAGGGGATACCAGGAAGGTCTGAGTAGACACACACTTCCTTGACATCCCTTCCTTCCCTTTTCCTTCCCCCAAAACCTGGCTGCCACTGACCTCACGGGCGCCCCCTTCTAGGCTGGGTGATGATTTTAAGAGACCCCAGGTCCCTACGAAGTTTATGGTATGCCCATTTCCCTATTCCTGCTGTGAAGTGAAAAATAAAATAACTGTGAACTATAAAACAGGTATAAAAAGTATAATAAAATTCTAATTCTCCCCTTAAATACTTTAATTCTTGCTTTAAAGTAGCAAATATGATTTTCATGTGCAAGTCCCAGCTTTCCTGGCACCCCGAGCACATCACTGGGGCATCAGATCCTGCAATGCACCCTTGTCCTGTCCTCAGTGCAGTTTGAGGAGACCCTGGATGAGGAGACTAAGATCCCAGCTCTGTGACCTTTCTTGGTGACAGAGTCACTCACCAGTAGGTGGGGTCCAGACCTGGTTTCTGGAGTTCCACCTGTTGAGATACTTTTACTTGGGTCTCAAGTAATGCTATAGATCCATCTCAGCACAGCTTGTGCCCTGAAGGAATCATGAAAATAATCTTGGCTTCCAGGGCTTGACACAAACTATGACTTACTTTGAGTTTATCCACATCTTCATGTCTACATGCTGATGAAAAGCAGACCTGACTCACACTTTAAAAAAAGCCAGCTAGGGATCCCTGGGTGGCCAGCGGTTTGGCGCCTGCCTTTGGCCCAGGGCGCGATCCTGGAGACCCGGGATCGAATCCCACATTGGGCTCCCGGTGCATGGAGCCTGCTTCTCCCTCTGCCTGTGTCTCTGCCTCTCTCTCTCTCTCTGTGACTATCATAAATAAGTAATAAAAAAAAAAAAAAGCCAGCTAGTCATTAAACCACCAGCACCATTTCACTTGTGCTTTCCAGAGGTCAGGTGGACATATTGGCTCCCTGACAGACCCACAGGAGGCCTATCCTAAGGAATGGGTCCCTGACAAACCCATTCAGAAAGTCAACACAGCCAGGAGGAAAAAGGAGAAGTCATCCTCCTAAAGGTAGTCCTCGATATTTCCTCCACAGCTACTTCTTGCTCAGGACCAAGGGGGGTGGGGGGGGGGAGTGGGATTGGGATTGGACGGACTGAGGAAGGCGGTTAAAAACCATGGCTGCTTTCGACTTGTCAATCAGTTTTTTTTAAATAAATTAATTTTTGTTGGTGTTCAATTTACCGACATACAGAATAACACCCAGTGCTCATCCCGTCAAGTGTCCCCCTCAGTGCCCATCACCCAGTCACCCCATCCCCCGCCCTCCTCCCCTTCCACTACCCCTAGTTCATTTCCCAGAGTTAGGAGTCTTTATGTTCTGTCTCCCTTCCTGATATTTCCCACACATTTCTTCTCCCTTCCTTTATATTCCCTTTCATTATTATTTATATTCCCCAAATGAATGAGGACACACACTGTTTGTCCTTCTCCGAGTGTCAATCAGTTTTTGATGAACATCCTTCTTGCCCACGCTTAAAGGGCCAGCTTAATAATCACAAACTCTTGCTGGAAGTATGCTCTCTTTTCCCCAAATTCCATTGCTTTTTTTAATTTGTATTTTTAGTTTAGTTACAACTAAGGTGTGTGTGTGTATGCACGCGCACACGTGTATGCACATACACATTTGAAAATAGATGTAAGAGTATATCCATGTTTTTTGCTATGCCTCACACCATACCTGGAAAAGAGATGATCAGATCAATATATATCTATTCAGTGAAGGATTCGTAATCTCATCAAATCACTGCGTCAAAAGTAGAAATTCAAAAATCTCCCTCTCCATTGCCTTACAGATGTTACTGTAGTTGACCTAGGAGTCTCCTGAGCCTTTAAAAGTCACGTGACTTTTTCAAAATGACCAAGAAGTTGTGCAATACTGTACGATTATAAGACTCTCTTTCCATGACCTTCATGGTTCTCCTTCAAGGCAACACTTTCTCACTAAAACTTTGAACTAAAGCAATTTCTCATTCTAATATTCATTGGATGGTTACTACATTCCAGCCAGGAAGCTGTAACTACATTCCTGCTTGGCTATTCTACTTTTATTAATTAATTTAATCTCATAATAGCCTCGGAGTTGGTAGTATTGTTATCCCCATTTTACAGATTAAGTACTTGTGTTAAGGTCACCCTGCAAGTAAGTGGGGAAGCAGAGATTTGGACCCAGAGAAGTCTGTCTGGAAGCCAAGCTATTAGCCACTGTGCTATCTGCTACAGGTATATGGAGCTGTTCTGTCTTTGTCTCTCTGTCTTTTTACCTCTGCTTTGGCTTTTTTGCAGGAGAGGGAGACTCCTCTCTCCCTCTCCTGGAGGGAGGAACATATTTCTGAGTGTGAGGAAGAGGTTTGGGGTATAACATCTTAGTCCTTCCTCTCTTCCTTCCAAGTGAAATTTAGTTGTCTAGGAAGGGTTTCCTTCTCTCCAAGTGCCATGACTACCTCCAGCTCCTTTGGTTAGCAAAATAATAAGACTTACTTTCCTTTAGGTTAAGGTATTTTAGTAACAGAATAGTGAAACACTACTCTGGCTTTGAAGTTAGAGAATGGTTTTGCTCAAAGTTAATCAAAACCCCAGGGTTAGAAGGGATTTTTAAAGGCCCTTTTGTCCAAATCCCCATCTAATTTACAGCTCCCTTTTATAACCTCCTGCCAAGCATCATGTTGTATTTTGGTTTATCTTTTAATCAGTCAAAGGTGGCCCTGTGATTGTTGACACTTCCGATGATTAAAATAAGAAATCTCTTTCTCTCTCTCTCTCTTTTTTTTTTTTTGCCTTGTTCTGAATCTTCAAACTGGCTTTCTTTTCTTGTCTCCATCTTTTCTCCTCTTAGAACCTTTTTGCTCCACATGAACATCCAGGTTAATTACATCCAGAAGGAAATCCCTTCTTTCATTTATAGAATGATTAACTATGTAAATTTGAATTAACTCTTCCCAAATTTAGAATTCTGAAATCATCTTTTTCTTCAACTCTTTGGTGAGTATCATTCCATCAACTAATTTTCCTTGGGAGTACCGTCACACCATCCATCTTCAAAGAAACGCCATTTATACACGACTAGAGTTGTTTAATTGCTGCCTGTGCTTTTTATGCTTGTACAGCCCACAGAATAGTGTCTTTTGCACTCTTTTGGAGGAAATTTCTCAGATGTGTGGCATTCTATTTTTTCCTCTTAGGCCCACCTCAGAGTCCAAATGTCAGCATTTTATGGAGGAAGTGCTGGGCCAGGAGCCAAACAACTGAGTGAGTCCTAGGTTGGCTTCTGCCCTGGGACCTTGGGAATCCTGGTTTCATCCTCAGGAAATTGGGCATCCTGCCAGCCTTGCCCTTGTTACAGGACTGTTGAGAAGCTCACATAGGAAATGTATCTGAAAGCACTTAGTAGACTGTAATACAAGATGGCAAATATAAGGCCAACTTTCTGAGTGCCCAAAATGGCTATGAAGTGGATGTGTTTGGAGATGGGGAGCCAGAGAGCAAGAGAACCCCAAACTCTCAATCTGATAGTTAATTCTTGTCTATCTAGAGTGTGTGTCTGCAGAAGTCTGGGAGGGGTTGAGATTAAATTACCTCAGAGCTGATCATTCCTGTCAGTCAAATATGTGTCAGTCAGGGAACTTCAGAGCAACAGGGGGCAGAAAATCAACTGACAGTCATTTGTACAAGTTTATGAACACTAATTAAGCATCCAGTTTGTAAATAGCACCAAAGATAGTATAACATGAACCTTACCCGGACCATTTCAGAAAGAGGTATATGGCTGCAGCCACCACTGTGCATTGCCTCCAATGGCTCTGAACACTGCCAGACACCTTATTTGTATCTTTTAGGCATTTTCCATGATAGGACTAGCCCTCAGTTGGATAATATCCTACCAAAATATGTTTTTCCTAGGAATTTTATAAATCTGGTTCCATCCTAGTTCTAAGATCTTTCCTTTAAAGAAGTCTTCACAGATTCTCTCTTTGTTCCCTGTAAGACTCAAAATTAGTTTATTCTTCCTTTGAAATCCTTTTTTTTTTTTTTTTTTTTTTTATCTTCATGCTTTTATTTGGGAGGGAAGGGAGCTGAGGAGGTCAGCTGTTACTCATTTTTCAACAGAACAAGAAACAGAGATCCCCTCCCCCAAATAAAAGTGTGTGTATATTAGTGTGACAGCAGCTTGCTAGAAGAGATGGGGGGCAACCTGCCAGCTTTATTTTATTTATTTATTTATTTATTTATTTATTTATTTATTTATTTATTTTTATTGGAGTTCAATTTGCCAACATATAGCATATCACCCAGTGCTCATCCCGTCAAGTGCCCCCTTGAGTGACCGTCACCCAGTCACCCCAACGTCCTGCCCACCTCCTTTTCCACTGCCCCTTGTTCATTTCCCAGAGTTAGGAGATCCTATTTTTTATGATGCTTTTTGAAAAGAATGAAATTTCATAGGAAATTCATGAAACAAAATTCAGCCAAAAATCACGCATTGTGCTTAAATAATGTAATAAATAGTCCAAAGGATGAATGTTTTCATTCAAGGGGGAACATGGTCTTTCAGTTACCAATACATCTTAATTTTGGAAAGAAATCTCTTACTATGTAGGGACATTTTCCCTCTATGGTCATCAATGCTAGTGCCCTTTGAGGAAACCCACCAAGTTGCTAATGGGTGAAATTGGAGCTGAGACCCTCCAGGCAGCAGAAACATCCTCTCCCCAAGTAGTAGAAAGTAAAGAGGAGAGGGTAGAAGCTGCTTTCAAGAACCTAGGCCCCTGAGGGATTATTTTGGCCAATTCTCTGCTTCTAAGTCAGGCTTCCTCATTCCTCACTCTTCCAGCGCAATAACAGTAGGACCAGTGAATGTTTCACAACCAGTTCTCTAAGAAGAAAAACGTGTGTGTTTGTGTGTGTATATACACACACTTACTGAATATTTTACTGATATAAAAGATGTGCAGTGCACAATTTACCATATAATAATAAATATTCTTTTTCTCTTTAAATCCAAATTGATTCGCACAGAATGCTTTTTTGATGATTTTTGCCAAAATTTTTATCTGTAGCTAACATATGGTTGTAATGAACAAATGAGTACAGTTCTGATATCAGTGTTGGTTGGTATTTTTATTTACATTAACAAGTAAGACAAACACGAAACAAAAAAGATATGTGTTGGAACTCTAGGACATGTCATGTCAGTCCCAAAGTCCTCAGGTTGCATGTTCAGCCAGTCCTCTGCTTTGAATATGAGATTGCAATTTCAGCCAGTCCTCTGCTTTGAACATGAGAACAGATAAGAAAACACTATTATGACCTGAGAGAGGAAAGAACATGGGAAGAATTGAGATTTGTCAAACGTGCCCATAGTTTAAAAAAACAAATGGTGCATAAGACTTGTCATGCAGCACGGCAGTCCTCTGGCTCTTACTGTCCGTTTCCTCTCACTAGAGAGATTACCTTCAACCCATTTAGCTGATTTAGGGGGCATATAGCTCCATACCTCTAAATAATAGCCGTAAATGGTTATTTCTTGATTTGGGGTTTTAAACACTATTGACTTCCCACTATGGTAGGTGTGGAATGGGCTCTTGCATGCTCCATCATCCCACTGCCTCCCACCCCAAACCCTACTAGACATGCCAAGACAGGCCTTTCTTTCCCTCCACTCTTCCAATAGTGTTACATTTTAATTTTGTTTGGCTGAATATTCAGAGTTTATACTATATGGTAATGCACATGATATTCATGGCTAAGTCTTTACTTTTCCTTTCATGCACAATCTTTTTTTTTTTTTTCTAGAGGTTTGTTTTGCTTTGGTTTTGGTTTTATATTTACATTTAGATTACGTTATATCCTTTTATATTGGCCTAGCTTCCTCTAAATTTATCACTGTTTCAACCTTAGACTCTCTGCCAGGTGTCCAAATGTTGTCCCCACATGTGAGATGCCTCCACTCTTCCATCAATTTCACCTTTTGTGAAAAGTCTTTTCTAGAGCCCTCTGCTCTGACCTGGATGAGGGGTTAATCTCTGATATCCAGGCCTTTCCTTTGCCCCTCTTCCAGTGTCCCACTGATACTGGTGGAGTGCACATTCAGGCAGCTTCCTGAGAATGAGAACAGGGAGATAAAACATTGGAGACCCTGGTTATCTGACAAAACCATAATTCTACCTTCATATTTGTTTGGTAGTTTCTCTGAATATAGAATTCTAGGTTGAAAGTTATTTTTCTTCAGAAATTTGAAGGCATTGCTCCATTTCTTTCTGGCTTCTATAATTGCAATTGAAAAGTTCAAAGTCATTCAGATTCATAATCTTTGGAATGGATCTGTTTTATTATTATTATTTTTTTTCCTCTCTGGAAGTTTACTTGATTGTGTGTTTTTCCTCTATGTTCTAAAATTTCATGGCACTGTGACTTTTGAGTTTATTTTAATATTAAATAATATTTAATTTATATTCCAGATAGAAGGATCCCTTTAATCTGGAAATTCAAGTCTTTCTATTGAGGGACATTTCCTTGAATTATTCTGTGGTTAATTTCTTTCCCTTCTTTGTGTGCGTGTGTATTTTGTTTCCTGTTTCTGGAACTTTTATTATTTGCATGTTGAGCATCCTGGATTTGTCATTTACTTTTCTTATCTTTCCTGTCCTGTTTTCTATCTCTTAATCTTATAACCCTCTGTTGACTTTCTATTTCTATTATAGGATTTTTAATTTCACCAGTTCTGTTTTGCTCTTTTAATGCTCTTTTTTTGTATTATCCAGTTCTTGTTTTCATAAATACAATCTATCTTCTATTATATCTCTCAGGATATTAAATATATTCTGAATATAAATATTTTCCTTGCATAATTCCTTTTAGGTTGCCTTTATCCTGTTTCTTTGATTTGATTTCTATCTTTCACATTATAGATTTTCTTCAGATGTCTATGAACTCTAGTTTCTGCTCTTATTAAGAGCAGAGTGCTCAAATGCTGTCTGCAAGCTCTGAGTTTGTCATTGGGGTTTGCTACCTGTGGGCTTCAATTTTGAGTGTGGCTGGGCTCTTTTGTTGGAGAACCTTGATGTCAGTGTCTTTAGATCTTTGCTTTTACACTGTTCAAACCTCCCTGGGAAAGCTCTCCCAGTCTCCTGCTTTTAGGAATAAGCCTGGTGGCCATATTTATAGGAACCAAATAAAAAGAAGATTGGTGGTATGGGTCTTTAGGATGCAAATGCTGTCTCCTTTCCTCCTTGCCCTCAGCCTCAAGTTCTGCCTTATGTCCTCTGCATCAGGGAGTCTCCACTTCTTCCAGTCCAGAGCTGGGTTTGGGGAAGGGGTTTATGGATTTTGGTCAAGTTTCTTTGCATAGCTCATTTTCCCTCCTCATACTTCTAAGGGGTTCTGCTGGGAACACAGAGCTTCTTTCTAGGCCCTCATGCCCTGTGAATTGAGGATACAGCTTTCTCAGATCTGTTAAATCAGTTGGCTATCAGTGTAGTTATCCACTCGCTGCCCTGTTCCCGAAATGCGGGCACTGTAGTCTGCCTTCCCATTCTCTTTGTCCTTGTGTGTTTATACCCTCTTTTTCTCCCATGGCATTTTGGTGCACACTTATTTCATGGCTCCTCTTTTTGAGTGTTATAGTTCATTGTAAATCTGTCTACCCAATCCTCCGAAGAGGGAGCTCCTCTGAAGGAAGAGACGCATCCTGCACACTTAATAGCACTTGGTCCTCAGCAGTGAGAGATAGCTGTGTGCTGAAGGGCACCCACCCTGAGGTCAGGCTGGAGGCTGGCTAGTGGGGGTTCTGGGCTCAGACATCAGTGGGCTCAGCTTGCCCTCAGGGAGCTTGTGATTGGGTGTTGTTTTCCTCTCTCCAGCTATAGAGAGTCTGGTTCTGACTGTTGGCATCTCAGTAGCTAAAGAAAGAAGTGATGGCTATAATCACGAGCTTTCTTTGCCCTCTTTATCAGAATAAAGACATGGAGAGAGGTGAAAGATGGTGCAGAAACAAAAGGACACAGTACTCTACAGATGGAAGGCAAAGGAAGGGCTGGGGCGAGGTTGAAAGTCAAGAGTCTCCAACCCTTTGCCATATTCTTCTTTGCCCTCTTTTCTATGAAAGATGACTTCCTGACTATAAAGTAATTCAAACACAATGTGGAAATTTGAGAAATAAAGAGAAGCTAAAGAAAGAAAACTAAGCTGATGATCCATCACCTTTAAATAATCTGTTATAATTGTGTGTATAATTTATATATATATACACACGTAATTTAATAACATTGGAATCATAATGAATACAGTATAGTATATGCTTTTATACTCAAAATTACATTGTGAACTTTTCTTATATCATTAAATCTTTTGAAAACATGATTCTTAATGATTGCAAAATTTTACTATATTGATATAATTTGTATTTTAAATTATTTTGGCACTTTTAATTTTTCATTATTATAAATAATGCTTTAATTGATAATCTCTTATATGCAATACCATTTTAACCAATTTCTTATTGTTCTTTTAGAATTTATAGGAATAGATTTACTAGTTTATAGAAAACAGACATCACTAAAGATCTAAGATCTTTTTTTAAAGATTTTATTTATTTATTTATTTATTTATTTATTTATTTATTTATTTATTTATTGAGAGAGAAAGGGAGCATGCAAGTGAGTGGGAGGAAGGGCAGAGCGAGAGGGAGAGACAGAATCTTAACCAGGCTCTATGTTCAGTGCAGGGCCCACACAAGGTTCGATCTTTGACCCAAGATCATGATCTGGGCCAAAATCAAGAGTCGGACACTTAACCGACTGAGCCACTCAGGTGCTCAAGATCTTTTGGCCCCATTCCCAAAGATCTTAATGCAGCTTTGTGCAGTGGCAGTATCGTAGCTAATGAGGTTTATCTGAGGCACAATTATTGCTAATTGAAAACTTTTCCCAAAGATCTTAATGCATATTATCAAATTGCCAAATTAAAAATTTGCTCTCATATATGGTACCACCAGCAGAAGATAGATGACTATTTCTCTAGTCCCTTACACAGTGTGTGTGTTTGGGTGTGTGTGTGTATTTTACAAGCAAATTTCATTTTTAAAATTTGCATTTCTGTATTTGGTTAAATGATTCCCCTTATTTATTTTATATATGAAGTAACTTTAAAATTTTTCTTTTTGTTAAATTTGGCTCAATTTAATATTTTGAGATTTATTATTTTTGATTATGAAGAACTCTATATATCAATGTAATCAACCTTTTGTTTTATCTTTGCCTACTGTTTGTTTCCTTTTTTACTTTTGTTTTGACATCTTCTGACATAGAAATTAATAGAAATTTATGTAATCAAAGCTACCTTTCTTTCTTTGCAATTTCTTCTTGCTTTATACTAAGAAGGTATTAGTAGAGTTTCAGAACAGGGCATGAGTAAGTTTATCTATCAAAAAGCCATGAGCTTTTCCAGCAGTTGCTCAATTGCCACTTATTAGGCCCACATTTACTTGGAACTTAAGGCTGGCTCGGATACTGGATGGGAAGATTAGGCCTTTCAGAGCTCTGGTTCCCTTTGCTAAATGTGTTCATTCTCCCCTCTGCCACTTTTCACACAGAGAACATGCTGACAGAATGTTGCCATGGACATTGCCAAAGTAGTTATCGGATCTCTAAACCGTGAAAATTCCTGGTAGCTTCTTGAGATATTCTAGCCTATATCCACCGTAATTTGAAAGACTTAGGATCCTCCCCAGAAGACTTGCTGAAACAAGAAATTGCAAAGACTGCTCCAGGCACCAACCGACAGCCAGACAGCAATGAGTCATTTTTCTCTCCTTGTAGCTACCTAATGAGTAATTGTCATGACTTCCTCCATACTGGGGCTAGAAGATGAGCGGTGTTCCTTGGAGTTATGTCCTTTCATCTTGCCTGTTTGACATCCTTGTTGACAGGGCACGAGATGCCGGGCCAGATGGTGCTAGGCACATTACACAGATGAGTGGCAGGAGTCCAGGTGTGCCGTGTGGGGGGAAGAGGCAGGGGAGAAACTGGGCATTTCATCACTGGAGTATATAGAAAGAACAGCTCCAGCTGGGGTCTGTCTCTTCTTGAGAGCCTGAGTGATTAATGTTCTAAACAGATTCTGAAATGCCTATTTTATGAAGGGCCAGGAAAAATGAACATGTGCATCTTAATGGCTTCATCTTCCATTATGAAGAAAGAGAGTATAGTTTGTGGTAGAAAGAGCATTGTGCTAGGAGGTCTTGGGTTCTAATCCTTCACAGAGTGACCAGTGGTCCTGGTTTGCCTGGGACTAATGGGCTGCCCAGGACTTTGGATATTTCATTTCAAAATTGCGGCAGTCCTGGGCCAGGATGGTTGGTCTCCTTATCTAGCTCTGTGGCTTTGGCCATATCATTTATCTTGCTGAGTCACTGTCTCCTGACATCTACCCCTGCTCTGCCCTTAAAGAGTTGAGTAAGGGTCACCAAGGTATTGGGAAGCAGAATGGTTTGTGAGTTGTGTGACCTTGATCAAATTTCTTAGCTCTTTAAACTTGATCTTACTTTTTGGTCTTTATAGTAGGGTAATACTAGTGAACTCCTTATCAGATTACTGTGAGAATCAATTGAAAAAGAAGAATTAAATGTAAATTCCTGATTGCAGTATCTGGGACATAGTAGTCCCTATGAAATGATAGCTCTTCAGAGTAGGCTCCAGCACACCACCAGCCCATGTGGTATTCAGGCTTCTAGTGACTATTGCCAGATGTCTCTCTGGCTGGACCTACCCTCCCCTTTCTGCTTTGCCCAGTCCTGCAGTCACCCCAAGGCCTCTTCTTGACCTGTGGACCCTTATGATGAACGCTGTGTCCAGAAGTCAAGGAATTGACCCTGAATATGGGAGTTATTGGAACGTTGGATTAGGGTTGAGGGAAATCTGTATTCTATTCATGGCTGACCACAAGGGAATCCCAGGATATCCCTGGTTCCTTTCCCTTTGCCTATCTTCTGTAGATTAGTGTGCTCTACCTCCCAAGGGGGCTGAGAGGACTGTTACTGGTGTAGGTTTTCAGAATCCTTGAAAGTAGGCATGGAACCCTAAAGGAAGCCATTTCTCTCTCTCCTCTTTCTTTCTCCTCTCTCATTGCACTATCTTCCCCAAATTGGCCTGAACCTTATTATATAAGAATAGAGCCAAGACTACCTTTTTAGTGCCCTAGGGTTTGGGCACTAAAAGTTTCAGGGATCTCAGGGGGCTGAGACAAATCATAAATAAGTTGTAGAGCACAGTCCTCAAAACCAATTATAAAGAGACAGTAGCACAATGCCCTTATCCCTTTTTCCACAGCCTGTCAGGCAAGGCCTACCATATATGGGCTCCTCCTCCAGAGGCAGCTGAGTCTCCAGCAGCTGATAAACATGGGGGCTGATCCTGGTTTGGTAGGAAAACACCTAATTTCTTGATTTATGAAGCACTCAGTTTTATTAACTGTCCTATTTTATTAGGCCTCATTAGTGGCCTGGGAAAATCCTATCCTTGTGGCTTTCAAAGCCAAGACCTCTGTCTAAGCAAAGAGATCACATCATATAGGGGTCATATCTCTGGGAGAAAAGCTGACCCTCAAAGTGCCTAGAAGGGTGATGGCATTTATAAAAATTGTAATAACACTATTTTGGTGGCTGCTATGGAGCTGGTCCTGAATTGGTACCTTGTATATCATCTGATTCTCAAAGCAACCATATGTGGTAGATACCATTACCCCATTATACCTATGAAGAAGAAATCTAGGTTTGGCAAAGTTTTGCCCCCTGTCTCATGCCATACAGCTAGAAAGTAGTGGTGCAAGATCCATACTCAGATTGAATGACTCCAGAGTCCATTACTGAGGCCCTGCCATCGATTCTTGGAGTAGGAAAAGGCTGATGGCTCTCTCCCCAGCCTCCTCGTGTGGCTGGATACCTTAGCCAGACTAAGTCCCCCTTAGGGGAGTCCCCCATTCCTCTTCTATTTTATTGTTTAGAGGCACAGTACAGTATGTCTCAAGAACTGCTATATTTTAAGGACTAACATCATCCCAACCACACCGGAGTCCTTACGAATCTTTCCCTCATCACTCTCTCTCTCTGTCTCTCTTGAAACATGGATATAGCAGGATGCTTTTCCCTTGTCAGATAGATCGAGGACTATGAGTTGCTTCACAACATATCCTCACCAGGCAACTGAAAAAAGCAACCCTCTGCTCAGCTATTAAAATAACCTTCCCTCCATAATGGATTAGTTATTTCAGCAATGAGGCCCATTTGAAGAGAGATCATGAGATAATTGACTGTCAGACAGTTGAGCAATGTTAAGGTCAATTGTAGTGGAGGTCAATTCATTTGAACAATGGGCTTACTTCTGACAGGCCTCATAATGTTGATAATAGTAACTGTGGTTTAATGGAAATGTTCAATGATGTTAGAGAAGAATGAACCATTAGACGTTCAGATTAAAGTATTGTCTAAACCCGGAAGGTTTTGGAGATGGTTTGGTCATAGCAAACACAAAATCCTCCGCTAGGGAAAACCGACTTTAAAGAACAGCTGGATTTAATGTCAAAGGCAAATGATTTTCTTTCCCCCTTTACCGATTGACTTGAATTTACACTGTGCAGACAGTGATTATTCCCCGACTCTATATTTATAGCTTCTCATTTGCATTTTCCAGAATAATTAAGAATTTAACCTAGAATGGGCCATTTTTGAGTAGAGGTGAATGCTTTCTGATTTTTAAATGAACCGTCTAAATTAGATACTAAATATACATTGTATTCTCCTTGCCTCCTGCTTAAAGTCCTTCTAAACTTCTGGACTCATTACTGGAACCCAATGGGAGTAATTGTTCACCCCATTCAGAAGTCTTTGTCCAGGAAGGTGGCTCTCATCCATAGAAGACAATCTGTTTCACAAACGTGACCCCTATCTGTGGTTGTGGGAAGCCAGGGAACAAGCCAGTGGGCTCTTTAATGGGGACACCAGGAGCCTCCCCGGCAGACAGCAGAAGGGGAAAGCTGCTCTGTATTCTTTGCTTAAATTCTACCAGAAATCATTTCCAATCCACTTTGCTTTGCTTGCCAGAGCTGGGTCCTGATTTTAAAGTACTTACTTCTCCAGAAAGAGTGTAACTGTAGGCCCCCAGGTACAACTGCCCTTCAGGCAGAAAAACAGGGGGCTAATTCTCAGTACTGCTTGCTTCTCTGGACAAAGCATCTTCATCCCTACTATCGCCCCCATTTGGCACAGATGGGCTAAGGCTAAAGGGTTAAGAAACATGCTCCACTCAAGGTCTGTTCATTCTTACTCTCTATTCTGCTACCTCTCATGTTTATAAATGGGGCCTAAAACCTTGTTTTCTTCACAGTGGAAGTCCATGTCTTCTCAAGTTCATTCTCTGTTAGTGGGTAAGGGGTCATAAGGCCCCTGCAGCTGCCAGATTCTGCAGTGTAACAACAAAGTTCTTAAGACAGGGGATGTGTTGTCCCTGGGTGGATGGGCCCTGTGTCCCCTGGCAGGCGTGATCAGAGCTGCAGAGGTAATTTAGCAGAGCTGTCTAGAAAACCTACAGCCACTCACAGGTTTGTTTGTTTGTTTGTTTTCCTTAGGGCAGAAGGGAAAGAGGGGGCACCTGAGATTCCAGAGGGAAGTAGGTATGAAAACAGCCAGAGGCTCTGAACTTCAGGGTCCAGAGAAGGAGGCAGGGCATGTTGATGTATGTTGAGGACAACTCACCCGATCTTACTGTTGATTAGTGAGTTGTCTGCAATGTTCTCTGCATGGTTGGATTATGGGCTTCCAAATACTCCTTCCACCCTAAACAAAAAGGAGCAGGGATCCCAACATTAGTGTCTGTAATGCTTACTTCAGGGAGGCCAGTGCCAGCCAAATAGGGTAACCCAGGAATCCACTGGCACTCACTTGAACAGGTGCTAACTGGTCAGACTACTTAGCAAAAATCAGGGCGGGAGCGGGGGGTGGGCTTTAAGGAATCTGACAGGTCCGTTTTGCTGCTGGAGTCCAGTACTTGCAACATCCATGACAAGACTGGGTCCTGTTGTTTGGCACTGGGGGAGCTGGGTTAATAATACTAATACTAATACTTGCTGACATTTAGCAATCCCTTACTCTGTGTCAGGTAGGACAGGCAGCTAGGACTTTGATGTGCATTGTTTTGCTTCCTCCTTACCCATTAAGGATGCAAGTGCTATTATTATCCCCATATTCAAATGAAGAACTGTGGCTTTACAGAGTTAATAGCTTGCCTGAGGTCACCAAGATAGTAAGTGCTGGAACCAAGATTCTCACCCAGGTTGGTCACTCAGACTCCAGAGACAGGCTGAGCAAATGGAAAGTGTGTGTGGCCAGGTAGGCGGTAGGGGGTGAAGAAAGGAGAGGAAATTTTGTCCATTATACATTTGCCTTGAGTTGTGCTGGCATTCTTATGACTATATGGAAAAAGATTTTATATATATATATAAATGAGGCCTCAGAGTTGGCACCACTATATATATATATATATATTCCCAAAAGAGACTGACTATATTTACCATCACTTTCATCCCATGGCTAAGACTATCAGACAAGATTCTCAGTATAAATGGTGACTGGCCATTGGTCATTGCTGTGTGGCTTCTGTTTACTGAAAGTCTGATATAAAATTCACAGCTAGAATAAAGCAACTATCAAAGCTAGTTTTCCAATACCAAGGAAGAAAAATTAAATTTCATACATGTTCAACGAATAGATCTGTTCTGAAGACTTAAGTAACTCTCCTTTAAAATTTTCTGGTTAGACAAAATGAGGCCAAGCATCTTGTCTGGTCTGAAAGTAGGAGTAGAATGGTGACTGAGTAAAATACTTCTAGCTCAGTCACCCTTCCTGTGACAGGAAAAAAAATGACTTTACCTCCATAAGAATGACAGGCAGGGGTTTAAAAAAATCCTGTAATACTTCCTTTGTTTTGGCTTCAAACATGCTGTTGATAACAGCTGTTACCAGTGTACAGTGTGTTTATTGTTGAGTAATTATATTTTGCTTTCATATTGGCAAAGCTATTATTTGTACTCTTAGGAGCAGTGGACATCTTGTGTGCACAAATGAATTAATGTGACAATGGCTTTTGACTTTGGAAGCAGTGACTTATTAATACTTTCATCTGCAATGTTGTTAAATAAATACTCGGATCTGTTCATCATGTACCTATCACTAATGGGTTTCTCCAGCTACAAATTCCACAAGACTGTGCAACCCAAAGGACCAGATTATAGAAAAGGGAGAGACAAATTATAGATATCTCTCTTATTATGATTTTGAATCCTGTCCAAAAGCCAGAGCGCTTCTGATTTAAAACAGTCAGATTGGTCAAACCCAGGCATTGGAAACTCCCTAGGGCGGATGTCAAAGAGAAGACTCCTGCACTCTATCCATCCCTGGAAGACTAAATCAAAATGACATTCCTCTCCTTCCACCTACACACTCACACATATATGCACATGCCTACATGCCTATGCCCATGCACACATACGTATCCAGAGATCTTCTATTTCTCTAGAACTTTCTAAGTAGAGGGCTCAATAAATGGTATTGCTTGACTGTTTTATTATTACTACCATCTCTTGTACACCAGGTACCGTATAGTTAGCTAAATTACCCACTAAATTTTCTAAATGGAAAGGCAGACAGAAAACCTAAGTTAGGTAAAGGATGATGGATATTTTTAAAGATCGGGAAGACACAATAATGAAGAAAGAAGTCTTGTGTGAGGATCCTGTAGACTTGCATGCAAATTGGCTAACTTCAGAAAAGAGATGAGGCCGGCAAGCAGTGAGGCGATAGCTTAGACACACAGAGGAGGAGACTGGACATGAAAAGGTTCCACTTGGCAAATATTCTCGTGCCTTCATTATGTGCAAAGTGGAGTGTGCCTTGTGAAGTCAAATCGTAGGATGATGCACACCAAGTGTGTATAAAAAGGCAGTGGTTTCCTTGCCTTTTTAGGCAAGGGAAGGGCCTTGTAGAGCATAGTAAGAACAAAAGGAAAACAAACTTTGCCTCTGAGACTCTTCCAGGCAAATCTGAAATATCCTGAAAATGGGGAACTCGAAGGTCTGATGGAGAAAGGAATGCATTTTGGCTGAAGTCTCTTTAATTAGGAGAAGAAAGAGCAAGACGCAGTAGAGGCCAGGAGGCAGTCACCCATGGGGACAAATGATGAATAAGGCAGCAGTAGAGCCTGAGGGGAGAGGAAGAAGCCAAGGAGAGTGCCAGGGGCTCTGATGCAAACACACAGAAGGACAGGGAGCAGAAAGGAGCCCAAGGAGGCATGGTACACATAATGCAAAACTTGCTCATCTCTGATACATCTTATGAGCATGGGAGCCCTGGGGCCAGATCACCCTCCCAGACAAAACTGGGATTAGCCTCATCCTCAGAAAAGGTTTACCCTTGCTAATTGGAAACCATGGTTGAACCGTAATGCCAAAGTGGTGCCAACTCTGAGGCCAGCAGGGAGCTATTCTTCCAGCCAATGTTAAACCAAAATCAACCAACTCCTTCTTGCTCCCTAAATAAGAGTATTGTGGGTAAGGAGTAACTATTGAGAGTTTTCTCAAATGCAGAGCATCAAGACATAAGTCTAACCATGTCTGTCCAACGCTTAGAACCTTCTAGATCAAGGATCAGAATCTGTGGCTGGCATGCCCCGCAGGCTAAGATTGGCTTTTAGATGTCAAAGGGTTGTTGAAAACAACAGCAACCAAAAACAAAGAAAAACATATGACAAAGACTGAATGTAGCTTTCAAAGCCCCAAATATTTACTATCTGATTCTTTGTAGAAGTGTGCTGACTTCTGCTCTAAAGGATTCCAGCACATTTAGGAAAAATCCAAAGTTTATTATAGCTTACAGGTTGTGCTGACAGATCTGACCCATAAAGCCACAAAGCAACAAAAACAAAAACATGATGCCCACACAATATTTGGGGATGTATGTAAACTAAAAAAAGACTTCTTGTTTATCTGAAATTAAAACGTAGCTAGGCATCCTTTGTTTTATCTGGCAGCCTTATGTACTAGGCTTAAAGGGGTGGCATATAGCAAGAGCATGGGTTGGAATCAGACTGCCTTCATTCGGATCCTGCCTCAGCCACTTGTGTAATGAAGCAGACAGTTGGCCTTTCTTTGCGAAGCCTTGTCATTAGGAAATGGGGACGATGGGCTCTCAGAGGGCACCTAGAATGGTGCCTGGTACCAGCTATTGTTACCATATCATCTTGCTCCAGCCTGCCCCTCTGACCTCACCTCCCGCTATTCTCGTCTCCCAGACTTCACTCCAGCCACTGTGGCTGCCTGGCCTTTCCTGGACCTGCCACATGGGCACCTGCCTTACAGTCTCTGCATTCGATGCGTCCTCTGCCTGAACTCTCTTCTCCCAGTGTCCACTGGTGTTCATTCCTTCCACACATGGAGGAGACTCCTCGACTGCTGTCTCCTCCAAGGCCATCCCTGGCTATGCTCTCACTCTCTAGTACCCTATTCTGCTTTACTTTGTCATCATAGCTTTTACCTCACCCTGACATTGTACATCTGTGTTCTTTACTCTTGGTCTTGTTCACTGTTATGTTCCTAATCCCCCGCACAGTGTCTGGCATTTATTTGAAGAATAAAGGAGTGAGGGTGCCTGAGTGGCTCAGTAGGTTAAACATCTGATCTGCCTTTGACTCAGGTCATGACCCCGAGGTCCTGGGATCCAGCCCGATTTGGGCTCCCCACTCCGTAGGGTGTCTGCTTGTCCTTCTGCTACTCCCCCTGCTTGTGCTCTCTCTCTGTCAAATAAATAAATTACATATTTTAAAAAAAATAAATGAATGAATATGTGATGGACTGAACCTCTGCAAGGGGCTTAGCTCAGAGCCCTGAGGCAGTTGTAAAGCAGGCAGCTGTATTTATGACTAAAGCCGGTGATAGCATGGGGGGTAAACGGATGGGATCTTGGGTCTCATTCGAGGTTATAGCCTTATAGCCTTGCAGCCTGGATGGGAAGGCAGTATGGCACAGGTACTTAGGAACAATGAAGTGGGAGAGGGCCATCAATGAGAAATCCTAGGGGCCTTGAGAGCACTTGACAGGGAGGTCAGGGAAGGCTTCTTCCCACAGGGGCACTTGCAGCTGGCTGTGAAGCAAGACCAGAAGTTGGCTAAGTAAAGAAGGGAAGGAGAGCTCTGGAGCAGAGGGAGCCGCGGGTGCAGGGGCTTAGAGGTGGGGCAGCCCAACATACCACCGGAGCACAGAAGAGTCTAGGACACCGAAGGATGGGGGTGCACTGCCTCTGTATTTGGCAGCCTATCCGTCCTGCGTGCGGCATTCAGATGTTTCTGTGTTCCGGCTTGATGCTTGTCTCAGCACTCCTGAGATGGATCTGAGCTCACCACAGCCTCCTGGCACATATTTTTCAAAACTTGTGTTTATTATTATTACCGAGTCATTTTAGCACTGGTGGGAAGGGATGAACTGACAGGTCTGAAGACTGATGGGTGGATCCATAGGGTGGCTTGGAGACCCCAAGGGGCCACACCCCCTCTGTTGCTGTTCCCTTGTCAGTGGGGACAGCCAGTAAGAAGAGCTTGGGCTCCCTGCCAGCCCTGTGTGTTCTTCTGCTGACAAGCTCTGACCTCAGGCAAGTTAACTACCCCTTCAGAGCCTCGGTCTCCCCATGTGCAGAATGGGGAGGTGGCTATTTCTGTGCGCCTTATGAAGCCAATACATTGAGAACCACATGGGAAAGGATGTCATGCTGCCTGGCTTATTGCCTGGCACAGGCAGGGCTCCCAGGAGTGCTGAGCTCCTGTCTCCCACTTCCCCTTCTCAAGCCCAGCCCTCTCCCACTTGGCATGATCCATTCGGAGGTGAAGGAAGCATTTTTCATTGCGTTCCCTTTGAATCCTGGTCCCCTGAGATGGTCTGCAGAAACAGGAGCTGTGGTAAAATACGTCCCTGGAGAATTCCTCCACCCAAGCCGTGGGGTTCCTTCTCTAAGCACCTGCCAACGGATTTGTCTTGACACAGAGTTGAGTCTGGCTGGCTGTTTGACACACTGGAGTTTCCTGGCAAAATCATTTGGTGATGTAGCCTAGGTCCTCATGTGGAGGCCACTCACTCATGGAGAGTCAAGGTCTGTGAGTGCAAGGTTGAGGTGTTTTGGAGGGAGCAGCTGGTCCTCTGAGAGGAGAAGGGCCAAGAAACTGACAGCCCTCAGACAGTGGTGTTGGCCACCGACTTGGTGCCTCTTTCCCGTAGGAAAGATCCTACAAAGTCAGGTCGCCTGGATGGCTCAGCAGTTGAGCATCTCCCTTTGGCTCGGGTCATGATGCTGGAGTCCTGGGATCCGAGTCCCGCATCAGGTTCCCCACAGGGAGCCTGCTTCTCCCTCTGCCCATGTTTCTGCCTCTCTCTGTGTGTCTCCCATGAATAAATAAATAAAATCTTTAAAACAAACAAAAAACCAATTTTTAGAAAGATACTACAAAGTAAGAAGATAGGAAACACTTTGAAAACGTTTAAAGCAATTCAGCCAGATTTAGACTACCGACTGTGCTTAGGTGTTCATGACAAAAGCAAACATCTCTGGGTTTTTTTTGGCATTTTTAACATCAGGTTCGTGGCCTGGAAGAGCCAAAAACTGACCAGAGAAAGTTTCTTGGAGTCCGTCAAGGGCACCCTGTTATAGTTCAGTTGAGTTTAAATCTTGAAAAGCTGCAGGATGAAATTGGAAATCGCCCTGGGTAATGGAGAGCCAAATTGGGCCTTAGAGCAGGTAGCCCAGTGACTTATTTTTTAATGTCTCCAACATGAAAGAACACAATTGATTTTTTCCTCCTTAATCCCTCCAACTCCCCAGCTTTTATTGTTTCTAAAATAAGATAAACCAAGCAGGTATTATTTCAGCTCTGTAAACAATCTTTATTTTTCTGGCCGATAGGAATAGAAATTGAGACGGAGACCCGGCTTGCAAGAGGGGGAAACAAGGTAATCAAGGAAATCATTGATCTTAACTTAGTTGACGCCTACCACTTCTGCAAATGCTCACAGTGGTCGTGCACCCCCCATAACTCACCCTCCAGGTTTTGTCGATACCTCATGAAAGTGCAGGGCCTCAGGCAGTGAAATCTTCAAGCACTCGGGTTCTTTCCATGGATCAAATCACACTCGTTATTTTTGAAGATTAGTGGCCACTTCCAAAATGACTTCGCTTTCTCGATCCAGGCAAATAATTGTCAAATGATTTTATTTTAATGCTTTGGTGCTGGGAACATTGAAGGGGTTTCCATTTTATTGCACATTCTGAAATTCTCAGTCCGCTTCTCCTGCTTTGCGGGTCTCTGCCACGAGCAGAGCGATGTTAGCTTCAAAGGCCTTTTCTGAGCTGGCAGGCCCTCAGCAGGGTGTCCAGGAGAGGAGGAATAAGCCTTAATGGGCCTGGCAGAGGAGACGGGCACCTTTTCCCGGGCTTGGTATGAATGGGAGGGCTGGAATGCGCTCCCTCTAGCCAGGACCCGGTGGCAGCTGGACACGTGTCCACACGTGTGGCTCAGGGGCTGTCCCCATGGACTCCACTTGCAGGCCCTGGCAGGTACTGAGGCAGCTGTCCTGGAGTGTGGGCATCCATCCAGCCGTGCCCTACTCCCTGTTCCAGCTCTGAATCCCCTTGCTCGGCCTTGAGGTACATCTTTCGACTTTTTGAGGAGTGACGTTGGCACAGCTGGCTCCGATGACAAGACTGTTTTTCCTTCTTCCTACCTTCCAGAGTTATTTTACAGGGTTGGGGTAGTATGTGAGGGGAGAAGCAGCAGGGTATAGGGGACAGGTAAGGTCTTTGGTGACAGACAGATCCAGGTTAGACAGCGGTAGCTTTGTGTAATTACCATAGCTAGCTTCTGAGTCTGTGTCTTCATCTCTAAAATGGGAACAACATGAGTCTCAAAAAGGTTAGTTACAATTGTCACCATTATTATTGTACTGCTATTATTAATAGCATTTCTAGGGATTATGTATATTTTCATCCCCAAAAGTCAGGACTTGTGTCCAGCACGAAGACAGGATATTTGAACCAGAAACTGTCCCAAAGAATCTAGAACATGATGAACGCTCCCTGTGCCTCAACATTACCTGGCTACGTGTCACCTCAAGGAAGGTAGTGCCTGCCTCAAAACTGTCCCTAAGCGTTGGCAGATTGGAGCCTGGTACAGGTAGGGTCCTGACACTTGGGATCCTGTGCTGCTGCCTCAGAAATCAGTTGTCTGGTGTGAGTCACTTGCTCAGAGTGCCAGAAGGCAAAGGGGGTGGAATCATTATGTAGAAATAAAAAAAGAAGATGCAATGCTCAAACCCAACAAGCATGAGACCCAGCACTTTTACCTCTGCTGAGACCATGGGGCCAGCCAAGCCCAAACAAAACTACTTTTCATGTCCCAGATCTATGTACACACACTCAGCTAAGATGCTGTTTATCTAGGATGGATGTTTTCTGGCTCTCACTCCCTCCCTGAGATACTTCTTGAGGCTGTTCCTTCCTGACAAGGAAGCCTCATTTCTTCAGGCTAAGCCTGCCCTTAAGATGTTGACATGAACCTGCTTTCCAGAGTCTGGGGTTGTTTTAAGGGAGGGGGCTCTAGTTAACATAGGTCCCCAGAGAGAATGTGTTCCCATCTCATGAAACAAGAGGACTCATTTCTCCCTGTCTTGTTGGAGTCTGAAGAAGGATCCAATGAACTAAAAGGTGTTACCCTCATTTCCATATGGACGAGCTATAGAGCTACACCAATACTCCCTTCATGTGAGCTAATAAATGATTGAACTCATCAGGCTTAAGGATTTTTTTGGGCCATGGAGGAAGCCATGACCTCCTTTTCTCTGGAGACTGGGAGAGAGAATGGATTCCTCCTCCTGCTTCCCTCCTGCTTAGCATGGCTGGGTCTTTCCTTGAGCTTGGGCCTAAGAACATCCTTCAGAGATAAGAAGACACAGCCCTGACTAGACCCCACACCAATTAGCAAGTGGTCCCACAGGTCCTTCTGGAGCCCTGAGGATATGTATTTAGCCCTATTATTTATTCAGGATTAAAGGTCTTTCCTTTGGAGGGCTTGTTCCCTGAAGGATACTTGGCATCTGAGGAGTTGTTTTAAAAGACACACTACCAAGCCCACACCCCCAAGATATGTTAAAATGGGGGTGGGAATGCAAGGCTGGCTTGAAAAGCTGGTGACTTGATTTTAATAAGATTACTTTTCAACTAGGTTGACTTTTAAAGTTGGCAGCCAGACCACATCAGCATTACCTGGAAACTTGTTAGCAATGTTTCTCAGACCCCATTCCCAACCTACTGAATCAGGAACTCTGAGGGTGGCCCTGCAGTCAGTGCTTTAACAGGTATTCTAGGTAATTTTGATGCCCTCTAAAGTTTGAGAGCCACTGTTCTTGGTGGTCAGGAGGAGTGGATGCCAGTGTGTTGTTTCTGCTCTGGACAAGCCAGGGGACACACCCTCCCTGAAATCTTCTCTGTCAGTATCTTTTAAAGTACTGTTCACTAACTGCTTCTATGAATCACTTTGATGTGCTTATTAAATTTGCAGATTCCTAGGCCTTACTTGAGATCTGTTGAATCAAAATCTTTGAAGTTGGGGGCCTGGGGATAGTGCCTACTTAACATGCTTCCAAGAGGCTTAATATAACTCAGTAAATTTTAGGACTTACCTTATTGAATAGATCTTTATAGCCCAAAGTATGGTCTGTGGATCAGCAGCATGGACATTGCCTGGGAGCTGGTTAGAAATGCAGAACCCCAGGCTCAGCCAGACCTACTGAACTGGAATCTGCATTTCCAACATGAATCCCAGGTGATTTGTTTACATATTAACATTTGAGAAGCATCGCCTTAGACCATGTGCTTGGAACCCTGTTATATGTGGGCGCTAATTCATACAGCTAGGAGTACAAAGTATTATTCCAGAGTAGACTAAGGACTCTTAAAAAGTACCAGTGTTGTGTGGCTCCTCACTCAGACACCTTGGAGCCCCAGTGTGTAAGTAATATGAAACTAGATACCCTTGCAAAGCACTGGAGAGCTGGCCAACACCTAAAGAGTATAGAGTCAAAGAGCACCGTGCAGATCCCTTGTTGTGGGACTTGCATCTTTTAAGAAGGAAAGTCTACCCAAATGTCCTTCCAAACTACCTCCCCACCTCCACCTTACCCAGAGTAGAGAAGCATTGTCAGTTAATTCTTAACACTAGGTCCAGAGAAGCAGAGATTAAGGATTTACTTGACTCAGTCTTTTGTTTGTAGCTGGTTTCCAGAAAGGGCTTGCTAACAATCCTTTACACCTTCACGTGAGTTGAGGTTAATTTATCTTTTCTTTGGGTCTTGCTTCTTTGGAAGGGAAAGGTTGACAGTATGTGCCGTGATAGACTCTAGTCTTTCACAGAGGAACTTCAGGCAACTGTAGCAGATGCAAAGGTGTTTAGGGCTGATGGTATGCAAATCCTAAGTCTTCCGGGAGCTCCCTAGGTCATGTCTTAGGATAGCTGGGCCTCAAATCTGAATGTTACTGTTTGCTTCTGTTTTATATTTCTGGGAGGAAAGTGTTTGGGTTATACCTTCTCTGGTGCTCTTTCCATTTTTGGAAATCCTCTGAGGATTTGATGAGCATTCAGTCTGTGTTAGTCCCTGTGCTAGACATTGAGGGGACAGGAAATTTCAGATAATGCTTCTTCTGTTTTCCCAGGCTGGGGTCAGGGCTAGGGATAGAAAACATCTGCTCTATCTCTGAGGTTCTCCCTCCAAAACGGAAGTACCTGGATGGTGACCCAATAATATCTATGAAGAATATTATGGAAACCTCCACTTTTACTGGTGTGAAGAAACCTGCCCATTCATTCATTCGTTCATAGTTTTTTTCAGATGTCTACTACCTATAGATAATTATTCCTGAGATTTGTTTTTAGGTTTGATTGTGGAAGCAATTTTTCTTAATAGCACCTGCTTCCAAAGATAAGTTTTTAAAATTTCATACTAGTTGGAACATACTATCATGAATAGTGTACTGATTAGAAGAGAAGAAATGGCTCTTTTCCCCCCAATTTCCAAAGGCAGTTTGAGGGAGGTCAAGTTGGAGTTCTAAGTAAGGAAGACCTTTCCATCAGTCATTATTGATCACTTATAAATTAGAGTGATACCCTCTCCCCTCCAACACACACACACACACACACACACACACACACACACACACACACTTGGCACTGGTGGAGGAGAGGCAGAAGAATCAGCTATCGTTGCCAAAGGTTTTGAGATGGGACATGGACTTGACAGCCTTCCAACCCTGAGATTCTGTGAGAAGTATAGGAGTGCATGATATTCATCTCAGGGACTATGGTTCTTTTAGCATAACAACATCTACATGGCTTATTCCATTATGTTTCTGCAGGATGAATAGAAGGGCTGGCAAATGCAAGCTAGATTCTATTTCTCTCTCTCAGGTGAGAAGACACTGGGAGTTTGGCTCAAATGCAGTAGACTGAGTAGCAAACATAAAGAGCTTAGAGTGCAATAAATATCTCAAAGCTAGTAATTAGGAACAGTTATAGGAACTTCTCCTAAACTAGCCTGAAGTCTTAGAGTCGTGGAAGATCCCAGAAAACATCAAGCGTCTCTCACCAATAGGTCTCGGAGTTACCTAAGTGCATCACAAGACACAACTAGGGGATGCTGGAGGTGGTACAGGGGCCATGTTCTGCATCAAACCTTAGCCTGTGTAGAAAATTGAGAGCTTAGTATAATTTACAGCAAGTCGTCCTTGTATTTAAAGGGTAAGCAAAGCCGACACTTATCACACCTCTTCCTATGTGTCTTCTGAAGATCCAGGCTTCGAGGGGCTCACAAATACTGCTCATACCATTTGGGCACCCCTCACCAGGTAGCAGGGACCTGATCCAAATACTAGGTTTACATTAAGAATACATTGTTAGAGATTTTTGCCACTCAATTATCATTTTTCACAAAAATTGATTGTTCAAAGCTGATCTCCAGTTGCTTTTTTATTAGACCTTTAAAGAAACCCATAGTTGGCAGTATTGCCTAATAGCAGAGAGATAAAGCTGTGGAATCAGACAGACCTCAGTGGGAATTTTAGCAGAGTATCTGATTCAAAGTAAGTGCTTCATTAAGATCTGATTCTTCCATAGTGGGACTTCAGGGTATGGACCTATAGTCCTAGAATCCTGGAGGTCAAAAATTGATCTCAGCATTTTCACAGTCTAGATTATCCTTTTATTCATTCATTTGTTCATCCAACAAATATTTATTTAGCACATACTTCCTGCTAGCCACTATTTTAAGCACTTGGTATAGATGAATAAAATAGAGGTTGTCTCTGCCCTTATGGACCTTACAATCTGGGACAGGAGGCAGACAATGAACAAGTAAACAAAGGGCAGTGATGGAACAGATCGGTGTGTAGGAACCTCCTCTGATAGTGATTAAGGAAGGATGCCTTGAAAAGGTGAAATTTAGCCTGGACCTGAAGGATGAAAAAGATCTAGCCAAGCAAAGAACCCCTGATTCCTCCATTAGCACATCAGATACGCATAGTCTCAACAGGAGTACTCCATGCAAGGTGAGAGCACCAGCCTTTTCCCCATCTGTATAGGTAGACTTTGCCAGCAACTAGGAGAGAGAATTTTGCTCATTTTATTGCATATGAGGGAGAGTTCAATCATAACACAATTCTCTAGGGCTCAGCATTTCTTAGGATGTTGCACCATGTAGGGGTCTCCAGAGAAACAAAACCAATAGAATATATAGATACAGATATATATGATTCATGATAAGGAGTTGGCTCATGCATTTGTGGAAGCTGAAAATTTCCATGGTCAGCTATCTGCAAGCTGAAGACCCAGGAGAGCCAGTGGTGACAACTCCAGTTTGAGTCTGAAGGCCTGAGAAACAGAAGTACCACTGATGGTCTAATTTCTAGTCCCAGGGCAGGAGAAGAATGATGTCTCAGTTCATGCAGTCAGGATGAGAGAGTAAATTCCACCAGGTTCCCTCTTTTCATTCTATTCAGACCCCACGGGATTGGATAATGTCCACTCACATTGGGGAAGGCCATCTGCTTTATTTATTCCAGTCCACCAATTCAAGTGCTAATCCCTTCTGGAAATACCTGTATAGACAACCCAGGTATTTAACTGCCTTTAACTCAGTTAAATAATGTTTAACTGGGCATCTCTTGGCCCAGTCAAGTTGACACATAAAGTTAACCATCACACATCACCAGGATCCAGTTCCTGTCCGCTGCTGAAGAAGTGTAACTTGTGAGAAGAAAACGGGCTTTAGATCCAGACCTGTGATACCACCTTTCTCTGCCATTTCCTAGTTGAGTGAGTGTAGACGAGTTACCTATCTGAGTCTCAGTTTCTTCATCTGCAAAATGCGAGTGTGGTTTCTGTTGTTAGGACCAAAATTGAAATGAGAAAAGCACAGAAAATGTTCATCATAGTGCTTTTACAGAGCAGGCACAGAGTCAAGCAAGTGTTCCTGTGGCCCACTCCTACTTTCTATCTCATGTGATAGAAAAAGAAGTCTTTAGCTGTGTGGTAGTTTGAAAACATGTCTGCAAATTCTTTGACAGCCCTACCTTTACCTCAAAAGTGGTCTTACCTGACTGATGTACACCTAATCAAGCAACAGAAGTGACACTGAGTGGCTTTTGAGGCTACAGTGGAAAAGGAAATAGCTTCCATCTGGCTCTCTATCTCTCTCTTGAGATTCCTCCCATCCCTGACCTTGGAACCCAACCAACACACTGTGAAGAAGCCAAGCAGCCACATGGATGGGCACTTTAGGTAGGTGCTCCAGCTACTGCCCTGGATGAGGGCCCAGCCAAGAGCCAGCATCAACCACCAGACATGTGAGTGAATGAGCTTTCAGATGATTCCAAAGGCCCCAGTCTTCAAATGCCCCAGCTGACCCTGAGTGGATCAGGGATGAGCTATTGATATCATTGTTTTAACCTAAGTACTGGAGTTCATTACACAGCAACAAATAACCAGATTAGCACATTTCCTTGTCTTAGTCCATCCTGCCCTCTACCTGCCTGCCCTCTACCTACCTGCCCTCTACCTGGTCCTCCCGTCACACTGGGCCTAGAGTAGCAGAGATATCAGGAAGGACACTGTCCTTTGGTGAGGTCTTCTTTCTTCTACCAACACCCTGCAAAGTTTTGGGCAAGTGGCTTCTTTTCTGTGGGCCTCTGGGATTAGAAACTCTCTTTGGCATTTGCTAGTCTCAAGGTCATGTAGGAAACCGATATGGAAATAGGAAAAGTTGCAAGATTTAGGTATTTTGGATTGTAAGCCTAAATTTTGTGGGCTGTTGTATAGGAGTTTATTGTTCTCTGAGAGCTTTCTTTATGAATTTTCAACTAAAGAAAACATAGCCTAAGTACCTGTGATTGGAGAAGGTGTTTTTGCATGTCTTGAGACCTCTACATGAGCCATGAAATGGGCTTGGCTGGAGCCTTGTAGGCCTGTTCTGATCCACTTGTCTAGTAATTATCATGGAGTTCTCCTTAAAACCTATGCCCTGAAGAGGTCTGCAATCCTGGAGCTCCATTTAACACCTGCAAATTCTCTTAATGTTGAAACAAAGACTGGTAAGGCTGTAGGCTAACAGAGTTTTAAGCCCCCATCTGTTGAGTGGTTTCTGGCAGATGGTCTCTAAAGGGTGCTGTGTGTTTTATCATTTCAGTTTCTTCTGAAGAAGGATTTAAAATCAATTTAGGGGTCATGTTCAGGAACTTTGTCAAAACTACAGGCTCCAAGTCAAACAGGAATCGGTCCTCAGGGGCTCTCTAATGACAAAGGGAAAATGATCTGGGCTATTCCTAGTATCATTGTTCTCATCCCCTTCCTTTGCCGAGGGGCAGACTTTTCTTTTGAAGTCTGTTCCCTCCTTCATTTATTCTTCAATTTCATTACACTGAGGTGAGTCTGTTCAGTCTTGGGTCTGGGCTAGGTTTCTCTGATGAACAAAAGCAAGCCTGAAAGGGGTTGCTTTGAAAACCAGGTCCCATGTCGAACATCACATCTCTAAATGAAACAGAAGAAACACTTCTAATTAAAGGAAACTTCTGGGTGAACTTTGGAGAGAGGAGGGAGAGAAAAAAGATCATAGAAGCTTTAGAGATCTTTTCTAGCTTATGGAATATCAATATGGAAAAAGCAATTTGTTTGTTTTTCTATTCCCTACCCCCACCCATAAATAGGCAGATCATGAAACTCAATGTCAGAAAAAGTTAATACAGGAGTCCAGCAAGAATAAAACTTGTTTTCCTTGGTCTGCTTAAGGCTGCTAAGATTGGATTATATCCCTGAGATATTGGGTTTTCTCTCCTTCTACCGCCTGGAGCTTGGCCATTATTGTGATATTGGAGGGATATTGTCAAAGTGCAAGAGATGCTTGGTGTTTTAAGTCCTTCATTGAAGGATGGCCAGCATGAAGGGTCCTATTCATCAGCTGGGCTTTGCAGTTGTCGCCAAGATGGTAGCTGAAGCTGTGAGTAGGGTTGGCACTTACTCTGGGGAGGGAATAAGGTTTTGGGTTGGAATTTTAGTAGAAAGATTTTCACTCACCTGACTGGGATGAGAGGGTAGATCAGGTTTGACATGCCAGAGGTGTTCTGTCTGGGGGTCCCTGGCCCTGAGATGTGGTGCTTCGCTTCTGTTGATTAGGGCACTAAAGAGCCAACATCCAGTGTTGGATCCCTAGCCGGGTGAGGACCCTAAGATGGGGATACAAAGGCTGTAGGTAAAATCAGAGACCAGAAGGACCTTGACCATCAGTTAGTCTAGCCCTTTTGTGTTACAAATGCAGAAACGGAGACCTAGAGCCAGGCAGGGATTTGCCCACAGTCTGTAACAGAAGCAAAGCTTCCTTTATCTTGTCAGGCCCAGCCCAGATTTCAGTCTGGGGCAGGCAGCCTGCAAATGCCAGCCCTTGATCACAGAGGTGACTCAAGGAGAGGTTAGCACCATTAGCCCATACCTGCTGTGAGAAAAACAATTTAGAGCATTTGCCCTACGGGTATTTGTCAGCAGTGCCACCTTAGGGTTAGAGATGGCACCTCACATAATGAACCTGGCTCTGTAGGCCCCTTCAGCAGGAGAGCCGTGGGCAAAATAGCCTCCCTGCCCAGTTCATCCATAGTCATGTAGGCCCTGCCTGAGCTGAGACTGAGTGGAAGCACAGGTCCTGTCATGTGGCAGAGACCATCTCCAAGTCCCAGGGGAACCCTGTGACACTGAAGTTGTTGGTGTGAAGGAAGCCGATGTACTAGTTGGTGTGGGAGGCAGAGTTCAAGCTTTGTTGCAAAAATATTTAGAGATTTCTTTTCCACGGGGGACTGAAAACTTCTGAATCCTAGCACTTTGGGTAAGTGGTTCATCTCGTCACCCTGGCTTTTCCTCCAAACCCCCTTTGAACCCAGTCATGTAACAGCCAGGCCTTACTGGCTGGAGTCCCTCCAAAGCTATGTGGGAACTGTGCAGCTTGATTCTGATTCACTCTGTCTGGACAGTGCCTTCAACTTGTCTCGAAGACTCTTCTAAGGAAACGGAGGCCAAAGAGACTTTTGTCTTGGAAGAGTCAGCAATTTTGTATTATTCAGGGAGGGTCGAGTTTGGTTCTTGAGTTTCTCAATGACTTGATGAATGCCATTGGGGAAGACAGGGCTGGATTGGCTTTAATAACCAAGTAGCCCTACTTAAGAGCTCATGATGGATCTAACCTGTTTTTCAGTGTGTGTGTGTGTGTGTGTGTGTGTGTGTGTGTGTTTGTGTGTGTATGTGTGAAGACTGAATAATTGACTTCACTATGCAGATTATAGGAATTTTTAAAAATCAAATATACTTATGTCAGTATGATTTATGTTTTATGACACACTGTATGAAGTATGTAAGAAAACAGTCTTTCAGGCAGCTCCGGTGGTTCTGTGGTTTAGCACCACCTTCGGCCTGGGGTGTGATCCTGGAGACCTGGGATCTAGTGTCCCATGTTGGGCTCCCTGCATGGAGCCTGCTTCTCCCTCTGCCTGTGTCTCTGCCTCTCTCTCTCTCTCTCTCTCTCTCTCTGTCTGTCTGTCTGTCATGAATAAATAAATAAAATCTTAAAGGAAAAAAAAAAAAAGAAAACAGTATTTCTGTCAGCCTGACTGTCCCTGTCTGACCATTCCTTTGTCTATATTTGGACCATCCTCTGTGTGTCTATGTGACTGATTGTCCTTCTTTCTCACCTCTTCTTTCTGTTTTTCCTTCTTCCATTCCTTCCTTTTTTCTTCCTTTTTCAATTGAATAAGTATTTGATCTCCTACTATATGGAAAGCATCATTTTTTATTAATTCACGAAGCTGATAGAACTCCTCTGTACCAGTGTGGAGCCTGACGGGAAAGTATACTGGCCCTGTAGTGTTGAGGACAGAAGACTTCTCAGTGTCAGAACGACGGACTTGAAATACCAGCGTCTGACCTCACATCAAAATTCAATAGCTCTCTGAAGTTCTACTAAAGTAGACAATGAATATGGATGGTGTAGGCATTCAATAAATGTTTGCTGAATTGAATGCAATAAACATGATAAAGGAGACATTACAAATGCATTTTTTAAAACTACATTGCCTGTACTGAAGGATGTTTTTGACATTTTATTTATATTCCTGGTTACATTTCTAGGGCCTGGCACATATGATGGTAGAGTTCCTTATACCACCGTGTTGTGAATCACTGGTTGCAGCGTCAAAACCCAAGCTGGCCTCCAATACTTTGGTTCTGATGGGAGGAGGGACTCACATTATAGGCAACATTGATATGTGCTTGACATTCACAATACACATCTCATAATCAATAATCACATAAGGCAGAATTTTCATCTCCATTGAATTTTAAGACTTAAGACTTTATTTATTTATTGGATTTTATTTATTTATTTGAGAGTGAAAGCAAGCAAGCACACAAGCGGGGTTGGGGGTGGGGGTGGCAGCTGAAGGAGAGAGAGAAGCAGGCTCCCAGCTGAGCAAGGAGCCCCACATGGGGCTGGATCTCTGGACCCTGGGATCATGACCTGAGCCAAAGGTAGACATTTAACAGACTGAACCACCCAGATGCCCCCGCCTTGAAGTTTTTAACAGATGCAAAAGTTGAAATGCAAATCTGTTCATGAATCTACCCTTATCACATATCTAGTAAGTACTATGGTAGACATGTAAATCCAGAGTTATCAAATTTTACAAAATATGTAACCATGTTCTTTCCACCTTTCCTGCACACCCTTGAAGTCACATCACAGAGGTTACTTTTTAGCTATTTTTGGACTTAGGTTATCAATAGCAAGTGCCCTTCTGTGTTCTAACTTATGACCATTTTGAGTTTCATGAAACTTTAAGCATAAAGCTTCAAATGGTTAGATAGGGCAAATGGCTTGTGGTGTTTTTACCATGCTTTAGCTCTAAATCCAGGTCACATTTTAATGAATTCAGTCCCACTGGAGGATAAATGAGTTTCCTTTCAGTAGTTCCGATTTTATCATTTGTTATCCTTTTCCATGTTGAAAAGTCCTAAGATCTATATACTCAACATATGCTTCAAAATGTTGGTCTTAAAAATCTGGGCAAATTCCTCTAAACATGAGCAGACCTTGATACATGAGCTGCCATGTATCATCAGCAACCTGTAATTCTGGAGTGATAACAAAATAGTAGATGACTGCACAAGTTAAAGAATTTGCCCAATGGGCTTGTAAGCCAAATTATGTTGTCAAGACAAAAACCCTATTTTATGAAAAAAAAAATAATGATACATGGAATTTAAACATGATTCCTCTGCAGAAAAAAAATGTGAAAATTTATAATCTATCACTTCTTTTTCAACAAACTCCATTTGATTGTCCTTTGTCTTTTTAAAAAATTTTAATTCCACATAGAGTTAACAGTGTTAACTGTTAACATATAGTTAATATACAGTGTTATATTAGTTTTGGGTATACAGTATAGTGATTCAACAATTCTATACATTACTCAGTGATCATCATGATGAATGTCCTCTTAATCCCTTTTACCTATTTCATCCATCTCTCACCCACTTCCCCTCTGGACATCATCAGATTTGTTCTCTATAGTTAAGAATCCATTTTGTGGTTTATCTCTTTTTTTTCTGTGTTTTTTTGTTTTGTTTCTTGAATTCCACATATGAGTGAAATCATATGGTATTTATCTTTCTCTGACTGACTTATTTCACTGAGCAGAATACATTCTAGATCCATCCATGTTGTTGCAAATGGCAAGATTTCATTCTTTTTCTAGGGCTGAATATGATTCAACTGTATATATACCACATTTTCTTTATCCATTCCTCTATCAATGGATATTTGGGCTGCTTCCATAAGTTGGTTATTATAAATAATGATGCAGTAAACATAGGGGTGCATAAATCCTTTTGAATTAGTTTTTTTCATATTCTTTGGTTAAATACCCAGGAGTGGAATTGCTGGATCATTTTGTTGTTGTATTTTTAATTTTTGGAGGAACGTCTATACTCTTTTCCACAGTGGCTACACCAATTTGCATTCCTACCAACAGTCCAAGATGGTTCCTTTTTCTTTGCTTCCTCACCAACATGTGTTGTTTCTTGTGTTTTTTATTTTAGCCACTCTGACAGGTGTGAGGTGATAACTCATTGTGGTTTTGATTTGCATTTCTCTGATGATTAGTGATCTTGAGCATCTCCTTATGTGTCTGTTTTCCATCTATATGTCTTCTTTGGCAAAATGTCTGTTCATGTCTTCTGCCCATTTTTAATTGGATTATTGGGGGTTTTGAGTTGTATAAATTCTTTATATATTTTAGATACTAATCCTTTATTGGATATGTCATTTGCAAATATCTTCTACCATTCAGTAGGTTGTCTTAATTTTGTTGATTGTTTCCCTACCTGTGCAGAAGCTTTTTATTTTGTTGTAGTCCCAATAGTTCATTTTTGTTTTTGTTTCCCTTGCCTCAGGAGACACATCTAGAAAAATATTGCTACATCCAATGTAAGAGAAATTACTGCCTGTACTCTCTTCTAGGATTTTTATGGTTCAGGTCTCACATTTAGGGTTTTCATCCATTTTGAGTTTATCTTTGTGTATGGTGTAAGAAATTGGTCCAGTTTCAAACTTTTGCATGTAGCTAACACCATTTGTTGAAAGGACTATCTTTTTCCGGTTGTGTCTTCATTCCTCCTTTGTGAAAGATTAATTGACTATATAATTGAGAGTTTATTTCTGGGTTTTCCATTCTATTACATTGATCTATGTGTCTATTTTTATGCCTGTACCATACTAATTACTACCACTTTGTAATATAACTAGAAGTCTGGAATTGTGATACCTCCAGTTTGTTTTTCAAGATTGTTTGGGCTATTTAGGGTCTTTTGTGGTTCCATACAAATTTTAGAATAATTTTTTCTAGTTCTGTGAAAAAGGCTGTTGGTATTTTGATAGAGATTGTGTTAAATGTGTAGATTGCTTTGGGTGGTAAGACATTTTTTTTAAATTTAAATTCAATTAGCCAACATAAAGTACATTATTAATTTCAGATGTAGTGTGCAATGATTTATCAGTTGGTATGACACCCAGTGCTCACCACATCACGTGCTCTCCTTAATGCCCATCACCAAATTACCCCATCCCTCCACCATCTCTCTTCCATTAACCCTCAGTGGCTAGTTGAGTCTCTCATGGTTTTTTCCCCTCTCTAATGACTTCTCAGTTTTCCCTCCCTTACTCTATGATCCTCTGGCCTGTTTCTTATATTCCACGTATGAGTGAAACCATATGATAATTATATTTCTCTGATTGACGTATTTCACTCAGCATAATACTCTCTAGTTTCATCCATTTCAATGTAAATGGTAAGTATTCCTCCTTTCTGATAGCTGAGTAATATTCTATTGTGTAAATAGACTACATCTTCTTTATCCATTCATTTGTCAATGGACATCTCAGCTCTTTCCACAGTTTGGCTATTGTGGACATTGCTGCTATGAACATTGGAATCCAGGTGCTCCTTCATATCACTACACTCCTTCAGATCACTACATACATCCTTGGTGTAAATACCTAGTAGTGCAATTGCTGGATCATAAGGTAGCTCTATTTTTAACTTCTTGAGGAAACTCTATACCATTTTCCAGAGCAACATGGCAGGATATAAAATCAGTGCACAGAAACCCGTTGCATTTCTGTATACTACCAACAAGACAGAAGAAAGAAAAATTAAGGAATCTATCCCATTTACAATTGCACCAAAACCCATAAGATACATAGGAATAAACCTATCCAAAGAGGTAATGGATCTGTACTCTATAAACTACAGATCACTTATGAAAAAAATTGAGGAAGACATAAAGAAATGGAAAAATATTCCATGAGTGTGGATTGGAAGAATAAATATTGTTAAAATGTCTATGCTACCTAGAGCAATCTACATATTCAGTGCAATCCTTATTAAAATACCATGTATATTTTTCACAGAGCTGGAACAAATAATCCTAAAATTTGTATGGAACCAGAAAAGATCCCAAATAGCCAGTGGAATTTTGAAAAAGAAAACCAATGCTGGGGGCATCACAATGCCAGATGTCAAGCGATATTACAAAGCTGAAATATCAAGATAGTATGGTACTGATACAAAACAGACACACAGATCAATGGAACAGAATAGAGAACCCAGAAATGGACCCTTCACTCTATGGTCAACTCATCTTTGACAAAGCAAGAACGGATATTCAGTGGAAAAAAGATAGTCTCTTCAATAAATGGTGCTGGGAAAATTGGACAGCCACATGTAGAATGAAACTGGGCCATTTTCTTACACCATACACAAAGATAAACTCAAAATGGATGAACATTCCTATACACTAATAATGAAGCAATAGAAAGTGAAATTAAGAAGACCATCCCATTTACAATCGCATCAAAAACAATAAAATATCTAGGAATAAACTTAACCAAAGAGGTGAAAGACCTGTACTCTGAAAATTATAAAACACTGATGAAAAAAATTCAGGATGACACAAAGAAATGGATTGACATTCCATGCTCATGAGTTGAAAGAACAAATATTGTTAAAATGTTTATACCACCCAGAGTGGCTATACCAGCCTGCATTCCCACCAACAGTGTAAGAGGGTTCCTCTTTCTCTCACTTAAAGGTGAGACAGGAATCCATCAATATCCCAGAGGAGAACACAGGCAGCAGCCTCTTCAATCTCGGCTGCAGCAACTTCTTGCTAGACACTCTCCAAAGGCAAAGGAAACAAAAGCAAAAATGAACTATTGGGACTTCATCAAGATTAAAAGCTTCTGCACAGCAAAGGAAACGGTCAACAAAACTAAAAGGCAACCTACGGAATAGGAGAAGATATTTGCAAATGATGTATCAGATAAAGGGCTAGTATCCAAGATCTATAAAGAATTTATCAATATCAACACCCAAAAAACACAATCCAGTCAGGAAATCGGCATAAGACATTACCAGACATTTTTCCAAAGAAGACATACAAATGGCCAACAGACATCGGGGAAATACAAATCAAAACCACAATGAGATACAATCTTACACCAGTCAGAATGGCTAAAATTAACAAGACGGAAATAAAAAATGTTGGTGAGGATACAGAGAAAGAGGAACCCTCTTACACTGTTGGTGGGAATGCAAGCTGGTATAGCCACTCTGGGTGGTATAAACATTTTAACAATATTTGTTCTTTCAACTCATGAGCATGGAATGTCAATCCATTTCTTTGTGTCATCCTGAATTTTTTTCATCAGTGTTTTATAATTTTCAGAGTACAGGTCTTTCACCTCTTTGGTTACGTTTATTCCTAGATATTTTATTGTTTTTGATGCGATTGTAAATGGGATGGTCTTCTTAATTTCACTTTCTATTGCTTCATTATTAGTGTATAGGAATGTAACAGACTTCTGTACATTGATTTTGTATCCTGCAACTTTACTGAATTCATTTATTAGTTCTAGTTGGTTTTTGGTGGAGTCTTTAGGGTTTTCTAAATATTTTATCATGTTATCTTCAAACGGGGAGTTATATTTCTTCCTTACAATTTGGATACCATTTCTTTTTATTTTCTGATTTCAGTGGCTAGGACTTCAATATTATGTTGAATAAAAATGGTAAGAGTGGACATCCTTTTCTTATTCCTGACTTTAGGGGAAACTCTCAGTTTTTCAGCATTGAGTATGGTGAAACTATACTGAAGGTTTTTCATATATGGCCTTTATTATTTTGAGGTATGTTCCCCCTAAACTTAACTTATTAAAGGATTTTATCATAAGTTGATGTTGTGCTTTGTCAAATGCTTTTTCTGCATCTATTGAAATGATCATATGGTTTTTATCCTTTTTCTTGGTGATGTGATGTATCACATTGACTGATTTGCAAATATTGAACCACCCTTGCATCCTGGGAATACATTCTACTTGATCATAGTGAATGATGTGCTTAATGTATTGTTGGGTACAAATGGTTTGCTAATATTTTGTTGAATATTTTTGAATCTATGTTCATCAGAGATACTGGCTCATAGTTCTCTCTCTCTCTCTCTTTTCTTTGTAGTGTATCTGGTTTCAGTAACAGGGTAATGCTGGCCTCATAGAATGAATTTGGAAGTTGTTCTTCTTTTATTTTTTGGAATAGTTTGAGAAGAATAGGTATTAACTCTGCTTTAAATGTTTGGTAAGAAATCACTTGTGAAGCTGTGTATCTTGGATTTTTGTTTGTCAGGATTTTTTTGATTATTGATTCAATTGCATTGCTGGTAATAAATCTGTTGAAATTCTTTATTTCTTCCTGAATAAGTTTTTGGGAGATTATATGTTTCTAGGAATTTATCCATTTCTTCTAGTTTGTCCAATTTCTTGGCATATAATCTCCATATAATCTTCCATAACCTCTTATAATCTTTTGTATTTCTGTGGTGTTGGTTCTTATTTATCCTCTTTTCTTTCTTTCTTTAAAGACTGGGACTCAACACCACTTTTTTTTTTTTTAAGATTTTATTTATTTCTTTGACAGAGAGAGAGAGAGAGAGAGAGAGAGAGAGAGGAGAGAGAGCACAAGCAGGGGGAGTGGAAGAGGGAGAAGCAGACTCCTTGCTGAGCAGGGAGCCTGATGCTGGCCTGGATCCCAGGACCCTGGGATCATGACCTGAACCAAAGGTAGATGTATAACTCTGATTTTGTTTATTTGGGTCCTTTCTTTCTCTGTTGCTCTTTTTTTTTTTTTTTTTTTGGATGGGTCTGGGTGAAGATTTATCAATTTTTTGATCTTATCAAAGAACTAGCTTCTGGTTTCATTGATTTGTTCTATTGTTTTTTCAGTTTCTATTTTATTTATTTCTACTTAATTTTTATTACTTCCGTCCTTATACTGTTTTGGGTTTTGTTTGTTCTTCTTTCACTAGATCCTTTAGGTGTAAGGTTAGGTTGTTTATTTAAGATTATTTTTGCTTCTTGAGATAGGTCTGTATTGCTACAAACTTCCCTTTTAGAACAGTTTTGCTGCATCCCAAAGACATTGGACTGTTTTATTTTCATTTTCATTTGTCTCCATGTTTTTCTATTTCCTTTTTGATTTATTGGTTGACCCATTCACTGCTCAGTAACGTGTTCTTTCCAGATTTTCTGTTCTCTCCCGATTTTTTTCTTCTGGTTGATTTCTACTTTTATAGTATTGTGGTTGGAAAAGATGCATGTATAACTTTATCTTTTTGAATTTGTTGACACTTATTGTGTGACATAATATATAACCCATTCTGGAGAATGTTCTATGTGCTTTTGAATGTGTGTTCTGCTGTTTTAGGATGGAATATTCTGAATATATCTGGTAGATCCATATGGTCTAATGTGTCATTCAAAGCTACTATTTCCTTGTTGATTTTCTGTTTGGATGATATATCCATTGATATAAGTGGGACGTTAAAGTCCCATATTATTGTGTTACCATTGATTATTTCTCTGATGTTTGTTATTAGTTGCTTTATTTACCTATGTATTTTCACGCCTGTGTATTTGGGTGCTCTCATGCTAGATGCATAAAAATTTACAGTTGTTATGTCTTCTTGTTAGATTGTTCCCTTTATGATTATATAGTGTCCTTTTTTGTGTCTTGTTAAAGTCTTTGTTTTAAAGTCAATATTGTCTGTTATAAGTATTGCTGTTGTGGTTTTCTTTTCACCTTCATTTGCATGACAAATGCTTTTCCATCCCTTCACTTTCAATCTGCATATGTCTTTTTTTTTTTTTTAAAGATTTTATTTATTTATTCATGAGAGACACAGAGAGAGGCAGAGACATAGGCAGAGGGAGAAGCAGGCTCCCTGTGGGAGCCCAATGTGGGACTTGATCACAGGACCCTGGGATCATGACCTGAGCCAAAGGCAGATATTCAACTACTGAGCCACTCAGGTGCCCCATCTGCATATGTCTTTAGGTTTGAAATCAGTCTTTTGTAGGCAGTGTATAGATTGGGTCTTGTCTTGTCTTGTCTTCTTTTCTTTTCTTTTCTTTTCTTTTCTTTTCTTTTCTTTTCCTTTCTTTTCTTTTCTTCTTTTCTTTTCTTATCCATTCCATTACTCTTTTGATTGGAGTGTTTAGTCTACTTATATTTAAAGTAAAGTTATTGGCAGGTATGTATTTATTGCCATTTCGTTACTTGTTTTGTATTTTGTAGTTCCTTTCTTCTCTTGCTCTCTTCTCTTGCCATGGTTTGTTGGCTCTCTTTATTGATATACTTGTATTTCTTTGTCTTTATTTTTTGCATTTCTATTACCAGTATTTGATTTTTGGTCACCATTAGGTTTGTATATAATATCTTATGCATATAGCAGCCTGTTAGGTTGATGATCATTTAAATTTGAACCCATTCTTTACTCCTCTATGCCCCACATTTTAGGCATACTTTACATCCTTTTATTTTGTGAATCCCTTGACTGATTTTTATATATATACTCATTTTTACTGATTTTGTGCTGCCTACTTTTCTTACTCCTGCTTATGGTCTTTCATTTCCACTCAAAGAATTCCCTTTAATATCTTGTAGGGCCGGCTTAGCGGTCATGAATTCCTTTAACTTTTGTTTGTCTGGAAAACTCTTTATCTCTCCTTCTCTTCTGAATAATAGCCTTAATGGATAGAGTATCTTTAGCTGCAGGTCTCTTTTATTTCAGAACTTTTAACATATGATGACACTCCCTTCTGGTCTGCAAAGTTTCTGCTGAAAAATCTGCCCATAGGGGCACCTGGGTGGCTCAGCGGTTGAGCATCTGTCTCTAGCTCAGGTCGTAATCTCAGAATCCTGGGATCTAGTACCCCATCGGGCTCCCCAGAGGGAGCCTGCGTCTCCCTCTGCCTGTGTCTCTCATGAATCAATAAATAAAAATCTTTGGAAAAAGAAAGAAAAAGGAAAAAAGAAAAATCTGCTGATAGCCTTATGGGTTTTACTTTGTATATAACTGTTTTCTTTCTCTTGCTGCATTTACTGTTCTCTATCACTCCTTTTGCCATTTTAATTACAGTATGCCTTGGTTTGGATCTTTTGGGTATAATTTTATTGGTGGTTCTTTGTGTCTCTTGGGTCTAGATTTCTGTTTCCTTTTCCAGATTTTGGAAGTTTTCCACTATTATTTCTTCACATAAGTTTTCTGCTGCCTTTCTCTCTGTTCTTTTTCTGGGATCCCTGTAGTGCAAATGTTACTATGCTTGACAGTGTCACTGAGTTCCCTAAGTCTATTTTCATTTTTTATGTTCCCTGTTCACCAGAACCTGGCACTTCAGGGACTTCAGGGGTGTCTCCTATATGTGTTTTGTGCACCCTACTATTGTGGCTGAGTGGCTTTTGCCTTCAGTTCAATCATCTGCATGGCTTTCTTTGCCTGTTGTGGGCAGAATTTGGTTCCTGTTTTGTTACTGGCCAGTCTGGGTTGAATCAGACCAGATATTTGATAGAGATGCTGTGGCACCAAACTTCAGGGAGCTGCCACTGTGTTGTCCCCTGAGAAGCTTTCATTGGTGGGCAGGGTTGCAGTCAGATTAGATATGTCTGTCCCCAGCCCACTACTGGGGGTCACAGTCTGACTGGGTGTATAGTTATCTTTCCTCTCCCCCAGGGCAAGAGTCACTTTGGAGTGGTGCTGTCCCCTTTTTGGGGTTGCTTGCACATTGCCAAGCTGTGGGAGTGCTTTGGATGGGCTTCAGTCAAGGGCATATTGGAGGGGGCAGGTCTATAGGTGAATGAAGGGGGTGGGGACAGCAATATTATCAAAGCTCATGCAGGTCTGCAGTGGGAGGAGACCTAGAGCAGAGGATTGGCTGGAGGGGGTGGGGTGTGCTGTTATAGCAAGTTAGGTAGTGAGTGTTGGGGCCTCTCTTGTTCCTGCGGGTATCTGTGTGCCTAGGCTGGGGCACAGGGATAGGAAATGGTTCCTGACATCTCTTTTATTCCTGGAGAGGTCTCGCAATGATCCCTGCCCCTCTAGCACATGCTCTGAGATTAGTTAATAAACCTTCTTCCATATAATCCAGGCATTTTTCAAACTGCTGCTTCCTTGTTGTATTTCAGTGGGGTTGTTTGTTGTGCTGTCTTTTTAAGGGTAGGGACTCATTTTCCTCTTGCCCTCCCAGCTCTCTCAGAGTGGAGCCAGCTGATTTTGAAAGTTCCAGGTGTTAAGCACTGCTGATTGTAAGAACTTATGAAATTTGGCCTCTGTGGTCCCCAATGTTATAAGGTTTTGTCTTCCCTATGCGGGATCCCTGTGCCTACGGTGCCTGGGATGAGGTCTGGTGTTTTTTTCCTCACTCTTTGCCTGCAGCATCCCTCCATTCTATGACAGCCCCAAGGGTCCTCCATCTGGCTCCTGACCATGTCTCTGCCCTTCCTACCCTCTTAGATATGGCCTCTTCTTTACATTTAGCTGTGGAGAGTCTGTTCTGCCAGTCTTTGGCTCATTTTCTGGGTTATTGACACTGATATGGGTGTTATCTAGGTGTATCCATGAGCAAAGGGAGCTTAGGGTCCTCCTGCTTTGCCGTCTTCACCAGACCAGTTGTTCTTTTTCTGTTGATACAGGCTCCAATCTCCATGAGGGCCAAGGTCACTTAGGTGTGAAACTCAGTTTTATGTCTACAGTGCCCAAGTGTTCTGATAGTATTTGATGAATAAAAGGATGAGTATAATTTAACATGAGCTCCTCCCTTACTGGAGCCACTTTAAAAGCTACTGTGGAAGCTTTCTTGCCATTGCCAGCCATCTCTCTGCTTCTCAACCATTTTCATGCCCGGAGCAAGGTTTTGAGGCTCTTAGTAGGCCCACCAGGCTTGCAGTTTTCCTCTTTCACTTTCTTGTGCTTATCTTCCTCCTTAGTACTTTAACTCAGTTACTCTTGTCATGACCATCCTGTTCCTCCTGGATTGCACTCCAACTCCAGCTCCACCATTTCCCAGCCTCCATGCAGACATACTGTCATTCTGGGGAACTATCCCAGGATGTTTCCTGGTGGTAGATACACAGGGAGGATTATGTAAAAGAAAACAGACACCAAGTTGGGAAGGATGGTAGAGGGATGTCTCCCAGTAGACTCTTCTTTTCCAGGCAAACCTTGCTCATGGCAGATGTCCCTGCCACCTGCTTGTTTGCTCTGGACTCCCTGGTTTGTCAGTTCTTTCCCTAAAATAATGCAAGAAGTGAATGCAGTATTATCAATGTGCTTTGCCCAATGCAGAGCCCAAGGGAGTCACTGCTACCTATAGTCTGGAGATTTTGCTACTAGTGGTGTCACTTAAGATTGGAATTAATGTCTTTTTAGCTGCCACAGTGCACTGCTAGCTATATAAGAACTTAGGACAATCATACATCCAGAACCCCCCATAAGAACTTAGGACAATCATACATCCAGAACCCCCCATCTTTTTTATGTGAAATGTTGTAAAATTGGCACCAATACCCCAAAACACATTCTATAGTTGTATAGAAGATATTTTTACATTTAAAAAAATTTGATAGAGAATAATGACAAAAATACAAACACACATAGCTACCTGTAATTACACCATGCAAAGATATCTGCTGCTAACATTTTACTTTATAGCCTTCCAGTCTATGTTCCATGCATTTATATCTAGCTATTTACCAGTTATGTATTTTAACCAAAGTAGGATTATACTGTTTTACCTTCATGAAAATATCTACATCAATAAATAAATTCCTACAACATCCTTTTACTGGATAATATTCTATTTTAAGGATGCGCACCTATCATGTACTGTTACAGATCTAATTGTTCCTAATCTTTAGTTGTTACCAGGAGCATCACTGGGTGATAAGTCCTTGTGCATATTCTTAGGTATTTCTTTGGGATGTTTTTAGAATCACATCAGCAAATTAATAGATAACTTATTTTAAAACTTTTGATACATGAACAATTGATATTTTTGAAAGTTTAATGAATATTACATTTAATCTGAATTTGGTTTAGGTAATTTCAAATTTTGACTCTGTTTTCTGTTGCACCAATTATCACTACAAATTCAATAATGAATCCTCCCATGTCTTACTGATTTTTAAACAAGATAAGATCACTCATTTTGAAAATATTTGCCCAAAGTTAACACTGGACAAGGCACTGTGTTAGATACTGGGGTAAAGGGAATAGAAATTCAAAAGTACATAAGCTCTAATCTCAGTCGTCTTTTATTTACTTAATACAAGAAGCATTGTTCCATTAATAAACAATTCAAGACATGTTATGTTAAATGTGTTCCCCTTCTTAATGCTCTAAATGTAAGTTACTTTGTCAAATTTTAAAGTACATTGTCACAAAGGAAGTAATTTTAATAAAATAATTTGGGCTGAATATGATTTCCTTTTTTTTCTACTCTGGATTTGAAAAAAAAAAAAAAAAGACACATGCTTATTTCAGTAAATTAGAAAAATTCGGAAAAGTGTAAAGAAAATAAATGACTCATGACTGGACCATTCAAAGACAATTACTGTTAATTGGTGTTTTCCTTCCAGGCATTTTCTTTGCATACTTTCTACATAGCTGAGATCATACTATATATGCAATTTTCCAAGCATATAATGTAAATATTTCTCCATGTTATGAACAGCTCTTTGAAAACATTACCTCTAATGGCTCCATAATAGTCTATCATGGAAATCAATTAAATATATAGAGTTTGATGATTAATAGTGAATACTCTGGAGTAAGATTGTGTGGGTTCTAGTCCAAATGCTGCCATGGGTTAGCTTGTGATCCCAGGCAAATTACTTTACTACTCTGTGGCTCAGTTTCCTTACTTGTGAAACAGGATAATTGTAATCACTATATTCTCAAGTTTCTATAAGGAATACATGGGAATTCAAGGAAGGTTAAACTAGTACCTGGCATGTAATGAGCAAGCAATAGAAGTTATTATTATTACTATTACCACTATTATTTTTTTGTCCATTTTCGAATTGGGCCAGAGAGAATTATTAAGCTTACAAGTCTAATAAGGTCCCCGAACTCCATTCCTTTTTCCCATAAAAAAAAAATCTGGAAACATTAGCCATCCTCCTATCTCTGGCACAATGTGAAATCTCTCCAGGATTGATCAGAACTTCCAGGAGGTGATAGAGATTGTCTGCAACACCTTTTGTCTGGGCTCAAATGTGGGTGTGGGATGTGAAGATAAAGAGCACAGCCAGTGAGTCTAGGACTGGGTCAAAAGGAGGCTGACACCTGGGTCCAGTGTTAGATCTGGGCCCCGTTGCTCTGCTTGTTCTCCATGTCTCCCTCCCAACTGGAGGGAGCAATTTCTTGCTTCGATAACCTAATTTGTGTTTCACTGGCTCCCAGACTGACAATGTATCAGGCACTCTCCACCTTTGTAAGGCTTGGAACTCAAAGCTCAGGCCTCTACTGCTGGCCTGATACTGGCTAGTGGGCTGCCAGGATCTGCACGCCCCCGCTCCCACTGCCACTTTTCCCTGAGGCAGCCCCTTCAGCCCCTCTTGTCATTGGCGACACAGCTCTGAAAACAACCAGCCCTGAGGCTGTGTCTGGATTCCAGATCTTTTCCAGCTCCCCACAAAACTCTTATTTTTCCTCATAGGAGTGATATGGACTCTTCTCTGAAATTTCAGAACTCAGACCTCTTAATGGTTGGGCCCAAATTTTGTCCTGCATTTCTTTGATTTATAATAATAATAATAATCATAATACATTATTATATATGGTGACACAAATAACATTTACCGAACACATACTGTATGCTATGCATTGTGCCAAGTGGTTCAGAAGCACTCTGTTGTGGCATCTTCAAGACAAGCACATAACATTGGTTCTATTACTCTCTCTACATCAAAAACAACGACAGTGAAGCTTAGAGAAGTCAAATAGCAGGCTTGAGGTCACTATGGTGGTAGTAGGTGCAGGAGCTGTGAGTTGATTTCAAGTCAGCCTCATGTCTAAGCCCAGGATCTAAATTCCAAGATGATAAGGCACCATCTGGGATTCTCCATCTGGCTTCCTTTTCCTAATCTCATGTTCAGCCCCTTTTTGAAACCCTTATCCTCTACCACATATCTCTATAAACAAGGATAATGCAAACAGGAGGAAGCTCTGGCTGCCATTTCATTCTGCTGGGGTGACTTCAGGTTTTCTCTTCCCTGATCCTGCTTGTAATTCCCACATGACTTCCAGAGAGCTGGGCTAGGATCCTCTTCTTCAGTGCTCCCCTTGTAGGACAGGGGCCCCACCAGCCAAATGTGTGTTTTTCTCTTTGGAGTGACACTCTCCTATTTGCTCTTGGAGTGGATGTCCTTCTACCGACTTCGAGCTTCCCTCTTGCTCTTGCCAGCAGAATGTGTCACATTCTGGAGTTTTTCTTAGCTTAGTCTTAAATCTGCTCCACTTACTTCCTCTCCACAGGGTAACGATCTCAGTGTCTTTATCTTTGACACCTCCTTGACAATTAGCAACCTATAAACATGCCTTCCTCAAGCCCTTTCACCTCAAAGGTGAGTTCAACCTATTGTGGATAAAATTGCTACTCACCATGGACAGGAAAACTGCACGGGTCCACAGACGTGGGAAGTGGGGAAGCCACAGATAGATTCCCCAGCATGTGTAGTAACAGTTCTCTCCTCCCCCCACTGCCTGTTGCAGAGTCTGGAACTCAAGTATTACCTGCCTCAACCCCACGCCCCTCCCAGAGAACCCCACTGTACCCGGAAAGGTAATTTTTATATCTGGTTGTATTCCTTCACTTTCATATTCTGACTGCAGTAACTTCTTAGTAGTGGCAAACAAAATAGTCACTGTTTCCACAATTTGCAAGTGATTCCAAATTCCATGGTATATAATAAATTGTCATTTTGCTGAGATAAGAATTTGAAAGTCTCACACTATTAGGCTGGGTGTGGTCCCCAGTCACTTAGTGAATGATTTGATGTTTTCCCCATATTGTGGCAATGCATTTTACAGAAGTAATAATATGCTTCAGCAGTATTCATGGATGTGAGTATTCCAGAAGTCTCTGGATGCATCTTGTACTGAGAGAGAGAGAGAGAGAGAGAGAGAGATCTATTCTGTTGCAAGGCCCAGGGGAAAGTGATGTCTCTCCTCCCCACCCACTGCTGATCTGTTGCTGAGCATAAGCAGTTAGCAGGAGATTGACTTCACCTGCCTACAACACCTTTCCTAGTCCCTGACAGGACCTCCCTAGAAGTCAGGATCATTCTTTGTACGCACTAATAAGTGATTTAAGTAGTATTATCCAATTAGCTCATGTTTCATTCACCTGCTCCAAATATTTCTAAAGCTCAGTCCTGACCGCTTCTCTTGGGCTGCTTGATATAGGGCATGTACATTATCTTGACAAGAATGGAAACCTTTGGTTAACATTTAGAGATATTCAGAGAACTGAGGAAATATTCTCATTTTCCATCCAGGGGGTTTAATGTTGTGTAGACGCTGCATGAGTGTAAACCATTTATATTGAGTATGACCTTTTACCCAGCAGGCTAGAAGGTTTAGTTTCTCATACCCCTAGTACTAGCAGCCATCATGTCCTGGTGCTGCCCAAACTCCCCAGCAACAGCAAGATCTGGGAGGTTTGGGAGAGATTGACTATCACTTGTAGAAAAAAGAGTCCATTATCTTGGAAGCCACTCTTGGAGTCATTGCTGAAAGCAATTTCTCAGGGTTTGTGCTCAAACCTTAGGAGGCTCCTCCTGCCACTATGATTGAAGGGGCAAGGGATGGAGCCAAGCCGTCTTGGTCGGCAAATACCATCAGTCATGATGAGCCACTAATCCTGATGAGGCTTCTGATAAGGCGCTGGAATGATGACAGATAAGGCCACGTACAGCAGTTAACTCCGTCATTTGTAATCATTACTTTTTGGCCATTCAATAACCATCCCGTGAAATTATTTTCTGAATTTCCCAGAGTAGAGAAAGGAGCTGAGTTTACCTCCTTTTTTTTTTTTTTTGGAAGCATATCTTCAGTTAAAAACACTTGAAGGGAACTTTGTATGGCCCCATCAGATCCAACTTCAGGACCCTTATTCACTTGAATCACCTACTTTATGTGATGATGACACAGTGTTGGACACACCTGTTCTTTTCTTGACTACCCACAGAGTAAGCCCAGGATTCCTTCTGTGGCTAACATCTCTGTTGCTACTCTGAGATGCCCTGGGGGTAAGATGTAGAGTGATGGCATTCTCTGTTGCTTCTTACAATGTGACTCTAGCCACATCTCTTGGCCCAGAACTTCCTTTCCTAGTAGTGCCCATGGTCATGCATATGCTGCAAATAGCCAACATTTGTGCAGAGATACCAAACTATTGGCCCCTGAGCACTCAGGGAGGCTGAGATAAGGAGAGGCTGAAGCCCTTGGACCACTTGCCCCTAATTGCTGATACACTCTTCTCTTGTGTACCCCAGTGGGCCATATAAATGTCATTTTCTCATGTGTCACAATGTGTAAAAAGGTTTAGAAGCATTTGATTTTTATTTTTCTCCTCTGTAAATTGGTTTTTTTCCAAAAAAATTCTCATAAGACCGTTGTGAGGATCAAAGGCTTGAATGCACATGAAGGAGATTTTATGAGCTGCCATACATTTGTTGATGTATCACTAGGCCACAGAGAGATAGGACTCTGTCTCCAGTTGACCCTCATTGGCTGTCCTTTTGAGATGGGGATAGAAGTCCACTTTTTTTTTTTTTTATTCCACTTACTTTTAAATCTTTCCCAAGCCGTGAAATCAATGTACTGCACCTATTACTTAGGTTTGAGCACTGACATAACACAATTTCTACACTCTTTGGTTCTTGTGACTTCGTTAAGGCATCTGCCAGGGCAGAAGTTCCTCACCCCTCTGCCCACTGATGCTGAGGGCACACAGCAGTGTACCTGCCTCCCCCAGTCTCCCTGCATTGACATCCTAGCTGCTCCCAACTCTGCCCAGACCAAAGCCTCGTCTCCTGCTGAAGCTCTTCCTCCTTTGAAGCCTGTGTTGCCTTGGGCTGTAGGCTCATGCCCTGGGCTGAGAACTTCTGGAGTTTCTGAGTTTCTGATCCGTGGTTTTCGCATTTGTGCTTCAAAGTGTTAGCTGCCTGGTGTTGGCCTCCCCAGGTGGTTCCAGAGAATGGCTTTTCTAAGCCCTGCAAACAGAGATCTCATGGGTGGAAAGGAGATCTCTCTAGCCCTTCTCAACATACCTTAAGCCAGATGCTCTAAGTATGAAAACCAAGTGTGTGAAGACCGAGTTATAGAATAACAGACCATAAAATGTCAACACTGGTTTCTGGGTGCCGGGGGTAGGAGTCATACTTATTTTCTTCCTTCAAACTTCCTGGCTTTTTCAGATTTTCTGTAGTGAAACTGAAAGTGTATTTTAAAATATATCTCTAATAGATGCACTCAAGATGTGCTTCGTGAAGGCAAATAGCAGCTCCGACATTCCTTCACACTTGCTGGCTCCAAATTACTGCCTCTGCTTTCAGAGCCAGGCAGTTCGGAAGGGGTGGAAGCCGGAGGGAGAGGGTGGAGGCAGCCTTGTGGGCCATTGAATTTCCTCTTTTCCGACGTTTCTCTGGCAGCTAATTCCAGGGTGCTCATCTGTATGGTGGTGGCATGACTTTCATGTTTTCCCCAAGGTGTTTTATGGCCTTTTTACAGTGGTACTTTGAATAACTTTCTCTCAGTAACTTCCAAATGGTGAGAAATATCAGATGATTTCCCTTCTCCCTCTGCAATCTTCTCTTTGTTTCTGCTCACTCCTCATTGTTAGTCTCTTCACCGCCTCTTCCCTCACCTTTCTCCCTCTCTTTTTCTCTTTCCTCCTGCTGCCCCCACTTCTCTCTCCACCTAATATTTAAAGCAAAATAAAACGTGGTGGTGAGAAAGGAAGGCTTTGGTTGTGTTGGCCTGGGCCCTGGTGGGGGGAAAGCAAATACAGGCTTATCATCAGGAGCTAGATGACTGCTAGAGTGTTGCATGGGCAGCTTCATCCCTTCGTTTTCCAGAAGGTAATTCAGTTTTCAGACCTCTAACAACTTGATGTGTCTTCATTTGACTTCATCCTTAAGGCCAGGGTTAGAACTGCCTGAGAAATTGATGCTTGACCTAAAGTGGATGAGTAGAGTTAGTCAGTTCAAGGGAGTGGGATGGGGGACGGGGGAAGGTGGGGAGGCCAGACAGGAAAGGAGTCTATTTGAGCCCAAATCTATCTCAATCCAGAGTATCTGCTCCTTATTCACCAAAAGAGGGAAGAAGTGTTACAGAGGACCCCTGCCATAAGGACCGACCAGTAATGCCACAGTCCAACTTAGAACCTCTTATAGATTATGTCTGTTGCCCTGGAGAACAGAGATACTGAGTTACACACAAAAGAGAGGTTGATCAGATCACAGATACTTGTAGCATCTTCCTGAGGGCAGAGCTTCTTTTGGGTCAACCTGACAGGTCACCTGGAACTGTCACAGGCAGGACAGTTCTGTCCTGTTGGTCATCCTTCTGCCTTTTCTCTGATGCTCAGCCTGTTGACTAAGCTTCCTGTAGGGAGAAGGCATGGAATCCAGATGCCAGGGCTCAGTCCTTCCCTTTGGTGTATGACTATGTGCTTGTATTCTGTGGATCTAATCCCCTGGGCTTTCCTCCTCAGCGCATCCTCCATCAGACTGCTAGGCTTCTGGCAAATTTCACTGTCTGTGTCCTTCCCCTGGTTCAGCCAAATCCCCATCTATGGGAAAGGCACCAGGCTGGGTGGTGATCTCCATGGAAACAGTGCTGGCTGAGCTTCAGGTCATGAAGAGCCTGCTGCCCTAACTGAAAGCATATGTTTCCGGTGACCTTCCTGGTTGACCTGAAGGGAATCTCACCCTCAGTTAGGAAGATGATACAGGTATCTGTGATGTGATCAATCTCTCTTTTGTGTGTAACTCAATGTCCCTGTTCTCCAGGGCAACTGACATCATCTCCAAAAGGTTCTAAGCTAGACTGTGGTCCTTACAGCAGGGGTCCTCAGTAACACTTCACCTGTCTTGATGGTGAATAAAGAGCAGATACTCTAGACTGAGACAGACTTAGGCTTGAATAGACCCCTTCCTTGTTTGGCCTCCCTCCCCCATGCCACTCCCTTGAACTGGCTAACTCAGCTTATCCACTTTAGGTCCCAGCTCAAGCATCAATTTCTCAGGCAGTTCTACCTTGGCCTTAAGGACAAAGCCTAGTCTCTCTTTTATACCTTCTCATAGGGCCATGTATCTCTCCTTCACAACACATGTCAGTGTTGAGACATTATAAGGATTTGTGAGATGGTTGGACTGCTGTCTGCTGCCTCACCATCCTCTAAGCTCCTCATCCTATAAGCTCTAAGAGGGTAACATCTAATTCTGCTCCCTAATGCATCCTATCTGCCAAGGACAGAGTTTGGCACAGAGGAGATGCTCTCCATAAATATTCATTGAATTAATTAATCTTAGTTCCATTCTTTTTCAGTCCAGGACTTTGGGAAAGTTTCTTAATTTCTGTGAGCATCAGGTCCCTCATTAGAAATAGGGATAATAATCCCCCACTCAGAAAATTATAGGATTTATGTGGGACAATGGTTATAAAGCACCCAGTGTGGGGCTGGCATATGTAATAGGTATATACATGAAGTACTGCTTTTTTTCTTAGTTTCCTTATCATCCCAGAGTACTGCACAGCAGAGTAGCTTAAAGGTTTGAAGAGCAAAAGTACCTGTCTCCCTGTTTCTTTTCCTTCCTTCTTTCTTTATTACCTTCTTCTGTGGTTGAGTGAGGCATAGAATGAAGGGTCACAAGATCAGATTCTTATTTTTTCACTAGTGAGATGATCCTGGGTAAAGCAATGGCCCTTCCTGTGTTTCAGCTTCCTTGTATATGTGATAGGAAGACATAGACAAATGGTCTTTAGAGCCCTTCCTGACTCTCACCTGGGTTTTGGCACAGGGGTCAAGAGTAACACTGGCCATGGTTGTTAACAGTGCAAGGTGAAAGGAAGCCAAAAGGCAGTGCAGCATTAGAATATGGAGAAACAAATTAGGCTATTGGCCTATTTTAATACAAGCTGAGCTTATTTTAGTAATACAGGTGAAGAATGTTTTAAAATGTGTCATCATGACAATGCCCCTTGGTAACAGCCCAAGGATTTCTAGTGTATCTTTCTTCAAAAGAGCCTGAGGGCTTTGTATACACTGTCTCATTAATTCTCAGAACATCCCTAAAGTCGGTGGAAAAGCATGATGAGTTCTGTTTTATATACAGAGAAACAAAGCTTCAAAAAGGTTAAGTAGCTTACCCAAGGTCACGCAGTAACATCACTGCTCCCAGGAACCTGGGTCTCTATTTCGCACACCAGCCTGTTCACACATTCTGCTTCCATTCTCTGGAAATGAGTCCAGCCATGGGTGAGAGGTGTTTGTTCTCAGAAATTGTATTTGAAGTGCAGTTTCCTGAAGGATAGACCCTTTCCTGAAATGAGAGGGTGACAAGTAGATAAAGAGATTGAAAGGACTGGAAGTTAGTGGAAAGTGTTCTGCCCCTCTCCTTCCCCCATCCCAAGCATCCTCTCCCTGGACCAGCCAAGGCCCATCTCAAGGGCCAAGGATCAGACCTGGTGGTGGTTGCCATGGGAACAGTTCAGGTGCAGCTTGAGGCCCTGGATAGCCGGCTGCCCTGATTGAAGGTGTATATTTCCAGGTCACCTCCTAGTTGACCTGAAGTGAATCTGTCATCCTCAGGAGAATGCTACAGGCATCTGTGATCTGATCAATCCTTCTGCCATGTTTAACTCGATGTCACTGTTCTCTAGGGCAGTCAGCATCATCTGCAGGAGGTCTGTGTTGGAGAGTGGCATTTCTGGTTAATCCATATACAGGGGTCCTCAGTCATATGTTCTGTTCTAATACTAGCTATATGACCCCACATAGGAAAGTTGTGTTTTCTGAGCCTGAATCTTCTCATCTGTAAAAAAGGATAACTAATATGATTATTTTCAGGATTATGAGATGAATGACTCCAAAAGGCATCAGTGAGTCAAAAATCATGGTGATTATGTAAGTAGTTAATATCTACTCTCCTGGGGGTGCCTGGGTGGCTCAGTTGGTTAAGCATCTGACTCTTGATTTTAGCTCAGGTTATGATCTTGGGGTTGTGAGATTGAAGCCCATGTCATCAGGCTCCACACTCAGCAGAGTCTGTTTCTCTCCCTCTGCCTCTGCCCCTCCCTCATGCTCACGCTGTCTCTCCCTCTCTTTCTCAAATAAATAAATAGATCTTTAAAAAATTTTATGAAATACCCACTGTCCTGTACTGGAACTTCTTCTTTTGAAAGGAGAACATAAAAAAACAAAACAAAACAAAACAAAACAAAAAAAAACGAAAGGAGGACATTCCCTCTCCAGAGTTTACCCTGGAAACTATTCCTTCCCAGCTTGAAACATCAGGTCAAGACAAGAGCCAGTTGTTCCTGGATAGTTTGGGTCTTCTTCAACCCACTCAGAAACTACTGGGCCCATTGGTCGGTGATTGTCCCTCTAGGCACTTTCTCATTTCACAAGGTCTTCCATTGATGGACTTCTTGGTTTTCTAGACTGCATGGTCTTTGTGTCACTTGCAGTACATTAATTATTTAGTGCCTGGTAAAGCTCTCTGAGATCACAAGATGAAAGGCCTGGTGGCAGTTCAAAGTCTTCCTTTTGAATATTATTCTACTCAGTGTATTTTGGGGGGAAGAAAATAGGTTTGAGATCACAGAGCAGTAAATTTCATAAAGAGTAGAATACAAGCAATCCACAGAAATGGACCTGGAACAGATAATCATGTTTCCCTGTCAGGTTTGGTGTGTGTGTGTGTGTGTGTGTGTGTGTGTGTGTGTGTGTGAGTGTGAAGAATCAGGCTACCTAGGGAATGATACATTCTCTGTTGCTCTTGTAAATTAGTATAAGTGACAGTTGAGTTCACCCTGGATAGACAGGTAGAACCAGTGACTAAGTATACCTGGAACAAGGATTGCAGGACAAGAGAAGGCATTGCAAGGGTCAAAGGCCAGTCATGAGCCCTTGCTTGGGTCACTAGATCATCTCTAGTTAAGTCAAAATGTAGCAGCTTAGAACACAAATTCTGAAGGGGGCAACATCAAATGTCATAGTGCCTTCATCATCTGGCTTTGGCTGTGAATTAGAAGTCATTGATGGACTACATAAGCATGGTATCCCAACTGATTGGGAGCTGCATGAAGTCTAAGCCCCTGATTTGACCCTGATCTTGATCGTAGGAAGAATGTCCTACACGAGACAGAACAACAGCCCCTATGAGAAGTTTTCTCTAATTTCTTCTAAATTTGTGAGTTTGAGATCTGTGAGTGACATTATCATATGTGTTGTCATGAACAACCAAGATAGTTTGAACAACATTTGATAAAGGATCTAAACACCACTATCCCAAGTAGTGATAAGTCTTGGGGATCAATGAGCAGGAGGGCCTAGTGGAGGTTTTTTTTTTTTTTAATTTATTTGAGAGAGAGAGAAAGTGAGAGAATGCACAAGTTGGGGGAAGGGGCAGAGGGAGAAGGAGAAGCAGACTTCCCACTGAGCAGAGAGTCTGATGTGGGGCTCCATCCCAGGACACTGGGATCATGACTTGAGCTGAGGGCAGACATCTAACTGACTGAGCCACCCAGGTGCCTTCAGTTGAGTTTTGTGTCAGCCCATTCTGAATCCAAGCTTGGGGATTTTCTTTGATGGGGCTCAAGCTCAGGGAGGATGGAGAACATCAGAGAGGGAGGGATTTGGTCTAGAACTTTAAGGAAGGACAGGGTTTAGGAAAGCAGTGGTTAAAGAAGGATGTTCTAGGCAGAGATCAGTTTAGGCAAAAGTTTGGAGACATGTGTACTAGAGACCACAGAATGTGAAAGGATTCTGAGTTGGAAATACAGCCGAGAAAGTAAGTTGTGGCAGAAGCACGAAGGCTTCAACTTTACACATTTCAGCCATTTTTGCAGAAACCCCTTTGTGATGCCTTTTTTGGTGTGGGTCTCGTATACCCTGCAGATAACCGTCTCCTCAAGGGCAGGCACCAGGCTAATAATTTCTTTCACATTCCCTCAATATTCCTTAATGCCTGCTTTTCCTGACTGACAAATATGGTTCACCGCTGAATGAACTCAGCAGTTCATTCATATACACAAATCCTTTTGGGGTTGGGGAGAGACAAAAAAACATATTGCAACTATGACTTTCAAATAGTACAAGGGACTATTATGGGAAATAATTTTTGCTTCAGGATCTGAGCTGCAAAGAAAGAGCACAGACCTTCCTGGCAGTGTGGGAGTGGAGCTTGGAGAAAGACAAGGTGGAGTGCAGGCCTTTGGGTTCCATTCACATTCCCCCCACCCCGCCCTGACACTAATAGCCCCTCTCTGAATGAGCCAGCTGGAAGGAAATGGAAAAGCAAAGCATGGTGAATCAACTCCATGGGAACCAGAGAGGACCTATCGTGAACAGCTGATCCAACCCCCTCATTTTCCAGGTCTAGCGAAGGTGTGGAAGGTCTGTGGGTTTAGGACAAAGGACACATCTGCACATTTCTCCCTGTCTTTTCTCTGAAAAATGCATCTCTGTTTTTCAGCCTAGATGAATTGCCTGTTACAACGCCACCATCACTGCCGACACTAGTAGACATGTAAATTCACTGGGAGGGTTTCTTTGGCTGAGCAGGTGTGGGCTCAGCCTGCTGCATACAGAATTGGCTTCCTCGGGCTGCTGGAAACCAGTCAAGGAGGCCTGCCCTGTGTGTCTGCTCACCACCACCATTCGACATTCGGGCCACTATTTATTTGACCACATTAAGCTTTGCTTGGTGTGACACAAAATCATTGTAAAAGAATACATTATTAAGTGTGTTTTCAAAGAAGGGAGGAAAACTAGCAGGCTGTCACTGATTGTTTTATTGTCAGAAGGAAAATGAATAAGTAAAATGTGTATGAGGCAAGGCAGGAATAGTTCCAAGGAGTATTTGGAATAGAAGCATTTTTTACATTTTATTGATGTAGATTTGTAAAACATGCTTGCTAGTGACCCCAGGGCATTTATATAAATAACCATCACACGCAAATAGCTCTTGATTATTTATACTGAGGTGAGTATGATATATTTACTTTATTATGTACATTGGCTTAAGAATAAGTGGACCCACAGTGAGACATGTGAAATAAAGGCTGGAAATAAAGATACTGGCAATTGACTGGATCTGGGGTAGTTGAGTTTGTGGACAGTTGGTGGAGTTAATAATTAACTGATGAATAACACAGAAACAGCTTTTTGGGAGCACTTTTAATTTCTGGACATTGTATCTGAAACCCCTGGACATAGGAAAGGAACCAAGACTCCTATTCATTTTGGATTCTGAAGCAGAAATAGAAGCATAAAACTAAAAGAGCAGCATAACTGATATTTAAAGAGTAGATCATGCGTGCATTAGCTCATCTGGCCCTTACAAAACCCTGGGGGTTGGTACAACATACGCTATCCTTGGTCTTATCTTTTTGGGGACATTGAGGTTCCACAGAGTATGTGATTAGCATGAAGCCCAGCAGCTGGTAAGCACCAGAGCTAATACTTTTTTGAGGGCGCTGGTTTCATTCATTTGAAGTATATCTACTAAGTGCATACTATGTGCCAGGCAAGGGGAGTTGTCAGTGGCTTGTGCAGGAGATACACTATAATGAGTAGATGTAAGTGTGAGAAATAATAAATGCAGCTAAAGGGCATGGGGAGTGCGTTTACAGGGTGTGCTGTTTCTGGAAGGTTAATCAGGAAGATCTTTCTGAGGAAGTAACATTTGGGCAGATACCTGGGTGGAGAGGGAATGGCCATGTGCCTCTGGGAAGGAGGAGCTCCAGGCTGAGAGGACCATCAATGCAAAGGCCCTGAAGTAAGGGGTTTGCTTGGTAAGTTTGAGGGTTGGCAACGAGGCCTGTAGAACGGGAGCTCCACAGGCAAGGGAAACATGGCTGGAAAAGAAGTCAGAAAGAGAATCAGGGGCTAGATTATGTGGGGCTATCAAGGGCTAGGCCACAGCAAGAAACGTGAAAGCCGTTTCAGGGCTGAAGGGATAGTCTACACGCTGGTGGAAAACACCCTGAAAGTGAATAATCACAGAAGTAGGAGGCCAGTTTGGAGGGTAGCGCAGTAATCAGGGTGAGTGGTGATGGGAGAGAAATGGAAGGGCTAAAATCCAGGTAGAGCCAGCAAGATTTGGTGATGAATTGATGTGAGGGTGGGAAAAGAAAGAAGTCAGGGATCCCTCTTGGTTTTGCCCTAAGCAACCAGAAGGATTCTGATCACTTTTTGGGATGGGAACACCTGAGTTTAAGCGGAGGACAAGTGTTTAGTTTGGCACATGTTAAGTTTGAGATACTTATCAGGCAACAAAATGGAGATTTCAGACTGGCAGTTGGACATATATGTTGCTGCTTAGGAAAGTTGGGTTAGGTGATCTTTAAAGGAATGATACTGGGTGAGATTACTTTGGGAGTGAGTTTAGATGGAGAAGAGAAAAGGCCCAAACTCCCCTACTTTTAACAATGGTCAAATAATAAAACAAAGATAATCCTATCCCCTGACCATCTGTGTTAAAAACAAAAATAAACACTGAGCATATTTAACATATCAGGCAAGGAAAAATTCACTGAGTAGTTCTGTAATGAAGAAAAATCACAGTTTTTAAAGCTTTAGGAACAGGGTTCTTTGGTGGTCATTGACAAGTGAGAATTAGGAATCAGCACTTTGGATGGGAGAGAATGAGTTTCTAAGTATGCAAGTGTTGTGTTAAAACAAATTCCCTGTTCATTGGTCAAGAGTCTCTAGTAAGGTCTAGGAAGTTCTAGTGTCCTGGGGTTACTTGAAATTCATTGTCATTGATCACTATCAGCTGGGTAAAACCACTGTGATGAAATTCAGTATTCAGCATGAAATTTTCTACACAGTTGCTGCTGGAAAGTTGAGAATAGTTTTGGGGTTTTGGTTTTTTTTTTGGCTATTGTTGTTTTGGTTTTCTGTTTTGTATGTGTGTGTGTGTGTGTGTGTGTGTGTGTGTGTGTGTGTGTGGAGCAGGGTGGGGGCGGTTGTTTGTTTTTGTACAGCCTGGAAAATGGGGAGGATCTGGCAAAGAACAATAGAGAGGACCTGCCATAGGAGTAGGAGGTGAGGACTGAGGGCATCCAACGTCTATGTGGTCACCAGGATGTGAGGAATCCAAGAAGCAGGGAGAGGTCAGCGGGCTCATGTGCTGCCAAGAGGTGTAGTAAGAGGAAAACCAGGACTGTCCATTGTATCAGCAGCTTAGATCCCCAGTGACCTTGGCCTGGAGTAGTGAAGACAACCTTTATTTTGTTAAGTTAAAAAGAAAAGGGGAAGGAGAAAATGGAAACCGGAGCACAGACAAATCATTTAAGAAATTTAGCTGTAAAGGAGAACAGAATAGCAGGATAATGGCTGAAGAAGAGTGTGGAGGTCTAGGAAGGTTTTTTCTTTTTTCTTTAAAGATGTCATATGTTTGCTATGGATGAGATTGACTTGGTAGAGGGACATTGTTGAGGTAGGAGACTGCAGGGGGTGGGGGAGGCTGTTGCAGTAGCAGATTCCTGGAGGAAGGTAGGTTGAGCACCTAAGTGGAGAGGTTGCTGCTGCTTGTGAGTGTAGACGGTATGTCCATTGTAACAGGAGGGCAGTAGTGTATACAGGAACTGATACCTACAAGTTGGCAGATTTGCTTCTCTTTTCCCAGTGGAATGAGAAACAAGGCCACTGCATGAGAATGTAGTGGAATAAGGGAATTAGGGGCTTGAGGGGTAGGTGGTGCTGGAGAGGGGGAGGGTGCATTGATCTCAGCAGGGAATGCAGGAGGATTCCTGGGGAGAACTGAGGGTCCTCTGGAAGTTTGCTGTCATGAATTCAAAGTGAAACTTGTCAGCATAATGGTGTGTCCCTCTTCCCTTTTGCTTCCCTCCTCTCCCACCACCATGCTCAGCTGCTCATGACAATTGTGAAGGAGGAATGAGGCAGAAGGATTGTGATTGTTTGCAAGGGAGTTATTACAGTGATGGACCTGGCATCTGTAGTAGACAGAGGAGCCTTGAGAGGTTGGGGGTTTCACTCTAACCAGACACCCTGTGGAAAGGGCTCAGGATGCCACCAGGAAAAAAAAAAAAAAACCCTAAAACATTCTTACCCACCTCTGGTGATCTCGGCCATCACGGGCCAGCCTCCCTTGGGCACCTGGAAGCTTCTTGCTCCTGCTTTCCCTTTTCCTTTCCTTTCCAGCCTTCTTTCCAGGGTCCAAGATATACTATTCTTGAGCCAGTAGGCCTTACTTCATACCTCCACCCCATACATACGTTCTCATGAGTCCCATTTCACTCTGGATCCTCATATTTTTAGAGGCAAGCACCAAAAAGCCAAGACATTCTCTTGCTTAAATGGATTGCATCTCATGGCATCTGTGCTTCTCTGTGCTGGAAACCCCCTTGCCACCAAGGGTGAGGAAGAGGAGGAAAGAGGGCATGAAGGAAACAGAGATCCTCTTCCCTGCACTTGTTAGATGCAGAGGTACTTTCTTCTTTACATTTTAAATTTATGCAGATTCTGTGAACTTTGGCTAGAATTCATATCTATCTCAATGCTTCAGATTTTGGCAAACAGCTTCATTTACGTGGGCTGTATTATTCTTGGTCTTTAACTTCTTCAGGCGAGGAGGCCCATCCTTTTGGTTGACCTCACATGCAGCAAATCACTACCTGTCTCCCTGTGGGAGCCACGTAAGCCCAGCCTCCTGGCAAAAATTCCAGAAGTTAAGGGCAAAATCCATATTTCTGCATTTTCCCTGGTATTCATCTTTGAAGATGCCCAATAATTTGTTGACATTTTTGGATTGAAAAGGCTTTAAGCCTATTTTAGGGATGACCCACAGTGATGCCCGTCACTACTTGCAAGGCCATGACTCAGCCCTCACAGCTCTTCCTTTTGAATAATTTCAGATATTTTTTGTCCCTCAATATATAACCTGGCCCTTGGTCATACTGAAAATCATCTGCCATTCTGTGCCCACACATAGATTCATAAGTGCTTCCTGAAGTCTAGCACCATCCACTTGGTGCTTCTTATCCAGGAAAAAGTCAGTACCATTCTCAAACTGTGTGGTTAAGAAAAATGACCTTACTTGGAAGCACGGAAATATTGCCGAGATTTGATCTTCCTCCCACTTCTAAACTACACGAATTTGAGCTATGTTGATGACTCAGACCTAGAGATGCAAACTTATTCACATGGAGGTCATTGCTGGGGTTTGGCTGTCATGAATTCAAAGAGCCCTCACGCAGTTGCCCTGTTTTGGGGCATGCTCAGTGGTGACATCTGGCCTTAGCCATTGCCCTGTGGAGGTCCAAAGCCCAGTTAGAGAGTTGCAGGACCCCCTGCATCGGTTTGTGGGGGTCCAGAAGGGTGGCGGAAGGAGTGTAGGCTACAGCATCAGGCTCACCTGCTCTGCTGACTCGGTTCTCCTGCCTGCTGGCCATGTGGCCACAGTCCAGGTGTCAAACTTCCCTCAGCCTCAGTGGTTTCCCTGGCTGCAAGATGAGGACCAATAAAAGTGCCATTCACAAGGTTCTTGTGAGAAATGAATGTAATTGCTCATTTAAAATGCTTAGCATAGTGCCTGGTCCGTATGTGTTCAGTTCATATTATTATTATTATTTTCAGTCCAATAAACCCCAGTCCTGCCCCCAAGTAGACCTGTGTGGTTTTGGGCCCAGATGTCTTCTAGACCCCATTACCCAATCTATAAAACAGAGCTGATGTAAAAGTAACATCAGACAGCTTCTCCCTGAAATATATTGGCAGAGCTCCTTCCTGTCCCCTTTCAGCCCATGTCCCCTGAGCCATATGTAGAAATGTTAGCAGAAAGATGGATCTGGGCACCAACTAATTCCGTTCCAATTTCTTTATTATCAGATGGAGGAGAAAAGTAAAAAACTCTTCCTAGGTCCACAGAAGCCAGCACTTCCTACTCAAATCTTTGGGAGTCAGAGATGAGGATGTCTCCTTTAGGAGGGTGACTGCAGGATGTCCATCCATCCTGTTCTAGCTACAGGGGCACGTGCTCCCAGGTATGGTACCAGCAGACCAAGCAGTGGAAGGGTCTGGAAGCATGAGGCTGCCACGATCACCCAGCACAGTTATTTCCTTAAGGCATCTGAAGAGGGCTTGCTGCTCACAAGGGGTTGGAAGCAGGAGAACAGGCCCGGAGGAGCTGCTGCGGGAGGTGATCTGAAAGAAAGTGCAAAGCAGACAGACTGGAAAAAGGCTTTGACTGCTGCTTCCTATTCTTTCTTTTCTTCCACCTCTTTCTCTTCACCAGGTCCCTCCAGGTAGCTGAGGAGTTCTGTTTGAGAAGCAAACCAGCCAGCTCATGGTGAGCATGGCCTTTTGATACTGGGCAAACCGGGGTTCAGCTCCTGATTCCTTCATTTGCCCCAGTTGTTCTATCTATAAGATGGGGGTGCTGGTGCTTATCTCACAGAGTCACGGTGAATATCTCTGTGGGATCATGGGCTAAGAGCCCAGCATCACCTGGCCCACAGAAGCTACGGAAGAAATCCTAGTCCCCTTCCTTCCCACTTCCCTTCACTTGGTCTTGCTACACATCTATCTGCGAACCAGGGCTGATTCTCATCTTTAACAAAAAGGCTGTTCCTTCTTTAGCGAAAGCTTTGCCTGCCATAAAACATTAGCAAATTGTGATTGAGTTGGGGATTTTCTGGGAAGAACTGCATAAGAGCGTGTAACATGTGTTCATTTGATTTGTAGATATATTATAATTACTTTTCACCACACAAAACCCACTTGAGGTACTGTTAAGCGAAGGAATAATGCTGCTTTTGCTCCTTTTTTCTCAACCCTTCTTTCTTTCATGCAAATCAGAACGTCAATCTTTTGTGCCTCCCTGGACTGTTGGCTGTGGGAAAACCCATCACCTAGCTATTTTTGTCCCCGAAAATAGCATAATTGTCAAAATTTCTTAACTTCTGAGTACGATTTCAACCCTCTCATTGATAAGACAATAATAACCCAAGCAAACAACGTTAGATGAAATAACAAGTCTAAACATAAAGTAGAGTAGAGGCAGTATCTGAAGGAGATGAATTGAAGTTCTCTATAAAGTTGTACAAATTCTTATTAGGCAGAACAGACTTTGAATAGAGCAGTTAGACCAAGCCATTAAGTAGCGTGGCTAGTTCTAGTTCGTCTCCCAGAGGTTTCTGGCAGGGCATTGGTCACGAGATTCAGACTTCTTAGATTTGGCTGCCTTGATAGGAAACAGGCACAGAGGTGCTGAGGTCGGTTCAATCTATTAGTGGCTCAGTCTTTTCCCATGCTTTTCCAGTGGATGACGTAAAAGCCCCTTACACACTTTTTCCTATAAGCCTTAAGAGTGACTAGAAGCTAGAAGATGCATCTGAGCACATGGATCAGTGTTCTCTCTGTTTTTGATGTCCAGGTCACAGCTCCTTGGAATCCCCAACAAGCCTGCCTTCTCCTCCTCCTGATCCTTTTGCATGGAATCTGACCTGGATAATGAAAGATTCCTTCCCTTTCCTGTCTCATCGCAGTCGATATGGTAAGTGGTTTTTTCCTTTTTTTTTTTTTTTTTGGTAAGTGGTTTTTTCATAGTTATTTGTGATGTACAATCACCGTCTCCTAATTAGGGGAGCTGTGAGTTTTAGTGTCCTCCATCTTCTCCTGGCACACATTCCAGCCAGGCCTGGCCCCTCCAGACCCACAGGTGCTTTCTTTATTGTAGAGGAAGACGACAGCTTTGTCGCTGCTGTATCTCATCCCCTAGCTTTTATGGTGTATCATCTTCCTGACACCCCGGCCCAAACACTAGATGCCACACTCATTTGCATTTCGACTGTGGTTTCTAATTAGAGGGTTCCAACTCAAGTGTGTTTCTAATGAGGGAGATCTCTTGAGAAAGGAGTATTGTTCTGAAGGTCAAGGGTATTCCGGGGCCCCAGAAGTGACTCACTTAGATTTGGGTAGCTCTTTAAAGTTACTCGGACATGTTCTTAGATATTAGTTCAGCTCATGTGGTTCTGCGACCGCCTCAGAAGTAAGGAGGCCAGGTCTCCTTCCATTTTCACAGATGTAGAAATTGAGCTTAGAAGATGGCACAGAGTGGATTCTCTAACTACAAAACCAGAATTCTTCCCTTACATTCACTTTTCCTCCCAGGGGGCCACCTGCTCAGCCTGCTGCTTCATGGTCTAGGAGTCATTAGGAGGCTGAATTTATATGGTACAGAATTCCTCATTCTCTGTGCTAACACCTAACGTTCTAACAGCTCATAGAAACTGGGCCTCTGCAGAGGAAAGAGCAGGTTTGGAAAAGAGCTGATGTATTTCCAGGTGGACAATTTTCTCTTTCTCTTAAACTTCTCTGGAGTTAACCCCACAAGGGCAGGCACTAAGCTGAATTTGTTCCCCACTTTATCATATCACACAAAAGGTATTCATAAAGGCTTGTGCATGATGAATGAACACAAAAGGTTTCCAGGGATGGAACTTAACTCATGAGGTCTGATCCAATTAAGTATTTATGAAACGGGTAGAGCACTAAGTTCTAGATTCCCCTCTGGGCATATTTACCTATTCCTGATACTCAGTCTCTGCCATTGGACCTGAGTTTTTAAAAATGAACCTAACAGAGCTCTTCTACTCACTTCTATCCCTCATGCATAAATGCAGCTGGTCCTGGTTCATATTAACTGTACCTTTCATTTCAAACTTAAAAAAAACAAATGCATCCAAAACCCTAGGGCAGTATAGGATTATACTCTGCTGGGATGTTTCTGCCACTTCTAGTGGGAGGGGAAGCCTCCCCAGTGGGAGAGGAAGATCAGTAGTCCTCAGAAGATTTTAGATAAGAATTACTTCTTGATTTTATTTAAGCCAGACATTGAGTGTCATTTTGTGATAAGGGCAAGTGTCTATAAATAATTGAAATCTGGTCCTTTGTATCGTTATTGCTTTGTAACCAGATTTGTGATACAACCGGTCTTTGGATAACATTTGGAATTTGCTCTCAAAGTCATTCAGTATCTCCACAGGATGACAACTTTTATAAAATGCAAGACATCCAAAAAAGGCAGGTATACCTTCTGCATGACACAGAGGGCATTCCATTTGTCCTCTGTAGAACATCCAGAAAGAGGTTGCAGGTTGAAAGGAGAGAGCCACCGGAGTTTATTAAACTGCTACCTACCGCTGCTTGGCCCTCATACACCTACTTTCTCTTGCTGGGCCTCACCCTTCTGATCTATAAAATGAGGTAGAGTGGCATGCTGCCTTGGGGCAAAAGTATAGATCAGGACTATTCCCAGGATCCTTTTCAAACTCTTTTTCTGGCCTAGAATCCTTGAAAATTGCCTTCTAGGCAGAGGAGAGGACCCAAACCATTGGCCAAACATTGCCCAAATGCTGGATGAAAATGCCAAAGGCAGTACCATTATTGCTGTTGATTCACAGGGGGAAGAACTGATCCTGGATTGGTGGCTCCCTAACTGAGTGCAGTGGTCATTTCAGAGTCTATCTTAAGTGTATTTAATTCAGCTGTGACCCACCTGCCTCCACCATCACCTTTGTGTGTCTGGTCCAAGACCAGACAGCCAGAGGGGATACAAACACAAAGGTAGGTAAGACCAAGTCCTGCTCTCTCAGGGCTCGGAGGCCAGAGACATAATTCCATACACAGCTAGTTAGGCTGGCAGCCACGACAACAGCCTCTGGAGGCTGATCCCACAGTGCAGAGCAAACTGAAGGCCAAGACTCCTGTCCCCTGAAAGGTGTTGGGGGAGGCTCAGCCCACACATCTCTATGAACCAGACAGGCCAACAGGCTCACTGGCGATAAATCCACACCTTTCAACTGCCGTGAAAGACATTTTAAGAAATGTTAACAACTTCATTAATTTTAAGGCCTCAAACTTGGGCAGAGAAATTTGACTGGAAAATTGCCGCCTGAAGGGATAGTTCTTCAGACACTGAGAAGTAACTGAGTCTCAGCAAGTTGACGGGGGTGTGTGAGTGGGGGAGCCTAGCGCCTGCATTCTGGGGAGGAGACGGGAAGGGGTGTCCTCGAGGGTGGGACCCACAAGGGGTCAACAAGAGGGGGTGGCAACACCCTGCCCACAGGCATCGTGATGGACAGCGGCCGGCCAGCCCTCCCAGGCATCTGTCCAATCCTGAATTGAGTGTGGCTTTCTTTTCGCTGGTGTTTTATGAGAAGGGACGAGGTGGAGAGAGGCTAACAAGATTTACTCACCCCCAGCCTGTAATTATCTGCTTGAGGAAAAAGTTTGACCTACCTTTTTGAAGTCTTCCCATATTTCTTCTAATTTACGTTGCGGCCTTTTATGTTGTGCAAAATATATTCTCTTCAGCGGCATTTGGTATCAGATTCCAGCTCTTTCTCGCTTCTTGTCTTGAAGGACAGCAGCCCGCTAATTTCATCATTGACAAGCAGAGAGCTACACATTCCTCCCCAAGGCTTCGAAGGAGGCGGGGGGGGGGGGGCATCAAAAGAAATACGTTTTTTTCCTCCTTTTATCATCAGCTCTGAAGCCTTAAGACTTATTTATAGGCTTGGCTAGAGGGCTGGGCTCTCTCTACCACCCAGATAAAAATCTGTTCCGTCCTGTAGCTTCAGGTGCTAAGAGACTGAGGCCCCTGGGGGCTGTGATCACCTTCAGTTCTAGAGCTGCAGAAGCAGATGGTGTCCTGCCCAATTTAATTCACTTTGGCCCACTCTGGGTGTGGGAAGAATCATATCAACATGTAAAACATAATATAACCAAAGGTTCTGCTCCAGATGAGGAGGAGAAAGAGAGTTCTTATGTATTAAAAAAAACACAAAAATGTCCCTACTTTGCAAAACTCTCACACCTCTTTCTCACTTAAGCTTGTTATGAAATAATTTTATATCCCATGTCTATAGGAGTGTAAACTGAGGGTCAAAGAAGTTTATTAACATGCTCCCATTATGGAGCAGGATGACAAGTAGAAAAGATTGAACCCAGATTGTCTGGCTCCAAGTTAGAGTGCTCTTTCTACTACAACACAAAGTTAATTGAAAGATGAAGTCTTCCCTCCATGGAGAGGGCTCTCATTTCCTGGACAACTTGGAGTTTGGACTGAATGAACAGTCTGATACCCAAGATCTAGGCAACTGTAGAACCAAGACTTGATGTCCCCAAATTGAGACTATCCCAGGCAGTCTAGCTAATTCATCTCTTCGCATACATGGGTGCTATGGGCAGTCTTGTGTTCCCCACCATAGACTATGCTCCCTGTTGTAGGTTGAATTGTGTGCCTTCAACAAAAAATATATTGAAGTCCTCACCCCTCGTACCTGGGAATGTGACTTTATTTGGAAATAGGATTTTTGCAGATATAATTAACTCGAGTCCATAATGCATTAGAGAAGGACTTAATCCAATATAACTGGATCCTTATGAGAAGAGAAAACAGAGACATAGACACAGACATACAGGATGAACAGTATATAATGATGGGGGCAGAGATTAGAGTGATATATATACAAGCCAAGGAATGCCAAGTATTGCCAGCAACCACCAAAAGCTGGGAGAAAAGCATGGAACAGACGCCCCTTAACGTGGTCAGAGAGAGCATAGTCCTGAAAAATGCCTTGGTTTTGGGCTTCTGGCCTCCAGAACTGTGATAGAATAAATTACTGTCATTTCAAGCCACCCAGTTTGTAGTACTCTGCTATGTCAGCCCTAATAAAGTAATACAGTCCTTTGTCCCTCCAGCTCCCCAATGGCTACAACATCGTTGCCTGGAAAAAGAAAGATTCCTCCTAACATTCAACATCAGAGCACAAGAAGCCATTGTTGGACTTTAAATAAAAGTTCTGTTAAAACTTTTTCTACTTTCAAGCCCATGGGATCCATACAATTTAAGGACTGGTACTATTGGAAAGAAAGAAAAAATTAAACTTTTTAATTACTTTCCTTGATGCCACTACCACCATCCACTAGTCCTATTAGTGTATCAATTTCTTTGATTGAAAAGACTGGGTAAATTAAACATATTAAAAAAAAAAAACTACCACAGAATCAAAAATGGAAAACAAAAAGGCCCACAAACCCCTTATGGGATTTGCTTCATAGGTCTGGCAGCAAGTCAGTTTGATCACATTTCTGAAATTACATATCTAATGTGGCTGGATGTGATCACCTATGCCGCCCTCAAGTATGTGGTGGTAGTGAAAAGCAACTTCTACTTCCCTTGGGGATCACTGTCAGGGTTGAAAGCTTTCTTAACAATTCCTCTGCCCTGACAGGCCAGGCCTTTTTGTGTTCTCTTTCCACCCTGCTCCACTGAACTGAGAAGGCAAGTTCTTTCCTAGTCCATACTCTTGTATTTTAATCTACAACATGGTTAGCATGAGGCCTTTGGATATATTCACCAAAAGACTGAGTCCCAACGTATACAGCAATGCTTACAATCATACACCACCAAGAACAGGGTACAGCAGTCACCCTGAGGACTGCTGACCTGCTAGGGGCCAATGAACCCAACCCACGAAAATTACATGAAAAGCAGATGGCTTAGGTGTTTCAAGAAAAGAGTTCTTTAAATGCTGCACATCATCATATATCTTACCTTTAAAATGAAAACACATAGGTCCACTCAATTAATACCAACAACTTCTCTCTCCATTAGTGGCAGATTGAGTAAAGAGAAGCTGAAAGGAAACAAAGCAGATTAAAAGATAAAAGAGTGATTGACCAACTGACACAAAGGCAAGAAAAGCAAGTCAAAAGAGAACCATTTAAAACATTTGTCACAGGGCTGCCTAGGTGGCTTAGTCCCTTCAATGTTCAACTCTTGATTTTGGCTCAGATCTTGAGAGCAAGCCCTGCATAGAGCATGTCATGGAGCTCAGCACAGAGCCCATTTAGGATTCTCTCTCTCTCTGCCGCTCCCCATTCCTCTCTCCCTCAAAAATAAATAAATAAATAAATAAATAAATAGTCACAGACTTGGGAAAAGGAATTGACAAAAGGAAAAAAAAAAAGAGAGAAAAATGAGAGGACAGAGACAGAGACACACAGAGATAGAGACAGATGAATCAGGAAAGGATCGCTCAGGCCTGTCTGATCTCCTGTCCTCATATTCTTTCTCCTGCTAATGCGGTTGCAGCAATCCTACCTAGGCAGGTGGTTCTCTGATGCCCAGTCTAAACTTGACCTCTTCACTGAGGGTTGTTTCTGTATTCCTACCTGCCTGCATCATTTTCCCCTTAGTGTGTCTCTGATGCCACAGAGAATGGGAGGATGGGTATAAACATTCTTTGAATATCAACTGTATGTCTGGTTCTGCTCTAGGCATAGCAGTGATAAAGACAAATAGGGCCCACTCCTTTCCCTCAAGAACTCTCAAGGAAGAGGCAGGCACAGATGACAGGTACAGAAACAGAGGCATCTTCAAAGCTCTCTGAAACATAGGGAAAGAAGGCCAGTTCTTAGGAACTGGCCTTAGAGGACTTAGGAAGTTAGATGTTCTGGAGATGAGGACAGGTCAGATCAATGAGACTCTAAACCAATGAAAAGGGCATTCCAGGCAGAGGGAAGGAATGTGCAATTTCATATTTAGGACCAGGTCAAGCTCAGTGACACAGGATGTGGAGGATCTGGGAGGAAGCAGCAGGGATGAGTCTGGAGAGATAATTACTCAGGATAATATACTCAGGATTTAGAGATGATCCTACATATAGGTTGGCAAAGGAATGGAAGGATGGAAATCCAGGAGAGATTCTGGCTATAGGGTGAGCATGACGTAGTTGTCCATCCAGGAGAGTCCAGCTTGAGTAGTAGTTGAGTAGATAGACAGTATATTAACTGAACTGGGAGGAGGAGAAACAACTGGCAAGGAAAGATGGTGACCAAAACATCTAGAGAGGAGAAGATGGAGAGATCTATGCTGAGCAAGTTATATTTGAATGTCTTCAGGACATCCAGGTGAAGATAACAGGAAGTCGTAAATTTAGGTCTTGGCTTTGAGGAGAGAGGTGAGATGGAGAGTCATTAGCATAGAGGCTGTGGTTGGGGATGGTGATTGGAGGATGGAGATTCTAGATGTTGCATGTAAGAAATTAGCAGAGGAAGAGAAGCATGACACACATAAATGGAGAAATAAGAAATATAGGAGGAGAACCAGAACGTGGTCTAGTCACAGAAGCCAAGGCAATGAAAATTTTAGATACAGAAATAATCAACAATGTTGAAACTACTGAAGGATAAAGTGGAACAAGGACTGTGAGGGCCTTTTCTCACCCTTACGTAAACACTACTGATGTTTTACATTCTTCCTATACCCTATGTTTCCTACTTTCTTATTCCATTTTGCTCCCAACTGCTTTTTTTGTTCCTTCCTTTGAACCTGTATCCCCAGAGCCCACCTGCTCCAGCTTGTAAGGCCCCGGTTAGCCCTGCCTTTACATCAGAGCTTTCCCTGATACCCAGGCTACACTGATGTCTCTTTCTCCTTGGAATCTTTTTATGAAAAATTGACAGAGTTTTTTGATAACATTGGGTTGGTATAATCCCCCCCCTTCTTGAAATCTGAGAAGATTCCAACCTGTACAGGAAATGGTTATTTCTTGAACATCCCAAATTTTCTAAGAAACTCCATTGTATGATATCTATCATCAAGACCTGGGACTTCCCTGATGTTTCTTTTCAACCAAGTAACTTTCCTAGGTTATATTTCATCCCTTTTTATGGGATGTATAAACTAGGTCAGCTGATGCAGTCATAGATGAGTCTAATTTACCCAACTGGAGATATGTAAGACAACAATAAATCACTTTTATCTATTATACATATATAAATATATGTAAATACGTATATATGTATGTATCTCTCATGCATTTACTCACCCACTGAGTGTCTACAATTTGCCAAGCTCTTTGCTCCTGCCCTTCCTAGAGATTCTACCTTAGTTCACTTTTATTGTAGGTCTAAGATAGTCCCAAATATCCACCTGAAAGGTGCTTCTTAAATACTCTTGCATGATTGTTTGGTATATGTGTGCAATACCCTAGGGACTGATGATCCTACAAACCTAATAGGAAGGCTTACTTGGGAAATAAGACTTTTCAGTGTTAGCAAAGACATAGTATGTCTATTAGATTAGTAGAGCTTCCTTTTAGAAACCATATAGTAAGCATTCCCTCCTAGCAGCTGGTTACCACATTAACCCCTAATTAGAAAAGCCTGCAAGGTCATAGACCTTACCATGTCCCCATTTTTTCACTAAGAAAAGTAGTGTAATGTCTTTCTGCAGTACTTTATATTTCGGATGTCACACTTTTTAGTGTGACTTATCTTAGTAATTTGTGGTCCTAAGTCATCATTATTCTGCAACTATAAGCTCTTAGATGTCAAGGAATCCACATTTCTTTTAAAGATTTTATTTATTCATTCATGAGAGATACACACACACACACACACACACACACACACAGAGAGAGAGAGAGAGAGAGAGAGAGGCAGAGACAAAGGCAGAGGGAGAAGCAGGCTCCGTGCAGGGAACCTGACGTGGGACTCGATCCCAGGTCTCCAGGATCAGGCCCTGGGCTGAAGGTGGCACCGCTGAACTACCTGGGCTGCCCCAAGGAATCCACATTTTTTTCCCCTTTTGCATTTCTAGTGATTGGGCCAGTGTTTTGTTCTCAGTTGAGTTCTTGATAAATATACATTAGATGAAATAGAAACATTTGCTGAACAATTCAGGGGCAAAATAAGAGTTTATTCAGGTCTCTCATTCCCAAACCAGAGCTTTTCAGCCCCTCGGGATCTCTGTTCTAGTAAAGGGTAGGGGTGTTCTCACCAGCCCTCTTGTTCCTAAAGTCATATATTAATTGGTTTCAGGAAAAGCATAGGTCTAAGGAGAGAACAGTTTCTGGGCTGGACATACTTTGGTTTAGAATTAAAAGCTATGACATTAAGTACTTTGGGCAGGCTTATTTTTTCTTTACTCATTCTAAAAAAAAAAAAAAGCGTGGTCAGCAAATATGAGTGAGCTGAGGAATTTTTATTTTGACAGCTTTGGGACATCTGAGATATTGTATACAGAGTATTCCTAACCAGCCCAGAAAGATGTGTGTCCAAAACATATGCAGGAAAATGACTGATCAAGAGTGAGAAAAATGAGAGGAAATCCTCTGAAAATGAAATGTTTTGTCAAGAGCAACCTCAGATGCAATCATTTATGCCAGAAAAGACCTCAGATTAATAGAACTTTACCCAGTCCATTTGAGTAGATACCTAGAATAATTTGGTTTGCTAGAAATTGTAAGCTATCAGGGCCCACAGTGGTCTGGTCAAATAGCCTCATCTTAAAATGAGGAAGCTAGGCCCAGAGAAGTCAGTGATCTGCCCAGAGCTAGGGGCAAAGCTGAGATTCAAACCCGGGCCATCTGCTTGGGAGAGCCCACATCTAATCTTTCATAGCAGATGCATGGGTGATGGTTCATATTTTCTCAGTACTTGGACTACAAAGCATTTCCTCACATGTCACTCCTATCTATTGCTATATTCATGTCATCACTTTAAGTCCTCAAGTCTCCATCAATCCAGCAAGTTGATGATGTCCCAAAGGTTGCATCAATGTAGCATCAATACATCCTGGTGTGGAAGGACCTGCAGCCAGGCCCAGTCTAGTTAACACACGATCACTATGAATAGCAACTTAAAAACAAGATCTGGGGCCCAGGAACAGTCGACTAGGTTTGTGAACCACAGGTCTTCCAAATACCTCCTTGTTGCTTATTTAAATGTCCTCTGTAACATCCAGGTGAGCTGTCTGCCAGCCTGACAGCAAATCACAGAATGGTGGGGAGGAAACTCGAGTTGTGATCTAAGAGGTAGAATTAATTTCCAGCTCTGATTCCTGTTAAGTTTCACTACCTTCAGCCAATAAACCACTCCCTAGTTCTGTTGGTCCTCTGAAAAATGGGAATGATCATGATTCCTAATTGACAGCCTCACTGTAAGGACTGATTTCGAGGAAAGGCTTCCATGAGACAGAACACAGGTGCTTCACTATCACCTTCTTAAGAGGAGTGAGAGCCATTCCAGTGAGAGGCCAATGGCCTACAATTTTAGCGGCCTGGTTCTCCTTTGCTAGAAAGGTTTTCCTTAAAACTCTTGAGTCCCTAATTTTGCCCTCTGGAACCTGAAAGTACTTTACGTTTAACCATAATACTATCCATGCTAAGATTTAATCTTCTGCATCCCAGCTTCAAAATTCATACAACTACACAAGAATAAGCAATACTAATTCCTCGCCTATCTGGAATAACCTTATTCCTTCATCTGTTCTTAATGAATATCTAGTGTAAACCTAAACCATGTAAAAATCTTTTCATTTTCCAAGATGCAGTCCTAAAATTGCCTCCTCTGTGGGTCTCTGGTCCTCCCAAGCAGAAACCCTCTCTCATTCTGTGTCCCCATGGCCTCACCATGTCTGCCAACTGTGAGAGTTAGGTGTGAGAAGTCCATCTCCCCACCCTGGACTGGGAATCCCCGAAGGGCACAGGGTCTGTGCTAGGACAGCCTGGTGTCTGTCTGTGTTTTGAGATTGGGATCAGGGAGGAACTCCATGGTTGGTAACCTTCACCACCCAGCAGATCCTCACTATTATGGACAAGAAGAGTAAGTGGGAAGGATCATTTTGCATGTTCTGAGGTTGAGAGCTCCCATGACCATCTGCCTCCTCTGGTTATCAAGGATGCCACGTTGCTCGGAGCTCTCCTCTAACCTTCTGGTTTTAGGGATGATCCCAGTCATATGGATTTCATGCTGAGCAGTGTATAAACTACTAAGGTTTTCACCATGTTCTGTGGGGTCAGCTTCATATTGTTAGAGACTCCATGTTCTACATGAATGATTCCTGGAAATGACAGGCAAAAAACTAGATTGGAAGTCCAATCTGGGTTCTGGTCTCAGCTCTCTTATTTCTCCAGACCCTTAGCTTTGCTACTTTGGCCAAGTCACATCACCCTCCTGGGCCTTGGTTTTTCCATCTGTAAAGTGAAGAGGCTGGGCTGGTTAATTTCAGAATGCCTGGGATTTTAATTATTTTCGATTTTCTGTTCTGGGTCGAAGAGCAGGGTACCATTTCTTCCATCCATAACATTGCTTTGGCCACAGATAAGATAAATGAGAATTAAGCTTTCTATGCCTATCTCCCATCATCCTGGGCATGCTTGCACACACACCCTCTCTGAGACTCTTTTGCGACTGTGTTTATATAATTGATTGATTGAAGGAGACTTAGCCCTTCTTCGCTGCAGCTTGATTATAAGTGAAGTAAACAGATGTCTTGAATTGGGTGATTGGTTCCCAGATGCATTCTAGGGAGCGAGCTGGTGGGAAGCAAGTGAATGATTTCAGTTCTGGGGCCCTTTGACAAATGAGTAGCGGTTGTGGGCGGGGGGCAGGCAGGGGCTAGGTTTGATACTTAGTCTTATGAAGTAAGTGGCCATATGTTGGTGGCAGCTGGAAGATTAATATCAAAGGTAACTGGTGGGCTAAGTGCCCCTTTAGGAGATAACCCAGCAAGGGGTAGGAGAAGTCCCTCATCATCCAAGCCTGGGCTAGAAGTCAGGACTCTTGGGATTCTGTTGACCAGCTGCTAGAGCCAAGTTAGAGAGCTGGTTTTGGCCATCTGCCCAAAAAGGGAAATTGGTCTTAAAATGGTAGAGATGGAAGAGGCCTGAGAATCATTTCATTCCACCACCTCATTTTTCAGATGAGGACATTGAGGCCTTGGGAAGTTAAATGATTTGCCTGTAGCCACAGCAGAGCCAGGATCTAGAACGCAGTTCTTCCACTCAAGGTCTAGTGTGACTTCGCTTCCAAAGGGAAGTTAGATCAGTGGGTGAAAGAGCAAAGATTGAGTAAGGAGCTTCCACAAGCCACAGCCACAGCTTCCTGCCTTCCGCGCTGGTCACATACCTATTCAGCTCCCCTCTGCCTTGGCAAAGCCCTGTGGCCACCTGAAGAATAACAGCAGTGACTGCCAAATTTAATAATAAACTGGGCAGCCTGGGCGGCTCAGTGGTTTAGGGCCACCTTCAGCCCAGGGCCTGATCTTGGAGTCCCAGGATCGAGTCCCACGTTGGGCTCCCTGCATGGAGCCTGCTTCTCCCTCTGCCTGTGTCCCTGCCTCTCTCCCTGTGTGTCTCTCATGAATAAATAAATAAAATCTTTAAAAAATAATAATAAACTTTGTGCCAGTCACTGCCACACTGGGAGCTTGATATGCATATTGCACTTAATCCTCCTCACAGCCCCCTGAAGTGGCCCCTGCTTTAATCCCCATTTTACAGATGAAAGAATTGAGGCACAGAGGGACTAAATAATTTGATCCCAGGTATGCAGCGAGTAAAGTGGCAGAGCCAAGCTTTCACCTTAAGCAGACTGATCCTGCGCAGCATCTGTGCTCCTATGTATTCCCCAGACACCCCAGGGTCCCCTGAGGTTTTGATATAAATCAGAGCAAGGTAGGAAGATGCCTGTTCTAGTCAGTGTCTCCCTGGGTTCTCCAAGGGCAAATCAGTCCACCTCATTCTGAGGCTCCTGGTGGTAGATCTGAGGCACAGCTCAACCAAGGCAGAAAGATGTGCATATATAGTACTTCCTAATTAAGAAAGCACGCCCACATCCATTCCGTTGTTTGATCATCCCTGCAGGTATTATTATGTTTATCAGCATCTTTATTGTGATAAATCTCTCACGTTCATACAGGAGGAAACCAAGACTCAGGTGGTTAAATGAATTATGGCAAAAGCACAAGGCTGATAAACCCAGAGCTTGGAAATTTCCAAGAATTCTCTGGGGGTCTTCCCCTTTCAGTCCTAGGCCCCTGCCTTTTCTCCCTTTGTTCTTATCATAGCTTCTGGCCTATGCACAGCCCTACTGTCTGGCAGGGAGCTTCCAGCAAGCATCAAAAAAGCAGCTTGTTGGCAGAAGAGTACATTGAGAATGAGAGAAGCCAGGAAGCCTTACTGGAAGTGATCTGAGCCATCGAATCATTGGGAGATATTTGAAACCTAGCCATGTATGTTTTTGCTAGCTTATTCCAGAAAAACACAGGCTAGATTTTTGAGAATTTTCCTAATTGTTGATGGTATTATTTTGTTTTTTTGTTATAGCTGAGAATAATAATAATAAATATCACACAGTTAGGAACTAAACTTTAGTACCAATTTTGCAACCCATGCACTTTCATCCATTATAGCTCTGGACCTCAGTTTCTTCATGTCAGATGGTCCCAAAGGTCCCTCATCACCTAGAAGGTCAATGATTGAGAGGTTCTGGAGAATTCTTTGAGAAAAGGAGATGCCCTTGCATTGCGCCTCAGGATTGGTGGCAGCCAAGGGAGTTCCCTTGAGCTGGGTACAGTCCTTAAGAAGGATTGCCAGTGTTTTGAGAATGTTGGTTTCTGGAGCTCTATATTATGACCTGCAGCTTCAAACATGAAGCCCTAGTCTATGACGTGTAAAGACGTCACTTGTAAGAGAATTGTGGCATGTGCATGATGCTTCATATGATTCCTTGTTGAATACACAAATCAGGCTTGTCAGGAATCCTCGGACATCTGTATATGCCATCCTTAAAGCAACCTAGCCTCGGCTTAACTGTACCAGTAAGCCAACCATAAGGAAGTGAGAGCTGGTGATTCAGTAAGTCTGATGTTCAGCTTGGCCCATGCCTGGTGCTATGCAGAGAAGATGGCATTCAAAAAGGCCTCCATAGCCAGGAGAAGTACCCTTAACACTGTGTGAAGGACCCTCTTGACCAGCCACATGTTCCTGGGATAATCTTTTCCCTTGCCTGGGTGTTGGTGTTTTCACCTGCCCAGTGGGACAAGCAGTTGAACTTAAATGTCACTTCAAGTTCTAATAGGCTTTGACATTGTGAATATCACCTAATACCAAAGAGGTAGTCATCTGCCACTGGGTAGAATGTCTCCTATAAATACTATTTCTCATAGTAAATGAGAAACTGTGTTCAGAAAGGGTATGGCTATGCAAATTCTTTTTTTTAAGGTTTTTAATTTATTTATTCATGAGAGACACAGAGAGAGAGGCAGAGGCACAGGCAGAGGGAGAAGCAGGCTGCCCCCCCAACCCCGGATAGCCCAATGCAGGACTCAATCCCAGGACCCCGGGATCATGACCTGAAGGCAGATGCTCAATCACTGAGCCACCCAAGTGTCCCATGGCTGTGCAAATTCTGAATCAGTTAATGTGTGTTGGAAATTTCTCCATTTGAAGCACATCCTCATTTCATTGAGTCCTTCTAGCAGTGATGGGAAGTTAGTCTGATCACTGAGATGACCGATGCTCAGAGAAAGGGGGAGAGTACCCTGTACTGCACATCTGGCAGATGGTATAATTGGAGTCACTCATGTCTTGTGCTCTATCCCTGAGAAACAACCCTGATGATACTAAGGTCACTTAATGAGTAAGACTTGTGGGTATAGATACATAGAAGAAGATTGTAGGGCTGGGTGGGACCAAAGACCACCATTCAACAAATGAGGACTGTCAGTTCCAAAGTCAAGGCCATGTGCATCCTGGCCATCAAACAGGAAAAGCCAAGGCAAAATAACAATCATATTGCCATATTTTAAACTAGCAGCAAACCTGATGATTCTGCTTTCAGATGCAGATTCCGTGGCTGAGTATCCAGTTGGGTAAACTCTCTCATGGGCCCCTGATGGTCATAGAAACCTTGCCTCTCCCACCTTTAGTTCCCCCAACTGTGACCTCCTCACCCCATCCAAGAAACACAGCAGATATCCTAGAAGATATTAGGAAACCTAGATGGAATTTTGAGCCCCAGGTCTGGCTGCACATGTAGCCTTGGCTTCCTGAGTCAACACACCCACGGGGGGCAAGGCTTGGATTTTAGAAATATGAACTTTGACTCAGTCTGCATTTAGGAAATCTCGGTTCCATCTCCTTCAAGGGCAGCTCAGATGCTCCAGCTCCTGTCCTGCCTCTAGCCTGGCCCTGTTTGTCTCTCCATGGGTCCAATTCCTGACCTGCCTCACTGCAGGTCTTGACCCTTACTGGTATCCGTGTCTCTGAATGAGGGCAGCTATTTCTGCTTCCTTTTTAGCTCACAGTTCCCTGTTTGTGAGATACTGACATTAAAGCCTCAGGGTCCCAGGAGGGAATCAGGTCTATGAAAGCCCACTCAGTCACTTCATGTGTAACTTAGATGTAACTTCACTGCTCTGAGCTTAGTGTCTTCATCTATTAAGTGGAGGTAAGACTCCTGCCTACTTCATAGGGATCAAATAAGATAATGATATAAGGGGCCCGACATACAGTAAGCCCTTGGTAAATATTGTCAATTATGAAAATACTTCCCATGGGCCTTCACGGAGTTCCTCCCCTCAGGGCTCCTCTATAAACACATACCCAGTGCTGCCAGCACCAAGAACATAAGAAGTCTCCCCAGGCTTGATTGAAAGAACACTCATAATAAAAGAAAAGAGTAAAGAAGGGCGAAGCATCATAAGATTGATAAACATGATGTTCTTCTCTTTTGCATTACTCTGCTTTTCACTCTGCAATATTTGTTTCTAAACTTCATGGAGGGCTGACACTGAGAGACATCAGCCAGTGGGTTCCTGTGGACCTGCCCCAGGACAGCCGCTCTTAGTGATCCTGGAAACCAGCCAGCCTTGGAAAGAAAGTCTAAAAAACTAGAGACTGCTGGTTCCTTAATGAAATTGACTCGAGGTGACTGAGGAAACTAGTGCAAGGTCTCTGGATTTCCAGGGTCGGGATCAAGGAGGCACAAAAGGCCTTGATCCAAAGTTTTGTGGTGCCTGAGGTGAATCTGGGTCAGTTTACAAAGAAGGACTGTTGGATTTTCTAAGCCCACCCAAGGGAAGACCTGAGGGTGTCCAAAGGACACCGTGTTTCCCTATCACCTTTGTGTGTGCTATAGATGGTGTCCAGAACTTTCATGGAATCTCCTTCACACTGCTCAGCTTGGGAAGACCCCCATCTCTGTTGATTAGCCAAGGTGGCTTCCTTGGCACAGGCCTTGGTATGACTGCTTGGGTCGTCTCACACATTCCTAGAGGCTAGATAGCCCCCCTCATCTCAGCATGTGGTCATTGCCGACTCCTCTACAGCCAAGGGCATTTGATAAGGGAACTGGGCATCTCTCTGAGCAGGGACACCACAGGGTTTTCTGATCAGTTTCTGTAATAGTCTTCTGAATGGCTGCCTTTAATACCAGAACAATGCCTTAAAGCTAACTGTTAATGAATTTAGTTTTTGAAATGTGACTCATACCCTATAAGGTTTCAAGATATAGGCACAAACCGATAAAAATTCATGAACACGCACACACGCACACACACGCACACACACACACTCACTTTCACACTTACTCACCCAGAAACAGTTTTACTTGAGATTTTCTTCTTAATTTTTTGAGATTCTTGAGTAAACTAAATCCCCATTGAGTATGATGCACTTTCAGCCTCATTTCATGGGGAATCTGCTTCTAGGGATGACAACAAGCCCCCATTAGAAGTAGGCAGAGTGGAAATAACTGATGGTCTGTAGGTGTGGTTGTGTTGGCCCAGGTTTGGTTTTTGGTTGTATTGGCTCTGTGGGATCACCGACAGTCAGAGAGGGAGGGCACTATAGAAGTTCTATGCTCCATTTTCTTTCATTTTTCAAATGCAGAGAACTACACACAGAGAGGTGAGCAGACTTGTTGAGGTCTCTGAGCTGCTATGTGCAGGATCAAGCCTGGAACCATCCTCACTGCTCTACCGAGACCTTTCCCTTCATAACACTTGACATCCCTCTCAGCAGAACTGTCTCCAGAAGATTCCATTACCTTATCTTTCTTTTTAAAAAATTTTATTTATTTATTTATTTATTTATTTATTTATTTATTTATTTAAGAGAAAGAGAGTGAAAGAAAGAGCACAAGTGGGGCAGAGCAGGGAGTCTAATGTGGGTCTCAATCCCAGGACCCTGAGATTATGACTTAAGCCGAAGGCAGATAGATGCTTAACCGACTGAGCCATCCAGGCTCCCCTTACTTTATTTTTCTTTCATGATGAAAGTAACTAGAAAGTGCATGGCAATGATCAGGAGGCTCTGGAAAGTATGTCCTTTTCTCATTACTGTTTTTTTTCTCATTGTTTCTCTTTGCTCATTCAACTACGTGATCAGCACATAGGAAAGTTATGTCTGGAAAGTATGTCTTTTCCTCATTGCTGTTTTTCAATGGTTAGTCTTCTGGTCCTGATAGGTATAGTAAGGTTGAGAACTCTGGAGCCTTTGAAGGTCATAGACACTTTCCAAAATAGGCCTGACAGAGAGGAAGTCTAGATTTGTTCCTTAGGGTAGAGGACAAGCCTTTGCAGATATGAAGAGGCTGCAGACTTTGGGTCTAATAGTAACCAAAATATAACACCTTGCAGGTTTCTCATATATTATTTAATTTACTCTGTTGGCCCTGGTTGAGATTTTGAAACTGTGGAGGTCTGATGAAAAATGCCTGGATCTTCATCATTATCCAGGCCTGGCTCACATTCTGGTTCTGCCTTAGGGTGATCCTTTGATCTTTGGACAAGTAAAGTAAACTCTGTGAGCTCCCATTTCCTCATCATCTACTTTTCAGTGTTTTTCTGTGGATTAAATATAATGACATAAGAAAAATACCTCGCAGTCTCTGGCAGACCCCTGGGATTCAGTGAATATAATTTTCCACACCTTCCCTTGGGTGTAGACCTGCTTCTGCTGTTGGATAGCATAAGGCTAAACCCTTCACTGAAACCCTCGATCCCTCTGAGTCTGGTCTATAAAACAGACTCTGTAGTCCCTATCCTATAAGGATTGGGTCAGAGAACGGTTAAGGATAAAGATGCAAGAAGCATCCTAGTTCTACAACCTCAGAAAAGGCCCAAGGAAAATGATCCTTAACCTGGTGTTTTTAGAAATGATGAGTACCAGGTGTTATTGCTTGAAAGGATCTGGGGCTAGAGCAGGAGAGAGAAACCTCTCTTGATATTTTATGAGACATTAAACTGGAATGTAGGAAAGCCCCGTTCAGTTTCACCCATGATGAACAGTAATGTTAACTCCCTTTCTATTTAAAGCCAAAGATAGTGGCTTTGACAGCTAAGAGGAGGCTGCCTTGGAGCAAGAATTTCAAAATGAACCTGTTTGATAATTAGAGCACGTGCCTAGCTTGTATCACTAGGCAGGCTTGGTTCAAACACAGCCAGTTCTCCAACTGTTCAGAGTCAAAGATCCCAGGATGGATGCTGCTTGTTGCTGGGATTCTATATTCTGTGGTCTGTTTGTCTAATATGCACCAGGTATGGCACACCTGACCCAAATAGAGATAAGACCTCACATGGCACACCTCTGTTCCAAATAGAGATAGGATGTCTTTAATTGGAGGAGAAAAATCAAGGTAGAGGATGGGCCACAGAAGTGGAAGCTTTGGGAAAGTGACCAATAGTTTTCTGTGTGGGATGGGGACAGCCAGTAACTTTCTCCCCCATCTTTTGACTTGATCATTAGCTAACATGGTTGGATCCTTTTGACCCTCTTCAGAAGAGCCAAGGTTAGAGGCTACACTTTTCATTATATGGATAGTTGTGCTACAAAGTGTAAAATGTTGGATCAGTTTTCTCCTTGTATTCTGCAATCAAAACCAGGTGGCTGGCAAGCAGGTCTTGAAGATTAAGGCAGCCTGCAATTCATAGACACCAATTCATGGACATAGCAGCAGCTCAGCCCCCAGTGGCAGGTAGAATGGCTTCAAAGCTGATAAAATATGTAGTCAGCAAGTGGCATGTCGACTCAAACAAGGCTAGCTCTGCCCATTTCAGATTGCCATTATAAAGGTGAATTGTCTATATTGTGAAAGGGCGAGTGGTATTAACCTGAGGACCAGAGAGATGGCAGCTCGTGGAGAGCAGCTGGTACATAAATCTCTAGGGGCTGAGAAGCAGAAAGATACTTAATAGAAGTGTAATTGAAGGATTTCCCCCCACTATCACCACCTAAACTTAGTTTGGCTAGTGTCAATGGGAATTATTTTACTCCTACTCTGGGGCAGCACTTAGCTGCCTGTGTGTGTGATAAAGGGAATCGAGTTACAATCAGCTGCCCACACTAGAATTGACCCCCCTTCTCCTCTGTGTTCAGAAATTCTCAACACCAGGCTCATTTTGGAGGTCAAGAGAGCAGGAGCCCCAGAAGCAGCTGTTAAAATGCAAAATGATAATTGGGAGTCAGCACCCATTAGCACCACCACACAGATGGATTTATCAAATTCACTATAACCTTTCTGAGAACAAGGACTTAGGAATCTTTAAAAAGTCAGATCAAGAAAGAGCTTTAAAAAACATCTACTGTAGGTCTCATTTCATATTTGAGGAACTTAAGGCCCAGAGGGGTTAAGTGTCTTGTTCAAGGGAACCAACAAATCAGTGGCAGAGCTGGAGTTGGAACCCAGGCCTCACTGGGCATTTGTTTAGACCCAATCACCTGGTCTAAAGCCCTGTTTTGCAGTTGAGGGCACGAAGTGCCACATGTGAGAAGAGACTGTCCAAGCCTGGATACCAACCAAAGTCCCCATATTCTAGTCCAGTGGTCTGACCTTCACATCACATTCTTCCTTTCTTCACATCCCCATGGCTGGGGGCAGACAATGAAGTAAAAGGTCGATGAATAATTTGCACTTTGGCACACACTCCACCCATCAGCAAGCTTTGGGAGCCTCCTGGATACAAAGCACTTTAGCTACTTTGAGTAACGCACACTGAGGAGGGGAAGAAGGTGAGTGTATCTTAGACGTAGGGCAAACATGAAATGGTGTGGACACAGGAAGCCCTAGTCAAAGGTTATAAAAACTCCCAGGGCATGGCCTCTTCCTACCTCCCTTTCTTTACCCCATGTCCTCCTCCACCTTCTCCCTAAGAGAAAATGAGCTGGACTCAGTCATAGCCTTGGCCTCCTGGTGCGGAGAGTCTGAAGGGTAGATGATTGGCTGACAGACAGGACTGTAAGGCCTGCATTCCCTTTGGCCTTCTCTTCTCAGGTAGGGCTTAACCTGACCAGGATTTTTCCTGAGCATCTACTTACTATAGACAGGCTAATGTATACAGATAACGAATTCTCCTACTAGCTCTTACCGCAAACTCTAGAGGTAGGTGTTACCATCCCCAGTGTATAGGTAAGGAAATTTGAGGCCACACAGGCTGATTTTCTTGCCTGGAGTCAACCCAGACTTAGATGCAGACTTATCTGGTTGCAAAGTCAGGATCCGGCCATTTGGCCTCAGACCCTCTCATGTCACCAGGTAAAATTACAGGATGCAGACAGAACCTCTCCAAGTCCCACCTGGTAGCTCTTGTTTCACCTGCCTTCTCTGAAGATACCTCCCTTAACCTGAATTAATACAAAGAACTCTTTTTTCTCTCTCTCTTGGTCCCCTTTTCAGCCCTATGGAACCAGGCCAGCTGTGAACCTGACAGCTCACCATCCTGGACAGAGCAAGGGTTGTGGATGAGATGAAAGCTGCCTCGCTGGGGCAGAGGGGTGGGGCTGGAAGGTCTCCTAGGGGAGATGTTTGCTCCACTGACCACTGGCTGTCATTGCAGGTCTGGAGTGCAGCTTTGACTTTCCCTGTGAGCTGGAGTATTCCCCGCCCCTACACGACCTTGGCAACCAGAGCTGGTCCTGGCGCCGCGTCCCCTCTGAGGAGGCCTCCCAGATGGACCTGTTGGACGGGCCTGAGACAGAGCACTCCAAGGAGATGCCCAGAGGTAAGGGTAGAGGCCACCGCAAAGTGTCCTGGCTGGGCCTGGCTGGGGCTTGAATGTCCATTTCTGTTTGCAGTTTTAAGGCTTGCCTGGCCCTGCTTTCATCTGTTTCCTTTGAAACCTGCTTTTAATATCTGCACCATCTATAGGATACAGGGATCAAGCAGATCCTTTACTCTCTCTCTCACCAAGTAAAGGAAATAGGATTTTATAACTGTCTTTCACACAGGTGTAGGAGAAAGTGCTGATCTGTTTATCTATTGGGAATAGAGTTGCCAGGTAAAATTCAGGACATCCATTTAAATCTGAGTTTCTGGTGAACAATAAATGGTTTGTTAGTATATCTCATGCAATACACTTTAAAAACTATTCCAATTTCTAATTATATTAAAAAACTTAAATATAATTGAGCATCTTGCATTTTTACTTGCTAAATCTGGCATTTTTAATTTGGAAGGTATTGTATAACTGGGTTAAAAGTTAGTTTCACAGCCATTAATGATTATCCAGACTGCATGGTAGCTTTGCAAGGTACTTCCAGTAGTCCTGAGCTATTAATGAACATCCCTTTCTGAATTAGTAGGGACCAGAGAAAGTAGGACTGGATAAGTTGTGGGTGCTTGTTAAGAATTTGCTGAGTATTTAGAGATAGAGGTGGAGGCACTAAGTCCTAGTCTTGCCTTAGGGTCTCTCTGTGGCAATCTTAAAGCTTCACAATCCTTGGTTCCAGAATACTCTACTTACCCAGAATTGACAGCCTACGTTTCTGACTTGTAGGAAGAAATAACCGTTGGCTTGGTAATGGACTTACCCGAACATTCAGAGTCATGCTTCCATTTTGCAAAGCCCTTTCACCTACACTGTTTCATTGGATTCCAATTTTGTGAGAAAGGCAGGCCAGATGAGAAGGTTGAGGGCTCCAGAGAGGGGAAGCCACTTGCTAAAGATCACACAGTTTGTCTGTGCTAGTTTAGGTCTTGATGTCTGCCGTGATGAGTGCTAGATGAGGATACTTTCTACCACATTGTGTTTCTGTTTTTGCAGTGAAAGCTATGGTGACAGCCTACCTTGGGCCTGGGTCTAGGGGGCAATTATCTCAGGCTCAGGCTACTGCGAATCAAATGGGGACTGAGCTCAATTAAGTTCTGGGTGAGGTTGGAGGTGGCACAGAAATAGCTGATGCCCTCAGGCTGCCTCAAACCCTGAACTCTGAGCCTCTCCCAGGCTGACCTTCTTTCTGTTTTTATGGCATTTTGGAATTGCTTGACCTTATTTTATATTTTGAGCTGTTTTCACCTGGATACTGATGCATATTGCCCTGGGTAGGGGGTTAGTGATGTGTGTAGGTGAGTGGCTCTTAACCATATACTGCATCTGAATCTACTGGAGAATTTACACACAGTACTGAGATGATGATTTGATGGATCTAAGATGGAACCTGGAAATCTGTATATTTTTAAATTTTATTATAAAATGTAGCATTAATCTGTGTGCAAGATAGACCATGTGTGCATGGGTTAATGATTACAGCAAAATCAACATTTGTGTTCTCATCACCAAGAGGAAGAATTTGCATGTTGTCAGCCCATTTACAACCTCTTCTGTCGCCTGCCTAGGTCCAGAATCCCTTTCTTCCCTCAGAGATAACCATGATTCTATGTTCATCGTTCATTTGCTTTTTCTCATGGCCTCATGAGAGGCTACTTACATATGTAGCCCCAAACAACTTATCATTGAGGTTTGTAAACTGCTACATAAATGAGATGGTGCCTTTGATTTGTGATTTGTCCATTTTGACGTACATAGCTGCGGTTCATTTGGTTTTCGATCACTGTGTGAAAATACCACAATTTATCTCTCCTACTGTCCTTAGACATTTGGATTGTTTCTACGGTTTTGCTGTTACCAACAGCACTCCTATAAGCATTTTGGCACATGGCTTTTGGTGCCTGTGCTTGTCCAAGAGTTTCCCTAGAGTAGAGAGTAGGAGTAGAATTGCTGGGCCATAGGGTAAAGCTTCCATTTCAATAGATAGTGCCAACCTATTTTCCAAATGGTGGCACTAAGTTATACCCCCACTAGTGAGGTGTTAGCATTCCTCCCTGGGACTTTACATCTTCACTAGTACCGGATATTGTTAGACTAGGTCATTTTTGTCCATTTGGTGGATGCAATCCAGTATTTCTTCAGACCTTTAATTTCCATGAGACTCTCTCACTCCCCCCCCCTTTTTTTAAATGTTTTTAGAAGCTTCTCAGGTGATCCTGAGGCATAGCTAGGTTTGTTATACTCTTGATGTAGATCTCCTTGCACACTTAATCCCATTCTACCTAGGGATGGTTCCAGAGCCCAATTCCCGGCCTCAAGAGGCAGTCCTGGCAGTACCTGCATTTTGGTCTTTGTAGGTTTTTTATTTGATGACTGTTGACCTGTGAGTATGGTTCAGTGAGATCAGAAAAGAAGGACAAGTAGCAATTGTTCACAGACTTTATAGGAGTCAGGCTTTATAAATTTGAAAGTTGGTGCTTTTTACATTTTTAAACAATTTTGAAAAGAGTGCCAATAGATTGCACGTTGCCACTCTCTGACCTGTTTCTCCTCCTTGATCTGCTGTCTTGTGATCTCTGGCATCTGCATATTACCCTGAGTACTAGGAGAAAAACAAAACGAAGAAGAACATGAGGGAATTAAAAAATAAACACTCACTTCTCAGTATTCCTGAGTGTGGAAATCTATCCACGCCTTTATGTTTTTGCAAAGCTGAGTCCCAAGGGCCAGTACCTGCCCTGAATACAAACCTTTTCCCATTAGTTGAATCAGTCAGGACTGGAATACTCATATTGTAGTGAGTACTGCCAACTTCCGTCTGCCTGAAAAACATTCTGTCTAGCATGGTCATTTGTCACATCACTAAGAATGATGATGTGAACAGCCATGACAGAAGCCACTGTAGATACACCAGCCCACTTCATCAAGTTCTTTAGTGAGGAAACACATGCAAACACCACTTGAGGGAATCTCACCGCTGTTAGAAACTGGTATTTCTTTTTCCTGAAGTCTAAAAGAGAGATCTGTACTCACATCGGTCTGAGAAACAAGGGACTAGCCTCCCAGCCTTTGTAGGAACACTTCTGGCAATTCATGGAGAGGTGCTCAGAGCTTCTAGTAATGGGCTGCTCATTGCTTTTTGCTTCAACTAATTATATCCATACCTGTTCCCTGAAGTAGGGTTGCTCCTTATGAAGCAAGATGATGTATCTGAATGTTTCTTGATCATCGGGGAATGAGGTGAGGGTGAAAGGAGAGATGACATGCCCAATTTGCATAGCACCAAAGCAAGGACCTACATCTCAGTCCTAACTGCCAACTCTTTGGAGTCTCACTTACTCTGTCATTTCGGCAGAGGGATGCTAGTGGTAGAGATAAGAAGGAGTAATGGGGTGCCCTTTAGGGTAGTGTAGTCAATAGAGATTTTTTTAAAACTCAACATTTATTGGTTGGATGGTATTTAGACTCTATTGCAATATTTCTTGTCAGGGAATACAGAAAGACCAGAAAAAGGCAGTGAGATAATACCAATCACAGATAATGAACTGTAAGAGTATAAATTCTGAATGATTTTAATTTATAGCCCCTGTAGCTGAGAATAATAAGGAAGATACAATTCAGAGCAGCAAGATAATAAAAAGTGATGATCTGATGGAACACAATATTATAAATTAATAAAATCTTGAGGAATCGTCAGGTTGAGGCATTCTGTGACTTTTTAAGAAGTGCCAGGGGCCTGTTTGACATCTACTACTTCCGATGTTTTGGAATATAGTCACATTTTTCTTTTCCAGCAAGATAAGATCCTAGTCTCCAACAGAAACACTTGCTTTCAAATGGAAAACAGATTAGCAGCAGCTCTTCCCCTAAACCCCTCCACCAACCCTCAGTCATAAGTATACCCAGGAAGAATGGGAGAAGACTCAGCTGGGAGAGGCTGACCTCCTTCCTGTATCAGCTCAGTTCTCTTCCAGAGAACTGATTTTCAAGTCATTGTTTTGGTTTGGTTTTTGTCTTCTCTGACTGACTTATTTGGTTTAGTATTATACTCTCTAGCCATATGATTTTTTTCAAATGTGAAATTTAAGAAACAAAACAAACAAGCAAAGGAAAATATAAGAGAAAGAAACCAAGAAATAGACCCTTAACTATAGAGAACACACTGATGGTCACCAGAGGGGAGGCTGATGGGGGAATGGGTGAAAAAGGTGATGGGGATGAAGGAAGGCACTTGCGAGGAGCTCTAGGTGATGTATGGAAGTGTTGAATCACCATATCATACACCTGAAACTAATATAACACTGTGCCTTAACTATACTGAAACTAAAACAAAACAAAACAAAACAAAAAAACAGATGGCTTGGTTTTCAGAAGGCTGAGAAACATTGTCCTAGAGTTCTGAAATGGCTAATGATGCTGCCACAGCTAACAAGGGTACTGTAAGCCCAAAGTGGGGTCATTCAGATTTTGAGTCCACTCCTGTTATAGGCCTTTTGCATTAGTTTCTTTTAGCTGTTGTAATGAATAAATACAACCTGGGTGGCTTAAAACAACATAAATTTACTTTATCCCAGTTCCAGAAGCTAGTAGTGTGGAATCAAGGTGTGATCAGGGGTGGTAGCTTCTGGAGGCTCTGCAGGAGTATGCATTCCGTGCCTGGTTACCTAGCTTCTGGTGGCTGCTGGTATATCAGTGCTCCTTTGCCTGTAGATACATCAGTCCAATCCCTGCCTCCAACTCCACATGGCATTCTCCTCAAGTCTTAGATCTGTCACTTATAGGCTCATATGTCACTGGATTTAGGACCCACTGTAAAAGCAGCGTAATCTCATCTCAGGATCCTTAATTACATTTGCAAAGACCTTGTTTCCAAATAAGATCACTTTCATAGGTACCAGAGATTAGGGCCTGGACACATCTTTTGGGGACCATGGTTGAACCTACTACACACTGATTTTTCTCCCTATGTGTGTGGATTGGCTTGTGGATCTTATGTGTCTCTCCCTGTGCTTGTGGGCTTTTAGACCCTTTCAGAACTTAGATTAGGTGATTTCAGAGAAGCTCAGATTAATACCGGCATTTCTTCTCCTTCCTTTAATTCCTTCCCCTGCCCCAAGGGTTTGAAAAAGTCTGTTCTTAAAAGTCTGAGCACTTCTCAGATTGGCTCTATCCTAGGAGTAGCTAGAACCTGGTAACTGGACCACATTTTGAGCTGCAGGCACCATGCTGATGGACAGTTTCCCTCAGGGTACATCCCCCTCTGCACCCATAGTCACTGGGGGCTGTAGCTGGTGGACTGAGCAGGCTAGGGGTCTCATGCTCTGACTTGAACCTTTGTGGTATTGCCAAGCAACTGGAGGGATGAAAGTCTGCCCAGAACTTCCTCTTTCACCCAGCGGAACTTGTCATTAGCCACCCATTTCTACTGCTCTCGGGCTTCGTTGGCTAACCAAGTGGGACCTCATAAATTAGCCTCTTCAGTGGTTGATAACCTACATGTGCGTAGTTTACAGCTCTTTCCAAAGAGGAAGTTCCACAGGTGAAGACAGGGAGGAGCTGGAAGGACAGGCTGTCAGGGAGATAGAGCTGGGAGGAGCTCCAGCACTGGAGCATCATTGATAGCACACCCTGGAAGCACCCCTCCTATCTCCGGTGTGTGGTGTTGTAGAGGTGAAATGTGCTAATGCATGCTTAAAGTCAGCTGCTTCCTGCCCACAGGGTTTAGTGGTCACCTTTAGGGTGACCTGGTTCATGGGACAGTCAGTAATTACTCACCTCACTTTGGATAAGCACCCTCTAGCAAAGACCTCTGGTTTTAGGGTGTTGAAGCTGAAAGAGTGGTCAGGAGAGAAAGGCAAACTGGGATAGAAAAGAAATACAATTGGAGTGACATATACACATACACATACACACATTCACACAGGTACACACATCCCCCAGGACAGGACAATGATTTTTTTTCTTTTCATTTGTTTCAAACAGAATGATCTAAAAGGAGATTGTCTATGCAAAGCATTCTTGGCCTCCAGCCCTGAAGAGCTCCCTTCCTATGCTACTTGCTCTGTCTACTATGAAGTTGCTTTTTTAAGGCAGTGGTCTCTAAACTTTATTATATGCCTCATCAGTAAACTATTTCTGACCATGCACCCCTACTAATGTATATATTTGATATATATAATATATTCAAGCTAGGCAGGCCTAGCTCTTATAGTATCTCTGACTCATAAGTTTCAAAGATCCTTTAGGGTCTTTCTCAGACTCTATATGGTTTAGAGAAGAAGAAAATAACTTTCTTGGGCCAAGTGCTACTAATAATACAAACTCAACCCTCAAGAATCAAAAGATACCTTTCTCTGTAGACTACCTGACAGACTTAAGGAACAGTTGCAACTAAGTGTTTCCTATTGGGTTATCTAAAAAACTATCTTGGTGGTGTTTTTCATGATGGCGAAAAACTGGAAATCATTTAAACACTCAAACAATGAGGAATTAGTTAAATAAAACATGTTATTTCTAGATGACTGAATTGTCGATGGTTTATATTTTCTTCTGTTTGCTTTGGTGTTTTTCAAACTTGAGTTCATGAACATGCATTACCTTTATGATAAGATAAAACATGCTTTTTTTAATACAAGGGGATCAAAAATTCTCATTTGAGGCTATGTTCTATTGAATTATTTTAGATTTTTGGGAGGAAGAATAAAAAAGCATGTTAAGCATTTTCTGCCACAACAACCATCAAAAAAGCCAACACTGCTGACTATGGTGGGATAGACAAGTAGACAGACAAGCAGGTTGCTTTTCTGCCTGCCTAGATATCATACATTCACATTATCCTACAAATATAGGGCACCCCCACACCACCCTTTTTCTGCTTGACTTGTCATTGAAGGGTGGATAAGGATAACCATGGAAACCAAATGTGCATCAGGTTCAAGAATGGGTAACAAGTGCATCATTGTAAGCAGGAGTGGCATATTCTATTTCAGTTGAATTTTTGTCTGTTCAGACATATGAGAAGGGTTCAGGGTAGTCATTCCTTTCATTTGAGCTAACTTCTCATCATAGTAATTTGCTGGGGGGATTTGTAGTCTCTTGTCCATGCCCCTTTTCTGGAACTCATCATGAGAGGCCACATTAGTTTTCTGGTGCTGCTTGCAGAAATGTGTCCCTCATCTCCTGAGCAATGAGGTCATTGGGCCTTGAATTCTGACCCTTGAGAAAACCCTTCAACAAGCTGTGACTTGTGATTCTTTCATTTTAATGAGATTCTGGTGTCAACCTGGCAACACTTGAGCTCCAGAGGGGGACTTGCCTTAGTGAGCCAGAATACTTTCAGGGTGTCTGTAAAGTCCTCTCTGTCAGGACAAGCCTCTCCCACAGTATTACCTCTGCCTTTTAAAGAGCCTTTATTGAGAAGAAATGGATTGTGGTTGGTGAAGATTATGCACCCCTTTATTTGAGCTTAATAGCCCTGCCTACAGGGCATGAAGAGTAAGAAAGAAGGACAAGTGTTGGAGGGAGAAGGGCTCTCCATCTCAGCTCTAAAGGATGTCACTTTACCTCTGCACCCCTTGGGTTCCTAATCTGTAAGGTAAAGGTCTTGGACTGGACTGTCACTAAGGCTATTCTTGCTCCGATATGAGACTGGGGAGTAAGCATATCCACTGCAAATGATGGCCATGTACCTGGTACAAATCTGTGAGCCACAGATATCCCCATTATCCAAAATTTAGTCATGGCTCCTGGAAGCTATACAGCTCCATGGCTCAAGTCATTCTTTGGGCCATGGCATCAAGATGGGAGTACTGACCCTAGAAACTTTTGTGGCACCATGGAGGAAAGAAAGAGTACCTCCTATATCTATTAGCAATTAGATGAATTTGTCAGGTTGGCTCCTTGGGGCTGGTGATCCTGAGGAGTATTCACAGCATAGGACTTTGGGCTAGTGTAACATAAAATGATGACCACCCAGAGAAGTCCTAATTCCTGGAAACTGTGAATATGTTATCTTATAGGGCAAAAGGGACTTTGCAGATGAGATTATTCTGGATTATATGTGTGGGCTTAATGGAATCACAGGGGTCCTTATATGTGAAAAAGGGAGGCAAGAGGATCAGAATCAGAGCACATGTGATGATGGAGGCAGTGGCCAGAGAGAGACAGAGATTTGAAGATCACTATGTGTTAATGTGTATCAATTTTTCAATTTTTTGAAACATATATTTCTTCATTTCTTAAGCTAACAATTGGTAAACCCCTACTGAATTCAGGGCATTGCAGATTAAAATCGAAGTCAGGGGGATGTCTAAAATCAAGGGGGGTTCAGTTCCATGTAAAGCAGCAATACAGCTGCTACTGGCCCTGAAGGTAGAGGAAGAGGTCATGAGAGAAGGAATGCTACCAGCTTCTAGAAGCGGAAAAGGCAAGAAAGTGAATCCTCCCTTGACTCTCATCTAGAAGGAAGGCAGCTCACCAACCCATGTTAGGCTTCTGACCTCCAGAACTGTAGGATAATAAATGTGTATTATTTTAAGCCTCTAAGTTTCTGGTAACTTGATACAGCAGCAGTAAGAAACTAGTATCACTGGTCTTAACCACGTTTGGAGGAAAAGTGATGGTCTTGGGATATGATTCTAGGGAGGACAGGGCTCAGAGGACTGAGAGACAGGTCTTAGAGACACATTTCCTTCTAGAGACTGTAGATGTTTTCCGATGAGTAATCGTTGGAGGGCAGTCTGCAAACTGCTCCCCTCCACTGGGAATAGAACAGACATCTCTGTGCACCAGAAATGGAACAGAAATAGCAGCAGCAGGAGCTGAGGCTAGAAGTGGCAGCCTGACGTGGCAGATGTTCTACGAGTCTGGCTCCTGTGGGTAAGAAGGACTGAGGGTACCTGGGGCAGGAGCCTGGAGAGGCTCATTTTTCAAAATGGAATGAGCTGAGATGAGGCTGCCTTACCCATGGAAGGAAGCTGTGATGTTTCCCAGGACAGTTTCTGCGAAGCTCCTGTGTGAGATGGCTGGAGGAGGCAGTGAAGGCACACTCCAGGGACCAGCCCTTAGGTCTGCCCCATATGAACTGGCAAGAGCTACAGTCTGCAAAGTACTTTTTCACCCATCATCACATCTGATTCTCACAACACGGCAAGATGGACACTGTTAGCATGACTAAATGTATATAGATTGGTATTGAGTCTAAATAGTAAGCTTCAAAGGGAGGAAACGAGGTCTTTCTCATTCACTGTGATGTCCCAAGAACCTGGCCCAAGGCCCAATATAAAATAGATGTTCATTAAGCATTTCTTGACCCACAGATGGGAGCTTAGAGAAATGAAGTAAATTGCTCAAGTCTACAAAGCTGGTACATGGCAGAGCCAGATCTGGAATTCCAATTTTTGAACGTCAAATCCCATGTCTTTTCCATTATACCCAACTGGTCCTAAAACACAATGTTTCCCAGGGCCTACTACTGTGTGAGACTCACTCATTAAAGGTCTGGCGGTACATTCAGCTCATGACATTGACCACATGCCAGTGATTCCGGGGAGGCACTCTCAGTTCTATGACACAACTAGGTTATGCTCACTGTGGTGTCTGATAAAGGCAGCATCTTCACAAGGGTCTTGGGAAGCCCACTCTCTCTCTCTCTATCTTCTCTGCAGGTGGCCAGAGTGAGGGGTGCTGCCTGAGGCCAGCACAGCATGAAGCTTGCTGTCCAGGCTACACGGTGATGCAATTAGTGTAAGAAGGTGGAATCAGGTTATTGCACCAGTGCTGCCCTTTAGAAATGGAAGGAGCACTGAGCTGGGTGTAGGAGTGGGAGGCCTGCCCTTGGCTAACATGTGAGCTCATGCTTCAGTTTTTTAACTGGTAAATCGAGTAGGTAGGACAAGATAATCTCTAACAGTATAGGAACCTGTCTTTCTGACTTCCTTATTTCTTCTTCTTAAGAACCTTTTATTAGTGGAGTTTTTAGCCTCACTGATTTCTATATATCAAATGATTCAGATAAGATACATCTTAAAGAAATATGGGCTCTGCTTAAGAAAAGTCATGAACTGCTCTGAATTTATGCTTGAAAAGAATTGAAGGAAAGCCAGGGTCTTGCAAAGAGAAATAAAATAAAATTCTCTTGAATGGGGATAGCAACAGTGTAATTCTACTTAGAGTGGAAAGATAATCTTTACTCATCCAAGATGGAGAAAGACTGGTTCAATGTAAGTTGTAGAGAGATCTGGGGGTCATTATACCCCTGTGGCCGTCTTTCCTGACTTGTTATAAAAATCAATGGAAATAATGCATGAGAAACTCTGTAAACAGGAAAATGACATAGGAGAGTAATATATAGCCCAGTCTGACAGTAGTTATCCCAGTCACACAACCTGAAATAAAGGGTTCAGCTCTGTCTTGATTTAAGAATCTTGACCCTAAAAGATAGGAGGTTTATTAATCCCAGGTATCCATGTATAACATCTCTAGGGGTATTTTTAAACTTAGGACTTTTGGGACATGAAAACAAATGTGCTAAGAATGACTGAGCCCTCTCTAGCAATGATAACCATGCACATTTGCAAACGGAATTGCAGTAGATTCTGCAGAATGCATGGGGGTTCAGATTTCAGTGTCCAAATCTCCCCACTTAAGGATTATTAAGAATCTTTAAGATGGGTGACTACAATAGTAGTCCAGATTATTTCCTTCTAAAGCATTATGATCTATTTTGATTCTTTCCACTTTTTGCTTTAGGATTTTTAGTACTAATTAGTAGTCATGCTTGATCAAAACACACTTGTTGGGTATCAGGTCTTTCTTAGTTGATTTTATTATTTAGAAATATGCTTGATGCCAGGTTTGTTTTGTTAACGAAACTGGTTACATGCATGCACAGTGTGGCAGCCCTCTGTTTCTCTGTTACAGAGTACCCTGGCTCATAGCTATATTCTCTTTGGCAACTATCTTCTCTCTGATATGATCAGCATTCTCCAAACTGGAAGCAATGGAAAGGGCATTTGAGATATTATGCTGGCAATAAGGAATGATTTATTCTTTATAAATGAAATGAGAGTGATCAAAACTGAGAGTGCCTAAAATGGGAACGGTCTTCTCATAAAGTAGATAGACATTAAATTCACTTCTGTAACAATGGCATAAGATGCTCCTTCTTAATACCCTCATCTGCAATATTGCTTGGACTGCACAAATACAAAGTATTATCAAGATATCAGTCATTGCTTTTAATTCTAGGAAACAAATTCTGGGTTGTTAGAGGCAAGGTGGAAGGGGGAATGGGGTAACTAGGTGATGGGCATTAAGGAGGGCACATGATATAATGAGCAGTGGGTGTTATATGCAACTGATGAATCACTGAATTCTACCCCTGAAACTAATAATAATTTTTTGAAAAGATGTTATTCATTGGATTATATATTCCCCCTCTCTTAAGAATTCTTTTTTTTAAAAGACTTTTATTTATTTATTCATGAGAGATACAGAGAGAGGGGCAGAGACATAGCCAGAGGGAGAAGCAGGCTCCCTGCAGGTAAACCGATGCAGGACTCAATCCCAGGACCCCGGAATCATGACCTGAGCCAAAGGCAGATACTCAACCACTGAGCCACCCAGGTGCTCCAAGAATTCTTTTTTTCTTCACAACATCTACAACTCTGGAAGCAGAATAGGGAGGATCAGCAGGATTGGCTGTCACAAGGACTGGAAGAAGGCTTCACCTACCAATAAAGACAGATTCAGACATGTTGACCTTTTGCGTGACACAGATATAAGGAAAAATTTGAGAAAAATTGCTTGTTAGAGAAACAAGAAAGTTAGACGAATTCTTGAAGTCCTCTGCTCCATGAGGAAATAAATAAAATAAAAGCCCTGCATGCTAGAAAAATCAACTGAGTCAATTGGCTTCTTTATCCCTGGGGTCAAAGGCAAGACAAGAAATCAGTGTCCTTCAGAAAGGAACTAGATGCCTAGATCAAGTGAAAGAAGGATTCTGAAGGAGTCCTGAGTCTTTCAGAGGGATTTAGAAATTGAGTTTCTGCAGGAAATCTAATTAGTAATACTCTTCCCAACATTCTCACTAACAGCAGCAGCAGCAGCCTACAACTTATTTTTAATTCATGCTTCCATAAATGCATGAGTAAAATCAATGAGCCCATTTACTCTGAAAGGGGAAAGAAAAAATAATGTGAGCATAGAGGAGAGACAACCAAAGGACATGAAATTGATAACGAGCTTTCGTGTGAGCATATTTATTGGACCAGCTCAAGATTAAGGATTTGGCCTTCACTTAGATGATCTAGAATTGAGGGAAGGAAAGGCAACAGGAGTCCATGTTCAGGTACCAGCTAGACTATATGACATTTCTATGTGAATTAGAAAAAACTTGCTTTCTCTGGGTGAAGAATTAGGAAAAGATGCCTCCTCTGGATAGATCCAGTGAGTGCTAGAACTCATAGCTTGAGAAGAGAGCATAAGCTGAATTTCAGCCCTACTTGTTCACTCACTCAACATATTTGTGTAGGGCACAAATCACCCAAGTGTGTATAATGACCCTAGTAATGTTTATTAAAGGCTTACTTTATGCCAAGCACTTATCATGCTTTGCTTTATATGATCTCACAATAACCCCATAAAAAAGTTTCAGAAACATGAATATCCATGTTTCAGACTATAGACTTATAGAAGTAAGGTAAGGCAAGACTTCCAGCCATGGCTAAGTGAAGAGACTGGCAAATTATTTCCCCAAAAAGCAATGATAAAGATGGACAAAATTGATGAAAACAACCATTTGAATGCTCTGAAAAATTGAATGTAACGATCTGAGAAGCATTTGTGCTTAAGAAACTGATGAACTTCTGTCTTCCCTGCAGAGTGTGGTTGCAGATAAGATCCAGGTGAGAACCATGGGAATCAGTGGCATTCTGATCTGGTGCTTTCTCCTGTCACCAACTCTGTCTATAGAGAGGTCCTGCCAAAGCAGGATAAACCATGAAGACCAACAACTTCTATGCTGCCGTGGAAGGTGACTCACTATATTTGGAGCAGTATTGTAGGTTAAAGTCATAATCTGTGATGCAGCTAGCTGGAGACTCTATCATGGTCAGGGCCGGTATATTCATGATTAAGACTATGTGTATTCCCAATGGAGATGGGGAAAGGTCCAAGCTATCCATAGCCTTCTAGCTCCTCCTTAGAATCTACATACATGCAGAAGATACATCAGCATCCTGAGCATTTAATGCACTCCCATACCCACACACTGGAAAAATACTTGTTTACTCACTCAACATATTTGTGTAGGGCACAAATCACCCAAGTGTGTATAATGACCCTGTTAATATTTATTAAAGGCTTACTTTATGCCAAGCACTTATCATGCATTGCCTTATATGATCTCATCTTATAAGATTTCAAGATCTTAGAAGTTTTACTGGTTCAAGGTGTTTGAGCACATCCTCTGTCTGAATATTTGCAGACCACTAAGCTATACATGGATGAAGCATAGGAAGCCAGGCTTAAAATTAAAAGCAAAACACTGAAACAATGGCAAGAACAACAATAGCAACAACAAAGCTAGAATAAGACATCATAAGGAGAGAAAGCCATTTATCAATATCCCTCATGAACATAGATATGGAGTCCATAAAAAAAATACTAGCAAACAAAATTCAGCAACAAATGGAAAGGACAGTACTGTGATCAATTGGAACTTATCCAGGAATGCAAAGTTGGCTTAATATCCATAAAACAATCAGTATAATTCATACACCATATTAATAAGACTAAGAACATCAACCATAAGACCACCTCAGTAGACACAGAAAAAGCATTTGGCAAAATCCAACATCCACTGATGATAAAATCTCTTTACAAACAAGGAAAAAAGGGAATTTCCCAAACCTGATAAATAATATCTATGGAAAAATCCACACCTAACAACATATATAATAAAAGATTGAAAGCTTTCCCTTAAGATTGGGAGCAAGGTAAGGATGTCTGCTTTCATTACCTCTGTTCAACAATGCACCTAGCCAGCACAATAAAAAAAAGAAAAAGAGAAATATGAAGGAAGGAAGGGAGGAAAGGAGGGAGAAATGAAAGGTATACAGCTTGAAAAGGAAAAAGTGTAATTTTCTTTATTAGCAGGTTACATAATCTTTTATTTAGAAAATCCAAAATAATTCACAAAAAAAACCAAAAAGTAATAGAACAAATAAATGAATTGAGCAAGATTACAGGATACAAAATCAATATGAATCAGTTATATCTATTGTATAACAACAAACAAAAATAAAATTCTCAGAAGGAAATTAAGAAAACAACTCAAACGATGAAAGCATCAAACAAGAAGAAAATACTCAAGGCTAAATTTAACAAAGGAAGTGTCAACTTTGCACACTAAAAATTATAGCATGTTGCTGAAAGAAATCATGGATAATATAAACAAAAAGGAAGATACTAGATTTTCATGGATTGAAAAACTCAATAGTGTTGAGATGGCATTTCTCACCAAATTTATCTGTAAAGTCAATGAAATCCCTAAGTCCCAACAGCCTCTTTTTTTTTTTTTTTTACTTTTTTGGTAGCCTAAAATTTATATGAAAATGTAAAGGACCTAGAATAGACAAAACAATTTTATAAAGGAGGGAGAAAGTGGAAAAATTTGGAGGATTTCTGCTATCTGATTTCAGAACTTATTATAAGACCAAATTAATAAAAATAATGTAATATTGGGTCAAGGAAAGGCTATACATCAGTAGAACAGAATGGAGAGTACAGAAATAAATCCTTACATTTATCATCAGTTGATTTTTAACAAAGGTGCCTAGACAATCTGATGGGGGAAAAGATAGCCTTTCAGCAAATAGTGCTGGGATAATTGGCTATCCCTATACAAAAAACTAAACTTAGACACTCTGTATACAAAAAATAAACTCTGTATACAAAAAATAAACTCAAAATGAGTCAGAGACCTAAATGTAAGAGCTAAAACTATACGGTTTCTAGAAAAAAATAGAAATCCTTATGACTTTGGTTGGAAAAATAGTTCTTAGAAATGATACTAAAATCATAATCAATAAAAGAAGATAGAGATCTAAACTTTTCTACTAAAAGACATCATTGAGAAAATGAAAGAACAAACCACAGACTGGGAAAAAATATTTGCAATCACATATTATATAAAGGACTTATATCTGGAATACATAAATAATTCTTATAATTCAATAATGATTAAAGCCCAATTAAAATTGTGAATCACATCATCTTAGTAAGAATTAAGATAATGTACTACAGCTCTTTTTGGCACAGCATCTGGCATGTAATAAGTACTTAGTAAATGGCAAGGATAGCTATGATAAAAAATACTAATTTGAGGAGTCACATGCATCCCAAAGTTTATAGCAGCATTATCTGCAATAGCTGAATTATGGAAATAGACCAAGTGTCCATCAACAAATGAATGGATAAAGAAAATGTGTTATATACATACAATGGAATATTACTGAGCCATCAAAAGAATGAAATCTCGCCATTTGCCATGACCTGAATGGAGTTAGAGAGTATTATGCTAAGTGAAATAAATCAGTGAGAGAAAGACAAACACCATATGATTTCATTCATATGTGGAATTTAGGAAACAACAAATGAGCAAAGGGGAAACAAAGAGGGAGAGAGATAAACCAAGAAACAGACTATTAACTATAGAGAACGCACTGATGGTCACCAGAGAGAAAGGGTGGGGGAGATGGGCAAAACAGGTGAGGGAGATTAAGGAGGGCACTTGTGATGAGCATGAAGTGATGTATGGAAGTGTTGCATCACTATATTATACACCTGAAACTAATATTACACGTATATTAACTAATGGGAATTTAAATAAAAACTAAAAAAAAAACCCCAGTTATTAATATTTTGTAAATGAACCAGCTGAATTCTGAAGAAGGTGAAGAACTTGCTTCAGGACACTCAGGCTGCAGCTTGCAATGCCCAAGGAGGTTTTAGAAAATTGCACTGGGCTAGTGAAAGGTGCTTCTCTGAGACATCTCTTCATTCAAAGGGATGGAGCCTCCACTGTTTTCCTGTTCCATCAAATTCTGCTGGTAAGGGAGGCTGGCAGAGAGGGAGAGGGAGAAGCAGTCTGCCTTTAGGGGCAACTTTTATGGTCTTACAGTTCTCCTCTCTCCTGATTTTCATTAGTATTTAGATGTTATTCTTGTTGACATTGTTTGGAATAGAGAAAAATATGCAAACTACTTTAGATACCCATTAACAGGGACTGGCCAAATTAACTAAAATTTAATTACTCAAGTAATACATTCTTATTGTGAAAAAATTTTAGGCAGATTAAGTACTTACATGGAAAGCTATTGATATATAGTCAAATGAAAAATGTAGGTTGTAAGACAGTATGCATGTTATGGCCTCATTTTGTTTTGTATGTCTTTATTTAGACATGGAAAATATTCTGGAAGCAAATAGATCAAACCAGTATTACCAGTTATTTCTGGAGAGTGGAATTTGGCTGGAGAGGCAAAAGGAGAATGCACATTTTTATCAGATTTTTTTTCACATATTTCTTTTGTAATTAAAAACTAAAGGAAAGAAATATAACAGTTTAATATGTTTTTATTTAAAAATCCTATTTGCTTTCCATTAAAAAAAAAGAAATAAGGTGACTTACTTAAAGTCATACAGCTAGTAAATGGCATGTTTAGGATTTGAACTCAGATCTGTGCCTTCTCCATAATATCATCAATATCAAAAAAATATATATCATCAATATCATCATCCTTCAGATGAGAAATTAGAAAGCATTTCCTAAGCATAATGCTATGAATCACTGAGTCAGTTATCAAAAGAAGTCTCAGACTTTCCTGTTATGGGAGACTTTGAATAGTGCATTATGGTCTGAAATGGTTCAGGAAGGTGATAGAGCCTTTAGAAGAAGCCTTTAGAAGTGACTCCTGGCAGCCCCTTGCTGATTCTTCTGTGATTTGACAAAATAAGGAAATACCGTTCCGTTGATAGCATCAAATTAGGTAGCAAACTTTCAAAGCAGTCGTGGAAAAAGGAATCCTAGAAACGACCATCTAGTAATTCAATTCCTGTTAAAATAGTGGAACAAATATTAAGAGGAAAAAAATACTATCTAGGATAATGGAATTATGAGCAATAAGCATTATGGGTTTTAAAAGAACAAATCATGCCAGACAAAGTTGATTGCTTTTTTGATTAGTAGACTAAGGGAATAGAGTAGATGTAATATATCTTTATTTTAGCAAAAGGTTTGATAGTGTCTCATGAAATTTTACTCAGGAAATTAATTGAAAATGGCCTAGAGATGAGCACTGTTGCGTGAACTTCAGCATGGTGGCAAGATAGCAGAAGGGAATGAGAAACGGCGATGCATCATAGTGGGGAGATGTGGGGCAGGGAGGTTCAGGTCAGGGATCAGTTCTATTTAATTATTTCATTACTTCTCAGGAAGAAGAGGAGGCTGCTCTTACGTGAGTGAAATTCATAGTATAGCTTATCTGTGTGCTTTGATGAAAAAAATCCTGGAAAGGCCAGCACATCTACCTGGTTTCCAGTCCCAGGTATAGCCTTGTTCTGGGTCCTAAGAGAAGCTGTATGGAGGCAAACAATATCATGTGGTCCCAAATGAACTTGAACTCTAATTCTGAACAATGAGGTGGATGTAATCACCTTAGTCAAGAGTCTCACCTATTCTTGTCATCATGCTCTTAGCCTGCCTAGGTCCCCTTGCAACCTCCAATGCCTGGGAGCCCTCCAACACTCAACCCTATAGTTAACTAGTTAGTACCTACTATGTGCCAGGCCCACACCTGATATAAAAGATATAAGATGTACTAAATACATGAGACATACAGCTCCTGGTTTAGAGTAGGTAGTGAACTGGTAGTGATCATTGTTGTAGTCAAGCTCAAACAACATTCTGTGGAAAAACCAAGGAGACTGAGTAGCATTAGATGGGAGATAAGGGGTGTTTGGGAGACCAGCTTCAAAGACGAAGTGATATTTGACCAAGGGCTGAAAGGAAGGGTAGAGTTTTTGTATAGGATGGGGAAGGAAAGGACAGTCCAGAGCCAAGGATGGAGGCTACTGCACAACCCTGAAAAAGTTACTGAAGCTCTGTAAATGATCCACAAAACTCTAATAGTCATCATATCAGCCCTAAACGGTGTTGTGAGGATGCAGTATTGTCTGTATAGAATATAGACCTGTGTAGAGCACAGAGTAGAGGTTCAACAGCCAGAAGCCATGATGCTGCTGCCGCAGATGGTGGAGACAAGGGGTGAGGTGGGAGGGGTTGTGGTGGGACAGGAGGACAGAAAGATAGGTTTAAGTCAACTTGTGAATAAAGACCTTAAAAGTCACATTAAGGAATCCAGACTTTATAAGGTGCACCATAGGAGGACATCAATGGGTTTATAAACAGAGGGGTAACTTGGCCAGGTCTTGTTTTACCAAGACCATTCTGATAGTGATGAAGGAAAAATATGTGGAAAAAGCTGCAAAACCAGGCCAATGAAGAGGCTACTCAAATGCAGAAGATCCAAACCAGGGCAGTCACCTTGGGAATAGAAATTAGGCTGTGAATATGAAATGAGTCTTGGTAGCTGAAGAAAAGGGAACCAATATCAACTTAATTGTATATTTTCAGCAACTGTATATTCAGTAATGCCAGTATCTCAGAAATAGAGCTCAGAAACAGAAATAGCAGATCGTAAGTTTGGGTTCTTATCATCCTACAGAAAGTTTCTCTGGACTTACACAAATCAAGTGTCTGAAGTACATCAGGAAGGCCATTCTCACCATTGCTATCTTTGTCTATAAAAGTGAAGTCTTATTAAGCTGACCCTGAGCTCTCTCTCCCAGCATTCAGAAACATTGGCAGCAGAAGCACTATTTGTAAGAGAAACATTTCTGGAAGTTTCCCCTGGGGGAGAAGAGGAAATCTTATACTAATCAGGAAGAAGTAAACGAGGAACCAAGAAATCAAGGCAGTTCCTGGAGATAACCGTCCTTTCTTTCCCCTTTCATTTTATTGGTTCAGTTTAACAAAGAAACATTTTTCAAAAGTCCTTCTCAAGTGTGTCCAGCATGGAGCCAAACATTTCCTTTTTTTTCTAATTGGCGTATAGGCAAATATGAGAGAGAAGCATTATAAATACTCTAACCTGAAACATACCAGGTTAGAAACGAGACCCGTTTGCTGTGAAATTCCTGCCATGACATGGAACCAAAGATAAACTTTCATGGCTCCTCATGTCCGAAGTTAGATTTTATCCTATGCTTTCCTTTAAGTATATTCAACAAAAGAAAATGAAAAATAGAGGTATTGTCTGATTCATTGAAACCTCTTAAGAGAAGATATTCCATGTGTCCTAGATACCTGCCAAAGCTGTGAGTCACCCCAGATACAACCCAGTCCTCCAGAAATGGTCCTCATGGGGTTATACTCAATGGAGGGAAGTTGCTCCAGGATTGCACAGATGTCATCACTGCTCATGTTCTTTCTTGGGTTAAAAGTTGCTGAGAGAATGGGGGGGGGGGTGAAGGAGGACAATGGGAAGGAGAAGGGAGGGAAAGCAATCATTTTGGACCAAGAATTTTCTTTCAACCTCTTCCTTTAAAGCTTTGACTGATTATGTTTACTTTGACTCACCTGAAGTGATTAATAAGAGCATGGCTTCATGAAAGAATTTTGTGCCAGCGTAATCAAGACATTTTTACTTAAACTTTTTTCTGTGTCCCCAAGACATAATCACTAGGTCATTTTGGAATCATGTTTTACAGTTCCTCAGGAAGTTGAATATTATGAGTTTCAATGGGGAAATTAGGTCCACGGTTTAGTCTGCTCTGATTTATGAATTGCCCTTTAAGGAAATATAGTGGTAGTTGTGCATGGGCTTATAGAAAGTCAGTGTTGTTCAGAGAATGTGTTCAGTGGAGAGAGTTTTAGTCTAACTGTCAAACTTTCTATGAGTCGATGAATGAATGTTCAAAGCTATGGTTTCTTACTAATCATCATATAGCCCATAAGCAGCTAGTATCTCCTAGGCACTTTATTAGGCCTGGTGGGAAACACATAGCTGTGTAAGATATGGTACTTGTCCTAAGGACCTTATACTTTCATCAAAGTGATAAGTCACAAACATGTCGTACGGGTTAAAAGCTGTATTATAAAGGCTGGCACATGAATTCCTCTTGGGAAGAAACCGTATTTAGAAAAATATCTTCATATGAATTGCTTAAGGGGTAGATAGTAGATCTGAAGTTACAAATGTCCATTTGTTCTGCATGAAAATAATGGGAGGACCATCCATCTTTGATAGCTCCTTCCTGGAGAGGCGGTTGAAGAACTGTAGGAGCTGGCAAGCCTGATGTTTGTTTTGAAGCTGTTTGGATTCTTCCGATTTAAATTCTTTCTCTGTGTATATTATTGTCCCCCCTCCTATGAATCTTGTAGTAAACATATAAATTGTCTTGTATAAGTGATCTTTTCGATGGAACTACAGAAATTGTTCAAGTTTCTCTTCAGGACCAACTTCTTATGAAACAGACATGACACTGGCACAAATGAGTCTGTGAGTTTGGAGCCAGAAATGGCCATGAGTACCTGGAGATTTTGGAAATCTTAATGAGAATTTTAGACTACCACAAAGTATAGAATTAGAAGTTCAAACTCATCTTCTCTAGAATTCACAGGGCAGAGAGGCAGGCCTTAGTAGACTTTTGAGTTGCATATGCATTAAAAAAAAGATATCAATAAAAGACACAGTATGCCTGGCTGGCTTAGACAGTGGAGCATTTTGCTCTTGATCTCAGGGTCATGAGCTTGAGCCCCACACTGGGTGTAGAGATTACTTAAAAAAAAAACAGGGTGAAATTTGCTAAATATGTGGAGCTCAGCAGATGAGGCATTTCTTACATTGGCCTCTGTCAAATTGCAGTTTTCTACTAGGTAAATTCTAAGTGATGCCAACCAGACATTTCAGTAGCGTACTAGTGGAATATACAGGTTACCAGGACCACGGAGTCAGGGTGCATGAGTTCAGATCTTGGCTCCCTATGACCTTGGAAAATTACTTTATTCTCATCTGTACAATGCAAATGAAGTGTTGTACCTTGTAGGATTTTTGTGAGGACTGAATGATTAATACATGGCAAGGTGTTAGAACAGCACCTGTAAAACCTAAACAATCATTGTTCTTTCTCTTCTTCCAGTCAAAGGTATTTCACACTCATGTGTCCTCATGACATTGCCTGCCATAAGTTATTCGTATTTCAACTGTAAAAGTGAAAACACTTATTTTTTCATTTAATGAAAATGTAATGAGTTAGCCCATGTGGTGGGTCTGGGGGATATCACAGCATTAGTGCAAAATTACTTTATAATCTATAAAATAGGAATAATAATACTCTCTTAAAGACCTATGTTGAGTTTTAAATGAGCCAGTGTATATATAAAACCCCTAGAACAGTGCTTACTACTCAATAAATGTTGGTGTCTTCCCTTGATTTCCATAACTATGCTGCAAGGAGCCTAGAGGAGCAGAGCAGCAGTAAATGCTTCTGACTGCATGGGAAGACATCCAACATGAGCACTTCCTGGAAGAAGTCAACCAGATGAGAAGTAGGCTGAGCACCACACTTTCCGTTAGGGCAACATGTGGTCTCATGTCTCCGTCTTTAAGCTAAACACAGTACTTCAAGGTGGAGGCAGGGGAGGGCTGTGTAATCACATTCCAAGAGACAAGAAATACAGAACATTATTTGTGAAATAAGTGAGTCAGAGAAAGACAAATACCATATGATCTCACTCATATGTGGAATTTAAGAAACAAAACAGATGAACATAGGGGAAGGGAGGGAAAAATAAAATAGGACAGAATCAGAGAGGGAGACAAACTGTAAGAGAGTCTTAGCTCTAGGAAACAAACTGAGGGTCACTGGAGAGGAGATGGGTGGTGAGGGACAGGGTAATTGGGTGATGGACATTAAGGAGGGCACTTGATGGGATGAAAACTGGGTGTTATACAGCTGATAAATCACTAAACTCTACCCCTGAGACTAATAATACAGTATATGTTAATTAATTGATTTTAAAACATTTTTTTTAAAAAGAAGAAATATAGAACATAATGGAAAGGGAGAAGATCCCAAAGAAAAGAAATGTGTACTTTGGTGTAGCTGTGCATGTGCTTAACCAAAAGGAGAGCTCCAGCTTTCCCTGGCTTCCTGCCTGCTGCTTCTCTCGCCCTTCTTACCACCCCATTTTGCCCTCCTTCTGCCCTCTCCTTTGGCCCTATTTATTTCCCTTACTTTTCCTCTTCCCAGTCTTCTGATTTCCCTCATTCCCCATTCAGCCTCACTTCCTCCTGTGTTTCCTTCCTTCCTCATCACACTCCATCCCATGGAAAGGATAGAGGGGACAGCATTAAGCATTGGTCTGAGGGTTGGCAGAGCCTAGTGGCTAGCATCCAGAGGGAGACCCCACCCCCACGAGTGACTTCTGGATGAGAGTGGCCTCTGGAGGAAGCAGCTGAGACCTGCCTTGGCCACTCTTCTTGAGCTGTTTGTTTCCAATTCCTCTGAACAAATTGGGCACAGATGACTCAGGCTTTAAAATGCTCTTTGGTCTGTGTTCATAGTCAGTCCACGTACTTTTCTTATTCAGCTGCTACAGCGTCTCCTGGACCAGAGTTTAATCACACAACCAGTCAGCAAACATGTCTGTGGGTCTGTGGGTGTGGAGCCCTGCCTGGGCCCTGGGCCCCAGGGGGATCATTCTCGGCCAACTCTCAATGCCTCCATTTTCCACAGCACATCAGGGACTTGCTTGCTAAGGTCAAGGCTTTCTTCCAAAATTGTATATACTAAAGGGCTGTGTATTTTATGATGCCTTTGGATAGGAGCGTTGATCTTTTCCAAAGATATATTCTAGTTAATAATACAGAAAATGAGGATATGTAAGAAGAGGCTATTAAGGCAAAGAAAAGCGAGACAGAGTAGAGGAGGGAAGAGATGAGACAAAGTGAAAAGATGAGAAAGAATGTAAAGAACATAGGTAGGAAGAGGAAGACATAGGGAGGAAGAGTATTCTAAGAAACTGATTAAATAGCTTGTGTTAAATATTTTATGAAGATCAAGACTCTCCCCAAAATAGATACATAGATTCATTCATACATACATACATAAATTATATTTTTAAAAACTAATATTCACATCTACTCACAAATGGATATTGAGTCAGAGTGGAGTGTTGGAAATACCTAATCTCTGAGGAGAGATATTGTAAATGTAAAGATGGGTTGGGTTTTATCTGGGGCTTTGTTCAGCTGATAGGCTGGTAGAGTTTGTTTGCTTGCTCTTTAAACATCTTACGTCTAGTCTCAGCCCTGAGAGACAAGGTTAACTCATCTCGTCTCTCTGAACTTTCAGCCTCCTGATGTATAACACAATGGCTAGAATGTCTAACCCTCCCCAAGGGGCTGCTCAAATAGTGTGTGGCCAGGTTTGGGAGCAGTCCAGGTGCTGGGAACTGCTTAAGTCATAGTAGCTAGGAGCTCAGAGTGGGGACCCTGTCGCATCTCCTTGGTTCACATTTCCAGGGCAGAGAAGCCTACTCCAGGATTAGCAATGTTAGTCACACATACTTGCCTACCTGGGACTGACAATTTGTCACAGTACATGAAGTGCTATCTATAAATGCAATGCTTATTTCATTAAGTAGCATTGTGCCTGGTGAGACAGCAAATGTCCCTATCAGCCACTAATTCTTTTGTTTGAATGGGTTTAGAGGATCCCAATCATTCCTACTAACTACCTGCAACAGGCTTGATGGTAAATGTGCATGCTTGGGAGGTGGGAAGAGAGGAAGCCACAGTTATTGAGTGCCTGGCTGGGCATTAGAACTTGGGCTTTAACTTCACAGTTTCTTATTCAGGAGGAGGTAGAGGAAAGACAATTCTGAAAGCCCGGTAAGATGGATGTGGTAGCTGGAGATAATGAGCCCCTCCCCAGCTTTCTTTCTTTTTGCTGAAAACCTTATAATTTTGAATAAAATACAGTTTAAAAACCACAGCAGTTGAACAGTAGCTTAAACCAGCCCAAAGAGGGGATTAAACTTATGATCCCTGCTCCAGTGTAGTTTATGAGCCTCTTTTTCTTAGTCTTTTCTGGGGGTGAGTATGTAATAAATATTACGTATGTGTATTGTATATTATGCCACACACATAATTAAGAAAATTTGTATCACTTAATCTAGTCTAGAAAGTAAATATATTAGCATGAATATGCATGCTAAACAAAATAGCTTTCATTGTGCTTGCGTATTACCCATCTTTAGAAGAAATGCTAGTATATTTTGAGTCCAACGCAACCTCTGTACAAATGCATAGGTGCTTTATTTGAGCCCTTTCTTGGTCCTGGTGCTCCCATCACTGAAGAAGGGCTTGACCAAGTCTTACCCTGATATCTTTCTGAAAGGGGGTTCCATAGTATCTAGCCAATGCTTGCATTTCTCTGGGAATGGATATATACTTATTGACTCAAATTTCCTAATGATAGGAGAGATGCCAAATTAGTGCCTTTCCATGCAGATAGGCAGTTCAAGTGAGCTGCAAAAGCCTGGAGAAGTTGAACAACATATCATGGCTCCAGAGCTCTTCAGTGGGAGAGGTGGGCCTGTGATCTGGACCAGGATTTCTGTAGGCTGCTACAGTGTTTGTTGTGCCAGAGCACTTTGATGCTTCTGTGAATGGTGAACAGAGGCAGAAATAACCTCATCCTAAGTATTTGTGTTTCCTTCATATCTCGTGGCATTGAGGCTCTTTGGCCTGGCTCAAGTGGATCATGAGGGGAAAGGAACAGGAAGAGCACCGGAAGCTCATATTTTTTCAGCCTGGTATTTGGCCCCACTCCTGCTCCCAGAACCATGGACAAACGCGTGGCCAGGAGACACACCCACCATCACTCCAGCTGTTCAGCTGAGTGAGACAGATGCTCTGGCCGGCAAGTGACCTGAAGTGACTGGCAAAAATTAATTAACTTGCAGCGGAACTAATAATAAGCTGCTGGTTTGTTTTTTCTTTCCCTAACACCAGTCGCCAAAGAGTTTTTCATTAGGGGGCTGAATGCTTCCTTTGTAACCAGAATAACCTCATTAGTTATAGTCCCATCGTGGCTGGAGGGTTAGACAACAAATCATTGTCTCCTCTTCAGCCACCGTGACCTGACTTGTCATCTTTCATTGTCTTGCTAGGAGGAGTTTCCTTCCACCCCCAACAGTCTCCATCCGTTCTTCAAGGTCTCTTTCAGAAGTGACTTTCAAACATACTACTTAGAGGGTTTTTATTTTATTATTATTATTTTTTTGGTTGGTTGGTTGTGGTTTGTGGGTTTCTTTTTGTTGTTGTTGTTTTGTTTTGTTTTGTTTTGTTTTGTTTTTATTTTTTCTTAGCAGCTGAGCTAGTTTGTTGACCTGGGTATTTGTTGAGAAAAGAGTAATTCTGATTGTTTGTGTTTGTTCCCCCCGCTTCTTTACCCAGCCTCCTTTGGTTGGTGCCCTGCCATTTCATCCTTATTGGCAGTGCACTTTAGAATATGCATATAAGTTTCAAAGACATCTGTAGTTTCCACAACAACCCTACTGGGATTTATTGAAGAGATTAATGTACAGATTTACATTTGTAAAATTCACCCTTTGTAGTGTGCAGTCCCAAGAGTTTTTGTTTTTGTTTGTTTATTTGTTTTTGTTTTTTTTCCCAAGAGTTTTGATAAACACAGACAGCTATGAAACCACCACAAGTCATGAAAAAAATTTCAGTAATACTTCCTCTGTCCATTTGAATTTGTATATACACATATGCTTTTGATCTTCAGGCAGAACTATATATTTTTTGGAAGAAGAAGTCTATGGAGATAGATAGATAGATAGATGTCAATGTAGATGTAGATATAGATATAGGCATTTAACAGGGTGGAGAGTCAACTCTTCTGACCCAGGCTCCAGCTATCATATGCCAATCAGTAGAAAAGTGCAAGAAGTATTGAGAAACTTGAGATTTAACCCAGCATTTCTCTAAGTTATTTAAACTCAGTCCCTCAGAAAACAAATGAATTTTTGTATTTTCAATGTCTTTACAAAGAGTATCTAGACTCGTTTATAATTATAATTAAAAGCAATGCATGTTTGTGAGCTTGTTTTTTAATGATCTTGATCTTTGAAAGTAATTGAGACTTTACAACACAAAGTGATGGTGATAGAGACCATGGGCCTAGAACCCAGAGAACTGTCTTTTTGCCCTATGTGATCATTACTGAGCCCTTCCAGGCCTCTGGGTACACAGCTTGGAATAACCAGAGGAAGGACTCAATGAGCTTCTCTTGGAATCTGTTGTTAGTAAGATTTTATTACTAGCATAGATACCCTAAGATACTATGTTCAATACGCTTTCAAGAACCCAGGAGATCAGCTTGTAGAAACACCATGGGGAGCCGACATACTGTCATTCACTATTCCATTGGACATCTTGATATCTTTCCAAAACCATGAAGCCTAAAACCACTCAATTAGGTCCATAAAATGTACAGTTTCTTCTACAATATTCCAAAGTTGCCACCTTTGCATCTGCAAGAGCATCCTGAGATGTCTTTTCTATAATCTAGACAAAGAGAACTCTCTTAGACTTTGAAGATTGATAAATCAGAGACAAACATGGCTGTTCTCTTTAGTTCTTGCACATTCCTGTTAGTATTTTTTAACATTTTTATGAATTCTGTTTCTGGAAACCAATATATGGTCTTCAGCAGCCTGGATCTATTAAGCTTCTTGAAGATGTCTCTAGTTGATGGAACAAAAGAACTAGTTTTACTGGCCTACAGTGAGTTAGCAATGACAGAAGCAGCCAGTTTATCATCTATTCTTTATTAACAGATGTCAGAGTAATTGATGAGGGCTTTTTTTTTTCAACCTTTAGTATATTTTTTAAATGGATTGATTCTGGGGCATTTCAGTTCATTTACTGACAGTGTCTTAAGGAGTAGAATGTGACTGTAATCAATTTTCATTATCATTGTGTAGCTAATAGGGCTAAAAATAAGAACTCTTAATTTGCTATGGCATGATTGATTGTCCAAGAAGAATATGGAAATAATGTCTTTTAATATGCCTGGAGAGTTACATTAGACCTTTAAAATTTTTGTCCTCAAAACATATCACTTCCTGTAATTTTCTATCCACTAATAAAACAATTCAGGACTCAAAACACCACTTTTCCCTGGCTCTTAATTTCAGTGGTGATCTTCAGTTGCAATTTTCATATTCAGTGTTCCCCTGTGCAAAACCTCATGACCAAGCCTTTTGTTTTCATAGATTTTCTCCATCCTTATTTTCTTGAGATAATTGTTGGAAGGCATGCTAGATTTGGAAGACCCAAAGCAGCTTCCTAGAGCACTGACTCTGCTTATACAAATTCACTGTAGACCAAAAGTAGATCATCTAGGGGATGGGATTCATCACAGAGTACCCAATGTGGTGTGATAATGACAGAAATTTGAAGATCTTATGGCCTCATGCAAAAGTACAGGGCTGGGAATAAGACATTGGGTGTGGTCTCAACTCTGTTCTATTATCTTGACCAACTTTTAATCTTTGGGGCTTCAGCTTCCTCATCTGTCAAATGAATACTAACGCCCAACCTGTTTCACAGGTTCTTAGGCTATGCCAATGATACAATGTATGTAAGTTTCATTTGTAACTATGAAATTCCCTATATTATTTTAACTACTTCTAATATTCTTTCTCTCCCTATTTTACATCTTCTGTCCCTCCCTCCTTATATTTTTTCCCAATTCTTTTGCCTTCTCATAGAACTTGGTTATCCTTTACTCATGCCTAATATTTCTTGAATACCTATATATGCCTAGAGTTTTGGGATATCTTGAAGCATTTCTTTCTCATAATAACTCTGTGGAATACTTATTTCCATGGCCTTTTACAAACAAGAGACTGATATTTGAATTAAGTGAACTTAAATAAGCAAGTGGTGAAGTTATGATTTGAATCAAAGACCATCTGCTTCAGGGGAACTTTCTTCAATAGGGTGTTTCTCAAGTCTAAAGAGGTTGCTATTTCCTGGCCTGGTCTAATTAAGACAAGATGTGATGCACTCAAAGACAGAGCCAAAAGAACACAAATTGGAGAAAGTCCTAAATGGGCAAACTGGTGGCTTTCTTACTCTTCAACATTGATGTTTCTTGTGGCCTTTAAACTGTTTAGGAGTGTTTATTATGGAAGAGTGGCTCTCAGTAGAACACTTTTATCATTGTCCCCTTTGATTTTAAACCACTGTTATACAAAGAGAATTTTATTAAGCTCTTTATTAACCACCTTCAATATTTTTTACTCTAGTATGGGTAAGAAATACTAAGCTTGAGCTTCCCAACCTGAGAACAAATATGTCTGGGGATCTCTATAAAGGATCCCAAAATCTGCCTGTGAACTAAAAATAATAAAATGCCTCACCCCTCTGGTTGATGGTTTCAAAAATATGTAGAAGCAACAGTGAAGAACAAAATACAAATTCATTTAAGCATATCACTAAATTTTAGGACAGTAGAAGCTCTCTTAATTAACCTCCACTTCACCAACTTGCTATAATAACTTCTCCCTCTGTAAAGCATCCTGATTGATGCCCACAGCACCCTGAACACTCGAGGTCAGCAAGCTATTCTCTAATACACCTGCATACTTCTCCTGCCATCAGTTAAGATGTTAGCTTTCCAAGAGTCCATTGTTATATTCATTCTCAAAGATACTTATGGTAATTACAAAATTCAATTATAATGCAAGAAGAGAGCTATTGTTTCTATGAAAATTCAGTTGAATGCTTTGGACAGATTCAATAAAGACAAGCCACTAAAGAAGAACTTACTGCTGAATAAGACAGGCCACTGAGAAAGGCTCTGCAGGTTGTAGCCACACAGCTCTGAGGAGCATGCTATGGATGACGCCCCTTCGAGTTGTATAGGGCACAACTGCAAGCAGTACACAGAGCCTCTGCATTGGGAGTAAGATGACTATAAAAGTTTAGAAAGAAAAGCATTACTATCTCTAAGAAGTTTTGATTCAGAATGCTCTACAAATCTTTTTAGGTTTTTACTCTCCTTTACAGAAACCCAAATTTCCCAAAAGGGAAATTATAGATAATGCACTAAAGATTTGGTGAATGTAATAAAGGTAACTCACAAACAGAAGACCCAAGACCTTGCCTTTGACCCTATACAAAAAATTTGGTATGAATATGTGTATGTGTGTTTTCTAGTTAAAATAGAATGCTCAAGGTATCCTATCTTATAATTCTCTGACCTGTTTTTGTTTGTTTAATTGATTAACACAAACTGCTAGTCCCTGGGGACTCTAGCCTTTACTTGTTTTACATGTTCTCAACTGGCAGATACTCAAAGTACAGCCACCATCATGTCATGGTGGTCTGTAAAAGGTTTTAAAGTTACAAAAGAGATTTGTTTTGGTGGCACTTAGCTAGCTCTTAACTGAGTTTGGGCTAGGTAATACTGTCATTGTCAGAGAAGGGGCTGAGATTCCTGCAAACACCCATATCAGTTTCTGTGTGTGCCACACACTTTCTGAACAACCCACACCACTGTTGTTTCAAGAGCTCCAAGTCACTGTGAGGCGACTAGCAGACTCTGCATTCTCCATAATTACACCCAATTTTCCAATTGAATTATCGCATGATTTAATTCGTTGGCTGCATCTGGAGAGCATCAGCATTGTGCAGCTGTTGCAGCTTCAAGAGCTAATTGTTGCTAAGCACATTAAAAGTAGCCCTATTGCAATGCACTGGAGTAAGAAGGGGAGGGAGTGCAAACTTTCACTTCCCATTTTCTCTTTGGTTGAATCATCACCCAAAGAGCCTGAGGGGATAGAAAACATTTAAACCCTGTTAACATGGAGACCTCATCGGGTATGGTTATTGTCACTGGATGAAAGCCCCTAAGTATATCAGACATATCCAGATACCAAAATACACAGAGACCTGAAAGCTCTGTTTGGCATGTCTCAGAGAACCATGACAAATAAGATTAGGTTAGAAACTAAAGGCCCAGTTTAAGGAGAGGCAGTCCATCATCAAAAAAAGTACTGGGGAGCCAATTGTCTATGAGGCATACAGACATTTAAAGATTTCCAAATCTTAGTTCTATTTAGAAGCAACCATATACCTGCCACCCTACTCATATGTTAAATTTACCTTAACATGTTTCCATAGAGTATCTACTATGTGCATACTCAAGTGAAGGTTCATAGTCTAAAATATTTCCTGATGTTCATCTTTAATCTGTTTTACTTGGTTTCTTAAAATCAAGAATCTGAAACTCAAAAGGCATAGATTGGGCACTTCACATTTCTTCCTTATGGTTCCCAGGATGTGGAATTTGATTCCAAAAGAGCCTCAGTCCTGTGCCTAGAGGTAGGGATCTACACATATACTCTATTTCTTACCTGAAAGACAAAAATTATGAGTTCATTAAAAAATATCAGGGATATTATATCTGAACTTAAGGCTGGCAGGGGAGGAAAGCAGACCAGGGAAAGCCATATCAAAGGCTGAATGATGCCAGTGAGCCAACTGAAGAAAAGAACAGAGGAACTTTATGGTCAACTAATATTTGATAAAGGAGGAAAGACTATCCACTGGAAGAAAGACAGTCTCTTCAATAAATGGTGCTGGGAAAATTGGACATCCACATGCAGAAGAATGAAACTGGACCACTCTTTTTCACCATACACAAAGATAAACTCAAAATGGATAAAAGATCTCACATGAAATGTGAGACAAGATTCCATCAAAATCCTAGAAGAGAACACAGGCAACACCCTTTTTGAACTCAGCCACAGTAACTTCTTGCAAAATACATCCACGAAGGCAAAAGAAACAAAAGCAAAAGTGAAATATTGGAACTTCATCAAGATAAGAAGCTTTTGCACAGCAAAGGATACAGTCAACAAAACTAAAAGACAACCTCCAGAATGGAAGAAGATATTTGCAAATGACGTATCAGATAAAGGGCTAGTTTCCAAGATCTATAAAGAACTTATTAAACTCAACACCAAAGAAACAAACAATCCAATCATGAAATGGGCAAAAGACAAGAACAGAAATCTCACAGAGGAAGATATAGACATGGCCAACATGCACATGAGAAAATGCTCTGCATCACTTACCATCAGGGAAATACAAATCAAAACCACAATGAGATACCACCTCACCCCAGTGAGAATGGGGAAAATTAACAAGGCAGGAAACCAAAAATGTTGGAGAGGATACGGAGAAAAGGGAACCCTCTTGCACTGTTGGTGGGAATGTGAAATGGTGCAGCCACTCTGGAAAACTGTATGGAGGTTCCTCAAAGAGTTGAAAATAGACCTGCCCTACCACCCAGCAATTGCACTGTTGGGGATTTACCCCAAAGATACAGATGCAATGAAACGCCAGGACACCTGCACCCCAATGTTTCTAGCAGCAATGTCCACAATAGCCAACTGTGGAAGGAGCCTCGGTGTCCATCGAAAGATGAATGGATAAAGAAGATGTGGTTTATGTATACAATGGAATATTCCTCAGCCATTAGAAATGACAAATACCCACCATTTGCTTCAACGTGTATGGAACTGGAGGGTATTATGCTGAGTGAAGTAAGTCAATCGGAGAAGGACAAACATTATATGGTCTCATTCATTTGGGGAATATAAATAATAGTGAAAGGGAATAGAAGGGAAGGGAGAAGAAGTGTGTGGGAAATACCAGAAAGGGAGATAGAACATAAAGATTCCTAATTCTGGGAAACGAACTAGGAGTGGTGGAAGGGGAGGAGGGCGGGGGGGTGGGTGAATGGGTGACAGGCACTGAGGGGGGCACTTGATGGGATGAGCACTGGGTGTTATTCTGTATGTTGGCAAATTGAACACCAATAAAAAATAAATTTATTATAAAAAAAATTTAAAAAATCTTAAAAAAAAAAAAAAGAATAGAGGAATGCCAAGTAGAATTTAAGGATACAGCCCAGAAGACAGGCAAAGGTGAGAGCATGGGTTTGCACCATACTGCCTACTAGGGGATTAAGGGAGAGTCTTTATCCTGAACAGTGAGATTCCCTAGAATATTCCTTCCCCATCAGGCTTCAGAAGAGTGGCAGTCAGGCCTATAACCTCCTAGCCAAGAATGAAAAAAAGTTCCTCCCTGAAAATATTGGAAAACCCAAGAGAAAGATCTATTGATAATGACATAGGAGACCCTTTACACAATGGTTAGGTCCTGATCCAGTCACCCTCTTTGAAATTTACAAGACAACAGCCCTGATCTTGCACACAGAGATCCCAATTGGCTTTTAGTTCCTCTTAATCTTAAATAAGAAAGGAAAAGAACACCAGACATTTGATGATAACTCTAATAGAAATGTATAGTTCTAACAGAGAAAAACAGACTGAAACCAAAACCAAGAAGCAAATCAAAACAAAGATGAGGAAAGTGTTCTCAGATTTAATGCAGAGAACAGGAATAAATTTTAAACACACACACACACACACACACACACACACACACACACACAATATCAAAAAGTATCATGTATAAGTAATTCCAAAATATAAAAGTGGTGCACAATAGTACATACTTGTGAAATTTTAGAACACTAGAAAATAAGAAAATATTGTGCATCTTTTAAATGAAAAATGTAAGTCACATACAGATAATAGGGAATCAGAATGATATCTGCAATTTACGGATCTAGAAACCTTCAAAATCCCAATGGAAAATAATTTCCAACCTAGAATTTCATACCCAGCCAAAGTATCATTAAATGTGAAGTTAAAATAAAGATACTTTCATACGGATCTAGAAACCTTCAAAATCCCAATGGAAAATAATTTCCAACCTAGAATTTCATACCCAGCCAAAGTATCATTAAATGTGAAGTTAAAATAAAGATACTTTCATAAGTAAAGATACTTCTTAAAAAGACACTGGAGGATATGCTACATCAAAATATTTGAATAAAAACAAGAAATAGGAAAACATGGGAACCAGGAAACAGGAGATCAATCCAGAAGAGAGGCAAAGAGAATTCTTAACATAATGGTGAAATGAAGTCTTGGGGTAAATTGAAAGTATTATATGTTGCAACATGTATAAACCTTGGAGTCACTGTACTGAGTGAAATAATCTAGTCATAAAAGGATAAATACTCCATGATTCCCCTTATATGAGAGAGCCTGAGTAGTCAGATTCATAGAGACAGAAATAGAGTGGTGCCTGCCAGGGACTGAGAGAAGGGGTAAATGTGAATTATTGTTAATGGATATGAAGTTTCAGTTTGGAAAGAAGAAAGAAGTTCTGGAAATGGTAATAGTGATGATTGTATACCAATGTGAATGTATTTAATGCCATGGATCTCTACATTTAAAATTTAGGTTAAAATTATATATATATATATTCCAAAAGAGGAAAAAATTGAAAGTGTTTACTTTGGGGGGGTGGGGTGGGAATTAGGATGGTGGGGCAACTGCTTTCTATTATAAGCCCAGATCACTAACTGACTTTTTAAACTTGTCTGTGTAATACTTTAATAATCAAAAAAGAACAAACCTAAAACTGAATTTTAGTTGGGATAGGCACACAGTTATGGCAAAAATTCATCAAGGTGGTAAATGGATGATCAAGGTACAGAAAATACTCATCCAGGTAAAAGGGAGCCTTTGACTGTTTATGTAAGGCAGAATGTTCAGGCCAAGTTTGAGCCCCATATTGGTTAGGGGAATATTAACTGCATTCTACAGCTCCCTGAGACCTGGAGACTTCTTTCAGAGGCTGCTTTGAGGTGAGAGATGGAACTTCAGATGAAGATTCTCTGTTCCATGACTCTGCCTATGAGTAAAAAAAAAAAAAAAAAAAAAAGGCCACTAAAAAGTAAAAGACCACTGAGATAGATCATTCTGGTTTGCAAGTGGGAGGGAAGATTATAGGGGAAAGACTGAGAATGGGTAGGAGAATAGAGAAGCTTCTGTAAGTGACCCAACAGGACACTGGCCTGGGACAGTGTAGAGGGAGAGAAAGAGACAGATTAGAAGCAAAGAGCTCCTGACTACAAGCCTAGTGTTCTAGCTGGTGGCAGCACATCTGAACTGTAGAGTGCTCATGAAGAAATAAACAGATCTTAGAGAACAAGCCTTATATGCCCAAATAAAGAAGTGATGGTAGAAGTTCATTGCCATATTAAATTCACCAACATTATAGTTACATTATTCAGAGTAGTGGTATTGGAAACTGATTTTTCCAAAGCCAGAAGAGTATGAAACTAGAAAAAGAGCCATATATTATAGTAGAAGGAGACTGGACGTGGAACCAGCCATTCATTCATTCATACCACAACTATTCATTCAACACACAACCCACTGATGTGAACTGTTCTAAACACTAGCGATTCATCAGCGAACAGAGCTAACACAAATTCCTGCTTTCCTGGTAATCATGTCTGTATAGAAAGAGACAGAAAAAATAAATAAGTGAAATATACAGTATGTTGGAAGAGAATAAGTGCTATAAAAATAATAAGGCTGGGGATCCCTGGGTGGCGCAGCGGTTTGGCGCCTGCCTTTGGCCCAGGGCGCGATCCTGGAGACCCAGGATTGAATCCCACATCAGGCTCCCGGTGTATGGAGCCTGCTTCTCCCTCTGCCTATGTCTCTGCCTCTCTCTCTCTCTCTCTGTGACTATCATAAATAAATAAAAATTAAAATAATAATAATAATAATAAGGCTGGACAGGTGGGAATGGTGAGATATCATTTTTTTTAGGGGTCATTATTTAGAGCCTTATGTGAGGATTAACATTTGAGCAAAGACTTGAAGGAAGTAAGATAATGAGCCATGCAGACTTCTTGGAGAAGAGCATCCAGACAGAGGGAGAAACAAGCACAAAGGTTTTGAAGCAGGAGAATGCCTGGAATATTCAGGAATATTTAGGAGGCCATATGGCTGGAGCAGAGTAAGCCGGGGAAGTGCATAGGAGGTATAAAGTCAGGGAGGGTTTAGGAAAGGCTGAACAGGTTCTTATAAAGACTTGGGATTTTATTCTTAGAAAAATGGAAGGGTGTCTTCACTAGGGAGATGCCATTTAAATCCATGAGACTGGAGGAGGTTTCTTAAGGGAATGAGCATACCTAAAAAAGAGCAGAGGTCCAAAGGCTGAGCCCCAGGGAACACCAGCATTAGCAAGTTGGGGAAATGAAAAGCAACCAGCAAAAGAGATTGAAGAGAAGACAATGAGGTGGGAGGAGAATCCCAAAAGTCCTGTATTCTGGAAGTCAGGTAAAGAAAATGTGGGAGTGGGAGTGATTGGTTATAGATAAATGCTGAAGATAGTCCAGGAAGAGCATCTGAGGGGTGATGATTGATCACTGGATTTGAAAACATGGAGAGGACTGGTAATGTTAACAGGAGCAGTTTGGTGGAAGAAGGGACAAAAGCCTGATTAAAGTCATAATCACTGGGCTTCCGACCATACTACAACATGTAGGGCGACAAGATAAATCACACAACTTCTCTGGAGTCAGTTTCCTCATTTGGAAAGTGAGAGGGTTTGAATTAGATCTCACAGCTCCTCTAGCCCTGAAATTATAAGATTTTATGATCATTTTAATAGATCAGGTTTTTTGTGGGTTTCTTTTTTTCATGAAACTGAGACACAAAAGCATTTGGAATCTGAAACTTGAATGTGAGATTTCTCTTTTCCCAGAGTAAGGAAAATGGATGTGGAAATACAGGACATTCAGCAAGCTGACTTTTGGGTCTTATGTGAAAGAAGCCAAGTTAGTTCATTGTTTGTTCTAAGACAGTTTAATATACACATGCGCACAAGCATGGGCATGCACACACATGCACTTTCTGACTTTTCCCACAAGGAAAGACACTTCAATTATATTTGATTTTTTGTTTTTGTTCTGTGCATAATATAGATCCTATTTAATTAAGATTTCCAGACTCATTAAACAGAGTTTGTTTTGATAATTTCCTGAAAGTGAACCTTTTTATTTTAGTAACTCCACCTTTCCCATGGATGCACCTACCTACTACCACCTGGTGGTAGCAAAAATATTACAAAATTGAGCAAAAGAGGAAAAGCAAAGGAGCCTTTCTTGGTTTGTTGCTCCTAAGGACTGGTCCTGGATCTTTATGAGAAATATTGATTTTTGTGAAGTCTCCAAGGCCACTTAGGCTATGAGATGTGCATGACCCCATGGAGATCTGACATCTGGGCTTAGCCTGGGGTCCCTATATCCAAAGCCAATGAAATCCAAACACACTGACTATTTACCAAATATTTCTAGGGGAATGGACCAAGTAAGTGAGGGCCATTACAATTAAACCTAATTTTATGAAACCACTTTAACTTTCTGTTTAAGAAATTATCTATGCAAGCATTGTTTTTAAAAGTACTTTTTTGAAGATGTCCTTTCAGAAAAGTGAAATTTAAAATTACCTTTTTAGTAGAGGCTGGGGTTTTTTTTTGTGTGTGTTTGTAAGGTCTTCCATCTGTGTCAGAGACAAACTGTGAGCATATCTGGTTGCTAAGGGATATAAACTTCTTTAAATTATCAGCAAACACAATAGCTAACAACTGGATTCCTACATGAATAGAGAAGATTTTGCTACCCTGGAGAGTAAAAAACAAAGCAAAACCAAAAAAAAAAAAAAAAAAAAAAAGAAAAAAAATTTAATTTGAAAAAAGATAGTTACTGGGATTTATTCTGCTAATGTGAAAACGTACTGATATGACTATACTTTCTTTGTGTTTCTGAAACTGCAGGGAAAGTTGGAAGCAGCTCTAAGCAAGGAATAATAAAAGATAACAGGAAACTGCCAGATTTCTATCATTATAGACCCCATCCCTACTCCCCCCCTGATTTTCCTGAGCCAGCTCAGGGTCTGAGTTATAATACAGAGAGAGTCAGAGTAATGAATGATACCAAGGAGATGAGAGATTTTCCCCCAAAGAAGTCTATATCATTGCCCTGAACAACCAAAGAATTCAACACCATGTCCAATGAGGATGATAGATATTGGCATTTCTTTTAGTAAAGAAAATAATTAAATATCACACAAATTAAGATAATTTTAAAGAATAACTCTACCTAGATGTTTATTTCTTGAAATAGTTCTATATAAATGTATAAAGATTTAAAATTGTACTACTTGATATTGGGGTGTCAGTTTTACTATTCATGGCAGAAAATGACAAGAAATGGATAGGACACAACTAATGATGGAGACCTGTACATATTATGATCCAACTTTTTGACATAAGACAGAAGGGGTAACTAGGAGCTTGAAATGATCTTAGTCAAAGCATCCAGCAGGCCAAGGGAATTTAGCAGTAGAGGTGCCAAATAATCAATGATTTGGCTTGGGAAAGGAGGACATGTGGCATATTTGAGTGGTGTCATAGAGAGTGAAATAGCTGGTCTTCATAATCTCCTTCACATCAGAGTGAAAAAACTCAGAGTTAGACTGTGGGTCCTCTGGTCTACTCCTCACCACTTTAGATGCAAACTCAAGGCTAGAGAGAAAGGATTAGCTACCCGAAGTCTAGATTAGAATCTATGTCTCCCACACTAGCATTCTTCCCAATACTTCTTTAAACCTCTGTGAAATGTAAGATTTACGAGGCATTTCTGAATAAAGAGCTTTGATAGATGGGAACAGAGAAAGCTGCTGTGAAGGATGTACAAGTCAAGGGAGGCTAGGTAGATAGAACTTCAGCTCTGCCATATTGATTTTAGAACATCCAACTAAACACCTCTGGTGCCTTCCTCTTCCTTCTTTTTCTTCTGCCATATTCAGTCTCATGGCCTCACTTCTCATCTCTAGATAGATGATTTCCCAAATCATTACCTTCAATTTCTTCCAGTCTCCCATTATATACTTCCAATTGTGTCCTCCATTCCCACTGGCATGACAGATTGAGGACGCTCACACTGAATTTACTGCCTTTACTTCAAAATGACTATATTGGTTCCCTATTAGTATCGTCATCCTCCCAGACATCCAGATCCAAACTTTTAACATTACTTTTACTCCTTTCTCTTCCTTGCAAATCCCTAATGAATTGCAATCTATTTGAACATCAGCTGTGGTCTCCTTTATCAATATTGCATCTCTTGCCCCCACCCCCTCTCCTCTACATGCTCTCAGTTTGGGCCCTCGTTGCCCTATACAAAACTTTTTATGATACTCTTCCTCTGGACTTTCAGTGTCCAATAGTCTTTTATCAGTATTTTCCTCCAAAATCTCAGACTTGGCTGTCACTCTTCTATTGAGAAAGCCTTCAGTGGCTCCTATTGCTTATAGAATAAAGTTAAAATTTCTTAGTCTAAAATTGAAAACCCCCCACTCATCTCCCAACCTATTTTTCCATTACTTATCTTTGTGCAGGGATAATTCCAGTCAATTTTGCTAGATTCGGCTGTCGGCTAGCCCTATATGTGGTAACCACCTGGTCTTTGCATGTACATATGCTGTTCTCTTTCTTAGTTTTATTTCTTTCCAGTGCCAACCCTGGAGAATTTTAAACCTACCTATATTTTCACTTTTCAGTGCACATTTCAAACCCACCATGACACCCCAAGGAAGCTTTATTTTTCCCCAGCTAAAAGGATATTCTCCTTTGACTTTCTCCCAAACTATTTTATCTCTTTCTAAATTTTTGCTTTTCACTTCCTATTAGGCATTTTATTCCTGAAGTTTAAATCCCTAATAATCTATGAACTCCCAAGGGTAAAGTAGGTTTAATTTACTCTTACCTAGTGTAATACCTGGGCACCAGGTAGGTGCTCAACACATGTTAGTCGAATGAATGATTGAATAAACATTAATGAGTAAATTCCTGAAGACAATAAGCACATGAGGTTTGAATGTGAGTAGAGAGGTGAGGATTTGGAATTTATCCTTTTTCCAATGATAGAGTTACAGCAGGGTTTTGTTATTATTATTGCTTATTTTGTTTTCCCTTTCTCCCCTTTTTAAAGAGTAGCTGAAATGGTGAGATCCAGGTCTAGGATGAGGGAAACTGCATGCAGGACATAGCCCAGGTTCAGGAGGACCCAGTAGAAAAGGAAATTGAAAAGAAGGAGGATATACAATATCCTTGAGGAGAAATTTATGCAGGCCCAGATTTGAAGTCAACTTCTGATTATCTACTATTTATATATTTTAAAGAAATATGCACAAGATTTTAGTGCTTCGATTTTTGCTTGTCTCCCAATATATGCATGAGCCAGCACAATTCAGGACTTGATTTACCTTTGCTGATTCGGCTTCTTTTCTCTGAGCTTATTTATGGTTGTGAGAGAGGCATTGTGTCCTTGCTGATAAAGGACACCAAACTGTATTTTAGGCTCAGCTGCCAAGTTGCTGTGCAACTCCTAGAAAGTTGGTTTCTTCCCAGCTGCCAAGTTTTCCTGAACTCTAGGAAATGAAGACCATGTGTGAAAGGTAGAGCCCTAGACTAAAGCTTCTCAAATTTTAATGTACATTCAGTCTTCTGGGACTCTTGTTAAAAAACTAGATTCTGTTTCAGCAAGTCAGGGGTGGGGCCTTAGTCTGTGTGTCTAACAAGCTCCCAGGTCGACTGCAATGAAGAGCAGAGTCCTGGACTTTTGGAGACAGAAGGAATCTTAGAATTCAGCCAAGCCAGTTGTTCACAGCCCTGAGTGATCATTAGAATCACCCTGGGAATGTCTTAGAATACAGAGACCCAGGCTCTACACCCAGAGTCTTGGATGAAACTCCAACAAATAAGTTTTCGGGAAGCTCCCTACCTCATTCTGTTGTGCAGCTGGATTTGAGAACCACAAATGTCATCTGATTGCCCACCAGCAATGTCAAAACTGAGGCCCAGAGACCATTTGAATTCCATGAAGGAGATTCCATTAATATGGAAAGGATTTTCCTGAAAAAAAAAAAATTATCCCTATGCATTTTGCTACCTTAGGTGAAAGCACCCCTTTAAAGCTGCAGAAGTAACTGGATCCCGTATATAATTTAATTCTTAAAAGCTGCTAATACAGAAAACCAATTTTTTCATCCTCTTTTAGAATGATAAATACTCTAGATCATTTTAGTTTCATCCTAATGGTAGGGGGTAGTGGTGGTGGTGGTAAGGAATGGCTATTAAGCAATTATGTTATTCAAACACATCATTATTATTATTACCGTGATGAGTGGACTCATTATAATTGAACAATAAAAGCATGAATGACTTTGCATTGTTATTAGTGTCTGTCTCGGGGCCCCTGCCTTTCCCAGGGGCTGTTGCGTCAGCAGACATGATTCACGGTGTACCGTACTTACAGTGCTAAACTTGCAAGCCATTGCATTGGCTTCCAGAGTCTAATGCAGTCATCTTTTCTTTCCTGGTGCTGACCTATTGTTCTCTCAAGGCTCTCACCTTTCCCCCCAAACCCACCCCCTACCCCAAATAACCTAATCTTAGGAAGGCTGTGATCTCCCTGCCTCCACTCTTGTTCCCTCATCTCTTATTTCACACAGCTGCTAATGATGAACAAGACTATGAACTGGCATTATAATTCCCTTGCTTAAAACCTGCTAATGGCTGCCTGTTTCTTTTAGCATAAAATAAAAATCTTTGGCAAGATTCTCAGGCCCTTAGTATTTTCATCAGCTTCGCTATCAGCCATTCATTCTCTCCCTCTCACATACTGTTTTGGGCTTCTGGGATGTTCTCATATCTATAATTTCTAGAATGTTCTGACTTAGGGACTTTGTACATGTTCTTCTCCCTGTTTATAAGATTCTTTCCCCAGCTATGTCCTCCTCATCCTTCAGCTCTCAGCTTACATTTGTGTTTCTCAAGGAGCCTTCCCTGGCCACCAGACTAACATGGAAGAGATTGACCCCTGGTCAATCCCTCCAGAACACCTGATGCTTGTCCTTTGGTAACAATTGACTATACCAGTAATTACTTGCTCAATATCTTTCTTTCCTCACTTATGATGAGTCCCAAAAGGATTTGGCTGTCATTTTGAAGCTAATTCTTCATTGTCCAACACATACCTGGCTTAATAGTTGTTTATATGTTGGAGAAATGAGTGTAAAAATCCATGAGGCACCTGCACTGACCATACAGAATCATAAGGATCTAAGAGGAAATAAGGCACTGGGCCTCTCCCTAATTCCCTGAGTTAGGTGCTGCCTTCCTCTTCCCAGTATCCACATCTCCCCATCCTCCTTCCCCAAAATTGTTTTATAAAACTTTAAGTGATTAAAATATTTTATCCTAAAATTGGACATTGACACCCAGTGAATTGTACTGCTGCTATAGTGTTAGCCTAGGAGGGTAAATGGGAAAGGCACAGAGCCCGGAACCATACTTTTGTAGACATGCTGTGGAAGATGCTGTTTGCCACTCTGTGCCACCTATGGAAAGGCCCACCCAAGAAATGCCTCATTTCAATTTGAATGCCAGGAAGAGTTTTGCTTCCTTTGGAAACTGTTGAGTGCTTTCCTTATACCACTGAGTTTGTGAATCATACTTTTCTGTCTTAGCTTTGGCTGCCAGGAAGCTCAGAGCCACATTCTCAGCTCACCTCTGGTCATCGTGGAGGCCTAGGGCTCCAAATAGTTGCAATGTAACTTTGCCCTGGTCTTGATTTTCTATTCTAAATGTACTTCTCTGCTCTTGGTTTATTAAATTATTTATCGTTTTCTATTTTAGAGTGTGAAATCTCGTAAGCTTCTTCAGATCCATAGTGGAATGAGGCAGGGAGATACATGAAAGGAAGAAATTCATGAGGCTCTGAGATACATTCCCTTTAAAGTACAGAGGTTTACTTTCTGGGACCAATACTTGGCAAGAATGATGAACCGAGGGGAGCTATGCCGACCAGGTGTTCCTTAGCCATGCAAAGACAGGGCAGAGCTTCTAGGAGAGAGAACCTTTTGGAACAGCTTATCGAGATGCCTTCGTTTCTGATCTCTTGCCAAAGCTACCTTCAGGTGACCCAGAAGTATGAATGACTCTGATCTCTCTTTGGGGCCTGAATCCTTTTCTGGGGAGTGGTGAAATAGTGAGCCTTGTAATCTGCCCTCAAATTCTCTGTGAAAGCTAGATTTCCATTGGCATGAGGTCTTCTATTATAAAGTCAGTATTAGAGTGATTTTGTAAGCAAGACTAACAGCTACTTTCTGATTTTTTTTAAGTATCCCACATCACAGTGGAAATCCTATTTCCTTTGAAAAGCTGGCTTTCACTTCTGTCTATAAGGGGAACAAGAATAATCTTGTGTTCCACATGTACTGTGTACTGGATGCCGTGTACCTCTCTCGCATGGGCTGATTTAGTTGGTACCCACTCTGCGGGTACCTGCTTTAGCAGGTTCATTCTCTGCTTTCTGTATGTGGATAAAGCAAGGTTCAGGGAGAGAGACTTGCCCAAGGTCACCTGGTTAAGGAGATATAGTGCCAGGGTTACATCCGGATCTCTTGGCCCCAGTGAGGCTGATGGTCTGCAGCTCACTGAGAAGATCATGTGAGAGCGGGGGAAACTGATACGGCAAAAATCAGGCTGCTCAATGAGTAGTGATGTGAAGAGCAGTCACCTTGGAGCTGGGCAAGGATTCCAAGGCAAACAGAAGAGAAAGGAGGAGACCCTCGTAAGAACTCAGCCCCTGTCCTCAGTGAACATGCCCCTGCCCCAACACACTTCCCCTCCTTCCCCCATCCTGTCATCTTTGGTATTCTGTTGTTGCCACAAACAAGTTCTGTGACACTGTAGGTGATCCTGGAGTCATCATTCTTGCAATTCAGAAATAAGATGCAGAGAGATAGATATCTCCACAGCATCCTTTTAGGTGGTAGTTACTTCTTGACAGTGAATACTAATTACTGAATATGGATATTGGCAACAGTTCCTATGTTTTGAGATCCTGTCATATCCTGGATCCTTTGGAGGTATTATCTCATTTAAGCTTCACAAAAGACTAGCTTCGTATGATTATCTCTTCAGTACAGGTAAGAAAGCTGAAGCTCACAGAGGTTGCCTGTGGTCGTGCTCTTAGCAAGTATTGGTGCCCCACTTTCCTGCCTCCACTTCCCATCATTGCTGAAATGCCAGCCACAGTCGAGAGAGTTCTTTAAGGATTAATTTTGAGGTACCTCTTGGGGAGAACAGAGTCAGTAAAGAGGAATGTATTTCACAGACTTCCACAAAGTTCTCATTTGAACTCTGGTTCTCTTCACTCACTTCATTGACATGCACAGTGATTTGTTTTCATGCATATTTCAAAATTCTGTGATGGGTTTCATTCCCAGCTTTAGTTTTAATAACAACTATACATATTTTTAACTGAACTTTTTATTTGAGATAATTATAGATTCACAACACAGTTGTAAAAAATAATATAGGAGATTCCATTTATCCTTTACCTAGTTTCTGCTAGTGATGACATCTTGTAAAGCTTATGTATAAGATCACAACCAGGATACTGGCATTCATAGAATTAAGATACAGAAGGGTTCAAGTGCCACAAGGATGCCTCATTTTATAACCACATCACTTCCACTGTCATAGCTTCCTTAATGCTAGTTACTGCTAATTTGTTCTCCAATTCTATAATTTTGAGATTTCAAGAATAGTATATACATGGAGTCATATATCATGTAAGTTTTGGGGGACTGGCTTTTTGACTCTCTGGAGAGTCACCCAAATTGTTGCATGTATCAGTAGCTCAGCTTGTTGTTGTTGCTGTTGTTGTGTTGTCACTGAGTAGTATTCCATGGTACAGATGTACCACAGTTTAACTATTCGCTCATTGAAAAACTGGGTTTCCAGTTTGAGGCTATTTTGTATAAAGCTGTTCTAGACATTCAAGTACAAGTTTTTGTGTATGAAATGTCTTCATTCCTCTGGGATAGATTTCCAGGAGTGCAATTGCTAAATCCTGTGATTATTGTGTGTTTACTTTTATATGAAATTGCCAAACTGTTTTCTGGAGTGGCTATACCATTTTATATTCCGACCAGTAATGTGGAAGTGATGTAGCTTCTCTGCATCCTTTCTAGTATTTGGTGTTGCCACTTTAAAAGTGTCAGCCATTCTGGTAAGTACATAGTGATATTTCATTGTGGTTTTAATTTGCATTTCCCTAACAATTAATGATGTGTAACATCACTTATATGCTTATTTGCTATCTATATATCCTCTTTGGTGAAGTGTATCTTTGTGTCTTTGCCCATTTAAGTTTTGAGGTTCTTTATATATTACAGATACTAGTTTTTCTCAGATTTGCAAATATTTTCTCCCAGTCTGTGGCTTGTGTTTTTATCCTCATAACAGGGTCCATTGCAAAGCAAAAGTTCTTAATTGTGATGAAATATAATATCTCAATTTTTCTTTTTATAGATAATGCTTTTTCTGTTAAGTCTAAGAAGACTTTGACTTGTCCTATATCCCCCAATTTTCATCGTAATTTTTTTATAAAAATGTTACAGTTCTACATCTTCTGCCTAATTAAGTCTATGATCTATTTCAGGTTACTAGATGTCCATTGCTCCAGGACCATTTGCAAAGGCTATCCTCACTCCATTGAATTGCTTTTGCATTTTTTTCCCCAAGAATATGGGCATACTTGTGTGGATCTATTTCTGTGCTCTCATTCTGGTTCATTGGTCTATGTGTCTGTCCTTCCACTAACACCACCCAGTCTTCATACTATAGCTCTATGACACCTTGAAACCAGGTATAACAACTCTTTTCATTTTATTCTTATTTTTCAAAAGTGTTTTAGCTGTTCTAGTTTCTTTTCCTTTCTATATTATTTTTATTTTTTATAGTAAATTTATTTTTTATTGGTGTTTAATTTGCCAACATACAGAATAACACCCAGTGCTCATCCTGTCAAGTGCCCCCCTCAGTGCCCATCATCCAGTCACTCCCACCCCCCTTCATCCTCCCCTTCCACCATCCCTAGTTCGTTGCCCAGAGTTAGGGGTCTTCATGTTCTGTCTCCCTTTCTGATATTTCCTACCCATTTCTTCTCCCTTCCCTTCTATTCCCTTTCACTATTATTTATTCCACTATTATTTATTCCACTATTATTTATTCCATTTCATTATTATTTATTTCACTATTATTTATTATTTATTATTTATATTCCCCAAATGAATGAGACTATATAATGTTTGTCCTTCTCTGATTGACTTATTTCACTCAGCATAATACCCTCCAGTTCCATCCACGTTGAAGCAAATGGTGGGTATTTGTCGTTTCTAATTGCTGAGTAATATTCCATTGTATACATAGACCACATCTTCTTTATCCATCATCTTTCGATGGACACCAAGGCTCCTTCCACAGTTTGGCTATTGTGGACATTGCTGCTAGAAACATCAGGGTGCAGGTGTCCCGGCGTTTCATTGCATCTGTATCTTTGGGGTAAATCCCCAACAGTGCAATTGCTGGGTCGTAGGGCAGGTCTATTTTTAACTCTTTGAGGAACCTCCATACAGTTTTCCAGAGTGGCTGCACCATTTCACATTCCCACCAACAGTGCAAGAGGGTTCCCTTTTCTCCGTATCCTCTCCAACATTTTTGGTTTCCTGCCTTGTTAATTTTCCCCATTCTCACTGATGTGAGGTGGTATCTCATTGTGGTTTTGATTTGTATTTTCCTGATGGCAAGTGATGCAGAGCATTTTCTCATGTGCATGTTGGCCATGTCTATGTCTTCCTCTGTGAGATTTCTGTTCATGTCTTTTGCCCATTTCATGATTGGATTGTTTGTTTCTTTGGTGTTGAGTAATTATTTTGTTTTTGTCTACAAAAATCTTTCTGGGATTTTGGTAGGAATTGTGTTAAACCTTTTATTTGTTTCTTGTGGCTGCTATATCAAATTGCCACAAACTTGGTTGCTTAAAATAACATAAATGTGTTCTCTCAGAATTCTGGAGGCCAGAAATCCAAATCAAGGTGTCGATAGGGCCACTATCTCTCAGAAGGCTCTAAGAAGAGAATCTTTTCCTTGCCTCTTCCAGCTTCTGATGACTTCCAGCATTTTTGGCCATGTCACTCCAAATTCTGCCCCTGTTGTTAGATCACGTTCTCCTCTGTGTGTATATGAGTCCCTCTGGTAGTCTCTTATAAGGACACTTGTGATTGGATTTGTCCAATCATCTGGCTTATCAAAAATAATCTCTCCATACCAAGATTCTTAATCACATCTGCAAAGACCTTCTTCCATATAAGGTAATATTTAATTTACAGGTTCCAGGGAATAGTATATACCTTTGGGTGGTCATTATTCATTCCTTCTATAAAACTATGTATCAATTTGGGAAAATTGACACCTTTACTCTATTGGGTCTTCTAATCCATGAGCTTGGTATGTCTCTCCATTTATTTAGATCTTTAATTTCTTTAATAAGCATTTTGTAGTTTTCAGTACCTAAGTTCTGAGAAAGTTTTGTTAGATTTATACCTAACTATCTAATGGTATTATGTTTTTTATTTTGATGCCATGTGTTCATTCCTGGTGTATAGAAATACAATTGATTTTTATATATTGATCTTATATCCTGCAACCTTGTTGAATTCATTTGTTAGCTATACATATATTTTAATATATTTCCTTGGGATTTTTATGTAGACAATAAGGTCATTTGAAAATAAGGACAAGTCTATTTCTCCCTTTCTGAATAGCATTGGTTAGAGTGGACATCTCGCCTTGTTCTCAATCTCTGGAGGAAACCACTGACTATTTTACTATTAAGTATGATGTTACTTATAGGTTTTTTTTTTTTTTAAGATTTCTTTTAATAAACTTAGAGTTTCTCTCCCTTCTTAGTTTTTCTAAGAGTTTTTATCACAAATGGATATTGAGTTTGTCCATTGCCTTTTCTGCATCATTTGGCATGATTATGTGATTTTTTTTCTTTCTCCTGTCAGTATGATGGGTTATACTGATTGATTTTTGAGTATTGAATCAGTCTTGCATCACTGGAATAAATCCCATTTGGTCATGTTGCATAATTATTTCTATCTTTTGCTGAATTCTATTCGCCAATATTTTCTTAAGGATTTTTGCATCTAAATGCAGGAGGGATATTGGTCTGTGGTTTCCCTTTTCTTTTGTACTGTCTGTTTTGTTTTGGTATCAGGCAATTCTAGGTTTATAAAATTAATTGGAAAGTGTACCTCTTTTTTGGTTTTCTGGAAAAGATTGTGTAGAATTGACATTAAGTCTTCTTTAAGTATGTGATAGAATTCTCCAATGAAACTAACTGGGCCCAGAGATTTCTTTTTGGGGAGTTTTAAATGGCAAATTCAATTTCCTTTTTGGTTATAGGGTGTTCAAATTATCTGTTTCATTTTGGGTACATTGCAATAGTTTGTGGTTTGACAATTGGCTCATTTTATCTACATTGTTAAACTGATATGTTAAATTGATTTGTTCAAAGTGTTCTCTTGTTACCCTCTTGATGACTGCAGGATCTGTGGGATCCCTTACTTTAGTCCTCATGTTAGTCATCTGTGTCTTACCTTTCTCCTTTGTTATTCTTGCTAGATGTCAGTTTTATTGATATTTTCAAAAATCAGCTTTGTTTTATTGATTATTCTTTCACTTTTCTGTTTTCAATTTTATTGATTTCTGCTCTTATATTTATTAGGTCATTCTTTATGCTTGCTGTGGGCTTATTTGGTTTTTTTTTTTTTTGCTTTCCTTTTCTAGTTTTTTGAGTTGGGAGTATATATTATCGATTTGAGAATTTCATTCTTTTCTAATGTAAGCATTTAGTGCTATAATATTCCCTTTCAGCACTGCTTTTAATTGTGTTCCACACATTTTGATTTTTTTTTTTCCATTTTCATTCAGTTCAATGTATTTTTAAATTTCCTTTGAGAATACTTCTTTGACACACTGGTAGTATTTGATGTGAGGAAAGCTATCTCACACCTCCTTAGCCCATATGCAAAAGGGAGCCTCTTTGTGCCCTAAGGATCGTTTTGGACATGCTCATTGTTATAACTATGGTGAAACAGGTTCTGCCAGAGGAAGAAGTAAGAAGTGAAGCCCATTCACCCCATGAGGTAGGTCTTTATGGACTTCATCTTCAGCCCAAGGTACACCTTTTCACTGTGTTCTCACATCAGGGAGAGTGAGAGGGAGAGCTCTTCTTCTCATAAGGCTACTGATTGTATTGAGTTAAGGCCTCACCTTTAATTACTTTTTTAACCTTATTTAACCTTAATTTAACCCTATTTATCTTACCCTTATTTAATCTTAAACTTAATTTTTTAACATTAATTAACCTCCTCAGTTGCCTATATTTAATGTTAATTACCTCTTCAATGTAACCTGATTTACCTCCTAAATTACTTAAATTTAACCTTCATTACCTCCTTAAAGCTATAGCTCCAAATACAGCCAAAGTAAGGGTTAGGACTTCAATATATGAATGGGGGAGGGGCGAGGGCAACAATTAATTCAGTCCATAGCCTCTTCACTCCCACCAGTCCCATACCTTCAGAGGAGAACCTGGCCCCCTCTTGGCTACCACAGGTTCAGTTCAGCATCACTAGCCTTAATTGGCTTCCTATTCTATGCAAAGCTCTGGATTGGACAGCATAGAGGGGGTGAGGAAGCAGTGTCAGCCCTCTCTACAAGTGTACCATCTAGTCCGGGGAGAGACATACAGAAACTCAACAGAAAGCAGCACTAAAAGACAGACCTGGACTCACCACCTGGTTCTACCACTTATTAGCTGTGTAGGACCTGTGTAGTTCACTTATTTGCAGCCTTTTCTGCTAACTAGAGATAGTCCCTATTCTGTTTGCCTTAAAGGGTATCATGATCAAATGGAATATGCATGAAGTATGCATGTGGAACACAATAAGGTGCATGCCACGCATGGGAGAAAATGGTAGTTTATTTGATTCATGTTGCTGGAGCACAGGGTATGTGGATCAGTGGAGAAGAAATTGAGGCAGGGTGCATAGGATGGGATTGGGTGGTGTAGGATGTGGAAGGCTATGTTGCAAGATCTAGTATTTGTTCTTAAGACAGGTTATTTCTGAAGTTCAATGTATATCTGTTATATAGCTTTGAGAAAACCTTGGCATCCATTTTCATTTGATGCACAAACAGTCCTTTGAATTGCACAGGGTAGGTACTATTTTTTTTAAGTTTTAGAGATTTAAAAAAAAATGAAGCTCAGAAAGGTTAATGAATTTGCCCAAGTTTGGTAAGTAATCACTGATATAGCTGGAATTTCTAATTTCTAGTCCTTTGTCCACTGCCCCATCCAGTTGCTATAGGATGTACAGCCAATCTATGGATGGGATCTAGAATGAAAGCCAATTTTTATGTTCATATGTTCTGCTACATATTAGCAGAGCCTGAAGTAGCTCTTTTGCATCAACAGGATTTCCCTGATTGATCTAAACTCACCTAAAATTAGGAAAGCTATAGCTCCTGCCTGGACTGATGATAAAGGCTAGTTTCCTTTACTCGTCAAAGTTTGAAACTTAACCTGAATCACCCTCATCATGAAGTATACAGCCCCTGGGCCAAAGTCATCACTGTTCAATGACATCCATTAATGAGAAATTTTCTTCAATGAATCTTAATGAACAACATTTATGACATAGAGAGTGCATAAATGGTTTCTAAATCGTAAAGCTCTGTATATAATGGCAAGAGCTTGTTGTTCACTTACATTTTATTTAGTTTGTATATATTCAGTGCCATTTCACTCTGGTCATTTAATCTATAGAACTGTGAATTGGCGTTCTTATTTAAATACATTGAAAATATGCATTTCAATATCCTCATTTTTCACAAAGAAAGAACCTAAGGTGCCATGTATACAAATTACACTTAAATACATCTATCTGTAGAGCTATGATCAGTAGGAGATCCTTAATTAATGATGGCCATTGTGACGCTGGGGCTTGTAAAATTAGTTCAAAAGAAAAAATAGGGTATCAATAGGTGATTGGACTATGAGTTATACAGTGTGAATGCCAAAGTTCCTCAAAGACATAAGTAATCAAATTTCAAAATATAACCTGTGATAACTGTGTATAAGTGTATTTCCTGTGAAAATATATCTTTATTAAAATAGCAAAGTTTTAATCTAGGAGGATCACTAATACTTAATGGTTTGTATAACATTTTTTGTGATACCTTTAAGAATAACATTTAAAATATCGTATTAAAATTGTAAATCCCTAACACACTCAGGTACTTAATATTTGCCAACCTTGAATCTGTCTCTCCTTCCTTCTCTGCTTTCCATAAAATCTTAACATTTTCTTCTCACTTACAATAGCTTGGGTGTCAAAGTCCCTAAGCTCCCATATAACTCTCTGGTGCTTGGAATTAGAGACCTATAGTTAGGCTTAATATTGCTTGCAAAAAAAATGAAATAAAATTCTTCATTTATGATGGTTCTATTAATACCAGAAAAATCCCTAAGGTCACCTTTTAGCTATTGTTTTACTTTCCTACTTCTTTTTGAGGAAGAAAGGCTTTTATTTTCTCCAGAGAAAATATATTCTTCCTTTGGAGGAAGCCAGAAGAGGGGAAATATCTATAGACCACACTGGGGACCCCCTTGTGCCTCCACCTCTGTTTTTCTCCAACCAACTGGCCTTCCACCTCACCTTCTTCCATGTTGGTTGCCAAGATTGTAAGGTACAAGTGTCCATTAACATTCAATCAAGTTTCTGTCTAGATTGTGAATTGCAGATGTGGTGCCTCAGGAAGACAACTGGCATGAATTACCTAAAACATGTTTTACTCTTTATTATTAAAGTGCTTTTATGGGCAGTGGTGGGGAGTAGGACAGGAACTGTGTTTGTTGGGTCCTCAACTGCCCCTAGAGTCCACCCATCATTTTATGAATCTAGGAATGAGAGGGGACCTATTCAGGTTCAGCTTGTTTCCAATTAGCTTAATGGTTAAAGCTATGAATGTGGATCAGGCTGACCCTTGTTCAAGTCCTGACCCATGACCTGCCACAGTGTGGTGTGCTGCTCTAAGCTTTGATCTATAAATGGGAATGATAACAATACTCACCTCAGAGCATTGTTACCAGAATTAATATGTAAAGGACTTACCACTGTGCCTGGCAACTCAATAATGTTCAATATTGCTATTGCTGGAAGATAGATAGTGGCCACTTCATGGACAGCAGTGCCTTGGATTGTGGTTCCTTGGGATCTGTGCTTGCTGTAACAGAAAGAAATATGAGAGCAATTTAAGATTACTCAATTTAAGATTCTCCTATAAAGCTTAGCTCTAAAAAACCTAAAAGAAAACTCTGACTACTATGTAGGGAAATTCAATATTACACTTCGAGAAAGATTAAAACAAATGAAACTGCTCTTGTAGACCATTGTATATCTGTTCATGACCACAGATGTCTGCTTAGAAAAACATTTGCAGTTTGGTGTGCTTGGGTGGCTGAGTCGGTTGAATGTCAGACTCTTGATTCCTGCTCAGGTAATGATCTCAGAATCGTAAGATGGAGCCCCTCATTGGGTTCCATGCTCACTGGGGAGTCTGCTTAAGATTCTCTCTCTCCCTCTCCCTCTGTTCCTCCCTCTGCTCATGCTTTCTCTCTCTCTCTCTCTCTCTCAAAACCAAAAACAAAATCTTTGGTTAGAAAATGCATTTCTCCTTGCTCCATTCTTTCCTTAGGCTCTTGAACTTTCTAGCACTTGTCTACAGAGTTACTTTATAAAATACAATAAAAGTTTAACTATTTGATCCGACAGGTTATTTTAATCATAGTTAATAGGCAGTTGCCCTGTAGACTGGCTTCAAGTGTGGAGCTTCTTAAGCACCTAGAAACACGTGAAGGGAAAATTCTCTCAGGGTGTGCATGCCAGGTCTGACGCCGTTGCTTTAGTGCACGCATAACCAGAAAGAACCCCACACGCCCTCTAAATGACAACTTGCAGCTTATCATGAGAAGTGTATAACTTTGCCTTCTAAATACTTCCATGGCAGCCTTAGGCTCCACTTTTATTTTGGTTCCTTGCATCCTATGTTAGAAAGAATGACTCGTCCCCATGCATGAGATCATTCTCTGTTTGTGGGGGTGGTGCTCTGTTTCTGAGGAAAGACAAATCACAGAGTCTTGAACATACTTAATTTGAATCATGTAACTCTTTTCTTATGGTATTTTTTTTTTTTTTACAGATTTTTCTGTACTTGAATAGCTTCTCCTTTAAAGCTTCATTAACTTAAAAGTTATTTGCACTGAGTTGCTTGGGATTATACATGAACTATTTTAGAAAACAGCTTTTGTGGTCTGGTTTTTGCCAAAGATTTGGTTTTAATTATTAAGGTGGGCAGACATCTTTTTTTTTTTTTTTTTTACTCAGGCATTTTAAACAGAATTCCACTAAGTTTTAAAACAGAACTGTACACCAGTTTTCTTTATAATACAACATAGTAAGTGTTTGCTATGCAATAACAAATGAATACAGTATAATACTTGTAAAGTGGTACAACTGAATTCTGTCCAAGAAAACTCCACCATATGGTCCCTCCAGCTCATAAGTTTGGCTGAAATCCTTAAGCATTCTCCTGGCAACTATGGCTGCTGATACATTTAAGCCCCACAGAGTCACGAAAAATTGCAGTAAAATGAAAATTAGCTATATAACATGTTTTAATGGAGAATACATGTAATTTATCCTGAATGTGCTAAGATTATATAGAAAAGCGTAAATTTTTCTTATGTTTTTGTGGAACAATCTAATGATCATAGATTGCATGTTGACAAAGGTAGAATGCTTGCAGTGAATCATAAGAGGCCTAAATGGTGCTTTTATTGTATTTGGGGGTCTCAAGGAAACACATATCTCCGAAATCATAATGGAAGTCAAAGGGAAAAGAATGTAACTTAATACATACCTTTTAACTTTACACATAGCTATTTAGGGACTGCCTGAGATGCATAAAGTAAGATCAAGCTTTTCAGAATTTACCAGTTCTTCATCTGAAGAATTCTTAAACTAAGCCCCGTTGATTTCTCCACTGGCTGCTGAAAGAGAATTAATGATATTTCCCCAGCCAAATCAAGGTTTGATGCTTTAAAGATTATCTCACTGCTTTTTCCTTTTCAGCACTTTCTTTCAACTTGGGCCCTTTGCAGTGCCCTGTAAAATGGAGCACACTAAACTTTTCTGTCTCTAAACACACAAGATCTCTTCTTGCTTAAATGGTAATGAATAAATTACTTTCTGCCACCTGACAGAAAGATGAATTGTTTAGCACTTATTATGCAGCCATCTACTTTAAACCCTGATTACAGTTCAATTCATATTTCATTCATAGAACTTGAAATATTCATCATTCCACCCCCGTCAAAAGGTCCTGGGACATCTTTCTGTTTTAACAAACAAGACGTGACTCCTGCTTTCCTGTTCTCTCTCCCGCGGGGGTCTTGGTGGTAAACCAGCCACAGACACGCGTGCGCAAAATGAACCCTAAGTTGGGTGGATCAGATGCTTCACAGTTGCCTGGCCCATGGCAGTTCATACAACAGAGGTACACTAATCATCTTCATTTGCTCAGTTAGGGAGTGGAAACAGGCTACCTGCCATCCACTGCGGAAATTCACGGCATCAACAGTAGGTGGTGTTTGCAGGGAGAGGAATCCGAATGCCCACAAACATCCTTCCTTGCAGACTGCTCTGCCTTTTAGAATTAGTGGAATGATGTCTTCTTGTCCTCTGGGTACTGTGCAGAGGGCAGCTGGGGCTGGAGGGCACCAGAGAACAGAGGAGAATTTTCCATTATAATTGGGCTAGAGAGAAATCTTTTTATAAACCAGAGCTGTGGTGGTCTGGAAAAGGCTGCTGTTGGCCTTCCAGAGAATCTTGTCCAGCAGAGCCTCCCTGCGTCAGCCAGGCCTCAGAGCCACAGCGGCGCCTGGCATTAAGCATCATTAGGGATGATGGGTATGATTACCTGACACTGAGATCTTTCTCTTTCGGAAACTGCAGCCAGGCTCCTAGCAGCAGGTCTCATAACTGCAGTGGGTAGACTGGGTAGACTGCGGGTGCTTTGGAGGAGCTCCTGGGTGCCGGCAAATTTGACAGCTGGGGAAGGGATAAGAGTGGCTTCCTTTTTGTGGAAAGTCTCTCCTACTTTTGGGTTCCATCATGATCTCTGCAGAGGTGGCAGCCTGTTTTGCTGGAAGGCATCCATATTCAAAGCAGAAAAGTAGAGTGGAAAATGCATACTGCCTTTGTCTTCTTGGGCTGCTGTAACAAAATACCACAGTCAGGGTGGCTAACAGTCATTTATTTCTCACAATTCTGGAGGCTGGGAAGTCCAAGATCAGGGTGCCAGCATGGTCAGGTGTTTGGTAAGGTCCCTATTCCTGGTTTGCAGATAATTGCCTCTTCGCTGTGTCTTCCAGTGGTGGGGAGAGCTCAGCACTGGTCTCTTTCTCTTCTTATAAGGATACTAGTCTCATCATGGGAGCACCACCCTCAGGACCTCATCTAACCCCTGATTGTCCCCCAAAGGCTTTTCCTAATACCTTCACATTGGGGCTTAGGGCTTCAACATATGAATTTTATGGGGACACAAAGATTGAGTCCATAACACGCACTGTCAGCAGTACTGCCGAGCCCTGTGTTTCTTCCCACTTCTTGGCTTTTGTAGGAGTCATTTACTTTGATGGAGATGCCTTCATCAATCTTGGTCTTGTGACAAACCAATGTTTTAAGATGCCGGCCGAGGTGTCCTTGAAGCCCTTCCCAGCCTTATCTTCACCTGCCAGATGGGGCATAAAGGCCCCATACGTGCCCAATCTCACCACCTTCCTCCCCTGCCCCCACAGCATAATGAACACAGGAGACTTCTCTGCATCAAGCTGAGATGGAACTGACTTCCTCTCTGTGTCTCCAGGGCCTGTCCCTGGCCTAGCCTACCAGTAGCAGTCAGAGAAGGTTTGCTGGATGAATGAGTGAACGTAGTAAGCATGGGATTGACAGGAAACGTGGGTTCACACACGTACTTCGCCCTTCACCAGTTCACTTATCTCTCATACTCCCTGGTTATCAGTTTTCTAATCTGTTAAATTGTGGCAATTATAATTGCTACTTTGCTGGGCTATTGAGAGAATCAAATTAAATACCTGGAGGGGAAGAACTTTGTAAATGGGAAATGATTGAAACTGTTTGGGAAGGTTTCTGGGAATATTCATGCATACACACACACACACACACACACGTATGTGTGGACATTCTTCCTTCCCTCTACCTATGGATTTTGAAGTCAGACAGTTAATATTGAAGTTAAGTACCAGCCCCCTTCTAACTATGTAATCTTGAATGATTAATTTTCTCATGTGTAAAATAAAGAAAGTCAATAGAGGATATTGGTGAAGATGACATAATATAAAGTAGTGAAATTGCTTCACACAAAGCCTCTGTGGGGTCTACAGGCTCTCGTCCTTATATCCTTACACACACCCCACGCTATGCCGACCTAGAGCTCCTTGGGCCCCACACTCAGGCTGGCCACTGTGAATCCCACACAGTATGGACTTCATCTCATCACCCCGGTGCGTGTGTATTTTCTGGAGATGAGGCACCCCCACCTCAGCCAGCACCTTCTGCCTACAGCGAACACTCACCCCATAGATCCCAGGTGAATGAATGTCTCTATTTACTGTGCCTTGGAGCTGAGCCTGGGCAGAACATGGGAACAATGAATCTTAGTTCCTCCAAACTGAGGTCTGCCCTTCTTTTCTGCAGGTATGAGCACTAGAGAGGAAGAAGCACCCTCCCCCTGGCATCTCCTTTCTCTCCCCTGCCCTAATTCCCCTTGGAATTTCTGGCATTCATCTATAGACATTAAACTTCCTTAATAACACAGAAACACTTCTGCATTAGAGCTCCAGAAATTCAAGAGGGTTGGTTCTACTTTCATAGGAGACCCCAAATGAGATGAACATGAAAGTAATTTAAGGATTTAGGCATAACCCTGGTCTCCCTTTGCACAGCCCCCTGAACAGTCCCCACAGGACTTGGTTTGGGGTTCCTTCTCTCTACCTAGAGCAAGACTAGGGTTTGAGCAGAGGGAGAGCGCTTTCTCCTTCACATACCCCCCAATCCCCCCAACACTGCAGTGAGCATATTTTGCAATCTGAAAGCAGGACACATGGTTTGACAAAGGATTTTTTTCCTGACTAGTGGATTGATTTCTTTCTATGAAGAGTCTTGCTAGGGTATAAACATCCAATCCCATATGTTACACATTATAGTGAATACATTTTATTGAAAAGAAAAAAATGCATGAGCAGAAATACAATTTTAGCTTTATGGGTATCTTATCTGTGTATACATCAGGTAATTTAGTATTTAAACATTTTAATTCAAGACAGCTCCAGGATATTTAACCCAACAACTGAACAACTGTTGTAAACATGCTTTGCAAGTAGACATTTGAAGACTTACATATTATGATTAATTTTTATTAATACTTTTATTTAAAATATTGTTCTTTTGTAAAGATAGTATAAGCACACTATAGAGGATTTTAAATACAGGGGTGAAAAGAAATTCATTTCTATTTTCATAGCCTTAAAGTGATAGCATTTTGTTTGTTTTCTTCCAAACTCTGCATGAATTCTATATCATAGTGGTGGAGAGCACAGCCTCTTGACAGAGACTGAGTTAAAATTCACACTCTGGCACTTACTAGCTGTATGATTTAGGGAAAGTTACTTAGCCTCTCTGTGCTTCTACCACCACCATCTACAAAATGGAGATATTAATGGCATTGGTAGAAAAATTATTCATGACATTTTAAAAAGATTTTATTTATTTATTTATTTATTTATTTAAGAGAAACCATGAACATAAGCAGGGGGTAGGGCAGAGAAGGAGAAGCAGACTCCCCACTGAGCAGGGAGCCCTATGTAGGGTTTGATCCTTGACCCTGAGTTCATAACCTAAGCCGAAGGTAGATGCTTAACTGACTGAGCCATGCAGGCACCCCTCATGGCACTTGTTAAAGAACAGAAAGGAAGATTTTATTCAAGAAGGGGCCTACTATAATGAGTTTGTAGTAGAGGAGAGAGATTAGGCTCAACTTTGAATGCAACAAAGAAAAATGAGGATTTATGTGGCCAAGGAGCAGAATGGGGGTCACTGGATGGAGGAAACACCATAGGTAAGGGAAGATTCTAGTTAAACTGACCTACCAGGATTCTTGCTAACGGCAGGCCAGAGGGATCAGAAATTACCTGAGGATGATAGAGGCTAAGAACCCAGAACAGATATTAAGAGGTTTTAGCTGAAATGGTTTAACAGGATTCCTGCTACAACTGGACTTTACAAAGAAGGTCATGGGAGCCCCAGATTGGGCATAGTCAAAAGGAGAGCTCAGAAGAACCTGCCTAGAGTTTAATCAAGGGGAGAATTTTCATCAACACCTATCACATATAGTCACTGTAAGAACTTAGAGTAAATACAAGTGTTAGAATGAGCCACTGTATATGTGTTAGCTATTATTTTTACTTTACAGCATCTTAATTATCCTACATGCATTTTATATCTTTTTTCATTCAATATTTACCATAATTTTCCTCCACATTGCGCATGCTTTTCCGTAACCATGATTTTCAGTGGCTGCAAAACATTGCATCAGATTGCAACTTAACCATTCTATTATTGGACATTTAGGTTCATTCCAGGTATTTTTTACTTTAAATAACACTGTCCTGAAAATCATCATGGATATCGTTTTTTCATAGTTTATCTTATTTTGAGAATAGATTCCCAGAAGAGGAGTACCAGGGTCAAAGGCTATAAAGTTGTGATTGCTCATGATACAGCTTGCCAAATGGCTTTCCAAGGGCCTTGAATCAATTTATATTTTCAAAGTAGAAGATAGGCACTTCGACTCACTCTCCAGATTGAGTCCTGTCATTTTTTTAATCAGCAAATTTAGTAGGTAAAAAAGTTTTTCATTTATGATAAATATGGTTGAGTGTTTCCTAAGTGCCAGGGATAGGGTCTCACCCTAGAGATGCTGAGATGGAGAGCATCGGTTCTGCCTATGCTCCAGAGGGGGAAACTGGAAACCAAGCTAACACTTACAACCAAGAAGAATAAATGCAGAGTGCTTGAAAGTCAGGGAAGCCTTCCTAGAAGTGGAGGCTTGAGTTAGTCTTGAATAAAGAATAATGGTTAGCCATGGAAGATGGTGGAGGGTGATTCCATACCAAGGTAACAGCATATGCAAAGGAGGTTACGAAGGACTGGCACATTTGGGGAACTACAAGAAATTAGGCATAGGTATGATTGAAGGAATGTTGAGAGATGAGGGTAGGCTAGGTCAGCCTTTAGGGACACCTGGGTGGCTCAGCAATTGAGTGTCTGCCTTCAACTCAGGCATAATCCCTGGATCCAGAATTGAGTCCCACATCAGGCATCCTGAGAGGAGCCCCTTTCTCCCTCTGCCTATGTCTCTGCCTCTCTGTCTGTGTCTTTCATGAATAAATAAATAAATCTTAAAAAAAATAAAGTTACAGTCTTTAAAGGTTACCTGTTTGTTATCTGTTTTTGGTAATATAAACAGCCTCAGTAGAACCCTCCAAGAGAGTTTTTCACTGCATATGATCAGATTTACCAGTTAGGTCATAATATTAAAATGTAAAAGTGGGATGCCTGGGTGGCTCAGCGGTTGAATCTCTGCCTTTGGCTCGGGACGTGATCCTGGAGTTCTAGGATCGAGTCCCACATCAGGCTCCTGCATGGAACCTGCTTCTCCTCCCTCTGCCTATGTCTCTGCCTCTGTGCGTGTGTGTGTCTCATGAATAAATAAATACAATGTTTAAAAAAATAAAAATAAATAAATAAAATGTGAAAGAAATTTAGCCATAATCATGGTTCACTAAATAAAGTTAATTTGTATCCTATTAATTTTTCTGCTTCACTGAGGTTTGCCCACATTGTAGTCACGGGGAAAGAGCAGTGAGGCTGGCAAAGATGATCTTCCTTCTATTCCCACCCTTCCTTCTATTGCCCCCCTTTTTTGTACTTCTCTTAAGTGGTTCCCTCCACAGGTGTGACCTGCCATACCCGGTTCCCCTCTAAGTAATATCACAATACCGTAGAGAAGGATGATTGGCCAAGCCCTCTCCTACTAAGATGCCAGTGACTAGTTAAGAGGTCCAGCCCTTACCTCTCCAGGAGCATTTGGATTCTAAAAGAAGTCATTTGGAAATAGAAATTCCTATAACCCTCAAAATCTCCAGTGGTTGAACTTGAGGCCAGAATAACCAATGAGAGAGCTCTTTAAGGCTGGGGGTGGGCAAGAAGTGTCTTCTGGGCCCCTTCTACCATCCACCATAGTGGAGAGTCTTTGTGCACGTCCAGACTTGGATATAAGCTTTTGTCCCATTGCCCAGGGTTGGCTCTCACCTTGGATTGTCTACTTCATCTTGCCTTCTAGGCAGAGTGTGGGATCAGTGTCCTGGGAGAGAATGCACCTTGTGGCCAGCTGTCTCTAAAAGCTGGTGGTGATAATCATGAAAATGATCAGTTGGCTGGCTGAGAGGGGAGGGTGTCTGTGAAATGGCCACATTTCCACAATCTCAATGTTACCTACATTTTTGCTCTAGTAGAACAGAATTGATATATTTTTTTCACCTTGTACCTAGCCAAAAAAAAAAAAAAAAATCTAGGACAGTGCTTTTTTTCTCACCTCAGGAAAACATTATAATTCCCTCCCAGAAGATTTCCTAGATCTTAAATATCAGCTCAAACATTTATGCATGAAAAATTAGAGGCCATGAATGATGCATGTGTTCTGGAAAGTCTGCTCGTAAATCTTCCCTCCCTCCTTTGGAAAGTCCCAGGATGGCAGCCAAAGCCTCATTTCCAACCCCTGTTTCGAAGCCACCTGAGATGAAATTTCCTATTTGTTTCCAACTTCCGTGGCCTTTGCATATTCAGCCCTCCCCTGTGGCAGATAAGTCTGCTATTATCTTGTCTGAGATATTGTTCTTTTACTTGACCAGATTATAGCACAATTGTCAGTTTGCTCTTTAATAATACTACTTCACAGGGGATTTGTAAGGATTAATGAAATAATGTTTGAAAACCACTTTCAATTTGTATGCACTCTTTCTATGGAAGCTTGGGGGTTATTATTTCTTAGTGTTTATACTGTATCTTCCATGTAAGAAGTTTTAAATGCTTTGCAAACATTTGGATCCATTTCAATTAGATGATGAAGCTATTGGCTGTTCGAGCTGGAGGGACCTTTGAGATGATCTAGCCTTACCTTCAGACTGAGGAGGCGAGGAGCCAGAGGCCTAAAGAAGTGACTCCATCCCCAGCACAGCAGAGATGCTTAGTAGCAGAGCCGGATCTAGAATCCACTGTCTCATTTCCTTGCTCAGTTCTTCAAGTCTGATGGATTTAATTGTGTGCCCCTTCCGAAATTCAAATGTTGAAGTCCTCACCCCCTAGCACCTTGGAATGTGGACTGATTTTGAAACAGTGTTGTTGCAGATGTAATTAAGATGAGATCATACTAGAGGTGGGGAGGAGGGCTGGTGTCCTTGTAAAAGAGGGAGATTTGGGCACCAGCACATATAAAAGGGAGATCACCATGTGAGCATGAAGATAGCCACCTACAAGCTAAGGAGAGAATCCTGGAAGGGATCCTTCCCTCAGAGCTTTCAAAAGGAGCAAACCCTGCCAACGCCTTGATTTGGGACTATTAGCCTCTAGAACTATAAGACAATACCTTTCTATTGTTTTAGTTACCTGATTTGTGGTGCTTTTTTTTTTTTTTTTTTTTTTGCAGTAGCCGTAGCAAATCAACAGTCTTTCCTACCCTTAATTCTAAATATTGCCATTTAGAGATTGAGACAGGAAGAAAGGGAGCCATTTTGTCCAAGGCTGGAAAGCCAAGTAATGAACATAGAAACCCAGCTGCTTGTCATTGCTTACCCCAGAACTCCTCTTGGGACTGCAGCACATGGCAGCCTCTATTTGATGATGCTGTGAGGTCCTCACTTCAGAGGGTATAGGCACCTGCCACAGCCCGTGATGATAAACCCATGCCCTACATCTGCTTCCTGGCATTCCTCTAACATCTTTTCCATCACCAGAAGGCAAGCAGTAGTGTTGAGTGAGAGCAACAGCCCAGGGACCCTCATTGCATGTTGTTTGACCATCCTGGAGCTGTATTCAACAATGAATGTCCTAAAAGTATTCCTGTAAATGAGATGCTAGAAGCTCAGAATCCATTTTTTTCTGGGATAACATGCATCATACATCAGGGTAGTTTCCGTGGCATGTTCTCAAATCCCATGTGAGTCATATTGTTCTAGAAGTTGCACACTGGCTGTGCTGCTTGCTGTTTGGGAAGTCATGGTGACATTGAAGAGGGCTCTTCCAGTGAGGTTTACAAGCTGGCAGGTATATCACAGGACTTTCTAGGGAGGAGGGATGAAAAAATGCAGAAACTTCACAATTCACAACCTCAAAACAGAGAGAGGGCAGTGAGAGAACTAGAACTTGAGGGGTTAGCACCCTAAGGAAGAGTTTTGGGAAGGTGTTTTTTACTGCACAGGGAAAAACCAAATATATTTGTAAATTAGGAAAAGAGCAAGCCCCATGAGATCACAAATGAACCCAGAGGAGACTTAGAGAGGTTATGGCATTGGCCTGAGGACAAGTGGTGAGTGGGTGGCAGAGGAGGGACTCCTGTCTACCAGTCCAGGGCTCTCTACTGGACAGATTGTCCAAACTTCCATCTGTGGTTTCCAAAGCTATATATTACTTCTGCTCTTATGTACTTGGTATTGCTATAAGTCAATCAGTTTTTGTAAAATAATTAAATATATTTATAACCTTATCCAAATTGATAATATCTGCAAAATTATGGCCCTGACATGCTAGTTATATAATTTTTTCTTAATACATATTTAAATAAGTGCATAACTATTTTTAAAGCATTTTAATTTTTTTCATCATCTTGTACATAACCAGGAGTTAACCACCTGTTTCCTAGTTTGGACAACTGTGCACTAGGGATGACACATGATAGAGGAGAACTAGGGCCTTAGGAACATCCTGGAGGGAGAAGGGGAGGACAGGGTGGGATCACCAAGGGAAGGTTTAGCTCTGGAGAGGAGGAGGGACCTTCTTCCTCCAGAATGAGGACAAATGGGCTTAGGGACAGAGCAAGCCTGAGATGGAGGGGAAAGAACATGACAGAGCTCATGCCCACCGACCTTGTTTTTTTTGTTTTGTTTTGTTTTTTTCTTAACAAAGCAGTATGACAAACCAATGACAACTTGAAAGGAGCCTTGAGCTTCAGATTTTAAATCAAAACTGTATTATAGTCCCCCTGAGACTTAACCTTGTTTGTCAAAGGACAGAAGCAACTTGTTTCAGAAGAAGAAAGTTGGACTTTGAACCTCAACTGTGGTTCTTAAGACACTACTATAATTGCTTCTGGATTGGGTTTTGAGGTTGACCTTTGATCAGAAACATTGGTTTCCTAAGATGAGGCCACCCCTGAATAAAGGCTGGTGTGATTGCTCTGAGCTGGGCTGAATGTGGGTCAGAAATGAAGAGCAGCTTTGAAAGGACTGGTCCAGGCCCTCCCCAGCAGTTCATCACGTTCACCCTGAAGAAGGGGACTGAGGAATGTGCTGAAGCAGACTCTATACCCTCCCCATTTGACCCCAAAAAGCACCTACCAGTAGACAGCATATATTGTAATGCCTAATCTCAGCCTAATTATAATGCCAGGAAGGAAGAGTTATCACATGACTATGGATGTGCTGCTTTTTTATCCAGGAACTAGGTAGACAAATCACGATCTTCTGATTCCTGAAAGAGAGGAAAGAGGATGGCAACAATCACTGGCATATACTGTTAAAGAGAAATGATGCTTGTTAAACTGGCAATGAAGACTTTCTTTAAGGCTATTTCAATAGTTAAGATGGAGCTCACCTCCAAATACAGCAAGGACATGTGAGGATTTATTGCCAAGGAGCAGGTTGAAGGAGTCAGCGGATGGAAAAGCACCCAGAGGAGACATCAAGGGTCGGGGGATTCTTGCTCAAGTGACTTAGCAGGATTCCTGCTAAGATGGGGCGAGGCAGGCCGAAGACAGCACAGGGGGCCAAGGTTAAGGTCTAATAGGCTCATAAGAGCCTGACTAAAGCTAGGGCAAGGAGAGAATATTTGTCAGTCTGAATCATTTGCAGTAAATGGAGTATGCTGTCAATCTGCAGAGGGGGAACCTTGCAGAAAAGAGATGAAATAGGTAAGTCTGTAAAAGGGATAGAGGCTAGAAAATAGAGAAAGTAGGGAATTGGCCATAACTGAGCCTTTACTGGTGGCCTACCATCATGCCAGGCACCTGAAATAGGCTTAAATGATATTTTTAATTCTTTTTTCATATTTAATTATTTTTCTTAATTATTTCCTAGGGTACACTGATTTATCAATGTAATATGTTTATAAATTGCAAAATAATTACCAGCATAATATTAGTTACCCCCTCTATCTGGCCACGTAGATACCATTTCTTTTTTTGTAGTGAGAACATATGAGATCACTCTTAGTAACATTCAAATATATGATACAGTATTGTTAACTATAATCACCCTGCTGTACAGTAAATACCCAGAACTTATTCATCTTATAACTGAAAGTTACCCTTGGAGCGACAGCTCCCCATTTTTCCCATCCCCCAACTGCTGGCAACCATCACTCTACTCCTTGTTTTTCTGAGTTTGTCCTTTTCAGATTCCATATGTAAATGAAATCATAGAGCGTTTGTCTTTCTCTGTCGAACTGATTTCACTTACAATAACACCCTCAAGATCCATCCATGTTGTTGCACATGCCAAGATGTCCTTCTTTCTCATGGTTGAATAATGTTCCATGCTGTGTGTGTGTGCGCACATATGTGTGCATGTATGTGTATATGTATATATGTCACATCTTCTTTACCCGTTCATCCATCAATGGATGGATTGTAGGTTGTTTTCATATCTTGGCTATTCTGTAATGCTGCAGTAAACATGGGAGTGCAGGTACCTTTTCAATATTCTGTTTTCATTTTGAAATAGGTTAGCATTTAATAGGTTTAACATTGTGAGGCAGGGATTATTCTCCCTTTTGAACAAACTGAACTTCCAAGAAGTCGAACAATACAGAGCTGGCATGTGGTGGAGTTGGGATTGGACACCAGGTTCCACTGACACCACCCAGAGGTTTCTGTCAAGGCAAGGGAAACAGGTGGCCCTGGTCAGCAGGCACCTAAGGACCCAGGGGCCCAAGAAAAGCAGGACATTGGTTTAGGGAGGAAGCATAGGTAGGGCAGAGGGAAGATAACTCTGCCCTTGTTACCCATTTTACCCTGGTGAGTCTCCTACAGCCTGGGCTGGATCAGCACTTATTGGACACAGGATATGGTTAGGCAGCCAACACTGGCTTCTGCCTTATTGCCCAGTGGTCCCTGTTCTGCAGAGCTCACCTTTTCCCTGATTTGCCAAAAGTGAATCTGTTTCTACTTAGCCACAGGGAAAAGCCAGTCCAGCTGAATCCGCACAAAGCTAAGTAACCAGGTTATCACAGGACAGGAGTAAATCAATCTTGGTAATCATGTTTGGCAGTATTTGAAGCCATTCCACTTGGACAGTGCAAATTCATTTTATGGTATAAAATGTTTTGTGGAAAAACACTGAATTCAGACCCACTACCTGGTGTTCAAAATCTCCTATCCATGAAGAACAGGGTTTTATTTTCTTAGTGGAGGAGATACAGATGTTGTAAGGTGCTTGTGAGCCAATGTGATACATGCCCCTGCCAAAGATCAAAAGTCAGCTGATGTCCACAGCAGAGAAGAGCAGTTTCCAAGCCAGGGGACTCCATTTCCACTTACATTCTTTTTTCAAAGCTGTTTTTTTTTTCTATTTGTTTGTTTTCTGGTTTTGTTTTTGTTTTTTACAGGAAGGGCTTATTCTCTGAAAGGATGTGTCAACATCTGAAAATATTAGCTAATTTGACTTCCTAAGGAGAAATTCAAGGAATAGAAGCTGTTTATTATGTTAAATCTCAAATAAACCTTGACAATTAAAAATGGAAGAGGAGCCAAAAGTAATTAAAAGGAGAAGAGAATGAGAAATGCCAGGCATCTGGGAAAAAAATTGTGATTTCAGTTGAGCACTAAATTTAGCTCTAGGCTTCTTTTGGCACAGACATTTAAAAAATAATTTGGTTAATAAAGTTTTTTTTTAAGTTCATTTACAGAAAGCTACCAGTGACCACAATCATGACAGGATAGTTATGACTAAACAATGAGCTTGGGGACTGAAATCAAAATAGGAATAGAATGCATGAATTTGCTCTCAATGTTTTTCCTTTCTGATGAACCTCATGTTTGATATTGTACCTTAACATAAAGACTCCGAGTCGCCTTTGTGTGTGCAAACCCAGAGTGGGAGGAGGTCATGTTCCCTAAGTGTTGTATTTGTGTTGATTCCTCCCTTCCCACACTGGCTTGAGGTTGTTCTGAGGGCAACGTGTCATATGGAACTCTAAAATTCCAAAGGTATTTGTGGAAGTGACAAAGAAAATCAGAGCTGGACAGTAGCTACAGCAGTAACAAGAGATTTTACTCAGGGCCAGTTGCAACAGGAGAAAAGAAGCCTCAGTAGAGATCTAGGCTCATTTCCAAATATGACAAGGAAAAGTAGGGATTTATCACCAAAGAGCAGGTAGTGGATGGAGAATTAAGAACAGAGATGGGTTAGTCTGGTTACACTGACCTAACAGGAGTCTTGCTGAAGGGAGGCTGAGGTAATCAGACATTCCCTGGAGGAGAGTAAAGGATGAGGAAGTTGGACAGATGTCTGGGGTAGGGAGTCCCTGGTTAACTCGACTTGATGGGTTTTTTACTAAAATTGGGCCATGCAGTCCTAACAAGGATGTACACCGAAGGTCAAGGCCCAAAGGGCTTAGCAGAGCCTGATCAGAGTTAGGTCAAGGAGGGAGTCTTTGACAGAAGAGAGCAAAACCACCTGTTCTCAGATTCACCCCCTCAGTAAGCATTGCAGGGCTCTCCCCCTTCCCACTGCATGCTCTGCTGTGAGCTAACCCATCTGGAGAGCTGCCATCTTGGACTCCTCCATGCCATGCGGGGTCAGCCTTCAGGGTGTGGGGCCGGGAAGAAAGGAAGACAAGGTCAGAAGAGCAGTGGCTGGAAAGGGAATGGCCACCAGGGAGAACTCTCCTCTGGACCAGGATGATTCCTCCTCCACTCACCCATTGCTGCCCCATCTCATAACTTTGAGAACCAGAGAGAAATTAACCACATCAGGAATATAATTCCTATATTTGTTATAAGTATGGAGCCCTAAAATGTAGACATGACCTGCAGGAATGAGGGACACCAAGAAAACAAAGCGAAAGGAAAATTATCAGGGGCTTTAATGATCGTCCAGTGAAGATGAGAAAAAAATTTAAGAAAAAGAAAAGAAAGGGACCCCTCGGTGGCTCAGTGGTTGCACAGCTGCCTTTGGCTCAGGTCATGATCCCAGGCTCCTGAGATCGAGTCCTACATCGGGCTTCCCACATGGAGCCTGCTTCTCCCTTGGCCTATGTCTCTGCCTCTCTCTCTCTCTCTGTGTCTCTCATGAATAAATAAACAAAATCTTTAAAACAAAACAACCCAAAAGATGAATGGATAAAGAAGATGTGGTTTATGTATACAATGGAATATTGCTCAGCCATTAGAAACGACAAACACCCACCATTTGCTTCGACGTGGATGGAACTGGAGGGTATTATGCTGAGTGAAATAAGTCAATCGGAGAAGGACAAACATTATATGGTCTCATTCATTTGGGGAATATAAAAAATAGTGAAAGGGAATAAAGGGGAAAGGAGAAAAAATGAGTGGGAAATATCAGAAAGGAAGACAGAACATGAAAGACTCCTAACTCCGGGAAACGAACTAGGGGTGGTGGAAGGGGAGGTGGGCGGGGGGTGGGGTTGACTGGGTGATGGGCACTGAGGGGGGCACTTGACGGGATGAGGACTGGGTGTTATTCTGTATGTTGGCAAATTGAACACCAATACAAAATAAATTCATAAAAAAAAAATAAAACAATCAAACTTGCCGCTAAAATGAAGGGGATGGATGCAAATTCCATTTATAAAGCCTTAATTTTATGATTATTTTTTTACATTCAAGTCAAAGACACTGTCTGAACACCACTGAGGTGGTGGCCACAGAGGTATCTTATAAGCACCCAAGGTGTCACATAGCTGGTTCCCATGGAAGGCAGTGTAGGGGTCGCAAAGGGACGAAGCCTGCTGGCCAGCCCCAATTCTGCCGCTATCTGCTGTGTGATTTGGGGCAAGTCATCCCGCCCGGATCTGCTCCCATGAGGAGGTACTGGCATTGACACCACGGAGAAGGAACCTATTTGTCTGTCTGCTATTTGTTTATTTATTTATCCCAAACCCTACCTTCCTCCTGATAAGATCTAAGATGCCTAACATAAGCATTTAATGGAATGGCTCATGGCAAACAAACGAACAAAAACTGGATACTCAAAATCTACGTCTCTACAGGTAGAGTGAGGACGTACTGATCCACAAAATGAGGTCCTGCTTATAAGAAGGTTTCCTCTTTGGATGGGCGCATAGTAGATATTCAGTAAATGTTTGTGGAATCTGAAAATACACTCCAGCCCAAGGAGGTGAAGCACTATGCCTTCTTCCCACAACACCCCAAGAAGCACTATGCCTTCTTCCCACAACACCCCAAGAAGCACTATGCCTTCTTCCCACAACACCCCAAGAAGCACTATGGCTTCTTCCCAAACACCCCAAGGAGAGGTAGAGAGAATTTCTTCGGCAGCAGTTTCCTTTGCCTACGCGAGACACACAGCCCCACACCTTCCATCCCCCGAGGCCTGTAACTGCTGGTGATGCTCTTTGCTGCCGCTCCCTTGCGGTTCATCCGCCCCCAGGACTGTCAGGTGAAGCGTGGTGGGACTGACGGTAACACTGCTCCACTGCCCCTGCTCTGCTGTTACTAGAGACCCAGGTCACACGAAGGAAACTCTTCCTCTTCTCTAGGAGCCTGAGAAATGGGCGCCAACAAAAATCTGGGAGAACCAATTAATGGTCCCAGACACTTCGAATAAATTTTTTAGTGGGGTCTGGGAGAAAGCACAGTGTCAGCAACTCCAGACTGATTTCGGTATAAGTGAAATGTATTCAAGTAACAAAATTCACAAGCAGACCTGGAGCGTGATTTTTATCTAGTCATTTTTTAAATTATTGTTGAGAGGCAGAATCTAGTTACAGAGAAACGATTTGATGCTGATGCCCAGACTCTCACTGTAAAATGAGATACAGGGTAACATTTGCCCAATGACCTTTTCCTTCCACGGGACAATTAATAGATCTTATTTTTGTAGAGCTATGATCTTGTCAGTTCACATTCGGCTTGCTGACCAAACTGGAGAGAAACCTTTGTCTCCAGCAGAACAAGTGCTCCTGTCTGCTGCTGCCTGGAGTCGAATTTGCTGGCTGGTGTGAGCGGAATTTTAGCTTTATCAGGCCAGCAGTGGAGCGGAAATAATAAACATGGGATTCGAATGAAGGGAAAGCAGAAAGTAGAACTCATCTAAGAAGAATGAAACCCTTTAAATGAAAGTGCATCTTTCTCAATAATAGGAATTCTAATGTTCTTGGGATCGTTATTGTAATAGCTTTCTCAAGAGTGTGCAGTACATTAGGGATCTGAGTCAGAGCAAAGGACGAGCAGCCCTGAACCATGTGTCCACCATGAGCCTTCCGCCATCCATATGCCTCAGTTCACCCATCCACACCCTGGCAATGGCAGCACTGCATACTCCATGCTGCTGCGGCCGGTGGGCAAATAGGAAGATTTAGTGATCTATATTTGCTCTAATAGCCAACAGAAAGACCCTGGTATCTAGATCCAACATGAATGGAATGAACGCCTTTTTTCAATGCTCACAGGCCTGTTTGAAGACCCAGCAGATAAGTGGAAGGGGAGATTTATGTGGAACTCGTCTCAAAGACAATGTGTAGAGGCTTTAGAGAGCTGGCTTTGACTCAACCTAAGCAAAGTTGTAGGACAGTGAATATATTTTATTGATTAAAGGGCTCAAGGGAAGGTTACCCACATGTCACAGATATTTCAGGGGTATCTGCATTGGTGCAAAATGGTGGGACAATATGACATTTGAGATCCCATCCAAATCTGAGATTCTGGCTTCAAAGATGTTGTTCACATTGAATGTGTAAATTAGTGAGGGAATACCTCTGAAATAATAATTCTTATCATTTTTCTTCCGAGGGCCACCAAGATGGGTTAAAGACCTCATAAAGCCTCTACCCCTCCCTGTTTGCTACTGTGTAATATTATCTTCTCAGAATGGAAGGGCAGACTTGTGTTGCTTTGGGCTAGACAACAGTAAGGGTGAATGAAATTAAAACCATTCACCTGAATAAGGTACGCGCATTAAAAACTGGAAATGCAAATATGAGAGGCCAGCCAGTAGATACTGGGACACTTCACAGACCATACCAGATACTCACCACTTGTTCACTGTCATAATTTGAGGGCAAAGGGAGTTTCCTTGCATGTGAGGTGTAAATTCATTTTCTGCTGCAGAATCCTCAAAAATGCATGCCAAAAGAAGGAGTAATTGTGATTGCTCTAAGGATGAACATCTTGGTCTTGGTGGTGATAACAAGGAGCCATGGAAAGAACTTAGCCTGGAGGGTAAAGGCCAAGTGACCATTGTCTTTCACTGAAAAGTCCATTAGAGCAGAAATGGAGCCTGTGTCTCACTGTCCACCAAGACATGTCTGGTACTTAGTAGAGACTCAATACATGACCAGGTTTCATTTCCAGGTTTCAGCTCTGTCCCTAGCAAGCATGTGATTTGGGAACAGAAAGACCTAAACTTAGCTCCCTCAGCTATGAAATCATGTTTAATTCTACAACCCCAGTGCAGGCAACTCTATTCATACATCCTACAATATTTACTAAGTACCTACTGTGTACCTTCCAGAGTTCTAGGCCCTAAATTATAGCAGAGAAAAAAACAGCACCTGCTTTCATGAAGCTTATGTTCTAGTGACAGGAGACAAACAACTAACAGAACTAACAAATAAGTAGATACAGATATCAGATGGTAAGAAGTGCTAAGAACCTGGGGGGTGCATGGTAAGGGAACCTTGGCAGGTAGGGGTGAGGGGTGAGGGATGTGATTTATATAAATGTTTATAGACAGTGGTCAGAGTGGACCGCACTGATAATGTGATATTGTAGCAGAAACATGAAAGAAGTAAACGAAGCAAATTTCTGGGGGAAGAACATTCTGGCCTGAGGATGGAGATACAAATGTAGGAGTCATTTGTATTTAAAGCCATGAGACAGAATGAGATCACCCAGAAAAAATGTAGATAAAGAATAGCATTCCAGCAAGAGGTCTGCAAACATTCAGGCAGTTAGAGGTCAGGAAGATGAGGGTGACTGCAGAGTAGCTGAGAAGAAGGGTGCTGGCGAGGTAAAAGAGCCAAAGGAGAGTGGGATCCCAGAATCCAGGAGAAGGATGTGTTTTAGGGAGGAGGGTCATTCTCTGTGTGGAATACTGCAGATATTTTGAGTACAACTGAGCCTTGACCATTGGGCTTAGCCAATGGAAGTCACTGTGACCTTGACAAGAGCCATTTCCAGGGAATGATTGGGAGAGAAAGCCCAAGTAGAGTGGGTTTAAGAGAGAATATAAAGAGGCCATTGAAGGAGTTGTGTATAGACAATGCTTCGGAGGATTCTGTTGTAAATGTCAGCAGAGAAATGGATGGTAGCTGCGTGGGAATGGGGCTCCAGAGAGGATTTGGTTTTGTTTGTATGAATATGTTATTTGCTCATAGAAATGATACAGTAAAGAAGAAAAATATGATGAATTAGAGAAATCCTCTGGCCAACTGAAATTACTCTCAATTCCTGAGATAGCCACCTCCTGGGGGTAGAAAGGCCCTGCATACCTGTTTGACTCTGGCCTAAGGGGAGTACCACACACCTTCCCTCAGATCTCATCAGCATAACTGACACCAGACTGGAAAATCTAAGCATGGCTTGTCTACAGGCTTAGAAAAAAAAAAAAAAAAACTGAAGGAAAATCAATTCAAAGAGCAGTAATAAGCAACAAGATTGGTGTTTCACCGAGTATGCTCCTTGTGCACCATGGAATGTTGATAGGGTCAAGTGAGTCTGAGCAATGCTGAGTTAAACAAATATAAATAGACGTGTGTGATGGAACTTCTTGGAGCCTTTAAAAGGCTGATGATCACCATGAGTTTTCCAAAAGGGGCATCTCATGTGAAGAATTTCCCCCAATGTATTTGGGGGGAGTATCACCCAGGACTAGTGTGAGAAGGCATACAACATGGGAAATAGCACACTAGATCAGGGCTTGGCAGATTTTTTTTGGAGAAGGCTAGATAATAACTATTTTAGGCTTTGTGGGTCACAGTCTGTATCACAACTACTCAACTCTGCTGTTGAAAAAAAGTAACCACAGACAATTGGTAAATGAGTGTAGCTCATTTCAATAAAATGAGTGTAGCTTTGTTTTAATAAAACTTTATTTATAAAAATAGGCAACAACCAGATTTACCAACCATTGAATCAGATAATCTGCCTCAAGAGGTGAACTCATTCTCCTTTAGTCTAACTGCCCATAGAGATGCCCAGTTTCCAGTGATCTCAGTGTGGCAGGGGCTCCTGTGTGTCTATCTTTCACTTAGGAGCACTCTCAAATACATTTAAATTCTTTGAAGTTCAGCACAAAGGCCCAAAACAGCTGATCTAGATTCCCATTTTCTTCCTGGAGTCCTTCCCCTGCTCCCTATGATTGATTAGTGACATCCACTCTTTCTGCCGCTTCCAGAGGAAATGTTTGAATCCACAGTGAGAGCAACTCTTAATGGTCCAGATTGTGGCTTATCCAGCAGGACTTTTACTTACTTGCATCTCTCATTTCTCCAGTCCTGTGAGGAAGACAGTGAAGGGAAATGAAGTATCTAACACACTGGCTGCTTATTGTCTCTGTTGAAAGCTTTAAGTGAGAAAAAAGAGACTTGGAGCCAGTTGAGGAATGGTTAAAAATACGACTTATTGGTATGGAAAAAGAAAAGTAGTAAGGTTATAGGAAGGTGATAGTGGGGGTGGGAGTTGGGGACAGATCGAGTGGTTGTGGAACTGCTTCCTAGAAGGGAGATGAAGCTCTTTCCTATGAAATCCAGTAGGATGGAACCAAGACCATCAGGTTGGACTTACAAGGGAGTACATTTTTACCAATGATCAGAAGTCATTCTTATTTTGTATGAGGGGTGGGGACATGTTGTCATATGAGCATTCAAACAGAGGTGGTGGAGAGGACACTCAAAATTAAGGTGTGCCGATGGGCTGGTGTCTTAGTTTGGGCCACTATGACAAAATATTGTGGCCTCAGGGGCTTTAACAGTGAACATTTCTTTCTCAAGTGTGGAGGCTGAAAAGGTCACGGTCATGGCAGATTCAGCTCCAGCTGACAGCCTTCTTTCTGACCTATAGACAGCCTCCTCCTCTGCAGGGACATTCTGATACCACAACATAGAGGGAAAGAAAGGGCGCTGGTCTGTCTTCCTTTTCTTAAAGGACACTGATCCCATCATGGGAGCCCTACCCTTGTGATCCCATCTATACCCAATCACTTCCCAAAGGCTCCACCTCCTGACCGTATCACACTGGGGGCTAGGACTTCAACATGGGAATTTTAGGAGGACACAAATGTTCAGTCTGTAATGGCTGGACAACCTTTTAAGGCCCCTTCTAATCCTGAGTGTTTATGAGATCAAAGGTATAAACTCAGACATTGTCCCCTCTGGGCTGCAGATCATTGTCTTCCCATAGCTTCCTCCAACTACTACCCTGGCCCCCACTGTCGGTAAACATCATCCGTATTTATTAGTCGGTATGAAATATGTCAGAATATCCCAACCACAATGATTGATGGGAGCGTTTGCCAACTTTCAAGAGTCTTGAATTAACACCAGTGTCGCCACCTTAGCATAGCTCTGGTTTAAGCGGGATGAGCTAAAGCAAGGCACTGTAATCCAAGGACATTTGTCTGCACAGGACTGTGGCTTTGTGCAGATATCAGAGATGTGAGTAGGAACAAAAGCAAGAGCTGAAAGCAGAACAATGTGGCATCAGAACATGAAACTCCTAGGGCTGTTGCATTTTGTAATAGAATGGAAACCAACCCCAGCTTCAGCGCAAACAGAACACATCGGGCATCTTTTCACCAGAAAGGCTTTTATCCCTTCAAGTGTCTTTTCTCACGGATGTGTTCAAGATGGCTTTTAACAAAGCATCTTTTATCCCGGGTCCTGGGGGATATTTACCTATCAGGGATATCTAGAAAACCTGCTGAGGGGGGCCAGGTTAGATTCCGGGGCCATGGTTTTTGCAGTCCTTGTTGCCAGTTTGGAGAAATTCAATAAGTAGAAACCCTGCAGGAGTTTGAAAGGTCTGAGTTTAATCCCTGACACATGTCTGAACTTCGGCACGGCCCTTCTCTGCTTTTTTTGCTTTGTTGTAACAACTCAACTCTGCCATTATGAGAGCAGTGAATACAGAAGCGAATGAGCATGGCTGTGTTCCAATAAAACTTTATTTATGGACACCAACACCTGAATTTTACACAGTTTTCATTTGTCACGAAATATTCTTCATCTTTCAATTTTTTTTTTCTAGTCCTTAAAAAATGCAAAAGCGGTTCTCTACTTTTGGGTCCCAGAGAAACAGACAGGGGGGCAGATGTGGCCTTTGGGCTGTAGTGGGCCAGCCCCTATGATTGACTTTGGATATGCAGAGGGGATAATGCTGGGTGTGGTCCTAGCCTTTCTGTCGATGGGAGAGATGGACATAAAACACATCGTTTAGATTGCTTTTATGGCATCACTAATGGCATAGGGTGAAAGTAGGAATTAGGACAGGGAACTATTTAGATTGGGGAATCTGAAAGTGAAACAAGAGCAGAGACCTAAGGATGAGTGATGTTTAGCCAGGAAAGAGTGGATTAAAAAGGAAGTATTCCACACAGAGAGGCCTCACAGCTCAGACTGAAAACTAAGTAGTGGATTTTATCCTTCTTTGCAGTCCTGTCAGGTAAGCAAATACTCTGGGAAATTTAGCGAGAATGCAGCGCCTCAGCGTGAGGGAATGATCTTGTCTCCAAATGTGACACAGGAAGGGAAGGTCCCTGTACCTGCCTTAAAGTCACTGTGGATTTTCAGAAGTTGAGCCTCTATCCTGATCTCTCTCACCATTATTCCTAGCCTGGGAGTCAGGTGAGGGGCAGGGACCTCATGAAGCAGGACAGGAATTCAGTACATGTAGCTGGGATGTAGGGCACCTGGGTTCTGGATTCATCTCTGCCACGCCTTTGTCCTGTGGTCGTAGGCACATTGCCCACCCCCCCTTTCCTAAACTGGAAAATAAAAGCTCTTAGATACCAGCAGTTTCCAGGCCTAGCAATGACTGGATGGTGGGACGCCAGCTCTGTCAGAACAGCCCCATTTGTATCTGTTTTCCATATATTCAGCCATAGAGGTACATAAAATTTCACTGGACCCAGTGGCTGCCAGACAATCCCCAGGCCTGGTCCTCCATGAGTCTGTGGTGAGGGTCTCCAAGAGTGTCCATGGCAGATCCCGAGTTAGGAGGGGACCTGGGTCTGGGCACTCCCTGGGCAAATAGATTGTGACAGTGCCCACCCCAGGCCTCTGCAATGAGAATCGGGGAAGATCAAGCCATTTTCTGCAGAAAAAATGATTAATCCCATTCTGCTGGCAAAGTATCAGGGGAAAAACATTGCAGTTTATATCAAAGTGGTCCAGCTCTCTATGGCCTCAGTCAACAACTAGTGACATACACTAAGTGGCAAACCTTCAACTTCCCAGTAAATCAGCATCCAACCATGACAGGTTTTCAGCTGAGCCAGGCTGAGCTCCTGTCCCCTTACACTCCTGTCTGGTGTCTTGGGAGGTAGCGTCGGCCTCTGCTGGGCTCTGACCAACTTCCTTCTGTGCCCTCCTTGGACACACTTCCATCACAGCTACTGTCTCCCTCTCAATCCTGATGGGCCAGTTAAGCTTCCCCTCTAAGCCTGGTAAGGGGCATCTAGACAGCACAGGCCAGGACAAGGTTCTGGACTCTGTTGAAATCTGCCCAAACTGTGTTCTGAGTCTCCTGGAACCCAGCATCGCTCCTCTGGATGTGCTCTGCAAGCCCATTCATCTGACTTTTCTGCCTGCTTCTTCCTTCCCACAGCTATCCTGACTCTATGGAGCACTCAGACAAACTGAGTGAGCACCGTAGCTCTGTCCTGGCCTCTCCACACTGAGAAGAGACCCACTGGTACTCTTGACACTGCCAATGAGATGAACTGAAAGAGTCAGAATCCAGGCATTGGGATACACCTCCTGCCTCTGGGGATTCCCCTGCCCCTACCTAGCTTTCACATCACAGTTTAAAAGTCTTCTCATTCATATCCTTGCAGTGGACACTGAAGATAATCCTAACAGATTGGCAGAGGAGGTCTGATTATCCCCTATGACACATGGGGAAACTGAGGCACCAGGATCAAGTTAGTAAGAAGGGATGGAGCCAGACCTGGTGTCCAAGTTCTTGATTGAGTTTGAAATTAATATTTGTGAAGTGCTTAGAACCAGTCTGGGGCTCATTGCAACTCTTTGGTTCTCCCACCTGATATTTTTGTATTGTTCACAGAGGCCATTTGCCAAGCTCTGAATTGGCTAATTTGAAACTGCTTTTGGAAGGGACATTGGACGGAGTAAATTTCTGTGCATATAAACACAACTGTGCAAATGCATTTCTGGTTATTTTGAACTATTTTACAGTGAATTTGAGCTCCAGGAATGAGTGATTGCCAACGAATTATAAAAATAGGTTACAAACCAATTCTGAAGCCTTTAACCAGAGATGGTCAGTGACCCAAAGAGCCCTCTCCCCTTCCACCCAGACAGGTGTTCCCCTGAGCTTGCCTATTAAGGAATTTGCCACTAAGCTTCAGTAGAGACACTTAGCCCTTTCTTAGTTCTCCAAGCTAAGCTATTTCCAAATATATGATCTGGGTTCCTGCCTACCCACCCCCTACCCACCACCATACGTCTCTGCTCTACTAACTTCTGTGTTACAGTTTCTTTACTATCTGAGCTCTTAAAGTGTCCCCAACCCTCCCTTTGAAACATCTTCTCGGGATCCCTGGGTGGCGCAGCGGTTTGGCGCCTGCCTTTGGCCCAGGGCCCGATCCTGGAGACCCGGGATCGAATCCCACATCGGGCTCCCGGTGCATGGAGCCTGCTTCTCCCTCTGCCTGTGTCTCTGCCTCTCTCTCTCTCTCTGTGACTATCATAAATTAAAAAAAAAAAAAAGAAAGAAAGAAACATCTTCTCCTGCTCCCACTCCCATCAGGTCCTGCCTGCCTCAATCTCTGAGTTCTCAGGGCCACCCCACTGTGACATTACCACCACTCACAGGCAGCACCTTGCACATGAGCAGCTCCCTTGGCTCAGTCTGGATGGCCCACCAGTCCATCTCCCAGCACAATTCAGAGTCCACTTCTCGCTCTCATCCTTGTCTTCCATTTGCTTCTCCTCTAACATAAGGAGCTGTGTCTTAAGCCTTAGCATTTTGTTTCCCACAAAAACAATGATTTAATTTCTTCTTCTACATTTATAGTCTTCATTTCCAAAATTTCTACAGATTTTTTTTGAGCCACATCTTCTCATTCCATATCTTCTAGTCTTTTCAATAGATGCTATTGCTTCATCTCTTTGAGTTTCTTAAAGATTTCTAATTAGAAAGCCTACTTAAAGTTATTCTCCTATCTCTAAATCCTCCATAGCTCTCCTATTTGTTGTCTGCCTCTTGTGATATGCTGATTCCACACAGGTCTGAGGAGTTTGGCTTTGTGAGCTCATCTTCTACCAGAGTTTTCATCTCTGGGTATCCTGGGTGATATCCCAGGGAAAAGGGAAACAGGCTTGCAGAGCCTCAGCCCCAGGCTTGAGGGAAAGTGGCTCCTGGAGAGGCCTGTGCTGGCCACTGGTTTGATTTGACCCTTTCCTGGATGAGTGGTGTTGTTCTGAGCCCTGTCATCACTGGTAAAACACAGCTCCAGGTCCTGGTCTGGTGTGACTGGAGCTTTCCTCCCCTAGGCCTGAGCAAGCAGCTCAACATCTCCTCCACCTAACCTTGAGAAGATGAAAGGGATGAAGAATGACACAGCTTAGTTCTGCAACCCCGTTGAGCATCGGCACCCAGCCTCCAGCCTCAGGAGAGTGGTCTTGGCCTCACTGCAGTCAAAAACACATCACCCCTATTGCCCATGATGGGCTTCCTTTGTTCTCTTTCTTTTAGGGGTTTAAGGAATCCCTAGTGTGGTCTAGTGAGAAATGTCTTTCTTGCTTTGGCTATATATTTGTTAATTCATATCACTCAAATATTTTTCTGTTTTCCTAGGTTTGGTTTGGAAAATGAAGAGTCAGCTCATGCTCAATTTGCCATCTTGAATAGAAAGTTCAAGTTCAAATTCTAACCTTTAGTCCAGGCAGGTCCCTAAGAACCTGAATTTTCCAACAGGCCCTGCAGACAAAGTTCTGGTCACATTCTTCTACCCCAAGAGCAGATTCATTCAGCAGCTTAATCTAAAAGTCCCCTTGGTACGCCAAAGCTCAACCCTCAGCTGCCTTAATAATGACAATTCCTCGACTTCTGCAAAGGGATTTTCAGCTTGAAAATGTGCTACCGAGTGAGAGAGCCACTGTCCTACTCCTGGCAGTCAGTCCCTCATTGACTTTGAAACATTAAAAAGTACTTAAGAGCTCACATTTTTATTTCATCACATCTGGGATTGCCCCTTATACTAAGGATGTTCTTGTTACACTATAGGTTTTGCAATTACATAGCACTCCTCTAGGACAGAGCGTAATAGTTTTTTTGCAGAGTCAGATATTTAAGTGAATTTTATTGTCGGGTTTTCTTTGTAGTCATTTTAAAGCCAGCCACTGTTTCTTAAGCTACCTCTGAGGATAACTTATCTATTGATGACACAGCGACATCTTCTTACAGTGTTCTACACCATACAGCTTAAGTGCCTGGACATCATTATTTTAAAGTAGAGAATTTTTTTTTTTTGGTCTTTGATTTTTTTGTGTCCTTTTACATGTAGTTTAGATATCCATATACTTTCTAACAGGGAATATAAGACATGACTTGTGGTGCCTTATAATTGAAGACATAGTATTATTTTGTATAAATTCATAATATTTTTGTTATAAAAGCAATACATACCCTTTATAGAATACTCATCAAAGATATAAATATATAAAATAAGAAAATAAAGATTATTCATAATCTCTTCAATCAGAGGCTATCCATCACTATTAAGATCTTAGAGCATTTCCTCCCAGTTTTCTTTCAACATATATAAGTGCTCATATATACCATATATTCCACCACAGGAATCAGCATATGTATGCATGCATGTGTGTGCACATGTATATATAGTTTTTATAGACCACTATTTTCACTTAATGTGATGTAATTTTATTTTTTAAAATATTTTATTTATTTATTCATGAGAGACACACAGAAAGAGGCAGAGACATAGACGGAGGGAGAAGTAGGTTCTCTGCAGGGAGCCAGACGCAGGACTCGATCCCAGGAGTGAGGATCACACCCTGAGCCAAAGGCAGACACTCACATGCTGAGCCACCCAGGAGTCCATGTGATATAATTTTTTTAAATTTATTTATTTTTTCATGTGATATAATTTAAACCCAAAGTCTGATGCCCTTTCCTCTTTAGATCCATTGCAGCTCCCTGCCTTCAATATAAGGTGAAGCCATGAGCTCTCATGGTGTCCCTAGGAAAAGGTATTGGGATGAGACAGCTTGCTTCAGGATCATGCAGTGCCTTAGTGTCACTCCTGGTATTCTATACTGGGTCCTGGTACACTAGCCCATGTTTGAAAAAACAAATGTTCTTTTTTTTTTTTTTTTTTAAATAAGATTGATTGATTGATTCATTCATTCATTCATTCATGAGAGACACACAGAGAGAGAGGTAGAGACACAGGCAGAGGGAGAAGCAGGCTCCCGACAAGGAGCTCAATGCCGGACCCAATCCTGGACACAAGGATCACACCCTAAGCCAAAAGCAGATGCCCAACCGCTGAGCCACCCAGGCGTCCCATAAGTGTTCTTTTTAAAGTGCTCCCTGAACCTCAGTTTTCTTCTCTCTAAAGCGAGGAGATGGAACAGACGGTCCAACTTGGGCCCAGTCCCCTCGGGGCATGCTGGCACTGGCACAGCACTCTTTCCATGCAAATGGTGGTCAGCCCCTCTCCCTCTCGCCCTTCTCAGCCCTCTGTCCCCATCTGCCCTGCAGTCTCCTTCCTCTCTGGAGCTGGAGGTGCTCTGCATCTCCTCACCTGCCGAACAGACAAGAGGTGTCTCCTGGAGCTTTCAAGGTTTTAATTAAATATAACTCCAGCCGAGCAGCAGTATATATTAAAACTTTTATTAAAAACACTGTGAAGATTCCACGTTAATCAGGAAACCCCATCTTCCCTTAATGGACAGAATTACTCATTAAATCATTAGAACCAGTTGAGGCCCCTCAGCTGTCAGATTTCTTTCCTCCTAATGCAAAATCTGTATGAGTCACTCTCATGTTAGGAATTCATAAATGTATTATATTATTTGATTGGTTATGTAATTTTAAGAGAAGGGCACCTGGCTTTGTTGAGGAATTTCTGAGGACTCCACGGCAAATGGAATGACTCGGCACCAAATTAGCAGTTGCGAGTCATATTCTTATTTGATTTATCATCTTTCACATGCTGGGAAGCACAACAGATATGATGGCTGTAGGAGTGAGCACTAAATCTCCTTTCCCTCCCCACCTTGTTGACAGTAGCTACTTAAGTAGAGTCTGATTTGTGATGCCAGCCAGGCTTGCTGTCCACTATCTCAGTCACGGCCAGTCAGGGCATTGGATGTCCAAAAGACCGTCCCTTTCCTTCAGATTTCCTTCCCCGAACTCTTAATAATTGCCTTAGGTTTCTGAGGAACTTTATTGTGGCCTTAAAGAGTTTCAAAGATTTAGTGTCATTTCTAGTCTTAGAGTGAGTGGTATTTTCATGTCATCTTGAAGTTGAGGGATGCTCAGAGATAGAGGTACTGACTAGCCTAGAGTTGCACACATTCAAGATCTAATAGTCTACACTGGAATGTTCCCTCTGGGGAGGAATTCAGTGCCAGGCAAGGGGCCTTTGGAACCCACCACAAAGGGTAATGATGAAAGACCTCATGGACCATTTTATGAGGTCTGACCTCTTTCAAGACATAGTGGTCAGTACACACTCCAGTAGTATTCCCAGGGGTACCTCAGCTGCTCTCAGTGCTTCTCATTAGAAGTCAAGACCTGCCCCAGTGTGCCTGGGAATTCCCAAGGGGCAGAGGCTCTTGTCTTCTATTTTCTTAGCTTCTTTCATCGATAGCAAGTCCCTTAGTTTTAGAGTTAACCCACTGGGTTTCATGATCAAGTCATAAATCCTTGCCGTGGCTCTAAGAATCTGGCTCTGATCACCATTTTGGGTTCCTCTGTCCCCTCCCCCTTCCCAGCCATTCTGAATTTCTGTCATTTCTTTTTTTTTTAAATTGTATTTATTTATTCATGGGAGACACACAGAAAGAGGCAGAGATATAGGCAGAGGGAGAAGCAGGCTCCTTGCAGGGAGCCTGATGTGGGACTCGATCCCTGGATCCCGGATCATGCCCTAAGCCAAAGGCAGATGCTCAACCACTGAGCCACCCAGGCATCCCTCTATCATTTCTTTAGAGGGCCATGCTCTCTCCCCTTGCCTTCAGTCTTCAGACATACTGCTTCCTCTGCCTGGAGCACTTTTAGGTAAAGAAAAATGGTTTGGGGAAAGAGACAGTGAATTGTTTGGACCATACTGAGTGAAGGTGACAGCCTAACATTCAAGATATCCAGAGGCTACTAAAAATATAGGACATGGGAAATGCAAGATAGAGATTGAGGCTATGTGCCTAAGAGTCATTTTCAGAGAGGGGGCAATTGAAGGCAAAAATTGGAATACACGGAGAAATGCATAGAGCCCTGAACAAAGCCTCTAGTGGGGTTTTAGAAATGACAAATTTAGAAAAAGGTGGGGATGGAAACAAGTCTAGCTGGGAGAGGTCAGAAGTAAGAAGAAAATCGCAATAGTGTGTGACTGAAAGTAAGAGAGAGGAGCTGAGATTCATTGAGGGTCTAAGTGCCAACACTGTATTAGGCTGTTGGTATATATGTAGCTGAGATTCAAATATAAGCTTTAGCTTATATTCTTTCCAACATATGACCCCAGAGACGATTCCAGTGCCAAAATTACCAAGAGATCAATAAGATGAGGATTGAGAAAAGCTACTGAATCTAGGAAGGAAATCACTAATAATTATCAACAGATGAGATACTGTTGAGATGAGGTCTAGTTTTTATTAATATTTATCATCTTTGGGATATAGTGGAAGAAAGACTGAACTAGAAATACATAGGTTCTATTCTTGATCCTTCTGTTAATTAGTCAAGTCATGAATGCATTTGACCTCAGTTTCTACAACCGTGGAAGGAGATATGTTATTAAAGGATTTGATAGTAAAGGATCTGATCCCCCAGCTCTTCCTGGAATCCATAATCCTAACTTAGTTGAATCTTGCCAGAAACATATATACCTAACATACCACTATGTGAGACAGAAACATTGCCTGTTTTGTTCACTGTTGTGTCCACAGGACCCAGAACAGTGTCTGGAACACAGTAGACTCTAGATTTATATCTGTGAAATAAATTCAGATCATTTTGTATTAACCTAAAGCAAAAATATTGCCATACTGGGAAGCCAGAGAGTTTAACACAGTATATTAAAATCAAACTACAAGAATAACAGGTAAGGGGTGCCTGGGTGGCTTAGTCAGTTAAGCATGTGCCCTCAGCTCAGGTCACGACCCCAGGGTCCTGGGATCGAGCCCTAAGATGGTCTCCCCATTCAGAGAGAATTCTGCTTCTCCCTCTCCCTCTACCCCTTCCTCTGCTTGAGTGCTCTCTCTCTACAACAAATGGATACATCTGAAAAGAAGACAGAAGAAGAAGGAGAAGGAGAAGGAGAAGAGAATACTGAAATTCTTGATGCATTTAGATATAGTTTCATTCTAGTTACAAAATAGTAGAAAACGAGGGTTGAAATTGAGTGGGGCAAAGAAGCATGAGGATCACTGCTTTAAACTGTTCTGCCTTTGAATTATCAAAATCAGAAAGATGTAAGTCAATCTGAGTCGTTGCTAAATATCTGAAATATTGATATTAAGATACAGTGTTGATGCAGTTGGGAAAACAAACCCAAACTACATGCAACAAGGACATTCAGTGCTGTGTTTTGGGCCAACCTGTCACCTGGAAAGATACACAGAACTCATGTATATTTACTTCTGGTCATTTTATCTTTTTAGGAAAAAAATCTTTTTTTTAATGATTATAGATTAGCCCTTGTTCATGATAGAAAATTTTGAAAATACAGAACTGTAGAAAGAATAAAACAGAACCCCCTCCCCCACCCCTAGTTATTAGCAATCCCTGTTTTATTCTTTTGGAATCCTCCTTTCCATCTTTCTTCTAAAATACTAATGTTTCATGTAGACCTGAAACTGGGAAGCCTGGCAATAGCTGGTGAACTCTCCACACCCACCTCCACCTCCTGGAGAACGAGGACTGTCCTGGGTGGACACTGACTCACAGCTCCCCAAAAACAGTTTTGGGAGCCTGTTTTCTCATTGGCCATCCAGCTGTGGGCTCCCAGAGCACACGATGCCTCAACTGAAACCACACTTCACTCCTCTCAGGGCCCAAGGCTCTCCTGTATTCTCCTCTCAGTTCAGAATTTCAGAAGTTCTCTGAAGAAGCTTCGGAGAACCTTTCCATCCTGCTTCAGTCTTGAAGCTACCACTTTATCTCATCAGACTTGTATTCATGTATTCAATTTTAAAGTTCATAAAATTCTTCTTTTACTAGAAGATGTTTCGTTTTCTCTCTCTCTTCCTTTCCTGGCCTTCCGCTCCTGTTTTCTCATCAAGAGAGACTCTTTGAGGCTGTTAGCACATCACAAAGTAATCTGTTTCAACACAAGACAAGGAAGTACATCTGAATGTGGTAGCCACCATCTGGCAGCCTGGCTTCCAACTCGGCTCACTCTGAAACCAAGTTCTACTCTAGTGAAAGTGAAATTGCTTGCAAATACCTGAATGGCAAGGAAAAGAAGGGCAAACTAATATTTGCTAATATTGAGATATTATGCTCCACATAATCTAAATATTCTAATATTCATCTGCTTGGCATCACAAAGAAAAGACATCTGGGTAAAGGATTGATTTTTCATTTTTCATCCAGATGTTTCAATAGTATAAAAAGGTAGATTTAGATGCATGACTTTCTTTTCATTTAAAATTATTTCATGTAAACATCCTATTCCTTCAGTTTCTTCCTTTTGCATTTTTATCAAGGACTTCCTTCTTCCAGTCTTCTTTGGCCCCCTCCCTGTTTCTGCTGAGAAAAAAAGAGGTCTCCACTTCACTATGTTCTTTTGAGAAAAGTAAAAAAAGAAAGAGAAAATCCCACTCCAGTTCCCACACACTATATCTATACCTGCAGTGGTATGCTACTAGGTGTTTAATAACTAGCTCTCCAAAAGTGAGGAGACACCTCATGTGTAGTGTTTATCTTTTTCCATGCTGTAAATCCTCCCACCATGGCCAGTGTTAAGCTACTGACGTGATTTTACTGAATGAGGAGCTGGGAAGATATATATAGTTCATAGTATCTCCACAATACTGATTCAATATTTATTTCAGTATGTAACCTCGAAAACATAAACACTAGTAAATAATTAGGAAGCAGTGAGTTTTGATGGACTGGTTACCTTTAGTTTTCAATTTCACTTATTTAGTTCACAATTTGTCAACCTTGGCACTGTTGACCTCTTGGGTCAGATCATTCTTTCTTCTGGGGGTCTGCCTTGTGGCAGGTGCAGGATTATCCCTGGCCTCTACCCACAAGAGAGCAGTAGCACTCACCAGTTCTGACGACCATAAAACCTCTCCAAACATTGCCACATGTCTCCTGGGGCGCAAAATCACCCCTAGTGGGAAGCACTGACTTAATTATAAGTTTGCATACTTTAATTTTAATGATGGCTGTATTTAACAACCTTCTCTCAAAATCCTGAAAATTCAATAAGTAGGTCTTACTCACTACTACATTTCCCATAGAGAAGCTTGTCCTGAGAATATAATAGTTTGCCATGGTCACATCATGAATGAGAGGGAATAGAAAGAAGAAAGCTCAACCACACTTTTGGATTTTTTTTTTTTTTTTTACATATGACCACTTGGTTTGTCTCATCCCTATATACAGAGCAACATCTTTCTTTCATCATGTTTTTGGCTTTCTTTGAATTAAAAGTGTCTTGGCTGACTGCCTGATTTCCTCCCAAAGTGGGCTTTATTTAGTGCATGGCTCTAGGGTTCCCTCTAGGATAAGTGTGATCAGCTGCTCAGCCAAACTTAAGGACTTCTCTCCTGGTCCTTGCATGTGCTGTCCAAGGAAGCCAGCTTTGGAGTGGGAGGTGAGAGGTGGAGAATGAAGGGAAGGGGGTCTCTAAGGCAGCATTAGGCAATGATCTAGGTGGACTCTCCCATTCCCTGGTGAGACTATATATCCTCGAAACAAGAAATTCTAGCCTGTCCCCATCTCTCTGTCCCAAGAGAAGGGGAGCTGGAATGTGACACGTGTGAGTTGAGAGCTCTGCCAAGCTGTGGGTGTGGGCATGGGGGGCACTTCCTGTCTCATTTATCTATAGAATGAGGTTAGCCTTTGTAGATTTGAGATCATCTAGCACTTCCTTTTGTGGGCCTCTCCTGACCTCCTGATGCTTTCAACCTTTGCTCCCACCAAGTGCCCGATGCCCCCTCACTGACAGTCATTATCTTTGGCTTCATTCAGAGCTCCTGTGGCACATGGAACCAGGCACAGGGGTAATGTAACCCATGGACTAATTCATCCCAGCTTGTGAGGGCCAATTTATAACTCCACAACTCTATTGTGTCAACAGAATTTATTCCATTATTGGTAGAAGTTGCCTAGGGGGATATATTAGCTTTCTAGGGCTGCCACAACGAATTACCACAAACTGGGTGGCTTAAAACAACAGAAATTTATCTCTCATAGGTCTGTAGGCCAAAAGTCTGAAATCAAGGTGTCAACAGGACCACGTTTCCTTCAGAGGCTCTCAGGGAGAATCCTTCTGTATCTCTTACAGCTTCTGGTAGCTCCTGGTACTCCTTGGCTTACGTCAGCACAACTCCACAATCTCTGCCTCTGTCTTCACATGTCTTTTTTCCTTGTGTTTCAAATTCCTTTTTCTGTGAAGACACCAGTCATTGGATTCAGAGTTTATCTAAACTTAATTAGATCTGCAAAGACTCGATTTCCAAATAAGGTCACCATCATTGGGACTAGAGCTTAGAATGAAGACATATCTTTTTGAGAGAAACTATTCAATTCACTGCAGGGGGATTAGGAGTGAGGGCTATTTCTCCTGCTCCATAGATTAATCAAGTTGTCAGGTCATCCAACACTAAAACTAGCCAGGAGGTGAGGAGGAGTCTTTGGGCCTCTGGATTCTCCCTCTCTCCAGGTATAAAGAAGGATTAAACCCACTTGCACTTCCTCCTTTTCCTACCAGCTTCATGTTGGAGAGATAACCTTGACACCTCGGTTGGAGGGACCCTTTCCAACTCCAGATAGGGCAGAATAAGGGGCAGAGGGAGCTCAAGAGTGGGCCTACAGGCTGACCTGGGAGAAGCAGGGAACTGGATCCCAAGATATATGGTGCTTCATAACCAGGATCCCAGAGCAGCAGGGGACAGGGTGCGGTGGCTTCGGCTAGGCTGGGTAGTGCCTGTGGTACCGCCTGTGGTACCACAGGAGCAAAGGATGGGAATTAGGTGATCTGGGATCTCTCCCAGTGCCCAAAGGGCCATCAGCTTTGGTGACTCCTAGGCTTCAGCTCCTTCCCCTGTCATTCTGCTCCCTCAGGCCCATTCCTGGGACTTGTCATCTGAGTTTTATCTGGACTGGATCTCCCTGGCATTTGGTAGCCTTGACTTTGTATGTGAGATAGAAAAGGATTTTTTTTTTTTTTTGAGAAAGATCTTAAAAAGATTGGCAAAAAGGCAAAAAGGGATCTTAAGCCCAAACAGATAAAAATGAATGAAAGAATGAGGGAAACAACAGAAAGGAAAAAACCAAGAATGAATTCAGGCCCTAAAAAATGCTAGCCACAGCCTAAAAGGTTTGTTTTAACTCTTATGATAGCAAAAATGAAAAGGCACAGGCTTAGGGGAGGTTATACACAACTAAGGTTCTGGGGATTGATTATTTCTGGGAAAAAAAATTCTTTTTCTTCCTTCTCCTACCAGGCCTCCTCCTCCTCTCATTTCATTTCTTTCCCTCCACCTCTCCCTCCCTCTTTGCCCTTCCACTCCCTCCTCCTCTCTTCTCTCTGTCTTTCTTCCTCCCTGTCTTAGCTCCTCTACTTCTTTGGCTCCTTCTCTCTGACCTTTAGTAAGAAAATCCAAAACACAGTCTCCAAGGGCTTGCTTTGGAGCTCTCTGTTTATTCCCATCTCTTTAAATTCTGGCCAAGTCCAGCCCTCACCTGGGCCTCTCTGGTGTTTTAGATTCTCCTGTCTTTCTAGCCACGACATTAATGTTTCACAGCTTTGCAGTATAATTGAGGAGGGGGCCATTCCCACTTGCCTGACTCCAGCCCTCCTACACTTTTCTCTGTCTTGCTTTCTGTGCTTCCCTCTGTTTACCATAACTGGCTGTGGCTGGTAATCCAACTATTCTTTGAGATCTCAAACTTAGAGGAGCTTTGAACTTCTTTCTAGACACTAAAAGGAACAAGGGAGAAATTTAGCTTATCATAATGGGAAGCTCCAAAGGACCTGATAAATGAGTTTGGTTTTGAGGGCTTTGGTGTTCTATTTTAATAAAAAAGTTACTAAACATGAACATGAGTTTGGATGTTAAAAAACTAATCTTAAAGAATGACCAACTGGAAACAAACTCTGGAATCTTGCGGGATTTGGGTATACCGCTGTAGACTCATGAATGCAATAGAAGTTAGTGACCGATTTTCAAGGAGTTAAAATATAATAAATTACCAATAACATTATTTTTAGAATAATTAAACGGTTTCATGATTAAGAATGCACACATCCTTCGTAGAGTACCACTGGTCGTAATTATGCACATGAGTCCTCATTGCCCTGTAGATATAGGTATGTGTGGGCTAATGAAATCCTTTTAATGACAAGCCAGAGAAGCTAGCTTTGACTGTGGCTGGATGGCACTCCACGGATGACTCTTCCCTAATATGTTCAATAATGTCTCATTCCCTGTCACATAGAGAGTTTGACTTGATGACCCCCAGAGTCCTTCCAGCCTAGCAATTTGACAAGCATGCTTGACAAGCAGGGTAGTCTATTTACTTTCTATTCTGCCAAAGAGCCTCCGCCTGCAACAGAGATAACTACTCCCTGGCCACCAATTTTGTCTTTACAGAAGTTCTTTATGCCAGTTCTCTAGATATTGATTGGATTCTTTTGATTGAGGTCATGTCCTGAAAATAGTTTACTCTATTTTCTATAGAGTATATTTCTCTACTTCTATAAAATGGGGATAGTACAACTTCCCAGACTAGTATCATGGATGATAAGGCCCTCACATTGTATACAATGGTAGACTTGCCCAATGCTTTGGGATATTGTTGCCATATGCACAGCCTGAAGACCATGGGCTGTAAGTTTTTGAGCTTTCTCTGACACCTGTGACATTTAAAGCTGTGTAGTGTAGCAATACCCACAAATTCTAGGATTCCAAAGACCTGTATGAGAGTTCCAGTTCCACTGCTTATAAGCTGTGCTACCGTGAGCAGGTTGCTCAGTCCCTGTCCCTTGGTCTTCTCAATGTAGATGCCCAGGACAACCATATCATTCCTGAACTCTTCCTGTGTGGGGCTGTTGTGAAGACCTTTCCCCTTTTCCCCAAAGGATGAGGTCAGACAAGGTCAGAAGTTCACCTCCTCCTGTTCCCACAGCAGTTTTTCCTGCTCTTGAACTTCGCCTGCCACTCATGTCACAGCAGATCCTTTCCTCACATCCTAAGAAAGCAGGTCAAAATGCAAGTGAGGAAGAGCAGCATTCTTATAATGAGATAGTCAAATTTGCTTTAGTTTATAAATAGGCATATATCTGCAACCTCTGATAGTTTATTATCAGTAGCAGATTACTTAAGGTCTACCTCCCACATTTTATGACATGTGAAAATTATATGAAATTCACATTTCTGGGTCCACAAATAAAATTTCATTTGAACACAAACTCATGTGTTTATGTATTGTCCATGACCATGACACTTTCCCACATTTTTTAATAGTTGCAATAGGCCCATAGGCCTAAAATATTTACTATCTGATCATCTTTAGAAAATGTTTGCCAGTTTCTGGAATAGCATGTGACTTACCTTACCTCAATCCCCCAAATCTAGAGATAAAAAAGAAAGTTTAAATTTCCACTTCATCTCTTTCTCTGCAACCAGAGTAACTATAATTTATTGTCCAAATTGGGAACTTTTTGAAAATGTCTTAGTTTCTTCAGGCTAGTATAACAAAATACCACAGACTGAGATGCTTACAAACAACAGAAATTTCTTTCTCACAGTTCTAGAAGTCCAAGTTCAGGGTGCCAGCATGATCAAGTTCAGCATGGACAGGGCTATCTTCCTGGCCCACAAACTAGAAGGGGCTGGGAAACTCTGTGGGGTCTTTTACTAATGCACTAATCCCATTCAGAGAGGACTCCACCCTCATGGATTAGCACCTCTCAGAGGCCCACCTCCTAATACCTTTTCATGGGGTTTACGAATTTTGAATTTTGGAGGGATGCAAACATTCAGACCATGGCAGAGAGTGAAAAGGACAATGTGCATAAACTGGGGCAGATCAGGGAAGCTTGGGACACCTGTCACCCTACTTACAACCCTTGGTGTGAGGAAGCTAAAGCAAGTGTGTGCAGAGTGGGGATGGGAAGCTCTGTTGGTCTGAACTTGTAAGGGATTCAGTCTCTAGCATGGTGAACAAGGAAAGGCATCTATGCACCAGAATGGAGAGGAGGGCTGGATCCAGGAGTATTGACTCCCTGCCTGCTAGAGTGCTCCATTGGCTGGCCCTCTGCTTCCCCCACCTCATTGTTTAGGCAAGATTTCAATATTTTTATATGTTCTTGTTTTTGAAGGGTTAAGCTACTTTTTTTTTTTAGCACATAGGAAAATATGCAACACAACATAAACAGTCTCACCTTTCTCACCTTTGTTTTTGAAATTTACTAAAACTATGCCAGTCTCTAGTTATTTGTATGAGAGATGGGGATTGGAAGAAGTCAAAGAAAGAAGTGGAAAGCTTCTGATAGGTATTTCTTTTCAAGAAAATGAAAAGCAAAACGCTGAAGTATTCGCCCCAGGCCAGTGAATCAACACATTAGGCAAGAGGTGGAACTGAAAAAGAAAGTGGGTTTTAAAGGCTGGGAACTTTGGATCCTCTGACTTGCTCATCTCAGAAACAAAACAAAACAAAACTGATGGACTCTGGTAGGGGCAGGTGAAATGATAGCTCGGAAAAGTCAAAGCCATATCACCTTGGGCTTTCCATTTCATTATGAAATCAATGCTTTGAGTTTTGCTTAAAAAGAATCTCACCAACTAAGCCAGTTATAAAAACAAACAAACACGGAGACATAGCACATCAAACAACAGCCAGGGATGACAGATCTGCTGTATCATGAGCCCAGGGACTTGGAGTCTGTGCCTAAGACTGAAACTCAGGAACATCCAACCCCTCCTTCACTTAGAGTAGAAATATATCAGTGTTGTTCAGCTGCCCTGGGTGTTGCCTCACTCAACGTCCTTGGAAAAGGTCCTCCAAGGAGCTAAGCTGACTGTCAGTCTAAGGGAAGCAGGAGCAGGAAGATGCAAAACTATGATCGGGCCCCACCATCACACCTCAGCCCCATGGTTCCCTTCGCCCCCTGCTACTCCATCCTGGATTTTGTCCCACAGAGTCTGGGACTTTCAGTTAAAAGTCTTGGGAAATAATCACCTCTAATTCTGGCAACCAACTCCGGGATTTTTACTTCCCCAGCTTTTGCTTTTTATTTGTTGCAATCTAGTAGAAAGAAAAGGGACTCATGTATAATGGTGAAATTTGGGACCTGTCCCCACATGCTAAAAGTACTGTATATTTTTTGGTATGTAGCAATGAAGGGAATATATCTTCCTGATTCAATTCTAATCATACGACATAAATTGTTATCTGAATTACTTTCTTCGAATAGGCCAGCCTAAGTGAATGCTAGATTCCTGTTCCTGCGTTAGAGAGCAAAATCACTAGCCCAGAGGATATTGGAGGCGGTTGATACATCATCCCATGGGCACAGAAGCCCCAAAATATACCAGAATAAATTCTGGATATTAGCTAAATTTAGCTAACTTTAAAAGATCAATGCATTTTTGGAAACTTTAAAGAAAACATATCTGGATAATTATTTCATCCTCAAATGTAGATAAGAAAATAAATTTAAAAAAAAGAAAATAAACAAATTTGTTGAGATGATTAGATAATTAAAATCTTACAATAAAAAATTATAATAAACACAATGAGCACATAAACATTTGCTCCAAATTTCATAGGAAAACAGTTGATCTATTTAGTACGTGTAAAAAGCAGGCCCTGAGTGGCTCAGTCTGTTAAGGGTTTGCCTTCGGCTTAGGTCACAATCCCTGGGTTCTGGGATCGAGTCCCACATAGGTTCCCTGCTCACCAGGGAGTCTGCTTCTCTCTCCCCCTCTATCCACCCTCTTGTTCATGCTCTCTCTCTCGCTCTCTCTCAAATAAATAAAAATCTCAGGAAAAAATATACATACATAAAAAGCCTCATATAAATAAAAAAAGAAAAGCATTAATACACCCAAAAATGCACAACTGATACAAAGCAGTAATTCGAAGAAAAATACATGAAAATGATCAATAAGGAGAAGAAAAATCATTGTGATTCATACGATTGAAAATGCAAGTTAAATTTATAACAGTGTCGTAGTGGATTTTCTTAAAAAATGTAAATTAAAAAATAGTTTTCAACTACAAAATAGTGAAGTCTCTAAATGATAATATAATGCTCTGCATCACTTGCCATCAGGGAAATACAAATCAAAACCACAATGAGATACCACCTCACACCAGTGAGAATGGGGAAAATTAACAAGGCAGGAAACCACAAATGTTGGAGAGGATGTGGAGAAAGGGGAACCCTCTTACACTGTTGGTGGGAATGTGAACTGGTGCAGCCACTCTGGAAAACTGTGTGGAGGTTCCTCAAAGAGTTAAAAATAGACCTGCCCTACGACCCAGCAATTGCACTGTTGGGGATTTACCCCAAAGATTCAGATGCAATGAAACGTCGGGACACCTGCACCCCGATGTTTCTATCAGCAATGGCCACAATAGCCAAACTGTGGAAGGAGCCTCGGTGTCCATCGAAAGATGATGGATAAAGAAGATGTGGTTTATGTATACAATGGAATATTCCTCAGCCATTAGAAACGACAAATACCCACCATTTGCTTCAACGTGGATGGAACTGGAGGGTATTATGCTGAGTGAAATAAGTCAATCGGAGAAGGACAAACAGTGTATGTTCTCATTCATTTGGGGAATATGAATAATGGTGAAAGGGAACATAAAGGAAGGGAGAAGAAATGTTGGGAAATATCAGGAAGGGAGACAGAACATAAAGACTCCTAACTCGGGGAAACGAACTAGGGGTGGTGGAAGGGGAGGAGGGCGGGTGTTGGAGGGGAAGGGGTGATGGGCACTGAGGTGGACACTTGATGGGATGAGCACTGGGTGTTTTTCTGTATGTTGGTAAATTGAACACCAATAAAAATTAATAAAAATAAATAAATAAATAAATAAATAAATAAATAAATAAATGATAATATAATGCAATCATGGCAGTGAAGTCCCTGTGCTGCTGACAGGGATGGTGACTGATCCAATGGTTTTTGATAATAATCATACAATATTTATCAAGAGCATTTAAAATGTTTAAATCCTGGGATGTCTGGGTGGCTCAGCGGTTGAGTGTCTGCTTTCGGCTCAGGGCGTGATCCTGGAGTTCCAGGATTGAGTCCCACATCAGGCTCCCTGCATGGAGCCTGCTTCTCCCTCTACCTGTGTCTCTGTCTCTCTCTGTGTCTTTCATGAAAAATAAATAAAATATTTTTTTAAAAAGTGATTAAATCCTTCAAACTACTGATTCTGTTAGGAATCTATCCTAAAATTACAATTAAAACTTGAACAAAACACTCTCTGGAAAAATTTTAATGCAGTATTATTTATAAACATTAAAAAATTAAAAACCCTGAAAACATGCTAACAGCCCTCAAAGAAAAAAGCGTTAAATATAGAGAATATTTAGGGTAACAGAAAAATGGTTATGATGTAATAAGTGAAAAAGCAAGATAAAAACTTGTCTAGATTGTATGATTCTAATTTTGTAAAATTTACAGAAAATACATGAAAATATTAGCAGTCTATAACTTTCTCTAGATGTTGTCGTTACACTTAAATTTGACTTTCTTCTGTGCATCAGCACTTAAAAATAGCATTTAAGAAATTTTAATTATGCATTTATACCCTGCCTAATCCCAAAAAGAACTTCGAGTTTAAAAATAGAAATAATTAAACAGGGCAGCCCAGGTGGCTCAGTGGTTTAGCACCATCTTCACTCCAGGGTGTGATTCTAGAGACCCTGGATCGAGTCCCATGTCAGGTTCCCTGCATGGAGCCTGCTTCTCCCTCTGCCTGTGTCTCTCGTGAATAAATAAAATCTTTATTAAAACGAGAGAGAGAGAGAGAGAGAGAGAGAAGAAAGAAAGAAAGAAGAAAGAAAGAAAGAAAGAAAGAAAGAAAGAAAGAAAGAAAGAAAGAGAAAGAAAGAAAGAAAGAAAGAAAGAAAGAAAGAAAGAAAGAAAGAAAGAAAGAAAGAAAATTAAGCCAAGTAAAAAGACACTAAAAATAATTAAGAAATTAAGATGAGGGAGAAGACACAGGTAGAAAGGATCTCAGAATGTCCCAACTACAAAAAACCATGCAATGGAGGAAACCACAGATTTGCCTGTAGGCTTCCTAGCAGTCCCTAGGAAGCGTGAACTTCTTTCTGTTACAAGATTCACAGTGTATCTAAAGTAAAATGAAACCTGTAATTACTTAATAAAAATATGTGTGGTCTGAAACTGACCAGAGAGAAGTGTTTCATATGGGTTCTTTTTTTTTTTTAATTTTTAAAGATCTTTATTTATTTGAGAGAGAGAGTGAGTGAGTGAGAGAAGCAGAGGGAGAGGGAGAGAAAATCTCCAGCAGACTCCGAGGTGAGCGTTGAGCTAGACACCGAGTTTGCTGTGGGGCTGGGTGTGGGGCTCAATCCTGTAACCCAAGATCCGAAACCAAGAGTTGCTGCTTCATTGACTGGGCCACCCAGGCGCCACATCATATGGATTCTTAAAAAGAGACCAATACTTAGCATCATCTAAATAAAATCATAGCAATGCATTTTATGCAGCATTTTCTCCAATGATCCTTAAATACGAGCTGATTCACCATATTAAAGTGTAAATCAGAAAAGCGATTCTGATCCTTTGGCGACATTCAGGAGTAGACTCTAGGACTGAGTTCTGCAGATCCTTGTTTGCCGAGTTTCTCCATGAGAAAAGGAAATATTTCTGTGGTCCTGGGGGTATGAGGATGCCTGTGTACTCCATGTGCCTCTCTGAGAGTCCTGGTACATGACCACCAAATAAAATTTATTTAGTTCAGGTTTGCCCAAATTTATCTATTTTTTTTTTTTCCAAAATTCCTACTAAGATCCAGATGAACCAGCCACTGGTCTTTCTCAGATTTTACTTTGGGAAACATTCCTAAGGAGCATGTATTGCTTTTAAAGGCAGAGGAACATACAACTTAAATAATAAAAGAGGAAACTCCCTGTATTGTGAAGTGACTGTACACGTGGTTTCTTTCTTTTTTTTTTTTTTAAGATTTTATTTATTCATGAGAGACACAGAGAGAGAGAGAGAGAGGCAGAGACATGCTGCATGGAGAAGAGGGAGAAGCAGGCTCCAGGCAGGGAGCCCGATGCAGAACTTGATGCCGGGTCTCCAGGATCACGCCCTGGGCTGAAGGTGGTGCTAAACCGCTGAGCCACCCGGGCTGCCCCTGTACACGTGGTTTCTTATGGATTCACTACATCCTTGCCCTTGCATTAAATCCTACCAGGTTTGACTCCAAGGTGGTTCCTAGGGACTCATTCTCATAGGAACCCTACTTACATTTGGTGATTCTTCAGAGTTTTTTGTTTTGTTTGGCAAGTGGGAGAAGGATGCTCTGTCCCCTGAACATCCACCCCTCCCACTCTCCTTCATCTTGGTTTTCCGTTTAGCTCTCTGCTCCCTACTACCGTGGCACCAAGATCTAAGCATGACAGCTAATTTTTATTGTTATACACCCTGGCTGGAGCAGCCAGGATGCAGAGCTGGAGAAGGTGGTGAGACCTTGATAGACACAGAGTAAATAAATCAGGCTTCTAATTAGATTTACATGATAAATAAATAGGATGTCTCATTTATTTAGTAAACAAATTTAGGCAGATAATGAGATTTCTACTGGAGGCCGTACAATGCCCCAGAGGCATATGCCAGCTCTCACCCTGTTAACATTCCACATTTTCTGTGAAAGGGTTTATCTGGCTCATCAGGTGGTTGTGTCTGCAAGAGAAGAGATGAGTGCCAAGCAGCAAGGAAGAGACGTCCCTGGCACACACCGGGGTCTGTCCTTGCACTTATGACCACAGAAGAAATTAGAGAATAGCACCCAAGAAAGAGTTTTTAGGGAAGAAGGAAGCAGATTTTCCGTGGTAATTGGAACAGGAAAAGGAGGAGGACAGATGGAGCATTTTTATCTTGGAGTTAGAAATCAGGAAACGGGAGGTCATGAGGGCTCGGAATTAGGATGAAGTGTCTGACTCATGTTCTCCACTCGGGCTCTGCTGCAATTGGAGGTCTAGCAGAAAGCAGGAGGTTTGGTTGCAGGGGGGAAGCTTTCTTGGATTAACAGAGAGGCAGGCTGTGGGGTTTCCCACTGGCCAGCGGCATAGCCTTAAACAAATCATCCGGTATTCCTGTGACTTAATTTCTTCATCTGCAAATAGAGACTAAGAATGGAGAAAGGATCACCAAGCAATTTTAAGACTTGGAACGCTTTGCATAGTGTGAAGCGTGATGCAAGTGTTTAGTTTTATTATAATATTATGTAAATAATAGCAGGGAGCAATGTGCAGTGGAGAAGAGCAATTTCTCTGAATTAAGAAGGGAGCTGGGCTTCAATTCTGACTTCTCATTCTTTTCCCTGCATGAAGAGGATGTTAAAACATCCTACCCCTCTCTGATTCTTTCTCTGTGTCCATGTCTTGTACTCTGTCTCTTTATTTCTGTCTGTGAAATAAACTTGAACACTCCTTGGAAGGGAATCTTGATGCCAGACATTAGAGAATCTCGTTCCCCCAAATTGCAGTGAGATTCTTTAGATCATCAACACAAGATGAGATCATATCACAGTGTCCCTTTAATTTGCCAGGATTGTAGCCCCGCTGGGCAGATACAGGACAGGTGAGAATATCCAGGACAGGGTTTTTGAACAATCTGACAGCCAACCAAACTCAAGGCCCCAACTTTAGGTCCCAGTTATCAGACTGCTCCCATGAGCTGCCGCCTCAAACTCTCCAGGTCTTATTAAAATACAGGACAAAATCCAGGGTGCCTGGGAGGCTCAGTTAGTTAAAGCATCTGACTCTTGGCTTCTGCTAGGGTCGTGATCTCATGGGTGGTTACATTGAGCCTGGTGTTGGGCACCGTGCTCAGTGGGGAGTCTGCTTAAGATTCTATCCCTCTGCCCCTGCCCCTCCTCTTTCTCAAATAAATAAATCTTTAAAAAAAAATACAGGGCAAAATCCATCTTGCATTTAGAAAAAAAAAAAAAACACAAAGAAGGAAATTGAAATTCCCCTCTTCTAGGATTTGGGATGGAATTTCTAGGGTCTACTCCAACCTCTCCCTCCCCCGTGAACCCTTCAGGATTGCCTCAGCAAGAAGATCACACTTCTCTGCTGTGGGCTGCTTTGTTTCTAGCATTCTTAAGCACTCATCCCACCTTCTCCTCCAGATGGGTTCTGTCTATGCAGATCTTCTTGGTCTTTGAAAAGTGCAAACGAGACAAGGTCAGGGACTGTGTGGGAGATATAGCTGTGCCTTTGCCACACTGGCCCAGTGCCTTCCAAACAGATAGGGCCCAATAAATGCCTGTTGAGTGAATGTTCAACTTGAGTCTACACTCATGATGGGGGAGGGGTAGAGCTGCACAGTGCCTGTCACCCTATAGCCCACTCTGCAGGGCACCCATGTTCACCCACACCCACACTCCCTGTCTCCTGGCCTTTCACACCTTTCTCTCTGCCTGAGAGATAGGAAATGAACCAGGACAGGCGCTTCAGCTCTCACTGGCAGACCCTAGTTCCAGTCTGCTCAGAAATGATTCTCATTTGGAAAGAAAGAAGAGAGAGGAAAGAGACTCTTTCTTGATTTGAGAGTCCAGGGTCTGGGGTCCCTGCCTGTCCCTCACTGCTCTGGTCATCTCTGAGGGTCACTTCCTGGGGCTCTATTTCTTGGTTCAAATGACTCCCATTGGGGGATCCCTGGATGGCTCAGCGGTTTAGTGCCTGCCTTCGGCCCAGAGCGTGATCCTGGAGACCTGGGATTGAGTCCCACATCGGGCTCCCTGCATGGAGCCTGCTTCTTCCTCTGCCTGTGTCTCTGCATCTCTCTCTGTCTCTGTGTGTGTGTGTGTGTGTGTGTGTGTCTCATGAATAAATAAATTAAGTATTTTATTTATTATTTTTAAATAAAATCTTTAAAAAAAAAAAAACAAATGACTCCCACCATGGCCTATAACCTCTAGACCTTGAAGGGACCCCAGACCACATTTCTCCCTCCCTGTCTCTGGCCTCTTCTAGTGCTCTGACAGCAGAAAATGGTAAGCAGAGCCTGCTGGAAAGTGGGTACAGGAAAGTAGTTCTAGCCAGTGTTCTCTTGGCTCCAAAGCTGTGGATGAACCCCACCAAATAAGACCCTTCCTCTGAGCTCTTACGGTGCACAGGTTCTGTTCCACGTGGTTCTTGGAGGAACCACACGGTAAGGCCTTAGAGCCACATGGAAGACCTTGACCTTGGGAAAAGAGGCGCGATATGTTCACCGATACCGACTCATCTCTCAGTCCTGGCCTTGATGCCTCTTTCTCCCTGCCTGAGACATACGGAAACGAAGAAGGGGCATTTCAGCTGTCACTGAGCAGAACACGATAAGCGCTGACCGCTGCTGAGCAGGTGGCCGGAGCCGGCGGGTCATCTGCTCTGACTTGGGCAGCGGGGCGGCAGAAACAGCCACAAACCACATCAGGGCCTGTCTTTGTTCAAGCTGAACCAAACTGTCATACGGATGGCAACTTTCCCCTCCACATCTGTTTGGCATAATTTGAAAATCACAGCCCTTGCACCTCCACGACCAGCACCACATGTTGTTCATCTTCTTTATTATCCCCAAATTAAAGTGTTGTCTGGTGTCTGGATTTTCTGCGTAGGCTGTAATAATGGGGCTCTAATCTGACTCCCAATCAAACTTTGGGAGAGAGCGTGCTGAATCCGAGGGGAATTATGTAAACCTGATCTCCACGTGGCCGCAGCAGAGGAGGCCTCCGCTGTGGCGGAGCCTGAAAGCCCAGGCTCTGGTGATAATGACGTTCAGATGCTAGCGCTGGCCTTGGTTTGGCTCCTGTGCGTGACAGAGAGAGGGAGAGCGAGAGAGGACGCCGAAGCGAGTGCATCTGGGCTTCATTAGTCGCAATGTAATTTACAAAAGGCAGCTTTTCAGATGTTGGGATAATCAGCAGGCTGTTAGCGAGGTAGCGCACGGTAATCACGGCTTGACATGAGCAATCCATGCTCAGTGAGATAAATGGGTTTGACTGGCAGGGCAGCGGTTGGACTTTAATAAAAAACAAATTGAATTTTTTTTTTCCTGTGGCTTAATATGAGAATCATCTGGACATATGCATAAAACCCACACAGTAGCAAGGACCCCTGGCAGAAAGAAAATGCCACAGCGCTGGGTCTCAGGGCCAATTTCTGTGTTATAAATTCTGCGGCTGTTTGGGCACTGGTTGGAACGGAGGGGTGGGTGGGGTGAAGAGGAGAAAGCAACGCTGGGACCTCCAGCCCAATCCCGGCATAAATCACATAATAATGGACAAGTAATTTAATACTGTTCTGAAGCCTCACAGTGAATCATTGCTTTTCCCTACAATGAGTCTGGGTTCTGGTGGGTGAAGAACTTGAAACTGTTGACTCCTAGAATTATGCCTTCTTTGGGGGCAATATATCTACGTGCTTAGCTTAGCCAAGACTGAAGACTCTGCTGAGGGGTCTGTTAACCTTTCCTCTCCATAGCCAGCAGCCAGAGCACATGAAACTGCCTTCAGTCTGCCATACACACTCTCCCCATACCCCTAAAAAGCTCTGGGGGGCTCACCTATCCCTCAGAGCCACTGTTTCTTAGTCTGACCAGTTGGCCATATGCACAGTTTTGCAAGTCTGGCACGTAGCAGGTGCTCTTGGACAAGCCTTGGGATGGCTTGTGTATGCTGAGTTAGTTGGCAGACCATACAGGAGAAGAGCAAAATACCAGCTAAGAGCACAGAGGACATTGCCGAGGATGTGGGACTGGGGGTGGGGGTGGGGCGGGGGGTGTGCTATGGAGCTGCTTTTGCATACAGCAATACAGGTCATCATCAAAGCTGGGCTGACATTTGCTATCATCTCACTCCCACATGAACCAGAATGTCACCTTTTGGAAGGTCAGATTAAATAAGAGACTATTTAAAGCACCTATCTTAAGCTCATGAGGATAGAAAGGAGGAGCAGAGACCTATTTTTTTACAGCAAGTTGACTGAACACCCAGATGCTGGTGCAAGGTTGAGGTCATCGTTAAAGATTAGAGGAAGCCTAGAATTCTCAAGCTGGAAGGGTCACGGAATTAACCTGTCCATAGAGGAGAAGGCACAAAGACATGATAACTCTCCCAGAGTCACATGGCAAATTGGCTGCAGAGGCAGGACTGGACCCCTGGCCTCCGGGCTCTCTGGTGCTGCCTCATGTCCTGTGGAGTCCCAGACCCATTCAGCAGAGCCACCTCCAGATGCTGAGGAACTGCTCCGACGTCCCACTGTACATGGCTGCTGCTTCCCCAAGACTGTGTGGGCAGCACTACTTACATTGCCTCCATTTCCCACAATCAGCTGGCCAGGACCACCCTTCCCAGCATGGCCAGCCCCAAAAGCACGGAGATAGCAAAGCACAAAGACTGCTTGAAGGGCAGGTCTAAGGGGGAAGAGCTCAACTAACCAGGCAGCCAGGTTCTATTCTAACCAGCTGGGTGACCTTGGGCAAGGCTCCTCAATTCTCTGGACATGAATGTAGGCATGGAATAAATAATTTCTGGGGCTTTTGTGGCAGTTTTTGTTTGGCTACGATGAAACTCTGTTATTCCAGGTGAACCCTTCCTTGGTTACATGCCCCAGCATTAAGAAAGAGATGGAGAAGAGTAGTTCTGGTCAAAGGCAGGGGAGAACTGGAGCCTTCTTGGTCTCCTCCATACCTCCTAGCAGGCCCTGGGACCTTCTGTGAGCTCAGGACTGACTCTCCAGAGAGTGGTCAGAGGAGCACTGGCCTGAGCTATCTCAGAGGCCCTTCCAGCTTCGACAGTTTATGATTCTATTAATAGCTGGGACTCAGGTGTCTGAATGGAGAGCATATTAATCCGGGCACTACTCCCTGCGATCTCTTCCCTGAGCTGTTGTAGATCAAGATCCTCTCTTGCCCAGGAGAAAGAGCCCATGCAAGCCAGGGGGTGCCGTCCTGCCCTGCTCACATCCACACTACCCAGCACCTCCTCTCAGCTTTCCCCTGATCCAGGAAGGCATCGTGGCTTCAAGAATTGAAGACCCTGTCCCTCAGGGCAAGAGGTCTTGAATGTCTTGAGAATTAAGTTAGACTATTCGTTTACACTGTTGGAAAAGAATCATCACCTGCCAATTCACGTGGGAATTGGGGCAGAGATTCACCAAGCACATGATTTGCTCTCAGATGAGTGTTTTAGGCCATCAGGGAAGCGAGGAGGTTGTGAAGAGCTCCTGTATTTGCAGAGCTAGGATGGAGGGAGGGGGCTAGAATGATGGCCCATGATGGGTCATGGACGCAGCATCCTTACGGACTGGACCCTTGACTCCTTTCTCTGCCTTTGTTAATCCTTCACCATCTCAGCTCCAGATCTGCTCTGTGTGGTCTTAGCAATCCTTCCTTGCACCAGTGTATTATTATCTGTGTTACGTAAGGCAATTAGACACACTCCCAACCCTGGACTGCTCACCAGATCTCTTCTTGCCTTTTTTCACACCTCAAGAAAGAAAGCATGATTTATTCAGTGAGTACTGGGTGCCAGCCCAGGGCATGTGGGGACTGCTACAAATGTCATCTTCTTCAAGCTCACGTGAAGGGGATATCTTTATTTCTTTCCAAATGAGGAACCTGAGGCACAGAGGGGTAAAAGTGCTCAAAGAAAATAAAGCGTGGGCCTAAGATTTGAACGCAAACACACCAGTTTATTTCACAAACTTTCAAGGCCACTTGATACAAGAACACAGATAAGGTCTTGGGTTCCTGAGGGGTGAAGGGGTGGACAGGCAGCTAGGAAGTCTTCCTGAGGACTTTGAGTAGGGGCGGTCAGGAGCATCTGTAATCAGCAGTAGCTGCCCCGGGGACCCTACGCAGGCAAAGAAAGGACCTAAACCAGGATGGAGTGAGGGCTGGGTCCATTTCTTGGGCAAATGTTGACAGAGCACCTGCTGAGAGGACACATGTCCCCCCCTCCCCTCACCAAGTTGGTATTGCCAGTTGAGAGGGGCACTGCCAAGCCAGCCTGTAGTCAGAAGGTACTGTGCAAAGTGTTAAGAAGGAAGCTGAGGGAGGAAAATAAAGAGCATTATTCAGACTGGAGCCCGTAGCCCTGGCCCTCGAGGAGGCAGGAAAGAGGGACTTGGAGCTCTTGCTCCTGTTCTGAGACTTTAAAGGACAGGTGAGTTTGGGGCAAAGCATACAGGTAAACTGAACCATTTCTGAATGCACTATGATTATTTGGGGGTTTACAAGCAATCTCTACCTTTATTTATTTTTTTTAATTTTTAAAAGATTTTATTTATTCATGAGAGACACAAAAAGAGAGGCAGAGACACAGGCAGAGGGAGAAGCCAGCTCCCCACAGGGAGCCTAATGCAGGACTCCATCCCAGGACCTCGGGATCACGACCTGAGCCAAAGGCAGAGGCTCAACCACTGAGCCACCCAGGTACCCCACAACCTCTACTTTTTTCCAGAACATCATATTTCTCTGTTTCATCCATTTCAGAGTCTTTAAAATGTACCTCTGTTTTGAACAGCAAATTGGTCACCCAGACCCTGACTCACACCCCTACACCTCTACCATGAAACGTCATTATGTCATAATTAAGAGGTCTATCCATCAAGGAGATCTAACAATTGTAAATATTTATGCACCCAACTTGAAAGCACCCAAATATATTAATTAATGATAAACATAAGGAAACTCATTAATAATATAATATGATAAGAGGAGGAGACTCTAGCATGCCACTCACTACAATGGACGGATCATCTAAACAGAAGATCAACGAGGAAACAGTGGCTTTGAATGACATACTAGACCAGATGGACTTCACAGATATATTCAGAACATGGCATCCTGAAGCAGCAGAACACACATTCTTTTCAAGTGCACATGGAACGTTGTCCAGAATAGATCACACACTAGGTCACAAATCAGCCCTCAGCAAGTATGCAAAGATCAAGATCATACCATGCATATTTTCAGACCACAACACTATGAAACTTGAAGTCAACCACAAGAAAACATTTGGAAAAAAACCCACAAATGCATGGAGGTTAAAGGACATCCTCCTAGAGAATGAATGGGTTAATTAAGAAATTAAAGAAATAAAAAAATACATGGAAGCAAAAGAGAAGGAAAACACGAGACTCCAAAACCTTCAGGATGTAGCAAAGGCCATCCTAAGAGGGAAGTGTATTGTAATACAGGAAAGGGGGTCGTTGCAGGCCCTCCACTACCAGCTCTTACCTGGGGTCTGTTCTTACTCCATCCCCAGCAGTGAGACAGGCAGGAGCCCCAAGGCAGACTTGAATGGGGAGGCTGGAAAAGTGCACAGTGTGTTCTTGGGTGTAACACTCTACTCGTCAGGCTGTGCTTTCAGGAGAACGTCAACCACGTCCCTGACACAAAGCCCCCCGGACTCATCCAGCTTGTGTGTTTGGCAAGCCTGGCACAAGGCAGACGTGGCCAACAGAAACACCATTCTGGGGCCACAGCAACTGCAGAAGAGCAATCTCCTGCCCAGAAACCTTCCAGAAGGCTGGGAACTCACTTATCTGCGGGCAAAATTGCCAACTTGGGGATTCAGTGCTGCTTCTCTGCAAAAACAGGCGTCGAATTACCCCGCACTTAACAAATGGTTGCCCTGCTCTCCTAAAGCTGCCAACACAAATTGAATTGTATTTTTTCATTGGTGTATACGGTGGGTGTGCTCTCGAGCCAGTACTAATTTCCCCCAAGCAAGATAAATGCCCAGGCCTGAGCCTTCCTGCTTACATTCTGTCTCATTCTAGCAAATTAAAATGTCACAGAGCTACAGCCATCCTTGCGGAGACCTGGTCACATGGGAGGGCGGTGCGGTGGGGGTGGGGAGACCATCGTTTGATTTCACACCTCGGCTGCCACTTAGGTAACTAAGGAGAATGAAAACTGATGACAACCTGGTTGCGACATTCACGGCTTGCCATAAAATAAGAGTCTGCAGAAGGCGATTTGATGGAATCTTGCAAGAAGTAGAAAGCTATTATTTGGCAGTTTTCTTAAGAGTGATTTTTACATTACTGGCACCCTCTCATGGATTTTCACTCTTAGAACCGACCACGATCAATTTAATTTCATTGAGTTCTATGAAAATTTTCACCTAGAGTGGCCATCTCGTGAATCAGAGTTCATCAACAAAGGTGACGTGACCAGAACCGGAGCTGGACTTCCAGAGGCTCTCAGAGGAGCCTGGCAGCGGGAAACCAAATTGCGATCGGGCTGGTCTGCCACCCATCCCGCCCACCTGGTTTGCTGAAGTGGCCAAAGACTGATGTTACTCATAGAAGCGGGGCACCCCAGCAGGCTTGCCTTCATCCCAAAGGTATCCTTGTTGGAAAGGGCCTGGCTTAGGTCCATGCCCATCCCACTCTCCAGAGCAGAAATCCCAAGTGCCTAAGAAGCTCCCGAGAACCTCAGTGGTGGCCGAGAGAGGAATTCAGGGCCAGCCCCTCTCGTCGCCAGTGAAATAGCGGAAGCACTGACCCTCAGGAAGCACCGGCCTCAGAGCAATTCTGGAGAACCTTTACCTTTTCCTGCCCATGTGCCCCGAGGTCAGGCTTTTCTCACCAAACCTTCATTAACAGGGGTCTGCAAGAGGGCATGTCATGTGAGAGGCAGTCAGGAGATGGAGTTTGGAGGCTGAAATATGAGACTTTCTGGGACATTTCAGTGGTTTATAGGGCCAGCAGGACCAGCCATATGAAATCAGAGCTGTCCCAGAGAATTCAAGATAAATGGTAGCCACTCCAGGGGGGGCCTGCAGTCTACAGCAGAGAACACCCACAAAGGCAGGCAGGTAGAAGCCCGTTGTAATGATGCTTAACCCCTTCGTGCACAGTGCAGTGTAGAAAGAGCTTTCGTGTTCATGATCTCACTGAACAAGCTGAGGTGGAGGGAAGAGACGTCATGCCCTGCTTCACGGGTAAGGAGGAGACGGAGTGGCCAGAGCAAGTCTTTGTGCCCAGCTGAATCCCGTCACAGGTCTCTGGATGCTGCAGCAATGTTCCAGCCACGACACCATGCTCCCTCTCCAGACAAGGAGAGAGGCTGTAGAGCTTGCTCTCTCTCTTCCAGCAACAATGAATGCTGCCAGGAACACTTTCAAATGGAAGGTTCTGGCCAAGGACCCTCCTCCCTTGAAGTCTTTGCACTTGGTGCTCCCAACTGCCTGCAGTTCTCTCCCCCATACATCCTGGTCTCGTCCTGCACATCCCTCTGATCTCTGCTCCAACGCCAGCCCACCAGTGAGGTCCTTTCTTGCCACCCATCCAAGCCCCTCATGTTTATTCTCCTTATTCTCTTAAATTTTTCTTCATAGCATTTCCCACTTTTTATTTGTCAATGGCCTGTCTCTTTTCTCTGAGTTCAGCTGTGAGACTCTTCTGTGCTTGTTGTTCCAACCCAGTTAGATTTGGAGGTGGCTGCCTCTGTAAAGGGCAGATAATGAACCGTTTAGGCTTTAGGGGCCATACATTCTCTGTTGCAGCTACTCAGCTCTGCCATTGTCTTGTGAAAGTAGCATCGTAGTATGAAAGCAGCCCTAGACAACACACATATGAATGGGCATGGCTGTGTTCCAATACAATTCTATGTACGGACGCTGAAGTCTGAATTTTATATGATTTTTACGTCATGAAATATTCTTCTTTCTCTTTTCCCCAACCATTTAAGAATGGGAAAACCATTCATACCTGTGGGCCATACAAATAGGTGTTAGGCTGGATTTGGCCTTGCGGCCATAGTTTGCTGACTTCTGGTCTAGATCAGTGGCTGGCCTAGAGGAAGTATGCCGGAAGTCATCATTGGATGGGTGACTGAACCAATGTATAACTCAGCTATATCATGCAGTTGCATCAGGCAGCAGCTATCAGCCATCAGGTGCTTATGAAGCAGTTAAAGTGCACTGGAAGTCAGACACAGCCCTAGATGCAGACAACTCACAGCGCTGTTTTACATGGAAGGGGAGGGAGGGCATGGAGGATGCTGTAGGAACTTTACATCAGGACAAGAGGAAGGCAGGGAGCCATCTCATCTCCCCCAAAGCTTACCCAGAGGTTGGGTCCCCTTAATAAAAACCTCTTTGGATCTACAGAGAGACAAGCTGATGAGCTTAGAAGACAAGGACTGAGGGGAGCAGTGTCATCTTGCAGGCCTAGTTTTTCAGAGAGAACTGCAAAACACTTGTCTCCAGAGACACACAGACAGCCACTGTGCTGCTTGGCCAGGGCTGGGTGAAGGAACATACTGGGCACTGTGGGAAAGGAGAAGAGGCCCCTCCCACAGCCCGGGGAAGCAGGTGGATCAGCGGTACCTTCTTAGCAGGAAATATTTGAAAGTAGCCTTCATTAATATGTTCAACTGCCATGTGTTGAGAGATACTGGGCCAGGAGGTGAAGACAAAGACTACGTGGGCTTTGCCTTTGGTGAATTCATAGTTGTAGGGAGTTAATAAACCTTGACCATTATTTGATTAAATTAGTAGGAGATGTTATGGAGATGAAGTAGAGGATGTCATGACACTATATAATAGGCACCTGAGCTGGGTGCCAGGGAGGGTATGTGCTTGCCTGGCAGACAAGGTGGAGAGGAGCATGACAGGCATGGTGGCATGTGCAAAGGCCCAGAGGCATGAAATAGTCATCAGTATATGAGCTGTGAGCTGTATCCTGGGGAGTCCGGTAAGAACCTTCCCATGGTGGGGGCGGGGTGGGGGGCGTCCCCAGCAGCCCCAGGCCTTGAGTGCTATGCTTAGGTATTTGGATTCCAGTCTGAGGTCTGAAATTTTTCATTTGAATTGTAGCCAACCACTTCCTTGGATGGTCTAAAACCTTTTTTTTTTAAATTTATTTTTTAATTTTTATTTTAGTTTTTTTTATTTAGTTTTTTTTAATTTCTTTTTATTGGAGTTCAATTTGCCAACATATAGCATAACACCCAGTGCTCATCCCATCAAGTGCCCCCCTCAGTGCCTGTCACCCAGTCACCCCCACCCCCCACCCACCTCCCTTTCCACCACCCCTTGTTCGTTTCCCAGAGTTAGGAGACTCTCATGTTCTGTCTCCCTCTCTGATATTTCCTACTCATTTTCTCTCCTTTCCCCTTTCACTATTTTTTATATTCCCCAAATGAATGAGGGATGGTCTAAAATCTTGAACTCTCCGTCAAGAGCTCAAGCCCTCTCATCAAATCTGCCACACAAACTAGTTTCCAAGAAAAACCCACATCTATTCTCAGGGCTTAACAAACCCCAAAAGGCTGTAAGTGACACCAGCTAAGATATTCTAAACAGAGAACCACAATTGGGAAATGATTCTCTGAACACAGGCCTGTTTTTCTTTAAAACAGGATGGAATCTGACCACTTTGCAGTGGAAATAAAAATTTCAGAGTTGTCTCCCGTGAAAGTGAGGATGATATCTCCTCGCTCACGTTAGTTCTTAGCCTTTTCTCACTCATTCTGGTCAGATCCAGCACATTCTTCAGCTGGAGTTTCTCTGTGTTGGCTGGTGTTCTAGTTTATAAAGCACCTCAGACAGCCCTGTGGGGCTCCGGGGGCCTCTGAGTGTGAGGACCCCCTCAGTCCCACTGCAGAGTAAGCCTTTTCATCTATCACTCTGACGGGAGAAGCAGCAGCACGTGATGCTGCCTCCCCTACTCCTGCTGGGCCCATCAACCCTCTGTGCTCCGCTTTTATACTTTTCTCTCCTCCAACTGTTTCTTTCCCCTCTGTTTTTCCCCTTTTCCTCTCCCTGAGTCTCTGCTCCATAATTATCCATAATATAAACAGAGGATTCTATTATTTTGTTCTAATCATTTGAAAAGATTTTTATATTTCCTGCTTCTAGTTTAAAAGGCTGATCAGAGAAAGTAGTAGAAGTCTTCTCTCAGAAACAGGTATATACACATTTTTCTTTGTTGATGAACCCTCTTTGGATAAAATGTTTGCCATCTGCTCTCTGAACCCTGCACAAGGACTCAGAGCAGGGAACTCTGTTCTCATCAAAGTCACTCCCAGGCAGTTAGCTTTCCCATCGAGAGAGTGAAAAGTCCAAAAGAGATAAACTGTGCTTGTCAGAGGCCCTGAGGACCCTTGCTCTGGAACTGGAGTTGACCAGCTTCTGACAAAGCGCTTCCTGCAAGGACTCAGCCTCAGAGGTTGCTCTGCAGAGACCATTTCTGTCTCCTGGGAGAGACCTCAAGGTCTGGACTGGGTGACCCCCAGGCCCTTTCAGTCCAGCCCAGCCCAGAGCCCTTGCACAAACAGATACTTACTGTTCACATGTCTCCCTCTTGGCACACAGCACTCCCAGAATTTTCACATCCTTGAGCACCAGCAGTCCGACCTGAACAAACTCACCAGGCCTCCTGGGCTAACAGGTCCTAAAGGATAAGCCGCAGTGACCTGCATAGATAACCACACATAATACGCGATAACTCTTTTCTTTGAACATCATCTTCCAGGCCTAGGCTTTCCGCTATAGCTTGAGAATCGATCTTCGTCGTTTATCTTCGCTTTCTTTTCAGAAATCTGTTAGAATCCTAGGTCTGACTAGTTGTTTCCTTGATATAAGGAGTTTAATTGTGCAGCTCTTAGCATGCCCTAGGGAGTCTAATGAGAAATAAATAATCCTAAATAGACTTCCTTAGGGATGAAGGATAAACTCTTTACCCAGAGGCTCTTGTTCAGGAGATTTGCTAATTGTTTCAACAGTGGTAGGTTACTCCCCAATTAAGTAGGAGGTTCCTTCAGAGCCGAGATCATTTTTTATCCTACTAGGGAACTCCTTAAGTCCTTAGCACAGGCCCTGGGGCAGAGGGAGGATTCTGTGCTGCCCAGAGGAGCCTCTTTGTGTCTCCTTGATTAAACCAGCAATGGCTAAGGAACCCTGTTAGTTTCTTCTTGCTTCCATGTCCTCATCTGTAAAAGGAGACACTGTTTCTGGACCTCATTCAGGGAAAGAAAAGGTTTAGAGAAGGAAGTCACATTTATTGAGCGTGAGTAACATCCTGTGTTAAGTACTTTCCCATCTATTATTATCTCTAATCTCCACAAAGTACATCTTAGTATCCATCCCATTTTATAGACAGGGAAACTGAGACACAGTAGTGAGGCTAAGTGATTTCTCCCAGTAATGCAGTTATTTAGTGATAGACATGAGATTAAGTGGCTTCCTTGGAGTCAGGACCTAGAGAGGCAGAGGAAAGGGCCCAGTAGGCAGTGATGACTGCTAGGGCCACTCCTGTGGTTACAAAGCCCAGCTATTTGATTTCCAAGCTCAGGCTCTAAGGATGAATACGAGGAAACCTGAGGAATTCATTGAGCTAGGATGAGGAGCCTCACACACTGGACAAAATTCAGGAGTTTAAGCCACATACAGATGCAAATGAACACTCAGTATCTGAAGGGCTTAGCAGGGCCCCCCTTGGTCATAAGTCTCCTGAGCACTCAGCCTTTGGGCTCCTCCCTGGGGTGGAAGGAGGGATACTGCTGAGGGCCCAGGCTATAATCTCTACAAAGACTCATCCTTCCGACCCCCCAACATGGCAAGAATGGAGAGACCCAGTGTAGATGGAAAGTGCTCCATCGGTCCCTCCTCAGACTGTACCCAAGAACCAGGGGGACGAGATGTCACTGCCCACAGTCCCAGCAGTGCCAAACAATTCCTTTTCCCACCCAGGCCTAATGAAAAAAACATCGGTGACACAGGCCAATGTCAGGACCCAGAGGGGAAGAAGGACTTCCCTCCACTTCAAGTTAGCTCTTTGCCCTCTCTTGACCAACTCTGCTGACCAGGCACCCAGCCCACATTTTCTCTTTCTTCAGTGAGCAAGTAGAAGGGGAGGCAGGGAGGCCATTTAGCATCCAGTTCTCATGGCTTTGCAATACCCAGGAACCACTGGGAGACTCCCTTGAAAGGCCCTCAGCTCTGAGCCACCACTGGCCTGAAAGACATACTACACACTCCGAATTCCTGACCCAGACCAGTTCTCAATTTGATTTTCTCTGCCCCTTCTCATCTCCCTGGCTAGACTCAGGCAGTAATACTTTTTGTCACTACTACAAAATGTGGCAGTGGGGGGAAAAATGTCTCTATGCTGTTGACAAAAGAGGAAAGTCACTCTGTTCAATCAACTGTGGGAGAGACTGAATTATTTATACTGCCTTTGTCAGTCACTGGGAAAGGTAATTTCATTGCTGAATTTTAAGTTTTTCATTAATTAACCACTTTTTCAGTTCAGTGCTCTGCAGCTCAGCATAAACCCACTGGCAGAGCCATTTCAGAGGAGGGGGGAGAGGTGGGGGACTTGGCTCTGGCCCTGCTGCTCCCAGTGACATATGGATGTTTTCGTGTTTTTGTTTTTCTGCAGTTTCTTTGGCTGTGTGCTGGTGCGGATATTGGATGTTTCATTTAAGACTCAGAATCTCACCCAAACTGTCTGCAATTTAATATGTCACAATATATACGTGGGTAAATCATCTCTGTGTCATCTTTCTCAACATTCTGTTATTAAAGCCCATTTTTCATGGTAAAATATTCCTCCAAGAGATGGCATGAGGTGCACACATCTCTGCGCCTAGTATTTAACACTAATAGGCTAAGCCTTCTCTCTGAAACTAAACTAGGAATTGAGAAAATGTAGCAGAATGAATCAGGAAAATACTTTCCTGGAAATGGAATGAGATTTAGACTAGAAAGGGGATTCAGAAGAAAGCTGACATTTTACCTGAACTCCCTAGATAATTGCTTCATCTTTTCTGCTTCGCTCAGAAAGTAGAAACCTGGCTAGACTTGCCTAGGGGACAGCGAGTGTCTTGTTTCAGAAAGTCTGTGCAGTGGCACTTCACGAGAAAAAGGCGTGTAAAGTTTTCAGAACTTGATTTCCAGCATAGCAGTAAGTTGATAATGTTGTGTGATCGCAAAACTTCTGTCGGAAGACATCTATTTAGCTAAGAGTCTTTGAAATGTCACTCCTGCTACAAACAGAGAGTTGATCCAAGCTTGGTCGAGTCAGAGGGTACTTGAATGCCTACCAGGTGCCAGGCACATGACAGGTGCTGGGCAGGTGGAGAAGAGCATGGGCTTGACCCCTGTCCAGTTACGAGCCACTGTACGGAGATGGAAGATGTCAGCAGATCCCGCTTGTTGGCTCCCAGCAAGGCCGGATTTTCAGGGCCTTGGTCCCATGATGACATTGTATCCCATCCATCAGCAAGGCTGTATGGAGTATACAGTGAGTCTCTACTGCTGGAGGAGCACAGAAGGCAGTCAGACAATCAAGTGGTGTGTCTAGTTTCTGTGGCCTTTGGTCGTAGGGCTGTTGACTTTTCTAAACAGCCTCTCCCACGCTGTGACTTCTTCATTTATACAAAGCACCACCAAGCGTTCCTCACATCTTAAAAAAAAAAAAAAATCTTTATAATTTATTTTGATTAACACACTCATTGTGAAAATTTGAGAAAATAAAAATAAGCATAAAAATGCAGAAAAGTTACTCATAATTTGATGACTTCAGGATGATCACATTTCACATTGTGGTGCATATCCCTCTAGTCTCTTTTCTTTCTATGCATATACTTACATACATAGTTTGCATATCATAGTACAATTCTGTTTTGTGACTTTTTTGTTACACCGAAATAGATCATGGTCATCTTCTGGGTCATTACTGATTGTTCTCCTCTAATCTTATCTCCTATTCCCACTGCATGCATGAATTATCTCATTTTACCATTCTCCTTTCTAGGCTATTTCTTTTTTTATTTGTTTTGCTATTATAATCAATATTTCTTAGAATATTTTGGAAACTAAAATTTTACCCACCTCCCTATCATTTCTATTAAATGGATTTTGAGTTTTGAATTGATGAGGGTAAGGTTTTTAAGGTTCTTAACAAATTTTCCACAAGAAATCTTCAACTAATTTATATTCCTATCAACAATGTATGTGACAACTGGTTTTCCACATTCTTGCCTTGGTTTCTTTCTTTCTTTCTTTCTTTCTTTCTTTCTTTCTTTCTTTCTTCTTTCTTTCTTTCTTTCTAAGATTGATTGATTGATTGATTGATTGATTGATGACAGACAGAAAGAGAGAGAGAGGCAGAGACACAGGAGGAGGGAGAAGCAGACTCCATGCCGGGAGCCCAACGCGGGACTCGATCCCGGGACTCCAGGATCGCACCCTGGGCCAAAGGCAGGCACCAAACCACTGAGCCACCCACGGATCCCCTTGCCTTGGTTTCTTGCTAGGGTTAACTTCCTAACAACACACAAGCATTGTGGGGATACCCTGCCCCTAAATACCAGAAAGTTCCATGCAGACCAAAATCATGACACCCAAAGCATCTTATTTCTTATATTGGGATATAGCAAGTTGATTTTGCTTCTACTACTGGCTTCTTAAATATAATGAGGCAAGTTAGCTGTGCTTCCTTGATGCTCTAGTGAGTTCCGTATAAACTCAAGATGTCCAGACCAAGTATGATATGGCCACAAATCACTTGGACTTTGATTAGGATTCAGCCATGGGGAGTGGCCATCATCAACAGGCTGGGGTACATTGATCATAAGGTGATCCAAACAGAGTGGCTCTGGCTCCAGCCTTCACCTGTTTTCCTGGCCTACCTTTCCTTCCTGCAAGCTTCTAGCTCACACAAGAGACACCAGGTTCAACTCACCAGAAAGTATACCCTCTATAACGAGCCACACTGGAAGAGTTTCTCAAGACAGTAAAAGCTGATGTGGTACTGATGCATGAAATTTTGAGTTTAGTGTACTAGTAGTCCCCATTACTGCTCATAGATTTTTCTCTTTCTTTTTCTCTTTTCTTTTTCCTTCCTTCCTTCCTTTTTTTTTTCAAAGATTTTATTTATTTATTCATGAGAGACAGACAGAGAGAGAGGCAGAGACACAGGCAGAGGGAGAAGCAGACTCCCTGCAGGGAGTCCGATGTGGGACTTGATCCCGGGTCTCTAGGATGACGCCCTGGGCTTAAGGCTGCGCTAAACCACTGAGCCACCCGGGCTGCCGTCCTTCTCCTCCTTCTCCTCCTCCTCCTCCTCCTCCTCCTCCTCTTCCTCCTCCTCCTCCTCCTCCTCCTCCTCCTCCTCCTCCTCCTCCTCCTCCTTCTTCTTCTTCTTCTTCTTCTTCTTCTTCTTCTTCTTCTTCTTCTTCTTCTTCTTCTTCTCTTCTTCTTCTTCTTCTTCTTCTTCTTCTTCTTCTTCTTCTTCTTCTTCTTCTTCTTCTTCTTCTTCTTTTTCCTTCTTCTTCATCTTCTCTAATTCAATCTCACCAAATATTGAACTCATATGTGAAAGGCCTAAAAACCCTTTTAGGAGGAAAACAGAGGTTAAGGTTAGAATAATAATCTGTCCATTTTGCAAGATGCTGAAAGGTCACCACTGGGAACAGTGGCTGGGTGAGATGAGGCTGGCTGCCTTTTGTATTATTGCCCTGCTTTTCCATGTGAGAAGCCAAGCCCCCAGAAAGGTGGCTGCTGGTGATTACAGGAGCTAGGCCACTGCCTTTGGGGATTCTTCACTGAATAATCTTACCAAGAAACAGATTCCCCAGGCTCCTTTCATTTGTTTCAGCTCTCCTGTTGTTTATTCAGTAGCTATCCAATATTATTTTTCCATAATCCACTCATTTGATGCTTGGTTTCTAACACTCCATTATTTTTCTTTTCTTCCTTTTGCTTTCGCTACCCTCCCCTCACTAACTGTAAGCTTCCCTTAGGCTTGCTAAGCAGCTAAATAGGGTCTTGGGAATATCTGTATCTATATCTATATCCATATCCACCTGCCTACTTCGCTACCCATCTTCTAGCACCTTGCATCCTTCCTGCTCACGATTAGGAAGTTCCTTGCTAGTAAGGCCCATGGTTAAATCTTGGTGCCACCACTTAGGGTCTTCTTGTTTTTATACCTGAAACTTCTTTGCCTCTGTTTTGCCATCTGCAAAAATAGGTGTAATAATCTCTCCCAGGGATTTATGTAAAGTTTTTATTTTATTTTATTTTATTTTATTTTATTTTATTTTATTCATTTTATTCTTGAGAGACAGAGAGAAAGAGAGAGAGAGAGAGAGAGAGAGAGAGGTAGAGACACAGACAGAGGGAGAAGCAGACTTCATGCAGGGAGCCTGACGTGAGACTCAATCCCAGGACTCCAGGATCATGCCCTGGGCTGAAGGCAGGCACTAAGCCCCTGAGCCATCCGAGCTGCCCCTTATGTAAGGTTTAAATGAGAATGTACTGGGTCATCCTGCCATGTGGGGCCACAGCAGCACGTGCTCCCCAGAGGACACAGTTCACAATGTCAGCTCGAGCGTTGTCATGCAGCCGCTTCTCCCTCGGCTCCATGCCTGGCACCTCACAGGTGATCAGGATATGGGACTATGGTTATTGTAATTTTCTGAAAACAGCCTCAAGTCATCAGGCTGGACTGTTAACCCCAGAAGGTGTTCTAGGATTATGTCCCTGGGTACATGTGACCTACAAGCAGAGGGTTCTAGTGAGAAGTTAGCTATCCTGCCTTTGGAGAGATCCACGAATGGTAGACCTGAAGGCATACAAAGCCTTCTCTTTCCTAAGGAAAGCAAAGTGACTTTGAGGGCTGGCTCCATCACAGGCCCCTTTTTCAGGCAAATCAGTCTTATAGAAATGTTGCTTATACCTGTGAGAATAAAACAGGTTGCCTAGCCTGAGCTGCCCTAAATTACCGTAAGCGTGTCACTGAGACACCCTTGGGTCAGGTGTCTCAGTCAGAGTTTGGAACTGATCAACCAAACTGCAGTTCTTAGAGCTCTTCTCAAAACAATGCTTTCTAACAGTTCATCTGTACATTTGAATCACCTGGAAATTTTTTAAAATTCTGAAAGCCCAGGTTCCAGCCAGCCTAGTCAGTCACAATTTTGGTAGTGGGATACAGATACCAGTGGTTTTTTTAGTGCCAGGTGATTCCCCTGGAAAGCATTGGTTTAGCTTATAGTGGAAAGAAGATCGAGGCTGTGCAGAGCCCAGCATGGTCAGCTGGCCTGCTGTTAGCTTTCCCATCATAGTACTCCCTCTCCTCAGTAAAGTTGCTGGGAAATTTGCTGTGGGGTTTGTTTCATTCCATTGATCATGATGCCATTATGTCTTTTTCTAAAACCACCTGGCCACATGCATCATGGGCACAGCATCTAATCTGTATTTTCCTGGGAAGAACTCAGAGGATGCTTTGCAAATACTGTAGTCAGAGACTTAGAAGAAAGTAAACTAGAGTAAAAGTTTTTAGTCATTGGCTTGAGAGACAGAACTCCCTCCCCTGGTCTCTCTGTAATAAAGCAAGAAGACACAGGAGTCCTCTCAGATCAAACCCTGAGGAAACCATGGAAAACTCAAATTATAGCAGCACAAATACCCCAAAAAATAGGAAGCAGTAACCCACAGGTGACAAGAATGACTCCACCTGTATCTGACTCAGAGTGGAACTTACATGGGGCCTTCCTTTGGGGCCTCTGATTCCTCATTCATGATGATCTCATGATCCAATGATCTCAATGGATCCACTGAGCTCTGCCATTCCAGGATTATGCAAATATGGGTGCTTTTTATTGCTTTCATTTACTTTTTTGAGGGAAATGGAGAAGGAAAAGAAGTGGATGGGAAGATAGGCTGACCAACCTTGTGTCAGGTGCCTGCTCAGGATGACCATAATAGTGACAGGAAATCTTGGAGAAGATGGGCACTTTGCCATATGGTCTCTATAGAGCTAGGAAGCAGCAGTCTGTTCCCCTTGACTAGAGATGCGAGGTCGTGGTGGAAATCCTTTGTTCTAGGCACAGGGCCAGGTGCTCTATGCTCACTCATTTTTGTTCAAACTCCTATTTGACAGTATCTGTTCCTCTGTTGATTTGACTTTGTTTTGATTTTGATAGTTAAATAGATAAGAAAGATAAGAGGAAGTGCCTATCACCCTCTTCAGATTGGTCTTTCAGGGTTCAGGTTGGAATGGTCCATTCCTAGGGTTCAGAAGGAATTTCCCTTGGAAAGATGTATTATGCCAGTGGGTGGGGAAGGCAGCCCCCTACATTGGAATGAGACTGTTGGCTTGTATATGACAAAATCATCAGTAGCCCTCCCTCCCCATGGTATCCCCTTCAGCCTCTGACATGTCTGTCTAGGATTTTGCTGATTTCATGTCATTGTGATAGGTAATGTGGTAAGTGTGAGAAACGATCCTGCTCTATAAATAGTCTCAAGATTAGGTGGGAAGACTAGTTATTTCTGAGTTTTCTGGTACTTACCTGGGTCTTCTTTCAACTCCAACATCAACCCTCCTTCACCCTCCTTCCCTCCTTCCAGTGATCTTTTCTGAATAGCATTCACTGTCTCTCTTCCACTTTGTAGTCCCAGTTGCCCCACTGCAAAAAGTTGAAGATGTTTATATAACAAACCATATGTGAAGGCACCCTACTTGGGTATCTAGCACAGGGTGAGCATCAGATATATATAAATTGAATTTGAAATGAATTGTCTTTGGAGATATGTGTGGGTAATTAAGCTAGCTAAGAAGCAGATACCTTCTACTATATTCTGGGCCTTGGGTCATCACCAAGGAGTCTAACTTGGATGCCGCATTTAGGGAAGCCACGTTTTTGTGAGCAAAGCCATGTAAGGTCTGGCTTCAATTCATAGCATGGGATTTCGATGGCCTCTCCAGGTAAGAGATTTGCATTTGATCTGGGCTTATCTTTGGGAACCAAGTCATTTTTTCCAAACAGAATGCACCCTATCCAGGATGGAGCCAGCCTTACAGATCTGCTAAGCCCTTTGCTGAGTATGGTCACTTTGCACATGTCCCCAGATTTTAGTCCCTGGAGCCCTCGATGGAAGATAAATAGTTAAGAAAAAACTTGAAACCATGAGAATCCCTTTCTATGCCTATAATCCCTCCATTCTCTTAAATTGGGTTGATGCTCGCTCAGATGAGTGTTTTGTGACATGCTACATTCAAATGTTAATTTTACAAAATGAGAATTTCAGGAATCATGCTTTCCTCTTTTTTTTTTTTTTCCTCTTCTCTTCCCTCTTTCCATTGTTCTGCTGTTTAGCCAATGTGGTGTGCTGGTTACATTACCAGGAGTGCAATGGCCTTATCAAGGAATGTAATTGTCTTGCTGCACTCAGCCCTGGGCAGACACCATCTGGAGGATGAGCATCCAGAGTGTCCACATTTTAAAAGGGAAATTGACAAACTCATGCTGAGAGTTGGTTACAGGCCTGGAGAGGGGGCCGTGCTGGAGCACATCAAAGAATGAGGGCTGCATAGTATTGAAAAGAGAGAGCCCAGAGCTCCTGATAATTGTTTTCAAATAGTGGAAAGACCATTGTGTAGGGAGAGAGTAGACTTCATCAGTCTTGTCCAGGCAGCAGGATAAGACTATAAGTGGGCATTAGCAGTGGATTTGAGCTTGGACTAGGAAAGACACATCTCGCAATTAAAGCTTGGCCGGCACAGGAGGAGCAGTCTCATTAGCTGTAGGCAGCGTCCTCCTTGAGGTTTTCCAGCAGAAGCTGGACGGCTGCCAGAGAGAGCTGAGGGCTATTCCTGCCTGGATGGGAGGGGGACTGAGAAGTTTGAGAGGTCTGTGGGAGTTTGTGATTCCTCCTTGTCCATCCCTTCTTCCTCCTCTATTAATCCAAAATTCTATTATTAAATGCATGCTGAGCAAGGTCCTGAGCTGGTGGACTTTTAGGTTGGCCTATATGAGAGTCATTTTGAAAACCTTTCAGGGACACCTGGGTAACTCAGCCAGTTGAGCATCTGCCTTTGGCTCAGGTCATGATCTCAGGGTCCTGGGATAGAGCCCCTGTGTATGGCTCCCAGTTCAGCGGGGAGTCTGCTTCTCCCTCAGCTCTCTGCATGCCCCTCTCCCACCCCCTGGCTGTGCTCTCTCTCTCTCAAATAAAAAAAAAAAATCTTAAAAAGAAAATTTTTCAAAATATGACCATGACCCTGCCCCAGGGGGTTAAATCAAAATATCTAAGGATGGGGCCCAGGCTTCCACATATTTTTTAAATACCTCAGTTAATTTTAACAGGAAGCCTAAATTGGGAACCACTGGCCAAGACAAGGAGCTAAGGTGGTATTAACCTTGCTTTCTCCCACTCCAGCCCCCATGCTAGGCCATTAACATCTACCCTTTGAAAATGCTGTAAGATACTACCTTAAAAAAATAAAATTTAGTTTTGTCTTAATACATAAGTAACACTTTAGCTTAGATCCTCCTAGATGACTTTAGTAGCTTGTATTCTTAAATTGTTTTAGCAGGTAATACTAACAGTGAGAGATATATAGGGTGTGTAAGCGTGCGGATGTACAGTGAACATAATCCATCTTCAGGCATGATGGATGCTCTACTGACAATGAACCAGCTTTCTCCTTATGCCTGTACCTTAGCTGGCAACGGTCACACCTTTTTCCCCACCCACCCCCCAGCCATCTTCCCATCACCAGGATACTGTCGTGTAGTCAGTCACCAAAACAATCCACTCTTGTATGGGGCTGTGAGTCAGGAAGAGGGCAATTGAATGGAAGTATGGGGATTGCTTAATTGGCATCATGGGGCCGTCACAAGTTGTGCTGTCTGATAGAAACATAATGCAAGCAACGTATGTAATTCAAAATTTTCTAGTAGCCACATTTCGAAGTAAGAATAAACAGGTGATTATTATTAATCTTAATAATGCATTTTATTTAACCTACTATATCCAAAACATTATCATTTTAGCTTGTAAACAGTGTAAACATTATTACATTAAAAATTACATCAGAAATATTACATATTAATGACATATTGCGTATAATTTACATACTATAAAATGTCCTCGTTGCAGGTATAAAATTCATGATTTTCAGTAACTTCATTGAGTTGTGTAACTGTCCTCACCATCTAATCTAAAACAGTTCTATCACAGGGCGCCTGGCTCTTGTGATCAAGCACGCAACTCTTGATCTTAGGGTTGTGAGTTCAAGCCGCACGATGGGGGTAGAGTTTATTTTAAAAAAATAAAACAGTTCCCTTGCCCCAAAAAGGAGCATTCAGTCCTTTTCTTAGTTCTTATCCCCAGCCCCAGGCAACCACTAATCTATTTCCTGTCTCAACAGCTTTAAAGGTAATTGTTATTTGGTCCTCTATGTTTGACTTCTTTCACTGAACATGTTTTTGATGTTCATTCATGCTGTAGCATTCATCAGTACTGAGATCCTTTCTATTACTGATTAATATTCCATTGTAAGGTATGCCGCATTTTGTTTATCCATTCACCAGTTCATAGAATTTGACTTGTTTCTAGTCATTGGCTATTACGTATGGATAAAATTGCTATGAACACTCACGTCCAAATCTTTGTGTAGACGTTTCCATTTCTCTTAGGTAGTATCTAAGAATGTAATTGCAAGGTGTGTGTTAACTTTTTGTTTAATGTCTTAAGAGCCTTTAAAACTGCTGTCCAAATATCAAGATATTTTACATCTTTAAAAAAACATAATCTGCAAAATCTGGTGTGAATTTTACACTTATAACGTATTTCAATTTGGACTAGCCACATTTCAAAAGCTCAAAAGCTACATGGGGTGTGGGGCTACTATATTGGATAGTATAGATCAGAATTATGTGTGCCCAGGCATCCTATTCGAGTCCCAACTAGGTCAGGAGAATGTGTTTTCCTTACTAATACACACACACACACACACACACACACACCTGCATCTCCACATACACATTTATACACTCACCATAAACACATGCATAGCAACTCCACCCTCATTACTCTTCGTTTATGATTTATTCATTTGCCTTTACTGAACGTTGTAATAATTAGATTGTGCTAAATAAATATGCTTTACAATAATTTATCCATGGCTTGCTGAAATACATATCTCGTGGGACCGAAGGTGATAAATTAACAGAAGTATATCCCCCAAAATGAAGATATAGAACCTCATTAAGGGTTGATGGCAAATATTAAGAATGTGGAAAGACAACGAAGATTAGAAAGCTGAACATATTAAAAATTGTGTCATAATTCTGGAGATCTCTATTGCTTGTCAGTGATGACAAGTGTTCAGCCAGTGAGCTTCTATTGGCAGGAGTTTGGGGCTACTTCTTTTATGTACTCCATCACTTCTACCTAGTTATTCAAGATTTCAAGATGTTTTATCTCTTGGCTCTCTGAATCTCTAACAAACAGACTTGGATGTAACTCTGAGTCTCTAAAACTGACAAAGGAAGGGTTCCAAGGCCATCAGATGGATCCCCCTGCAATAGAGATTCTTGGAAAGGCTGTTAAAGTTCAGTTTGAGGTCATCTATACCACATCATGCAGCTAAGCTAAAGCCCATCCAACTGTTCAGGAACTCTGCTTTCAGATCTGGATAGATCTGTCTGAACCCTTCAGAGTGTATCAGGTATAGGATACATGTTGACTAGAAAACTTTCCCACCTGTGCCTGTATCTGGTTGTGTTTATGGACAGAAAATTATAGGCTCTCCTCTTGAAATCTTCAAATCTGATCTATTATAGCAATTAGTACATGAGTTCACATTTTCAAACCTAAATTCCCTATCAGTTTCATTCAGGAGTCACTTACAAGTATCTACTATATGCCAGGACTAGGATAAATGCTGGGGAGCAGGAGTGAATGAATGAATGTATGAATAAACGCTGAATGAATTGTTATGTGTACCCCTGGGGAGAACACAGACTAGCTGGAAACATGGGTACATAGTAATAATAGTGCACTAAGTTAAGGGAAAGTATAATACACAAAGTTATGAACGGAACAAAGAAAAACAAGACTAATTTTGCTTGAGGAAATTGAAATGAGCATATGAGAGGAGACAACCTTTGAAGGGGCCTGGAGGGGTGATTAGGAGATTTCTAGGTGGAGACGGAGAGGGAAGGCATTGAGGGGATGGTCCATGCAAAGGTTTGGTGGCATGGAAGAGACCAGATAGCTTAAATCGCACTGAGCAACTCTGTGAACTGGGGACTGGGTCCTAGAGTGATCTGAAGGGTCTGAGGGCAAGGAGGTGTAAAGAGGATGTGGTCCAGGCTAAAGAGGTTGAGCTTCATTCTGTAGGCAAAGCTAAGAGTGGAAAGGACTTCTGGGAGAGGCAAAGCCTGAGCATTTAGCCAAGCACTAACTCTGAGATGAGCAGGAATATGTGAACGCAGAATCAGAAATCTCCAATTCTAAGAGGTCTTGTAGGTTTACAGTTCTCTGATTTTGTGAATGATCACTGAAATGTAACATATGTCAAAAACAGACAAACCTGTTTGAAATGAAGAAGAAATTATTAAGGACAATCATATAGTGTTTATAAATGCCATGAAGAAGGAAGACTTTTTTAGATCTGATTTGGTTGGCATCCCTCTTTTCCAGCAACCAGAAGAGTGATGGAAACAAAAGGATTCAAAGGCAGAACACAGTGTAGATATCATTGGCCAGACATGGAAGGAGGGGAGAAATAGCCTTTTACCCCTGTAAAGGCACCATGGATTGCTGGCCTAGCAGACTCCTTTGCCAGGGCTTCAAAAAAGCACATACATGCAAGCTCAGACTCCCTGAGTCACCTTGAAGACAAGGGGCAGGATATGACATATGCAAATGTCCAGCCTTCACCTGCAAGCTGAAATCCTAGCATGTGTTATTTTACAATTCTTTGGCACCTATGACTTATCTGTCCCTATGGTTTTGTTCTTGCTTTTCTTTCCACTATCCTATATGTTCCCTGACGACCAGGAAGGTGTATATAATCCTTTAGAGACATCCTTACCCCACTCGGTATAGTGCTACTTATAGTAAATGCTTAAAATCTATCTTGTAACCTGCCAGTGGGTATTTCAGATGAAGGAAAATGCTTTCATTTAGAAGCCCTTCATCAGTTTTGTCTCATGCCCGGCTGTGAGTGAAAAGGTCAAAGTGAAGGATGCTGCTGGCCTGCCTCTATCGCCTATCCCCTGCCTGTCAACCTGCCCAGTGCCCCAGGATCCAAGACCAGTGAGCTCTGAGGCCTGAAAATTTGATTGGAATTATTTCAAAAATAGTTCCCTAAAGGGCACCTGGATGGCTTGGTTGCTTAAGCGCCTGCCTTTGGCTCAGGTCATGATCCTGGAGTCCTGGGATGGAGCTCAGGGTCTTGGGGTGGGGGTGGGGGTGGGGGTCCCCTGCTCAGCAGGGAGTCTGCTTCTTCTCTGCTCCTCCTCCCACTCCCTGCTTGTGCTTTCTCTCTCTCTCTCTCTCTCTCTCTCTCTCTCTCACACACACACACACACACACACACACACACAAATAAATAAATAAAACTCCTCAGAAAAAAATAGTTCCCTAAGACAGTGTCAGCATCCTTGGCTAGATATGAAATACCTACATTACTCATGACCATTTGGTTCCTGAAAACCAAGCACTTTCAATATGTCTTAGTGTTTCCAAATAGGCTATTTGATGATCTGCTCTAGGCTACTTACAAGCAGAATTTAGAGGATATGTCTCAATTTCAGAGTTATGTTTAGTTCCCTCATTCTTTTCTTCTTTCCATTAGAAAATGGTTGCATTTCCTTTTTTCAGTCATCAATCACTCAGTGAACATCTACCTGTCTAGGACCTACCAGTACTTAGAGAACAAAGTATATGTGATATTATTATACATTGGGGTGATAACGTGTTTCTATACTTGGAGTAGACCACATGATATATGAAATATTATAGACGGGAGCCAGATAATAAAACTGAAGCATTCATAAAGATTTTTCTGATTTAACCAGTTAGTATTAAAGGAAGGAAGAAATCAAAATTGGAAGTGTAATTTACTGCAAGTTGTCTGGATGAGAGATATTTACAACTTATAACATAGGCTAAATTGTGTAAGATCATAAATTCCAAATGAAGGCTAGCTCAGGCCCCTTGAGGCTTAGTAACAAGCCTGGGGAAACTTGGGAAATGTCATCAGTATAAACCTGCATGGGTAGAATATTGATCAGAAAACTCAAAGCTGAATGTCATTTCCAGGTTTAAGTGGAACTTGAATAGCTCTTGTAGGTTCCACTAATATCACCTGCAAAACCTATGACTCCTTGATAATAACTTTTGTATTTAAAGAAGAGTGAACCTAGGAAGTCACACACTGCCTTTCCAATGTCCCGGCCTGGCCCACCCCCTTCAGGCCCCTATATAGTGACCATGACCTTGAGATCTTGTCCCTGCTGCATTTCTTGTCTCCCTCATCATTGAAAGTTATCTTGACAGCAACACAAGTGCTTAGGACAGTCTTGTTTGCAATGGTAATGATTGTGATGACAGTAATAATGAGAGTGAACAGTTACTGAATACCAGAGCATCTGCTAAGTGCTTTTACATGGTTTTCCTCTATGAATCTTCACCATAAGGGTATAAGAAGGTCCTATCGCTGTCTTATTTTACAAATGCCTTAGAGAGCCTATTTACCTCATTCTGTAGTGAGATGGCACAGCACATTAATACAGAGCCAGGATTTGAGCCAGGTGATCAGAGCTCCAAGTTCTGGGGCCATATTTGGGTTGCAGCATATCTCACATAGGTGCCCAGATACCAGAGGCCATCATAGGTACAGAGCTTTGATGCCAAGTTCCCTTTGGGGCCAGTTTGAATCATCTTGTCATTCAGTGAGGACGCAGCTGCTTAGGATTCCAGTCCCCCTCTCCTGTGTCAGGATCCTTTAGCCTGGCCCTTAAAGCAGGTTTGTTTTTTGGGTTTTTTTATTTTGTTTTTGTTTTTGCCTTTTTTACACAAACTTACACCTTTAACAGACTGGAAAGCCATTTTTTTTTCTTCCACAACCAAATTTTTTTTTTCTAAATTGTATTTATAAATATATAACAATTATCCTTTTCTTTTTCTTTATTCCTAGGCAACTGACTGGCCTTTGGTCTTTTTTTATCTCGCTCCTAATTTGTGAAACTCAAAACATTTCTGTTTTCCAAAGAAACTGAGGGTCTGATATTTATTACCATTACCTGTGGCCATTAGGATATAAGATACAAGATGCCAACTGCATCATCAGACATAGTCACAATGGGGGTTAGTTCATTCACTATTTTTCAAGTGGTCTTTAGTTACAGAATTTCTGAATTGAAGTCAATATAAATCATATTCATTAGGTCCAAATCAAGGGATGGAAGAGGAGAAGAGGATGGCAGGTAGGGGTGGGAAGCAGGTAGCAATTTCCACTTATAGAAATAGGTCAAACACCTGCAGATTGACAGTTCCCAGTTCAGAAGCACTGGATTCACATTGAATCCTCATAGCATTATAGTTGGTAAGACTACCAAGCAGATTCCAGGAGCCTGATTTGATATCCCAAAGCAAAACACAAATGCCCATAGCAGCCTAACAGACAAAGTAAATGAGTGGAATGGGCCAAGAGTAAGGTGGTAAGTGACCACTGACCTTTCATCCTCAGTGATGGGATACTAGGGCATGGTGAGGACTGTGGAGAAGGAGAGCACATGGCTATCTGGGGGTTAGCAGATACACAACACCAGCCAATTATTGTCATCAAAAAACAGGCCTATTGTTGCCAGATCTTCCCCCCCTTTTTTCCCCAGAGCAGCTGGATATGCAGATATTCATCTGATTGATGTTGTCTGACTTTTAAGCACTGACTACTAATCTCGATTTAAAAGCCAGTGCTAAGACATAGGCCAAAAGAAAGCCCACCTATGGACAGTGGCCTCTGAGGGTTGATGATTAGCATGCTTGTCATATGCCGCCTTCTCCAGATCTGACCATTGTTTTGCAATTTAGATCTCACTTGAAATTTAGTGCTTTTTTTCTTTGTCTAATTGTAATAGCTAAAGAAACCCTAAGGAATGCTCAATTTTCACTATAAATTCAGTGACTTCACTTGGGTTTCCTTTTTATTTTTTAACTTAATGACTTCTAATTTCTATGAACCTAATTATACTTGAAAGTTCTATCTAAAGACTTAGAATGCAATTGGTATATCTTTAAATAAAATTATTATTCTTATCAAATATTAGTGAAAGTGATACTATGGAATGCCATTAGAGAACATTCAATATAAATAGGAGAATTGGTAAACTTTATATATAAGATTTTGATAGCATAAAATTGTTCAAATATTTTTACATAAAAAACAAAATTAAAAGACAAAGAACAAATAAGAGCAATTTCTTTTAGCAAATAGAGTAGACAAAGGGTTAAAAATAGCCTTGTTTTTAAAAGAGTTCTTACAAATGGTGAGGAAAAGTAACCCTGCTATAGATAGGTGAACAAAAGAAATGAACAGACAATTCACAAAAGAGAAGAAATAACCAATTGAAGAACATATGGGGAGATGACTCAGCCTCACTAGTAATTAAAGAAATGCACATTGAAACAACAAATATTATCATTCCCAGTGTAGCCAAGAGTGCAATGAAACAGGTATTTCTATGCATTACTGATAGACAAAGAATGCCTTGTTGGTATGCAGTTAGTTAATAGAAATTAAGAGTTCAGTTCTTGGGCATCTGGGTGGCTCAGTGGTTGAGTGGCTGCCTTTGGCTCAGGTCATGATCCTGGGGATCCTGGGATCAAGTCCCGCATCAGGCTACCTGCAGGGAGTCTGCTTCTCCCTCTACCTATGTCTCTGCCTCTCTGTGTGTCTCTCATGAATAAATAAACAAAATCTTAAAAAAAAAAAAGAAATCAAAAGTTCAGTTCTGTTAGGCAAATACTGAGCTCCTTCTCTGTGCTAGAAATTGGTTTATGCAGATGATAAGGGCCCACACTTACTCTCAGTGCGTGAGCATGTCCTGTGTGAGAGACATACGCAGATGACTCCATCATTAGGAAGTAAATGGCAGAGGCATCCAGAGCATATAGCAAATGCAGGGGTAATGGAGCCGAGCCCCTGGAGGGATGGCCAATGGAAGGATTATTTGAAGAAATGATCCTGAGATGAATCTTTAAAGGTGATGAGAATTTGGCTGGATAAAAAGGGCAATGAGAAGGGAGGGGAGAAGAGAAGGGAAGGAGATCTCTGCGAGAGTAGAGCATGGGCATGAGTGTAGTGTCTATAGGAGGGTTGGAATTCTTGTAGCACTGAGTGTGGAAGGAGGCTATAGAGAAAGTCCGGTCCATCTGTGCTTTGGTAGTGTGAATTTCATCCCAGAAGCAGCCCAAGGCAGAGAGGCATGAAAGAACACAGTCAGATATGTATTTTTTTTAATACTACATAAAAGTCACTGTGGTTTATTTTTCTAATTTAAAAAGGAACAGATGAAAACAAACATCAGGATTAAAAATTGGACAAAGGACTTGAACAGACATTTCCCCGAAGAAGACATACAAATGGCCAATAAGCACAAGAAAAGATGCTCAACATCACTAGTCATTAGGGAAATGCAAATCAAAACCACAGTGAAATACCACTTTGTACTGATTAGGATGACTATTATTTTTTTAAAAACGAAAATAACAAATACTGGTCAGCACGTAGAGAAAGTGGAATCCTTGTACAATGCTGGTGGGAATATAAACTGGTGTGACCACTGCAGAAAACAATGAGGCAGTTCCACCAAAGGTTAAACATAGAATTCCCTTATGACCCAGCAATTCCACTTAGTGTACATCCCCAAAAGAACTAAAAGCAGGGACTCCAACAGATACTTGTATACCCACGTTCATGACAATATCATTCACAGCAGCTAAGATGTAGAAACAACCCAAATGTCCATCAACAGATGAATGGATAAACAAAATGTGGTATATCCATACAATACAATACTATTCAGCCTTCAGAAGGAATGCAATTCTGACACATACTACAACATATATGAACTTTGAAGAAATTATATTCAACAAGATAAGCCAATCACAAAAGGACAAATATATGATTCCACTTATGTGAGATACTTAGAGTAGTCAAGTTCATAGAGATAGAAAGAAGTTACCAAGGGTTGGGGAGAGGGGGTTACTGGGAGTATCTGTTGGGATGATGAAGAATTTCTTGATTAGATTGCACAACATTGTGAGTATACTTAATGCCACCAAATTTTACACTTAAAAATGGCTAAAATGGGAGACACCTAGGAATGCCTGGGTGGCTCAATTGGTTAAGCACCTTCCTTTGGCTCAGGTAGTGATCCCAGGATCCTAGGATCAAGCCCCATGTTTATTATAATTTACTATCTGGGGGTCACACTATCCTTGCTGTTTTGTCATTGCATTTTCCACCTAGTGATAGACAGCAAACATCCTAGGTATTCATACAGCTTGGAGGTTAGGAAGTTAAGCCCTGGAGACTGACCACCAGGTTTGAATCCTGGTGCCATTGCTTACTCAGCTGCCAGCTTGTTTCCTCCTCTGTACAAAGCACATGGATAACAGAAGTGCCAAGAACATACATTTGTTAAGGATTACATTGGTTCCTAAATATGTATAAGCGCAGTGCCTGGCACTAAATAAAGAAAGCTATAGTTATATTGCTAATGGTAGTTAATAATCCTTGTCTGTTCTACAAGACAGTGTTTTTAGTGGCTTCATGAGGTACTTTATCACATGGCTGCATCATACATTACTTAACTAATCTCCTATGTCCAAAATTTACTATTTCTAAATATTGGTTCACATAAATAATGATAAGCAACTTTGCAAAGAAGTCTATATAGAAAACTCTGTTTTTTAAAGCAGACCCCTAGAAAGGCAACTGTTAGATCAAAGAACATGCACAATTTAAGATTTTTTTTATTTTTTTAAAGATTTTATTTATTTATTCATGATAGTCACAGAGAGAGAGAGAGAGAGAGAGAGAGAGGCAGAGACACAGGCAGAGGGAGAAGCAGGCTCCATGCAGGGAGCCTGACGCGGGATTCGATCCCGGGTCTCCAGGATCGCGCCCTGGGCCAAAGGCAGGCGCTAAACCGCTGCGCCACCCAGGGATCCCAATTTAAGATTTTTGATTCCTATTAATGGACTACCCCTCCAGAAAGACTGATATATTGAGGAGCAGAAGAACAACTTTATCCATAATGGCAAAAAATTGGAGACAAGCTAACTGTCTAAACTAAAGACATAGTTTAAATGTAATGTTCACTTACTGGAATATCATAAATACATTTGCAAAGCCTACATAAAGGCATATAAAATGCTTATGACACAATGTTAAGTGAAAGAGTAAGGAAAAAATTATATTTAATAGAACTATAAATTTTAAAAATCATGTGCATATGGAGGAACAGAAAAAACAAGTAAAATAGAAATTTTTAATACTAAGGCTCTAGGTAAATTGTTTTCTCTTAGTTTTTTTTTTTCTAAATTGCATTTAATGAGCACACACCATGTTTATAACAAAAAAATAATTTCACTGGGAAATGTGATTTGTCCCTGTCTTTGAAGGCCATTATTGAAATTTAGTTTCACATTACAAGTAGATCTTTAAATAAGCACCCATAGTAATGAAGCCCATATTTCAATTTTCTAGCTGAAAATTTTTCAGATACAAAGTCACCTTCTTGACCTTATCTATATATTCAAAGACTGTGGTGCTTGGAAATTTCTACTGTATGGTATTGGAATCAGCAACAAGATCAGCAGACATTATTTCCCAAAGGAAATGAATCTAACAGGACTCTGGGAGATACAGCTGCTTCTATGTCATCCAAACAGAACCCAGCTGCTTTTGTGGGGGTTGTAGTTCCAGGGAAAGGCCCTAAATGTTCAATCATCTGCATGGACCTCCTACCTTTGTGCACCTCAGTCTGCACCATGTTGAGCTGATAGGCAGGTCAGTTGATCTCTCTGAGCCTCTGTTTCCTCATCTAAAAAATGGATATAATGATCACGTACTTACTTACCTAATTGTTGTGAAATCAAATGCAGTAAACCTTTTAAGATGTTAATCCAATGCCAAGATATGTTAGGCACTCATTAAATGTTAGCCATACTTATCCTTATTATCATCCTACATCTTTATTTCACTCACTGTTTTTAAAGATAACAGTGAAGCCTAGGGAGATGTGATTTGTTGTAGTTTAATGGAAGGAGCCATGGATTTGGAGTCAGATGACCTGAATTGTAATAGTGGTTGAAGCACTTACTCATTTAGTGGCCTAGGGCAAGATACTTAATCCTTGGAGCAGTGCTGTCCAAGAGAATTATAATATGAGCCCAAAATGTAATTTTGGATTTTCTAGAAAACACATTACAAAAAGTAAATATATGTATTTTCTTTAACTCAATATACCCAATATTACCTAAATGTTGTCAATATAGAAATTACTGATGGAGTGTTGTATATCTTCTCCTGTACTAAATCTTTGAAATCCAGTACACATTTTATACTGACAGCACATTTAAACTTGGAAGCTACATATTCATCTGAAATATTTTATCTGTATTTCCTAAAATTTATTGTTGAAAAGTTAGATTGACATGCCCAAGTTGTTCAAACATATTTTTCCATTAATTGAATCACCTGTGATTCAAATGACTTCAAATGTGAATTAATTAAAATTAAATAAAATGAAGAATTCAGTTCCTCAGCTGCATGAGCCACATTTTGAGTACTGGTGGCCAGGTTTAGCTAGCAGCTACAATTGGAGACGGCAGATTACATCTCCTCCCAAAGTTACTCAGCTAATGGGAGGTGGCTCAGGGACCAGAATCGGGCCAATATAATCTCCATGTATGGACATTTGAAATGTGAACACTATTCATCTTGAGCCTTTCCATTTTTTTAACTGTGATCCCCAGTAAGAAATATACTTCACCTAACAAAATGGTATAAAAACGTATGTGTGTATGTGTCTATGTATGTATGTGTGTGCATTTGTGCATGTGTATGGGTATCTAAGTGTGTGTATGCATGTATATCTGTGTGTCTATGGGTGTCTATGTGTGTATGTGTCTGTCTATGTATGTATGTGTGTGCATTCATGCACGTATATGGCTATCTCTGTGTGTATATGTATGTATGTTTATGTGTGTCCGTGGGGGGATATCTTTGTGTGTGTATGTATGTGTATGGGTGTCCATGTATGTGTATGTGTGACTGTGGGTGTGTATGCATGTGGGTATGTGTGTCTGTATCTGTGTACATATAGATCAGCAGCCATTATTTCCCAAAGGAAAATTACAATGTGGATCTTTTAAAATTCCACTCTACATTTTCCTCCTCCTGATTTCCTCCTCTTTCTCCTTCTCCCCCCTCTTTATTTAACGCTGGTCATGACCCACTAAAGTGATTTCATGGCCCACTAATGGGTTATAAACCACAATTTGAGAAACACTGATCTTAAGAGTCTAAATTTCCAGGCATCTTAAAAATTGATTTGTTTTGTGTTGTAAATAATAATCCTTCTTTAGCCACCAATCAGTTCAAAGGGAACAATGTTCTCCCCAATATAAATAAGAAGAATGACACTAGTCTGGATAAGATACAAGGAAATAAGTGAATTACCTGCTTTTTTCTTTCTTTATCCATTCAGCAAATATTCATTGCGGAAGCACTGTCCCTGTCACTGTGTTAGGCACTAACAGCTGGCCTGAGACAGATGAGATCCCTGCTCAGAGTCAGCTACACAACAGCTAAAGCCCTTGCTACAGTGGCTTAGCCAAATAAAGATCTTGGATGCTTTGTTTTATTTTTCCCGTAAGAAGACCAGAGACAAGTAACAGTGCAGATGTCCAGCAACCCCATTAGTGACTCAACTCCCTTTCTGTTCCACATGCTTTTACTTGTCGCTTTATGGTTATAAGACTGCTGCTACCCCTCCAGGCAGGTCGATGTTCCAGGTAAGAAAAAACAAGAGCAGGGGGGTGGGCGAGGGAGGTTATCTCAAAATTCTCCAGCACATAGAGTTGCCAGATAAAACACAGGATGTCCAGTTAAATGTGAGTTTCAGAGAAACAACAGATGATTTTTAGTATTATCATGACCCATGCAATATTTGAGACATATTTGTACTGAAAAAAAGTTCACTATTTACTAATGAAATTCATATTTAACTGGGTGTCCTGTATCTTTATTGGCTAACTCTGGTAATCCTTATGAGCACAGCTCTGCTTACAGTTCACTGGCCAGAGTGTCACATGGCCACTTTTGTCTATAAAAGTCTGGTGAAATCAAGTCATTGTTTAAACTTCCAGTCTCAATAAAAGTGAAAGGCAAGAGAGAAGGAAGTTGGTCAGGGAGTTGAGTTGAGTGAGCCAACCTACGGTATCTGCTTAAGGTCAATCCCCCTCTGGCCTTCTTTGTCCATCATAGTAGGAAATTTGAATTTTAGTTCATGGTCAGTGGGAAGCTATTGGAGAGTTTAAAGCAAAGGAGTGACTAACTCTATTTAAGAAGATGGCTCTGGTTGCTGTGTGCCGAGTATAAGGGGGAAGGTAAGCAAGAAGTGGGAAGACCGGTTGGAAAAAAAAAAAACAGCTTGTTCTAGAACCTCTGAGAATTCAACCTAGCCATCCTGCCACGGGCAGTCCCCTCGCTTTCCTACATGTGAGGAAAACAAAGATTTGGGCAGGATAGTCTCTTGGTGCTCTGTGCAGCATGTCCAGAGTGGCTTGCAGGTGACATGGTGACCTTTTCTTGCTTTTTGGCTGCGTAGCATGGTCGTCAATGTTGGCCTATGTTTTGTACTCTCTTCAACAGAGGAGTATCTGAAAGCCATAGCTCATGAAACGTCAGAATTTACTATCATTAAACTAAGATCCTGTGAGACTCCTATAGCGAAATGGGTAAAAAAAGGCTTTTTAAAATTTTAATTTAAAAAATAATCAATGAAATGCACAGAAAAAGTAATAAAATCTGCTACCTCTTAGCAAAAATTTTAAAAGTAACATAGGTGATTTTTATACCCTGACATCTAGGACTTAAAGCAAAAGTTGAATAATCTGATTCCAGAGCTAAGAACCTATGTGGATAAGGGAAAACCTGATTTCATGCTTCTCTCCCTCCAAAGTGGATTTTGTTACAATGAAGGCACTTTGGTCTCCTAACTGCCTCCCTCTCCTACCCCGCCTGCAGCAGATAATTTTCTCTCTCCTTCCTCTTGCTTCTCATTGAATTAAATCAATTGTTTAGTTTTCATTTGGCTTCTCCTTTTTCCCTCTCATCAGATCAAGTGCTTTTCTATTTTCCTTGAGGATTACCAAAATGAGCTCTTAGGGAAAAAAAGGTTTCTCAGCACTTTAGCTTCTGTTCCTTCTATTTATTTGCTTTGCCTTTTATTATCTTTTTTGCTGACACCCCAGGACACACACGCAGTATGTAGAGATTATTGGCTTTCTCCCTTTTTCTTATACGAAACCTGTTGGTTAAAAAAAAAAAAAAAGTGTCTCCAGAAATATTTATTCTTTTTAAGAGAGCCAGAGATCTAATAAGGGATCTGTATAGGCACACACACATACACACACACGCACACACACACATACACATGCACACACACACACGCACATATATATATTTATGTAGCTATTTATATACATGCACACACAAATACACACATACTGTACACACACACAAGCATAAATTATTTTCGCCTCAGTTACTTTGGACCTGAGCGGTCATTTGCAGAACTCCACAAAACATGCAAATATACTGCTACTTTAGACTACAACTGAACTCATGGTGTTGAAATTAATAATACTGTCAAGGAAAATCAACTCCCTGTACCTTCCTTCCTTCCCTTAATGAGAACACTTGATTTTTCTAATCATTTGATCTCAAAAAACTGATACCATTTTTCTTCAGAGTGCTTCGCAATGAAGGACCAGTAAAAGCAAGACATTTAAGTCCTGGTGGTGGGCCATAACAGCAGAAATGGTCAGAGTGCACAGGGCAAGGTCCTAGCATGGCCAAGCGGCCCTCTCTGGGGCCCAGCCATACCCCTGCACCCTACTGATGGAGTGTACTCCCTTGCAAGGTGGAAGGTTGCACTAAATGACCCTCAAGAGCTCTAGGTCTCTGAAGTTCTGAATTCCTAAGTTAACCCACTATTAGGCTAAGCACCCCAGTGGGGACAATCCCACCTATTCCTTCCCCTAAATTTCAAAATTCTTCACTAAAACCTAAAACTGAATTGAGGGTAGGATAGCAGAATTTGAATTTGAAAACTAAACAATAAGGGAACTCTTAATGTGGTACCAATTTGTTCTGGCCGCTTTGTAAGATCGCATGAGCAGAGTAGACCGTCAAATACTTCCCAGTGACTGGAGACCACCATAATCCCCCATGAGTGGTTTTCAAAGGACATCTCATCTGTCTGGGTCCCACTAACCAGGCCTTGGTCTGTGATCTCTGTGCATAGCCAGATGATGGGCTTGAGACCATTTGCTGCGCCTGGTCCTCAAAGTTGTCAGGGTACAGAGAAAGGGAAGTAAGGCCTGGGGCAACAGGATGTCTCACTGAAAACATCATCAGAGGCTTCTATCATAGGTAGGTGGAGACTGAAGCTCCAAATTCCAGACCCACCACTGATTTTCACTGTGACCTCGGGCAAGACCTTCATTTCTTGGCCTCCTGTTTTTCTCCCCAGTACAACAAGGGGTGAAGGTTTGTGACCACCATGTTTGTTTCTAACTCTGACATTCAGAAAGCCAGATGCATGTAGCACTTTTAAATCTCATCAGGTAGAGAGACCAACTCTGTAACTTGGTGGAGCCTCTCCAGAAGCAGGACTCTGCCATGGGAGCTCAGTTCTTGAGGAGACGACAGTTTAAAGTCAGAAAAAACAGAGAGGATTTAAGATTTGAGATGCTAGAGATAAAGGTATATCATTCACCTTCTACACTACCTTCTTCTTCTTCTTTTTTATTTTCATTGTTTTCCCTTTCTTTCTGCTGACAGTCTCTAGAGTAGAAATACATGACAAGCAGGTTTCCAAACACATTCCATGGTATATTATACACAACAGTGAAAGAGTTCTGCATCCAAAGGGATTTGGGTAGGGTTGATTGCATATTCTACTCTTAAAGAGTCATGACTCTTTGGCATATGTAGGTTCTAAGAAGCCCCGCAGTGAAAGAGCCTGTTGACTTTTGTTTGACGAGTACCCTTCCAACTTGCTTGATCCCAGAGCTTTCCCATGAGACCTGTCAGCCCCCTGTGGGGCGGGTATTCTGTGGAACGTACTCTAAGAGACAGCACAGCGTTATCCCCTGACGCTGCATCTGGAGGCATATGTCCATATGATGCCTGCATGTGTCACATTTACTCTATCCATATTCCAGTCCATCAAATTTCTGCTGCTCCTTAGGTCCTGTCTGATATGAGTGGCATCATGATCAATTGAATGAGTAATAGCTTATAATAATGATTTAATAGTTTAATTGCAATGTGGACAATTAGCCAATGTTGGAAGAATCCTATGTGATTTATTGAGATGGAAGTCTGTCCATCTGCACATCTGTTTGCCAATGTTCTCATTCAAAGAATATGATTAAGAGGCTTCTGGTTCAGGATGGTGGGTTGTGCCAACACTTGTCTCCTCTTCTGAAATACCACTCAAGTGATGATAAAGTCTTCAATGGAGGGATACATTCTGACTAGCAAACAGAACAGGAAGAAAACCATAAGTGATTTTAAGAGCACAAGGCTGGTGATAGAGGAACTGAAGCGGTCGTAGCTAAAAAGAGTCAAAGAGGGTTTAGTGCAGAGGAGGGAGCTCATCTACTGGGAGACATCATGACCAAGTGCTGATAAGGGTCCTCCGGAGGGATGGAGCAGAGTGAAATTCCTCTGAAATATGGTTACCCCATATGTCTCCACATCCATTCAACCCCAGTTTTCTAGACTAAAAAAGTAGCAGGATCCTTAACTGCAGGGGAAAGAAAAAGGGAGCTCATGTCTAAAAGTTCAGGTGGACTGGAAGAGCTAAACCTGCTATCAGCAGTGTTCATGCCCTGAGTGGTGTTTCCAGCATGCTGGCACTGGGGGGCAGGCACCAGTGAAGTGGAGGGGCCCTGACACCTGCCATCAGGTCAGTTCTGACGGAGACAACAAGCACCACCTATGTGCACTGAAGCTCCTATCAGCATTCCTAGTCTCTCCTGTTTAAATAATCCAGGATCACCCAGCCTCTGAATTAGCCCATCAGCATGAAAAACAAATATTGGGGCACCTGGGTGGCATAGTCAGTTAAGCCTCCAACTCTTGGTTTCAGCTCATGTTGTGATCTCAGGGTCCTGGGATCAAGCCCCAAGTCCAGGCTCTGCACTCAACATGGAATCTGCTTGGGGTTCTCTCTCCCTCTGTCTTTGCCCCTCCCCCATATACACATATGCATCTCTTTCTAAAATAAATCTTTAAAAAAAAAGAAAAAGAACTATCAACATAAAAAATCGATCCCAGAGAAAACAAGGATAAATTAAGTAACAGAGGTTAATTTGAAAGATAAAGCTCTTCAGAAAGATTTAAAACCGAGAAGAGGAGAGAATGAAGGCATTAGAGAAATAATAAAACAAATTTACTAGAGATGAAAGAGGCATATGTTCTCTGAAAAAAACCCACCAAATGCCAGGAGGAATTTTTATTAAGATCCATACCTAGATACACTGTATTGAAATTTTAGCAACTCAGTGTTGAAAAAAAGATCCTGAAGGGCACCTGGGTGGCTCAGTAGGTTAAGCATCTGGCTCTTGATATCAGCTCATCTTCTCTATCTCATGATGGTGAGTTCAAACCTCATGTGGGGCTCCATACTGGACATGGAGCCTACTTTAAAAAAAATCCTGAAAACCTCCAAGAAAAGAAAAGACAGATTGACTACAAAAAAAAATCAACAATAAAACTAGTCTCAGATTCCTCCTCAGTCACAAAGATACTAGACAACACTGAAGTGAGGGCTTCAAGTTCCTGAAGCAAAATTTCTAATCTAGAGACTAGAGCCAGAAAAGCTATAGACCAAGTGTGAAGACAAAATAAAAATATATTTCAGATATTCAAAGATTCATGATGAAGTTTCCCCCTAAGGAAGTTTCTTGAGGATGGTGGGACTAATAGAAGAATCCCAGTGAAAATAAATTCCAAAATGAAGGCTGTACAGGAAGCCCAGAAAGCAACTGGTATAAGTTAAAACAGGAAATCAATGTTTTGGGGAAGAAGGGAGAGATTTTTCAAGGACTATACAAAGGTGTTAGTGATATGGTATAAAAGGCAGATAGAAAATAAATAGAAAAAAAAGAAAGATGGCAGATATAAAAGAGAAATGCAATTAGAAATTTCTGGAAAGGCAAACTGCACAAGAAAGTCTGGGCCCAAATATAAGGCAGATTAAGACAGAGAAAGAGGGAATATTCATTTGATCCTGGTGCTAGAAACATTCTTCATCAAGTACAATGTGCTGTTTGGCCCTATGGAGGAGATCACAAATATAACCCTTCTTCACTGCACGGGAAAAATATAGTCATTGGTACAAAAGCTCTGCTTGCTGATCGTCAAGGTTTAGCATCAACCTGTAAACAAAACACTTGACCTAATCACTCTTAGGCAATGTTGACAATGTGAAGGAAAAGCCCAGCTGACCTGGGAGGTGAATGTGGGTTAGGAAGGTGCAGAGAAAGACAGAAACTATCATCTAGTGAGGGGAGCCAGCGGATAGTGTCTAAAGCTAACGGAGCAAGTAATACATTTGCCATGGAAAGTTAAGAAGGTAAGTAATAGAAAAGTAAAACAGGATTGAAACAATCAAGATTTAAAAGGGGAAGAGTACCATTTTTCTAATAGTCCCATCGATGAAAGGAGCCTACAACTGTTGCATCAACAAGGAACAGGATGATCACCATATTTAGAATCTGGAAGGTGGCCACCAAAAGAAATGAGAAATCCTTAGACGTGTTTCTGGGGCTCAGAGAGAGGAGTAGGATTTGGGGATGGCTTTAAAAAATTATTATTATGACAGTGCTGAACTATTTGACTTCTGGCCATCTGCATATATTACTTTGATTTTTTAAAGTCACCAAATACCTGCCAGGTGGCAAGCGTTGTATTAAATACCAGATATTTAGAGGTGGTACTAGCCTTGAAGCAGAAGTGGCTACAGAAACAAACGATGCTGGTTTAGGAGCCCTTCCCAGGGATGTGTTTATGTCGATGGGAAGAGGGGAAGTAGGGCAGGGGATCACAGTTCACAGCGTGTTTGGCCAACCGATTCCAACAGTTGGTACAGAGCTGCCACAGAGGTGAATTAGGACAAGCCTTTAGGACTTGGGGGCTTGGAGACTTGACATTGTTCCTTTAGATTGATAATATTCTAGGCAGGCAGATAGAATTACTGACAGTTTGGAGCTGTAAGGGTCCGTAGAGAGATCTATCCAACGCTTTCATTTTACAAACAAAGGAGGCTTGGTCGTGGCAGAGCTAGCCTTACTGATTCAGTCCTTCTGATTGCAAGTTTAGTAATAGCTAAAAAAGGAGCTCCACATTAAGACATCCTTCAAGCACAAAATCAACATCTATCACATACCCGCTAAGGCTAGGCACTGTAGTGGCCACTTCACGCACGTTATTTAACTTAATCTCTACAACAGCCATGTGAGATTAGGCTATACACATTTTACATTTGAGCAGACTAAAGTTGAGAGAGCTTAAATAATTTGTCAGGAGCTTAGAACTAGACAGACACAGAGCCTGGATATGAATGAGTCTGTCTGACTTCAGCGTTCGTGCTCCATGGTTTCTGGCCTGTAATCTGCACCCCACTGACTGTGATAAGAGCTATACGTCCCTATATCGGTGACCAGAGGTAAAAATAATGACCATTTCATATTTAGTCATTGAACATATAAACATGAATAAGGGAAACACGATCCTGGCACTGTCTAAGCAGGGCTCTTTGATCCACTTCTCCACTGCCCCATGGTCCACCCTGGGGTAGGGTCTGTGAGCTGCCAGGCCATCCTTCTTAATTAGAAGGGACCCCAGGAGCCTCTGAGCAGCCCCAAGCTATTCAGAGGAAAATAAACAGGAAACGGAAAAGAGGGAGGGGAGACAGAAATGCTCACTGACTTTAAAAGATTTATACTGACAATATCCCAAGGAGCTTATGAAATGTATTTTTTCCTTTTTGTTCCTTTTTTTTATTATTTTGAGAGAAAGAGAGGAAAGCTGCTGATGAAGAGATAGCTCTCAACTAGAGTTTCATTGACGGTGAAAATACTTTAAGCTCGGGCTCTTATTGATAGTCCGGTTGCACAAAATAAAATTCATATAAACATCACCTCACATATTAGAACTGGAAAAATAATCCATCTTCCAGTCAACTTTGAAAGAGTCCCGTTATTGAGCTACTGAATTACAAGGACAGAATGCACATGTGTTTCCACACCCAGGAGGGAGGAACAGTGGTGCAGAAGGAGCCCCAAGCACAGCACCTGATTCAGCTTGATTTTCTCCCGCTGGGAACTTGAGTCTCCCCACCCTTTGGGGGATGAATGTGCACCAGATAATCTTTCTGAGAAGAAGGAGAACATCTTTCTCTTGCCTATGTTCTTCCCCTCAGTAGCTCAAAAACCTGCTTTCAGTATGACTTTCCACCGATTCGAAAACATCGAATTGAGTAGGGTCTCAGGCCTTATGTCCGTTATGCAAGACAGGCTGGTTTCATCTTAACCCCAGACTATGCCCCAAAGTATCTGGAACAAGACTCTGTCCCCAGAGATGCTTCCACAATTATCACCTGCTCTGGACAGATGCACACTAATCTAGGATTGGAAACCCCAGTCGATCAGAGTCTGTCTCCCATATGGCACTTTTGCTTACAACAGCGACAATCTAAACACATCACATTTGCATTTAGTCACATTCTTTCCTAGTGTTACTGGTACTATAGGATGAGGTTGGGTCAGAATTGATCCCCACCTTTCCCCCAACATACCAGATTAATCTTCCCGAAGCACCACTCTGACGATGTCACTCTCCTCCTCAAAACACTTTTCAAAAGTAAAGTTGAATACCTTCAGCCAGGAATTAAAAGTCCTGTATGGTCAGATCCCACCCCCGCTGCCCTAGCTTTCCTGAGGCCCCAGCCTTGTCTTCGGGTGTCCCTCTGTGACCCAGTGCTACTATGCACTTCCTACATTTAGCCTTTTTTCTTCTTCTCTCAACTCCCACATGGCTGGTTCTGCCAATATCTCTGTCTTTCTCTCCCTCTAAGATATTGCTCAAAGGTCATCTTCTTATGAATCTTCCCAACTGAACTTGATGTCTCCTTCCCAGAGCCTCCGAAAGTGCTTCACCTGTATGTGTCTTATGACTTTATAACCTCTACTCTTGGTGGCAATTATTACAGTGATCTCATCACCCTTATGGACCTGGAGTTCCTTAAAAGCCAGAACTGTGTCTGGTTTATGTCTGTGTCCCTAGGGCTGAGCCAGTGCTTGGATGTTTGCTCAACGTTGGCATCCAGTAAATGAAATTTGAAGGCAAGAAAGAGTGAGCAAGGGAGCCAGTGAACAAATGGATTTGGTCCAGCACCCAAATGCCTGCCTTTCTCTCTTCTTCCCCCTCTGAGTTCCTGAGCTGGACAGCTTGGCCACAATGCACCCTGATCATATTTTAGGATAACAGGTACAGTGGGGTAATGAGAAAGGTACAAAGGAAAGAGCCCTGGTTAGAAATCCAGACACCTGGAGTCTGGTCTGGAGTTTCAGATTAAGATGTTGGACAAGTCATTTCCACATTCTGACCTGAAATCTGCTTCTCTAGAAAAGTGATATGTTAGATGATCTTTAAGTCCTTTCTAATTCTGAGTTTTTGATTCTAACCCCTTTCTTCTACCTCTGTGCCCATGACGAGAATATCTCCCCCATTGTAAAACAGAGTCATAATACAGATTATTTACTGAGGGTTGTAGAGCTCTTTTCACCAGCCTATCTGCCATGCTATAACTTCCCAGCAATCACAGAGGGTTCGGTGTCCAGTGCTGACCCCAGGTCCCCAGTCTTGCTCAGAAAAAGTCTTATGCTGACCTCATCCTGATTTTAACTGGAAGTCACATTTCTCTACTTCCAGAATTTTGCAAATCTCCAATTCCTGACATAATATCTTCTCCTTGAAGAATGCTTCTGGTAGGGATCCCTTCTTTTCATCTGCATCATTCTCTACCCCTGACTGCTAGTTCATTTACCTATGTGGTAAATTGAGGTGTCTGTAGAATGAGACCAGTTTGAAGCACTCAGGAGTGATTTAAAAGCAGAGCACTCATTCGCTGGTTCTCACTGGAGGAGTCAGAGATCTTGGAATAGACTTCCACTGCAAAAGAAGCAGCATCAAATGGTCCAAAACTTCAAGGCAGAAGTATGGCAAGTAAAATTAATGCATCAGAAGGAATGCCTGGAACAATAAAATGGCGCTGTACTTTTATGCTGACAGTAATCCCCATGAATACAGGTTTCTTTAGATCACTTGGCCTATGCTACTGGAATTAGGGTTGGCTTGCCCCAGAGGGAAACTCTGCCACAGGCACGGCACCAGGGGGGATTTGTAAGGCTTTCTTTGTGGAGACCAGTTACAAATTCACATGACTCATAGACTCAAGAGCTGAAATGGATCTTAAGAGATCATTGAGTTCAGCCAACCCTTCTCACCCTGTTTTATAAACAAGGAAACTGAAACCCAAGAAAGTTAATGCTTTGCACAAGATCACTCAGCTAGTAACCAAAGAAGCAAGAGCCATGAACATGTGGGACAAATGCTGCCTCTCCAAGCCACCCACCTCTCAAGGGAAACCTTGAACTGGTCAGAACTATTTGAGATTGTAGAGCCAACCCATACAGTCCTGAGAAACTCTGAATCAACCATAAATTGAGTGCCAAGTTGGCTTGAATGTGATATGGAGAACTCGGGTCAGCTTTTGTTTAAACTGTGACCTGTAGGGTGATAGAGATGCCCCGGAGTGTGCCCTGGCTTGTGGGGTGTGGAAACACCTTATATGGATGTTGACAAGATGGCACTTATCTCCTTGCTTCATTCTTGGCACATTTACAGAGGCAGTGACTGTTTAGGCCATCCCTCTACCAGGTTGTAAATCCATCAGAATGTCTTAGCTTCTAAATTGGGTTTCTGATGCTGGTTATTCTTTGGGGATTAGATAATACCCCCCCTTATTTTTTTTTTTTTTTTTTAGTTTCTTGTGAGATTTCGTTAGTTGTGCCTGCTGTCTGGAAAAGAGTCTGTAGCTATCATCTCTACTTTAATGTAGAAGACAGTTGAAATCAAATAATTGATTATTTAGTGGGTCCTTCCTCTCTATACAAAACTGGGTAAAGTACTCTCCATGTTTATCTCACGGAACCCTTACAACCACCCTTTGAAGTAGGTGTCTTCATTCCCATTTTACAGATGAAGAACCTGAGACTCAAGGACATAGAGCTAGTATGTAGGGGAGCTAAGGTGAGGGCCTTAGTCTGCCTGACTATAAAGCCCAAGTCCTGAATTACTATTCTCTTGCTTCACACTTTGCTTTTCACAGAGATAATCTAAGAAAGGGGGAAGAAGGCTGGGTGTATATGAAGAAGGTGAGATAGGCCTCTAGCAGTGCTGACTTGGTTGCCCTTGGTCTCTATATCCTGCCACAGAGATGCCTGGCCCTCCTATCTGGACACACCTGCAGAGTCACCTTCTCTGTCTCTTGCCAGGCTCCTTCCTCCTCCTCAATACCTCAGCAAACTCCAAGCACACCATCCTGAGCCCATGGATGAGGAGCAGCAGTGAGCACTGCAAGCTGGCTGTCTCCGTGCACAGGCATCTGCAACCTTCTGGGAGGTATGTCGCCCAGCTGCTGCCCCACAACGAGCCTGGAAGAGAGATCCTCCTGGTACCCACTCCAGGAAAGCATGGGTAAGTCCTTCCCCAAGTCCAAAGTTGATTATATAAAAGACCACTTGGCTTTGGGTTGCAAATTTCCAGAGTCTGTGACATCTACTTAAAACTCACAATTGTCCTTTAATAGGTAGGGTCCAGATTGAGCCATTACTGCTAATATTCCCCAGGTAGTGTCTCGGGCACTGATCTGTGGGATCCTCTGGCCGTTCAGGCTGGTGGTCCTCCCAGAGGCCAGAATACCAGCTGGCAGAGTGGGCATTTAATGAGTGGGTGTTAAAGATATTTATTTCCCAAAGTACAGATGGATCCAAGAAGAAAACAGCCAAAGGGAGTGTTAAAAGGCCAAAATGAAAGTAATTTAATATGCTGGAAGCTGGGTTGTACCAGCAGAACTTTGGCAGTAAGGGAAAGAGCAAACTATTGTAGCCACCCAAGCAGGTCCTGCAGGAGTGCAGGACCTGAGAACAGAACTTGTCAGGCACACCACAGTGGTATCAGTTCAGTGGCGATTGGAACAAGCTTTGCTCCAGAACCTCTAAGGCTGGCACAATCTTGAAGTCACACAGGATGCCCATGTCAGTGAACTTAAGCTTCCAGGAGACACTCACTTGTTTACTCAGCAATCCACTGAGCCTCCAGAGGTCGTGGTGTTGGAAAGCAAACTTGAACCAGCCTATCTCTATGCATACATTTTCCCTTATTCCATAGGAATAAATACCATCATAAGACCCCAGTTTTGAGGAGCCCCACATCTAAATACTTATTACGTAATAAATGAGGATGAGAGAGCTTTCAAATTTCTATCGAAGCTTAGACTTAGCTTCCCTCTAAGAAGATACCTTTCAGGAGAGTCCCATCTGGACAATGATGTTACCTGTCCTTCACCTTCATGGTGTGCTGGGTTAAGACGGGAGAGCCTGTCTACTGCTTTTCCAATAAAGCTCTATGGCCTTCTTATTAAGTTCTGGAAAGCCTCTACCCTACTCTCCTACTACTGACCCACCTATATTTAGTTGTGCTGCAAAGAACTACATACCTGGAGCAGTAATGAAGCCTTGACTTCAAGAAGGATGCTGTCCCCATACTTACACTCATACCCATCTTCTGGCCTCTGCAATGTCTCATTGGGCTATATGGCAGGGTCCCAGCACCAAGCGACTCTTACTCTGTCCACCAGAAGTTTGGAATGTTGGATGTGTTGCCTGCCCACCGTTTGGATGAGCTGTCCTCTGACAGACTTCCCTCCAGCATGGCCCACCTTTCTTGTGAGAAGCCCAGATGGTAAGGCCTCCCATCCATGGGCGGGGCAAGTCTGGGCCTCGGCTGCAGTGCCATCCTGCAGGTGTCTGCCCAGCCTCGTGAGCTGTTTATTCTGACTTTATTCAGTACTCTTGCCCCCACCAAGTCTGGCAGAGAACAACTGGTGCTGCTCGGGGCTGCTAAGACTTCATGCCATCAGTTTGTTAAAGTGTGTGGTTGGGGGCTGGGACTCATTGATGTCACATGTAGAATAGAGAGTCTCCCTGAAATGCAGGCTGAGAATGTGCATGCATGTGAAGGAAGGGTGCCAGAGGGATTTCAGCACTTCCTGGGTAGCAGGGCTTGGTTCCCTGGATAGCATGGGCAGAAGACCATAGCTCCTCCATACGACTAGCCCTGGAGGCTTGCAAATATGTTTCCCCTCTTTGTCTTCCTATCCTTGCAACTACCCTGTAAGTTCCCATTGAACAGATGAGAAAACTGAGGCAGAGAGTGGAAATAGGAAGTGATATGGTCCAAAGTGGATTCCAGGTCTCCCCTTTCCTCATTCTTGCACTTTCCAAAAAACACATAGTCTCTCAGCAGAAACTCAGGGCAAAAGGGTAGGATCAGGAAAGAGGAAATGGAAAGTGAAGGAATCTTACAAAAATAGATGATCCAGATTCTTCGGTGCCTCGAGACAGATGAACACAGGGGGACCTGTGATGGCAATCTGCCCGTCACAGACAGTGAAAATAAGGAAAGGAAGACAGCACAGTGTAGACAGGGTGTGATCCTCCCCTGAGGCTGCCATTGCCATTAGTCTCAAGGTCCCCCTCCTGGCCATTGCATTGCATTCCCAAGGTGACTCTTCCATTGCCAGAGTTAGCCTACCCCCTCAAGAGTGAGAGTTGAGGCAGGAGAAGGGAAGCAGGTGTACTGGGGCAAGCCTGAAGACTGGGTGGCTTTGCCTGGGACAGCCCTACTTCTACAAGGGCTTTGCCTTAGGCTGGGCTCCGCGCATCTCTGTGCAGACACATTCTCCCCTAGCCCTGGAAGAGCCATCTTAGGAGTTTGAGGATGAGCAGGAGTGATTCCAAACTGAAAGTAAAGATGCCTGAGCCAACCTCTCCACCTGTAACAAAATCAATGTAGTGAGGGTAGGAGGTGGCAGCTGAAGGTGAAGCAGCCATAGACTGCTCTCTGCCTGGAGAAGCTCTGCTGCCGCAGGCATCTTGGCAAGCTGCAGGGCACGGGCACTTGTCCAATACTTCACAGAGCTCTAAGTATCTGTGTCGAGTTGTATCTGGGTTACTCAGCCTCAGCACTGTTGACATCTGGGACCAGATTATTCTTTTTGTGGGCACCGTCCTGTGCATGGTTCCCCAGCTTCCCAGGTGTCTACCCACTAGATGCCAATAACACCTTCCCTGGTTATAGCAACAAAAATGCCTCCAGACATTGACAAATGTCCCCTGGGAGGAAAAATTGCCCCCCATTGAGAACCACTGAAATAGCTAGCATTTCGGAGCTGGGAGGAACCCTGAGATTTACCTGGTTCAAATTTGTCAATTCACAGGGATGGGACATGAAGCCCAGGATGGGGAAGTGATGTGCTCCATGTCACATGATGAATGTCAGTGTTGGTAGACAAGTGTCTTGAGCCCTATACTCATGTTTATGTGCCAACCACTGTACTAGGTCCTGGGTTACCAAGATATATAAGGCCTAGTCTCTATGCCTGAGTAATACTAACTACTGCTAACACTTATTAACACCTCCTAGATGTGCTAACCAGTCAACACTGTGCCCCATATATTCATTTTCTTATTTAATACTCAACAACGTGGTGGAATGGGTACTGTTACTGTTTTCAATTTCACAGATGAGGAAATTCAATGAGGTCAAATAACCTTCCCAAGGCCACCAGCTAGACAGGGTGCAGGGGATCTGAACTCAACCAGCCTGACTTCAGACTATTTATGCCCATTGTTAGAAGAGCTCAATCAGGCTGAAGTGGTGCAACAGAAAAACTAGTATACTGTGAATCAAAGCCCTGAATTTAGGTCCCAGTGTACCATCTAGTAGTCAGTTCAGAGAACCAAGATTCATTGGATACTTTCTATTTGTTAGGACTATACAGGGGCATGACATTCAAAAGGCCAGCCTTTCATGGTCAATTAAAGGATGTTCCGTGAATGAGCTCTATGGCTTCAGGTGAATCCCACCCCCTACCACACCTCAGTTTGCCCATCTGTGAAGTAGGGATAAGGATGCTAGCCCTGCCCGTATGGTGCTGTGCATCAAGGTAATAGAAGACATAAAGGGTTTTGCTCACTAAGCGGGATACAAACGTGAAAGGCCATGATTTAATACCTTAGTCTGCTCTATTCTGCTCATAATTGGGGATCAGAAAGGACTGGGAGTTATCTGCTCTCTGATTATGGGGTCAGTGCTAGTCTCAAGAACCCTTTGGTTTCGAGATCTTGGGCATTTTGCCTCACTGAAGCTCATTCCCTTGAATGTTAGAGATGCCCCCACAACATAGGCTCTGAGTGGTAAGAGGGACACAGTTAAATCCTGGTGGTGATAAAAGCAGAACATGATGGTTTGGGGACTGCCGTTTGCAAAACAACATTCAGCGTTTGTAGTAACACGGGAGGAGGTTGTCATGACAGTGGTGGGTAGAGCTCGACTCATAGGAGTGGGCTGAGGAAGGACAAGCCTGAGGCCACTGAGTTCTCTGGAAACCGAGTCCTGTGCACAAGGTGCAACACTAGGGGAGCAGCAGCCTGCCTGGAAATGCTGGAGACAGGGAAGGCAGTCAAGGAGCCCCAGCAGCTGCTCCCTTCCTTGTCACCTGGAAAGCAGCCACGTACATGAGGTCTAGTGAATCATAGGCCATGAGCGCCCACCCCTCGCCAAGACAGCCTGGCTTTGGCCGGGATCTCCCAGGAGATACACAGTGATGAGTGCCCGGTCTACTCATCTGCTTCTCTACCCTGCCAGAATGGCCACAGGAGTGAGGAAGCAGAGAAATGCTCTGTCAAACAGCCCAGCCCTGCTGGCCACAGAATCCAGCAGGCATAGGACATCTTAACTAGAAGTCAGAGGTTACAAAGTCCCCATGCATTGAATGAATATGATAATCCTTGTTTAAAGTGGTGAGCTGTGAAATGGCATGAGGAAAATGGTCTGCACTGTGCCAGCTGTAGTAGTAGGTACTTAACACATGCTAGATGCTTCGCTAGATGCTTTCCAGTGCATCCGATCCATGGATCGACTGCCTCCCGTGTGATAGGTGTTGGGAATGCACAGTTGAAGATGACAGGGGCATGGATTTCAAGGAGCATCCGAGCCAGTGAGGAAGACTCAGCACGTGCTTGTGCAGATGGCTTTAAATGGGGGCCCAGAAAGATTCAGAAGCTGAGCTGAGCCCCTACTTCTGCCTCCTGTGCTTCCCTGCCTTTCTGCTGAGAGTGTTTTCAAAGAAAGAGGAAAGCAGCAGCAGTTGGTGGTGTGAGATGGACGCCCTCCTGGACTCGGGGGGCTGGGGGATGTTTTTGGGGCTGTGGGAGTACCTCCACACCTCCTTCTGGGACACCCACAAGTCTTCCTTCCTCTCCGAGTACCCAGATTTCTCCAGCAGTCTCCAGTATCTAGGGACTTGATTATGTGTGACCAGAACTGCACAGTGTGTGGAGAGAAGAATTGGCCCCTTCTATCCTGAGGGGATAGAAGTTGCCAATCATTTGAATTACTAATACTTGAAAAGATGTTTTAAACCTAAAGGATTTGGTGATACTTGGGCTTGAGCCAAGGTAAGCTGTCAGAGCCATTTCACAGCACATCCAAGGTTCATTCCAGAAGGTGGCAGACAAATAAGGCTCCCCTCAGCACAAAGCTTCACCTTTCTGCAGGATCTTAACCCCAACCTTCAGAGGAGGCATGAGTTCCCTCTCCTCTGTCAATTTCCTGTTGGGGGGAGCCCAGGCCCAGAGGCATGACGTCATATGATGAGGGAGCAAGTGCACGCTGCTGGCAAAGCCAGGACCCATGCCCAAGTTAGCCCTCCAAAGCCCGTCCTTCTGTACTCCCGTCTGTCTATCTGGCTGAACAGCTGCATCAAGAAATCCTCAAACTCACTGCTCTTGGCTTAGAATCTGCAGCCACCCTCCTCTGGCAAAGAAAAACCCATGTCTGTGCTGGGTACCCACACAGCTACCCCATTTATTTAAACCAATCAGTTCTGACCAAAGATCCCAGCTTTTAAAGCCAGCACCATCCTCATGGGAGGACCTGCCAAAGTCATCTAACCCAAAGGGGTACTGACTTGTGGACTTGGAGGTACCAGTCAGTTCCGGCTCCCCTGCGTATTTGCAGCTCCTCACCCTCCAAAGTGGGGACTCCAGCTGTAGCGTGTACCCTTCCCCATCCTGCAATGACAGCCACCTCCTGTCAGGGGATTACTCAGGCCTGGGGGGCAGGAAATGATGTTCTGCACCCCAGAGTCCTGCTCTTGGCCTCACCTTCCCAGTCTGGCTCATGGGACAGTACCCCTCTCCTGACATAGACGGCTTCTGTTGCCAGCATATACAACCCTGACTTGTCCTGTAAACAGACTGGCTGGTCTCAGCAGGCTGAGCAAGGTTGAGGCTCCGGGCAGGGCCACATGGAAAGAGGCCACGAGGCATTTGGTCCAGCAAAGATGCCCAACTGCCAAGCTGTGCTGGGTTTCACTTCAGTCGGCCCAGGGGCAGTGTGGCAGGTCTGGCCAGCACTGGGCAAGTGGGGGCCTGTGGCATTCAGCATGCTCCAGCCAAAGTTCTCCTTGCATCCTCCCTGTGTGATAAAGGGGATCAGGAATAAAAAAGGTGATCATTTATTGAAATTGATGCCCTCGAGTGGCAGTGCCACAATGATTTAATTTCAGGCCCAGCATTTTCTCACTTTCAAAGTCATTCAGAGTGTCGGCTTTTCTCTTTTTCCCCTTGGTCTGAATAACACACTAATAAATATACAATAAGGGCTTTAATGTCTGGGTGATTTACACTAAAAAGAGAGAGCCATTCAGAAGCTTTAAAGATAATTTTTTAAAGCCTTAAAACTCACACCCAGGCTTGTCAGGGGCATATTTCCAGGTAACCTGGTCCTAGGAACAGTCATGCAGTTTGGAGTTCTCTGAGCACAGCATGATCAGGAGACTTGGGTGTTAAGTGTGCTTGGAGGTAGCTCCCACCCAGTGTGAGTTTAGGCAAGTCTCTGAATCTCTATGAACCTCAGCTTTCCCATCTGTAAAATGGTCATAATTGGCACACCTCATGAGGTTGTCACGAGGATGAAATTAGATGATATGCAGAGCAGGTGCTAATGGTGCTTTGTCCCCACTCCTGGCTGCCCCTCAAAGGGGCCTAGGGCCGGCCTTCCCCCAGGCTGCTCTGGGCTATGTGAGGGTGGGCACAAGGACAGCCACGTTTAGCCATTTCATACCCTATGTTCTCAGAGTGACTGCTGTGTTCCCTAAGGTGGGCCCCAAGTTATTAGTCCCACTGGCTGTGACTGGATTCACCATATTTCTCATCCCTGTGAGTAGTATTACTGAAGCAACTACTAAAATGCTAGTCCTCTCTAGAACACCTGGACTTAAGCCATTAATATGATAGGTCTCAAGTTTTGGGGGTATAAATCAGAACCACACCTTTTACAAAATCTGTATGGCTTAGTCCCATGCAGAGTGATTCTGAGCACCAGTATTTTTAGAATGGAGCATAAGGATTATTATGGCATACCTCAAAAATCAAGAATCATGGCTAACACTTCAGCCTGAATTTGTTGATCACCTATGCTGGTAACTTTTAAACACTAAAGACAGAAGTTAAAAAGAAAGCTTGGAGAAGTGAGATACACTTGTGTGCAGGGTGGAAAGTCCTATTGCCCTTTCATAAGCGGACATGCTAGTAACAAGGTTGACCACCCCTGACCTTATCCTGCCTGCATGGCCCCATAGGGAGCAATGGGGTGAATCCAAGGCCATGTATGGGACTGGTCTCCACCAGTGGGTCTACTCAAGAAAGATCTGTTATTTTCTCTCTAGAATTACTATGGCTTTAAAGGCACAGGGGACTGAGAAGATTACAGATTGGGCTAGAGAGAGCTGGATTTTCCAGAGTCAGAAAGAGTCTCCATCCATTCATCCATCTATCCATCCATCCATCTACCACACCATCCACACCATCCATCCATCCATCCATCCATTCATCTAACCATCATCCTTTTCTGTTCTTCAGAATATGATGTATTGACTCTCATCTAGGTGCCAGGTTCACAGCAGAGCTGAGGCACTCCTATTTGTCCTCAGGAGGTAGATACTATGCTGTTAATAATCATAACAAATCTCTGTACAGTGCTTGTTCAGGTTACCAGGTGCATCAACTACTGCCAGTCCATCAATTCATTCCATCTTCACTCTGATGTGTATCATATATATTACCATCCTCATTTTATAGATGAGTAAACAGAATCTCAGGTTCAATGATTTTCCCTTAGTCCTAAATAATATACAGAGAAGCACATATCTTTGGGGCCTTTTCTTTTTTTGGGGTGGGTGGGGGGACTCCTATTGTTCCCACAAGGAGGCCTTGTAGTTGAACCCTGGCATCATGCCTGGCTCTGAGGAAACGGACACCTATTCTCATCCAGGCAGGAAAAGTTCTTCTCAAGAAGACTCATCTCATATTTGGTCATCTAATTCTGAGCCACAAGCCCTGAAGGTAGAGACTTAAGGTTTGTGTGTCTTCTTATTCCTCAAAGTGCCCGGCACAGCACCTAGCACATAGTAGGTAGGTGTTCTGTGGTAGGTGAATGGACACCAGATCATTTATGGTAGTCTATGATGCAGCTCTTCTTAAACCAGAGCTCTGAGTCTAAAACTTAAAGCCCCATCTTGATCACAGAAGAGTCTCCAATCAATGAAAAGATGAAAGGTATTTTCTTCCCACCCTTACCCCACGCCCAGGGATACATGTATAATCCTCCCTGGGGCTCAGGAAGCAGCTGTCAGAGTGCACCTCAACTGTGAAGGTTGCCACTAAGTACAAAGGACAATTCCTTTCCTGGCAGGTACAACTTTTACTCACGATTGCTTTCATTGATGGGCGTCAAGAAAAATAAATGAAAAGACCATCGGCTTCTGCCGGTTTTGACCTTCGAGATTTGACAGCCCAAGGCTTGTAGTGGGGCTTTTTGAGCTGGTTGCTTTCCTTTTCCCACTTTGCCCTGGATATTTGATGGATTGAGCACTAGGAAGATTAAAGAATTATGAATACCTGTAACCCCTTGGCTTGTGAGAATGGCAGCTTGGAAAATCCCATAATGATAAAAAAAAAAAAAAAGAATACAAAAAGAAGTCAAAATGCATAAAAACAATCACGTCACATCTAAGAAGTGTTTATTGAGCCTCACCTTTTCCCAGTGGGGAGGGAGATATTAAAACTAGGTGGAGGAATTGAGGTGACAGAATTTAGTGTCAAGGAATTTACTCATTCATTCCGTCATGGATTCCATCCACAAACATTTATGAGTCTTTCTCTGTCCCAAGCACTGGTTAGACTCTGATGGTTCATCCTGCCTTCAAGGAGCTCACAGTGAGGCTTGATGATGGATAACAAGGGACAGCTATGATGCTGTGGGAACAGGGTTATGATGTGCACAGGGTGTTGCAGAGGGGTGTGGATAACAAGGGACAGCTATGATGCTGTGGGAACAGGGTCAGTTTGTGCACAGGGTGTTGCAGAGGGGTGTGGAGAAGTGTATCCTGAGTGTGCTGGTGGCCAGTAGGCAAGCTGGCCCAGAGAAGACAACCTGAACTGGCTCTGAAGGAAGGAGAGGAGCAGTCAGGTGGAAAAAGAGATGAAGGCATGCATGCACAGAGGGACCATGTGTGAGGGCCTGGCAGCTTGAGGAGTGGGGGCTGCACCATCCTCAACCACCCTGCCCCCCTCTGGTCTCTCAGAGTGCTCACACTTCACATACATGTGCCACCGGCTTGTGTAGCAACAGTACCCATCCTCTCCCCACCAAGCCAGTCTCCAAACAGGAGTCTCATCCCTGGGCCCCCTCCACCACCTCTAGCAAATGTCCTGCTACAAGTGCTGGAAAGATTTCACCCTGGCTCTGGGCTCTTCTCTGATTTTCTCTCCCTCTGTGGTAGTATCTTCCTCCCCAACAAGGACTCCAGATTCCTATAGACAATCCATGTATGCAGCTGATTTCTACCCCATAACAAGTGGACTCAGGGTACAAGCTATTTACACTTTTTGGTCACAGTTGGTTCAGACTCTAGGACTTTCCTATCACCCTCACCCCACCTCCTCCTTTCCAGAAAGAATAGATAGGGCAGTTATTCCTCATGGATTGCCCTCCACCCCCTTCACCACAGAGACCACAGCAAGGAGAGTGGAAGAGTTACTTGGTGCTTACCCCATGGTGCCAAGCTTTATTCTAAGTGCCTTCCATGTGTCATATCATTTAATATTATGCCCACTGCCACTCACTGAGGGAGGTAGTTTTATTACGTACATTTTACAATGAAGAAGCTGAAGCTCAGTGAGGTTAAGTAACTTGCCCAGAGTCACACAGCTAGGAAGGAACAAACAAGATCTGAAGCCAGGCAGTCTAGCTGTACAGTCCACACTCCTTCTTGCTATGCTCCAGGCCTCCCGTCACCAACTAATAAGGATTAGCCACTATTTATTCTTCATAAATACCTACCTACATATAGTATGTATGTATACATACATGTAGTATATATGTGGTCCTCCGCATCTAAAATAAAGGGCAAGTTCTAAGACCTTGGCCTACTGAAGAAGCACATTTTGGAAAGCAGGCAGCCTTGAGAACAGGAACTAGAAAGTCTGGCCTGCAGAAGATTATAGAAAGTCCAACCAGGTAACATGGTCCCTGCTTCCCTGTTTCCTGAAGCTCTAGGCCAATCAGAGCCCCCTTGCCTGGGGACACCAGGTCTCTGTTGGTGGTGAAGGAGACAGAACCAGGAGAGGGAATTCCCTGTTCTTTTCATTGTAATGCAGAGTCTACACCACCAATCCTGATGGCACAGGAGTAAAGAAACACCATGAGAGACACCTGGGTGGCTCAGCTGCTGAGCGTATGCCTTCAGCTCAGGGTGTGATACTGGGGTCTGGGATTGAGTCCTGCATCAGGCTCCCCATGAGGAGCTTGCTTCTCTCTCTGTTTATGTCTCTCTCTGTGTGTCTCTCATGAATAAGTAAAGTCTTAAAAAAAAAAAAAAAAAACAGAAACACTGAGAGCTGCATAACAGCCCAGCTCAGCTTTATATTTTTTTAAAAAATAAATTATTGGAGTTCAATTTGTCAACATATAGAATAACACCCAGTGCTCATCCCATCAAGTGCCCACCTCAGTGCCTGCCACCCAGTCATCCCCACCCCCCACCCTCCTCCCCTTCCACTACCCCCAGTTCATTTCCCAGAGTTAGGAGTCTTTCATGTTCTGTCTCCCTTTCTGATATTTGTATTCATTCCAGGCCTCAACGTAAACCTCCCTGTTTCTGAGCTTCCTTTTTTCCCCTTTGTTTTGCTTCTAGTACCACACTCACATGTCTAGCTAAACTCCTTGTTTTTATAACAGAAATGCATTTTCTTATGGTTCAGAGCCTTAGTTAAGAGCTGTATCAACCATGGGACTTTGCATTTAAAAGGCTTTACAAAATTGACACATAGATTTGGTACAATGTCTGTTCCTGAGAGGATCTTACATCACATTGCTAAGCTCTAAGAAGGTGTGTTCCCACTGCTTTCCAATTGCTGATTGCTTTCCCTCTATCAATGGGTAAGTCTTGTGAGGGTGAGAAAAGGGAAAGCATGCAGTGAAGGCCGCAGGCTGAGCTCGGGTCATGAGAACTGCCAATGACACCATTCACCCAAGGACGTCAGGTTATCTGAGGATCTGGGGCCTCGCACACCCCTCTGGGGAACTTCAGGTATACAGTGGGAATCTGGAAAGAGCTGTGTTGTTTCCCTCCTGGCCCCACTTCTAGACTCAGATTTTGTTCTCTGTCGTATTGTTAATTCTGTGGAATGTTCCTTGAAGTCTTTGAGAATAACAACTTCAGTGACGACTCCTGGGCATTAGGAAGTTCCAAAAAGGAGCTGGTGGAGAACTTGATGAGAGAACTGGCAAGTAAACATGGCAGGCTGCTAATTTTATGCTTCAGACCCTCCAGGAAACCCTGTGGATCAAGTCCAAGTTCCTTCTAGGCATAACACATGACCCTGATCCGGCCCTCCCCATCTCGACTTACCCTATTTCTTTGGACCCATAATTCATTTATAATAAGCTATTCACAATTGCCCTCACTGAAGCAAGTGATTTAAAGCCCCCATTCCTTCTCCGCCTCTCTGACCACCAAGTACAATCCTTCCCCTCCTTCAGAAAAGAATCCCTTAGCACCCAAGGCTTCCCTGGGACTCCAGACCCACTGCCAGCAGCGTTGATTATATCATCCCTTGCACTCACTTCTGTGGCCTGTTTCACATCTCCGTTGGTGTTCTCAGCCCTACACCACCTTTGTTCTTTTACATGTCTTTCTCACCAATGAGGAGCCCTAAGAATTGGGATGGACATTATTTATTACTGCGTCTCCACTGCCTTATATGGAACCTGACTTGCAGTGTATGCTCAAGAAATGTTTTTTAAATGAACAAACCCCAAATAAATTGGAGCAGTAACTCGTGAGAATTTAATATATGGTTTTAAGAAAAAAAAAAAATGCGGGCAGCCCAGGTGGCTCAGTGGCTTAGCACCACCTTCAGTCCCGGGTGTGGTCCTGGAGACCTGGGATCGAGTCCCACGTCAGGCTCCCTGCATGGAGCGTGCTTCTCCCTCTGCCTGTGTCTGTGCCTCTCTCTCTCTCTCTCTCTCATGAATAAATAAATAAAATTAAAAAAAAAATTCATCTGGAAAGCTCTTGACCAAAATTCCATCTTTATCCTCCATAACATCTCACTTCCTTGCACTCAACACCAGGAAAAATAACTGTCCTCAGCCTGCATCATCTCCATTGGTCTCCCTAACCACCCCACACTGCTAGGCAAATGCTGACATACATCAGCCTTGGAAACAAGGTGGTCCCCATACTTCCTGATTGTCTACTGTGGAATCGTCTTAGCCCCTCCAATTTTCCAGGCAATTTCCTATATGTTTCCTATATGTTATCTTCCACAAGAATCTTCTACTTGGTATTTTCCCCCAAATTTCTCCCTTTCTGTAGTTTACTTGTCTTTACATTCCCACTTAAGCACACAGACTCCCGTTGAGATTTTCATCTCTTCTGATGAGCTAAGATGAATTCCAATTGTGGTCTCTCCAACTGTTCCTTAAATATTCCCTCCCAGGACTAAAATTGCTCCCTGACGGCAGGAAATTCTAATCCTTATTCTATTGGATTTTTACCCGACATCCTCAGAGTGATTCCTTCGTCTGGACTTTCTTTTTCTGGTCACTTTGCCTAGAGAGCCACTTGGTACCCAGTGGGGCCTCCTCTCAATATACCCAGCTGATTTCCATTTCTAAAAATCCTCACTTGTCTATTAACTTTCTTGATTAACTTTCTACCACCCTGTCTAACTTAAGACTGTCCCCTACGGGTTCAGGGTATTGGTGGCATCGGGTTTGTTGTATGTGGAGTTGAGCCAAGACATTTGTTGATTGGCAAAGCCAGAGTCCAGATGAAAATAAAAACTTTCATGTTGCACTGTCCGTCCATGGTCCTTGAGTCCTTGGTCTTACTCTGTGACTGCATCTCCAATTTCACATTCCCACATGACTATTTATGCTAATTTGAGTTAAAGGCAGAGTTGAGCCAGCAGAACTAGAAAAATATTTTAGTCATAGACTCATCAACCAGAAAAGAACCTTAAAAGTCATTGAATTCAACCCCTTTGCCCCCACCACAAACTAATGCAAAAGCTTCTTCCAAAGCTCATTTGACATCAGCTCACCTGGTTCCAAAAAGTAGGATGCTCACCTTTTTGCAAAGCATACCGCCCCACTGTAGGGTGGCTCTCACAGCTAGAACTTCTTAGCAACCCACTGCCTTTGTAATCTTGAAAAGCTATTGAGTGGCTCTAAAAACTTGTCTAATTTCTTCAAGCCTTCTATATCTCATCCATAAGATGGGAATAGTAATACCTATCTTGGAGGAGCTTTTAGCAATGATAGCTAATATTCGTGGAGTGCTTACTGTGTTCTTAGCACCAAGGTATATGATTGCATTTAGTACTGCAATTTTCCTATGAAGTCGTACTGTGAACATGCATACAAGGTACCTAGACTCATTTGAACAGATAATATATGTTAGTTCCCTCTCCTGTTTCACCAGATTTTCACCATTATCTAGTTGATCTTTTGTTTCTTCTCTGGAATCGCATAGAACAAGCCTACTTTCTCCTAACAAGGCAGTTTTTTCTTCCTTTCAGGATAGTTTTCATGTTTCTTCTTAACTTCCTTCCCCCTAGGCTAAACAACTTTAGTTTCTTCTACAGCATATTTTCTGGAGCCACATTCTTCCCAGGTGATCTTAAGTAGCTAAGGGGTCAGAGGCCTGCTCTTCAGGGATCTGGGAACCTCTACCCATCAATGTAGCATAAGCTTGGCTCAGTCTTCCACCAGCTGCATCCTGCTGTTTCAACCCCAGGCACCCTAAAGTGAGCAACCAGGCAGGCTGCTGGAGCACTTCATCAAAACCATTTTCAAGCCCATTTGCATCTTTCCTTTCCAGTAGAGAATCCTCAAGTTTCTCTTGCAGGCAAAGGAGGCCTTTCTTGTTTGCTATTGACATTCCCAAAAATATCTGATTCAAAAAGAAATTTAATTTCATCCCCAGCTTTCACATCATCTTGCTTTGTTTGTCATACTTGTGGTCTGCCAGCTTTGCCCCTTTGTTCCCCCTAATTGCCAGAGACATTTTTATACTGAGTAAATTGCATCAGGCTCACTGCAAAATGAATCAATTTGGGAAGCGTATGAGCTGCACTGTTGTCTTAAGTGTGCATTAACATTTAGATGCGTTATTTAAAACGGGTCTGGGGTTAGTGCCAGGGAGATAGCTTCATGACTATTCTGACTCATTCTCTGCAGTCAGACTCCACAGAAGGGAACTGAGGAGCCCTGAAGCCCATCCCAGCCCTGCTTTATTCTCTGTCCCTCTAGGGAGGACTTGAACTAGGTGAGATCTTTTAAGAGCTCAGGTTTGGAAACCTGATTGACAAACTGGGTTTGATTTGGTGATCTCAGAGCAAAGCACAACCAAGAGTAGGAGACAACGGAGAGGAGAGATCCTCTTTCTCTCTCGTCATACATCAGGTGCACACATGACATCTAGGTTTAAGTATAATTCAGATGGCCAGAAGTGTTTGGCAGTAAAACAAAGCATGCACGAAAAAAAGAGAAAGGGAGAGAGAGAGAAAGAGAGAGAGAAGGAGACACTAGCCAACCCTCTCTAGTGTAAAAATTAAACAATGTTTTGAAAGCCAGTGAAAAGGAAAAGCTGCAATCCAGATGATCATGTGGTGATTCAATGAGCTAATTCTTTTATCAAGAGAGCCAGGTAATATCTCCATTAGTAACAGAAGGTTTAAAAATTGGAGTGAGTGGCAACACCAGGACAATTGCCTGATTTATGCTTTTTCAATCACCTGGGCTCATAGCCTCAACTGGTAATGGACTCCATCCATCAAAAAATTATTCCATCTGGCATTCTGGTTTCTGAAGAAATCTGGACGTCCTCGTAGAGAATTGGCCGAATGATATAATGCGTGTGAAAGCCCTTAGCACAATGCCTCAGTAAAAGGGTTGAATCTGTTCACCCTATTTTATGTTCAGAGGTATGATGGTGCATTAGATCCACCAGGGAAATAAAGCATCAATTGTAGAATGCCATAATTAAGATTCCAAAGCCCAGAGATGTTAGCTCTGAAGGTTGTGAGGGTGGCACTTTCTCAGGGTGCTCCTCCCAGACCCCTCCATCCCTGGGCATCCCTTCTCTCTCAGCCCTGAAGGCCCTTTGTAAGGAACAGCTCCATTTGCATGGAAACTCACCAGCTTTGTATGTTTCTGCCCATTTTTTCCTGAACTTCAGGCAGGCATACATTGTGCTTTCACTCTGGTGTCCTCACAGTCCAAAACAGTGTCTGACACAGAATTGGTATTCAACATATGTTTGTTGACTGAACAAGGAGAACTCAAAAATATTGGCATGCTGCTTTCTGAGCTGAATCAGTAGATGCTGAATAAGGGTATCTCACACCTTTGTGCTACACAGGCCTGAAACCATAAGATCCCTGACCAGAGACAAAAAACGATGCATTGAGACCACTGCCAACCAGTGCATTGCCTTAAAATAACAATAGCTACCGCTTGTATAGTGCTTACTATATTGTGGGTGTTGTTCTGAATGCCCTAACCTATATTCACTCATTTATCTTCACAACAGTTCTGGGAGGTAGACATACCATTTTTATCCACATTTATGGATGAGGACACTGAACCTGTCGACAGCTATAAACGACCAGAGCAGGAATTTGAACCCACAGGGTCTCACGCCAGGGTCCATGACCACCACACTATATGATGCAAGCTCTCCAAAAGAGATGTGAGAGGGGCTCTCCCCAGGCCTCCCTGAGGCATTTCACAGGCGGTCCTGTCAGGTGACATGTTGACAAGGCAGACACCAGTGAGAAGAGACTGTTCTCTATGTTTCACCTGAAATGGTATCTCAACCACCTACCCAGGGACATAGCACACAGGAGAGAGAAGTTGGCCCCTTAATTCAGCTACCTTTAGCCCTGGGAGTAGGATGCTATGCTAAGACTCAGGTATGGTGCTGGTTTGGAGAAAATGAGATCAGAACCATTGCAGGCTTTCATTGAAAGTAAGAGAGAAGGTCCCTGCACAGCCCAATGTCCCAAGGACATGAGTAGAGAGAAGGAGGAGGCACATCAGACTTGTAGTCCAACTGAACCTCCAGTAGTCATTTAGTCTTTCCATTCATGGGTGGAAGTAACAAACCACTCAGCAGAGGGGCACATACATAATGTATTATTGGAGAAACTGAGGCAACATGGAAATAACATAGTCTGCTATGGACCAATGTGGACTTGCACATTAAATAACACATTCTGCTGCTGAGCTGGGACCAGACTCCAGCTCTCTCACTGCTGGAAGCCCTACTCAAGTCATCGGACCCTGCTCTCTCTTTAGCCTTGCTCAGCCAACCTTGAACTGGCCTTGAATGTCGGAGTAAAGAGGCTTCCCAAAAGCTCTAGAGGAAAAGTGAAAAACATTTCTCTTTTCCAGTTGGCTTATGACAATAACTTCCTCCAGTTGAACTCTCCCCTCCTGCCAATGCCTTCTGATGCCTGCATTTAATTGCTTTTAAACAGAAAGCCGCTGTGATCAGAGACTTCAGAATTACATCTGCATCTTTTGTGCTGAAACTGTTTTACTATCTGCTTCTAAAACGGAGTATAGGTTGATTTTGATAAAACCAGTGTAGGTCCAGTGAAGTCTTGCTATAATTGATTGTCGGCTTACATGATTGGGGAAAGAAAATTATTTATTGATTCTTGATTCAAAAAGAAATTCAACAAACACGTTTCCCACAACCACATGATTCCACTCTGACCCCTCTGTCTTGGTGAGATTGTGCCCCGTGGCCCACCCCTTCCCCTCTTCCCATCCAAGGTTGCCTTTCTCTTTGTCTTTGTTCATTCATTCATGCATGCATGCATTCATTTAATAAATACTCAGTATATTTAGTATTCCTCTACTACATGCAGAGAAGTGTGCGAAGCAGTGGGAATTGAGCTGGGAATAAGCAGAAGCCACTGCTGTCCTCATGATGGTTATATTCTAGAAGGGGAAATGAATGCTACATTACTAATGACATGTATCATCAGGCAGTTATCATAGTGATACATGATAGAGGAGTACAGGCTCCTGTGAGCACTTATAAGAGGAAGGCTTGACCCAGGCTAGGGGATCAGTGAAGCCTTCCCAAGGATGTGGCATTTGAACTGAAGTCTGAAGGAAGAGTGCTAATATGACACTGTGGCAAGATCCTTTCAGGGAGTGGTAATGGCATATGAATGCTCAGAAGGTAAAGAGATGGGATGTATTTCTGAGAAAATCAAGGCAGACTCATGCATGGGGGCCTGTAGGTGAAAGAGGACTGGCTGGAGAAAAGGATGGGGAGAAAGATACACAGAGGGGGATTAGGTACATTCAAGAATGCAACCTTTATCTTAAGCCATAGAAAGCTGCTGTAGAGTTTAAAGGATAGGACTGTCAGTGAATTGGATGTAGAGCAGTGGTGGGTATAGAGACCCCAGACTTTCACAGCAGCCCAAGGGACAGGAGGGTAGCCTTGACTAGAGAGTGCAGATACTGAGTAAAGAACAGGCTTATATGTATCTATGTATGAGGTGCAATAGGCAGGTTTAGTGATGGATTGGATACAGGTGGGAGAGGAAGGTATTTTTGTTTTGACCAGTTGGGTGGATGGAACCATTCACTAGAACAGGCAAAAATGAAGGAGGCACATGCATGGAAAGGAAGGTAGAAAGTGCAGTTTGGAGATATTGAGTCTTTAGTAACTTATAAACATCCAAGTGAATATGCAGATAGACACAGAGGTCTGGAGATCAGAAAAAAAGATCTGGGCTAGAGAAAAAAATTTAGAGTTCTTGGTATGTTGGCAAGACCTTGGAGCCAATTGGAGCATATTAAATGCTTATGGAATTAACTGGTAATGAATCACAAACCTAAATGTAAAATCTAAAACTATAGAATATCTGGAAGGAAACATAAGAGAAAATCTCTGCAAACTGGGAATAAGCAAAGATTTTCTAGATGGCACACATAAAGCATAAACTATAAAACAAAATATTGATCGGTTTGATTAGAATTCATCAAAATTTAAAACTTGCTTTTCAAAGGATTGCAATTTAAAAATATAAAACCAAGTCACAGAATTGGAGAAAATATTTGAGATTGTACATATATATTTCAAAAGGCTTATACCCACCTCCTTAAGAAATGGGCAAAATATTTTAGTAGGCACTACACAGGAATATAAAATTACCATTACTCGTATAAAAAGATGCTCAACAGGGGATCCCTGGGTGGCGCAGCAGTTTAGCGCCTGCCTTGGCCTAGGGCGTGATCCTGGAGACCCTGGATCGAATCCCACGTCGGGCTCCTGGTGTATGGAGCTTGCTTCTCCCTCTGCCTGTGTCTCTGCCTCTCTCTCTCTCTCTGTGACTATCATAAATAAATAAAAATAAATAAATAAATAAATAAATAAAAATTAAAAAAAAAAAAAAGATGCTCAACATCATGAGTCATCAGGAAAATTAGAATAGTTAAAATTAGAAAGACTGGCCATACCAAGAATTAGAAAGAATGAGAAGGAGCTAGAACTCTCATAGGCTGCTAATGAAAATGTAAGACTGTATAACCACTTTGGAAAGTAATTTGGAATTCTCTCTAAAAATTAGACATACACCTACCATACAACCCAGCCATTTCAATCCTAGATATTTACCCAAAAGAATAAAAATATAGATTTACACAAAGACTTGCACATTAAAATTTATAGCAACTTTATTCACAGTAGTCCCAAAATGGAAATGACCCAATTGTCTAGCAACACGTGAGTGGATAAATAAACCGTGCTTTGTGTATACAATGAAACACTATCCAGCAACAAAAAAAAATGAACTACTGATACTTACAGCAACATAGATGGATCTCAAAATAATTAATTATGACAAGACAAAGAAACCAGCCACAAAGACCACATAGTGTGTGCTTCCACTCATATATAATTTTAGGAAATGCAATCTAATCAACTAACCTACAGTGACAGAGGCAAGACAGTGGTTTTCTGAGAAGTGTAGCAGGACTTACTACAAAGGGGCAGAGAACATTTAGGCTGTGGTGGGGGGATAATGGAAATGTTCTATGCTTTGAATGTAGTTATGGTTTCCTGATGTAACAACTGTTAAAACTCTTTCAACTGTGCACTTTAAATGGATGTCATTTATTGCACATAAATTATACCTTAATGTAGTTAATGTAGTTGACTTAAAAAAATACCTAGAGGGAGAAGAGTGGGAAGACAAGATCTGAGAATAAAGGTAGCAAAAGGGAGGTGGGGAGATGGATGTATATGTGCACACAGGCTGAAGAACTTAAGTGTGAAGGGTTGGTGAGAGATGGTAGCTGGAGGGGCAGAGGGATCAAGGCAACTGACTCATGTCCCACTTGTCCTTTGGTCTGACTTTCGTGGCGCAGATACAACTAGTCAAGATGGAGCCCCTGACTCATTAAGGCCTCCCAGGAGACTTCAACCACTCTTTTCTCTTCTCTTCTCAGCTCTGTACAACTGTCTAGACCAAAACAACACTCCAGTGTTCCATCTGATCAGATAATGCCTATAGGTCACTATATTCAATTCCTCATTTCCTTAGTCTATCAATATCCACTGCTATTTTTGTTTACAAACTCTTTTGTGTAGGTGTTTACAGTTTCTCCAGAGACTGTTCTTTTGCTATTAAATATTGAAATTTTGCCATAAGCTAGGCACTTTACAAATATTGTACATATTGAATACTTGTAACAACTTATGAAGTAAATGTTATTAACTTCAGTTTACAGAGAAGGGAACAACTAAGGGCTCAGGGAAATTAAGCAATAAGCAATAGAAGGGGGATTTGAACTTAGGTCTTTGTGAATTCTGAGTTCTCAGTTCTTTCTGAGTTCTAAAGCCTGCTCATAAGCATTTGTAGATATGGCTTTTTTCCAGCTGGGGCCATATTTTATACTGATTTTGTATGGGTACCCATTTCTTTGCAATGGGTATGGTGCTGAGCATATTGCAGATGATAAATATTGATTTATTCATTGATTGATTCCTTCAACTAATATTTTAATGCTTCTTTAAAATAGCAACCACCTGGGATCCCTGGGTGGCGCAGCGGTTTAGCGCTTGCCTTTGGCCCAGGGCGCGATCCTGGAGACCCGGGATCGAATCCCACGTCGGGCTCCCGGTGCATGGAGTCTGCTTCTCCCTCTTCCTATGTCTCTGCCTCTCTCTCTCTCTCTCTGTGACTATCATAAATAAATAAAAATTAAAAAAAAAATAGCAACCACCTGCCACCAGAGTCTCTAAAGGGGCTTTAAGAATGTCAATTACTAGGTACATTTTGTCCTTGCTAGAGCAGATTAAGAAATTAATTAAAAGGTCCCCAGACTTTTTGCCACTCTCTGGGTGGGAGCAGAGAAAGGCAGGTCAGTTTCCTTCTCTCTGCTCAGTCCAACTACCTTTTCACCCCTTCCCTTCAAGAGGCCACAGGAATGTTGGGGAATTGTGGCCACTTCCACTGATCACCGTGGCCCAGACCCAATGTAAGAGCTTCCATTATAGCCATGACCCCATAGGGAATCCTGGAACAGAGAGTGGTGATTAAAACCACTGCTTGGTTCACCTTTCTTCTTCTTCTTCTTCTTCTTCTTCTTCTTCTTCTTCTTCTTCTTCTTCTTCTTCTTCTTCTTCTTCTTCTCCTTCTTCTTCTAAATGCAATTCTTTTTTTAAAGATTTTATTTATTTGAGAGACTGTGTGTGTGTGTGTGTGTGTGTGTGTGTGCACAATAGCAGGAGCAGGGGGAAGGGGGCTGCAGAGGGAGAGGACAAAAACAGAATCAAACTCCCCGCTGAGCAGGGAGCCCGCGGCCAGCTCCATCCCAGGACCCTGGGATCATGACCTGAGCCAAAACCAGGAGTCAGACCCTTAACCAATTGAGCTACCCAGGCGCCCTGGCTGGTCTTCTTCTGATTGCAAAATGACAACTCCCAAACTTTAAATACAAACAGATCACAATTGCTAAACATAAAAACTACCTTTCAATTGCCTTGCACATAAAGTCTGCTCTCTAGTTCTCTCTCTGTCTCTCCTTTTTAAAATGTCTCTCTCCAACCCTTCCTTCTTTCTTTCTGCCTACCTAATGTCCAAAAAGGCTGCATTATAGTTGCTTACCTAAAAGGTTCTTTTAGCTGTAAAAAGCATTCTGTGAAAAAGACATTGGAACTAGACTCCAATTATGTGTCCTTGATTTTTGCGTAATTTAGTGAGTTACTGTTCTTTGAATCAGTGGGGAATAGGAATTCATTCGTGAATAATGGTTTCCAAAGATTCATGAGGACCCAGATGAGGCACTTGCCTAGAAGGTAAAAAGGCTCTTTTCTTCCAGATTTCAGAATTTATATTCAATGAAAAGCATAAGAGTAGGAGGTACTGAAAGGGATTGTACAAGCAAGTGCAGAAAGCTTTTGCTAATCTAATTCACTCTTAAATCAGCCTTCTCCATGGTTGAAGGAATTGCTGTTCTCCTTAAGCTTTTCTATCTTGGATACATTTTTTTAAATAAGCTTCTTTTAATGTATTTAATGTATCAGAGGAAACCAGGGATGTGTTGAAGATGCTTCAGTGAGAGATGAAGCTGAAATCAGTAATGCTGGAAAAGGTCAAAGACAGAATTGTTATTTAAATATTGAATACCCAAAATTTTCTACAAGTTGCTTATCAACATTCACAAAAGTCAGTGTCCTTTTCCTGTAAAAGCTTTTATTACAAGGAAACCTCCTACATATGAATATTGGCACTGTGGCCTGTGTGTGTGTGTGTGTGTGTGTGTGTGTACGCGCGCGCACGCGTGCATGTACTTACCAAACAAGTGACTTTTTACAGCATGACTTGAGTATCCTTCTTCCCTGACTGTTCAAACCTGGGGGTACCTGCACATACTACTCACGTCCCACTTCTAACCTTTTTTCCTTCCCATTAAAGTAAATACCTACTGAGTCAGAATCACCAAGGGAGGAGCCTGGGCATATCTTTAATAATACACCCCAGATGGCTCCCTTGACTGGGATGGCTTGGGAAAGGAATTGGAGGGTCTGAAGCAGAGTTTCTCAAGGTTTGTTGTGCATGCGAATCACCTGGGATCTAGTTAAATGCAGATTCTTTTTCAGTAGGTCAGGATTGGGCTTAAAATCTGCATTTGTAGCAAGGTCCCAGATGATGCTGGTGCTGCTCCAGCCGTTCTGTGTAGCAAAGGTCTAAAGGAAATGCATCCAAATGTCCACACACAAATATTAATTGGAGCTAGAGGTGGGAATAGTTAGAGGAGGACATAGTGCACCTGCTGTTCTCCTGGCTCACATGATGTGTGATGGTAGAAACAATTTTTGAGAAAGCCAGTATAGCCCTGTGCGACAAAAGTTTCTCAGGGCACTCACCAAGTTCTAGATGAGGCCTTTAATTTTGCAGGGCCAGATATGTTCAGGATTCAGTCTAACCACACTCCCAGAAAACATATGCAAGTCATATATGCTAATTTTTAAATGTCCAGTAAAACATACAATGATTGGTGAGAATCCTATCTGTGGCCAGCCAGTGTGTTCTCTGCCTACAATCAGCTCTACATGGGCAGCCAAAATATCAGATTCAGATCAGCAGGTGGCTTGGCAAGCAGCTTGACCTGCCTTTTCTGCTCCTATTCTAAGAAGTCCTTTCTTCTCTTGAAAAGTTTGGGTTCAGATCATTTCTTTATCTGTCAAAAATGAAACCCTCCTAAGCCCCAGGTGCTGTGTAGAGCACTGAGGTCACAGAAATGTTAGTGCAAATTGAGCCCTGATCTGTGTCTGGAAGCCATTCCATCTCTCACTTTTTTAATACATATAATTTTTATTTAAAAAGTTTTAATAGCAGTGAAATACACAAAATTTTCCATCTTAACCATTTTTGAAGATTTTGTCTATCTATCTATCTATCTATCTATCTATCTATCTATCTATCTATTTATTGAAGTGGGGGAGGAGCAGAGGGCAAGGGAGAGAAAATCTCAAGCAGACTCTGTGCTGATCAGGCACAGAGCCCAATGTGGGGCTCTATCTCACAACCCTGAGAGCAAGACCTGTGCCAAAATCAAGAGTCGAATGCCTAACTAACTGAGCCCTCCAAGTGCCCCCATCTTAACCATTTTTAAGTGTACAGTTCAGCTGTGTGAAGTGTGTTCACATTGTTGTACGACCATTACTACTATTCATCTCCAGAAGTTTTTCTTCATCCAAAACTCCATATCCAGTAGGCAACTCCTCAAGGACATCCATGTTGTAGCAAGTATCAAATCCCATTCCTTTTTAAGCCTGAGTAATATAACATTGTATGTACATACCACATTTTGTTTATCCATTCTTCTGTCAATGATTCCATACTTTGGCTATTGCAAATAATAGTACTGTGGACAGGGGCGTACAAATGTCACTAACTTTAAATTCTTTTGGATACAGGCATACTTATTTTATTGTGCCTCACATGTGGCAACTCTGCATCAAGCAAGTCTGTTGGGACCATTTTTCTGACAGTATTTACTTATGCTGTGTCTCTGTGTCACACTTTGGTAATTTTCACAGTATTTAAACTTTTTCGTAATTGTTACATTTGTTATGGTAATCTGTGATTATGACTTACTGAAAGCTCAGGTGATAGCTAGCATTTTTTAGCAATAAAATATTTTATTGTTAAGGTACATACATTTTTTTTAGACATAATGCCATTGCACACTTAAGAGACTATGGTAGAGTGTAAATATCACTTTTATATACAGTAAGAAACCAAAAAATCCATTTGACTTGCTTTATTGTGATATTTGCTTTATTGCAGTGTTCTGGAATTGTTAGGTCATATGATAATTTGATTTTTAATTTTTGAGGAACCACCTTACTAATTCCATAGTGGTGACACCATTTTACATTCCCATCGACAGAGCACAAGAATTCCAATGCTCTATCCTTGCCACTACATCTGACTCCTGCTTTAAGCAACTTCCTCAGGTGTAAGTTGGGCCATTGCCCCAGTGTCCCACCTGAAACACTCTCATTCTTCTCTGTCTCTTCAAATCCTGCTCAACCTCTATAGCCAAGTCAAGTCACACGTTTTCTAAGAAGTCCGATGACATTAGCCCCTAAGGAACCTGCCTTGTCTACACCTGAGACCGTTCTTATTTTCCCTTGATAATGAGTGTCTTGTTCTTGAATTGTCTCCTGTTACTTAAGTAGAGGTCATGTTCTATGCTTTTTGGTTTTACCTAGCAGTAAAAGCAATTGGTCTCTGTTGTAACTTGTTTGACAGAATAATATTTAAAAAAAAAAAAAGTACTCAGTCTGAAAAAGGAGTCAGATGCCCAAAGCTTGGTTTCCATTCTAAGAACTCTGTACATGAAGAAAAGAAACTGAAATCCTCTTGCACCAGAACATGGTCTCTAGTTGAGACTTACTAAGAGCCTCGGCACCCACCTAGTCAAACATCTTTCCCCTAGGATGTCATCCTCCAAGATCACCATCACCTTGGAGATACTGACCCTAAAGATTATCTGGTAAGGAGAGATATTTCTAGGGAAAGGACTGGCCCTGGGACAGCTAACCACAAAATTGTAGCAAACAAGAATTCATTAGTTCAGGGAATTGCTGTGGGAGTTCATGGGGGTTTTATTACAATGTCTGCAACCACTTACATTACACAAGGGCTGAATTTTCTTCTGTATCTATTCACTTCATGGTGGATGTCAGTAAACACTCCCAGTGGGGCTGCTGCTGGCTGCTGAACCAAACAAATGCTACTTTTTTCCCCAATTAATCTGCCCTCTTACGAGTTTGATATCTTCTCAGTCCCTCATTGTGTTCTCTTTAGGGATGCTATAGTACCCCTTGGCTGCCTTATGTTGTAGGAGGAGCTGAACAGTGCTGGAGTTGACCTCTTAGAATGATGATTTCTCTGCTATCATGTGAATGCTCTGATGTATGGACATGGCTACTGTCATCCTTGTCTTGCCCTGCACCCATTTGTCTTTATGAAGAAACTCCCTGAAGTCCTCAGCCACCACAAACAGGGAGTGGGCAGCAGAGGACCCTGTTGGAATGTCCTTTCAAGTTCTTCTGCTCAAAATGGTATTCCAATCATGTCAGGAGCACTCGATCCAACACAGAGCTCCTCCCAAGCCCATCAGAACCAAAGAGGAACTAGAAGCTCTGGCAAGAAAGAGACCTTTAACACATTTAGTACAACTTCCAGCTGGTATTCGAAGCTCCTGCCAAGTGGTTGTCTGTCTATTTAAACTTTTATGACAGGGAATTCACTGCCCCAAAATTCCATCATCTCTAGACAGCACATTTTGTTCTGGAGCTTTTGATGTCTCAAGATTCTACAGAAAGAACTGGCATATATATAAACAGAGAGGAGAAGCCACCTGCCTCGCTCTGTGGTAACAGAAACTCCCTGGACATGTTTCCCCTTCCTGATAGCCCTGGGAAGCTGTCTTAAGGACTGCGTGAGGCCTGGGCTATCAGGGCACCCCAAATGATTGGAAAACTGCCATCAGGATGTCCCTCCCAGTAATAAATTCATCAGCCTTCCCACCCCAAGAACCTCCAAGCAGCCCAGCAGCTCCCAAGTCATGTCCCATCAAGAGGCCCCAAAGGTTTTAGAGTTACTCTCAGCCCAGCTGGCTTCCCTTATCCTGATCCAATTACTGACTCCTCCCAAATGGAAACCACATTTTGCTTCATAATCCTTTTTTTTTTTTTTAGAGATTTTGTTTATTTATTCATGAGAGACCTACAGAGAGAGGCAGAGACAGACAGAGGGAGAAGCAGGCTCCCTTGTGGGGAGCCCAATATGGGACTCGATCCCAGGACTCCAGGACTACACCCTGAGCAGAAGGCAAATGCTCAACTACTGAGCCACCCACGCATCCCTTTACTTCATAATCCTAACAGAACTGGATATGTGGGCTGTCATTAGGTCATAAGCAGCCTGGGGTCTCCCATGCTTCAGGTCCTCATCACCTCTTGTCTTGACCATTATAGTCAGTCATCTTGACTCACCTGTATGCTTCTAGGATCCTTGCCTCTACTCTCCAGCCAGATGTCAAAACCTTCTAAAGTACCAGTCCAGCCACATTGACCTAGTCAGGATCATTCCATGGCTTCCCATTTCCTATGGGATCAAGCCCAATCTTGCTGCGAACCCTCAGAGTCCCTCCAGTTTCTCCATGTTAGTTGACCTCTGGATGCTTCCCCCAACCACTCTCAGGAACTGGCCCATTATCGAAACATTACTCAAGACTGTGATTCTTCTTCATCTTCTACTTCACCACTCACCCCACATCCATTCAGAGAATAAGCTTCATGACTTCTACCTCCAAGATATATATTTACCCATTCACCTCTCTCTGCCACCAAGCTGGTCCAAGCCATCATCATCTCTCACCTGAATCACAGAAGGATTATTTCTTCCTCTTTTTCTCCCTTCTAATTCATTCCTTACATAGCAGCTGGCATAAGTTTTACAAATACAAATCAAACTGTGTAATTTCACTATAAAAACATTAGAATGACTTCCCACTGGTCTTAGAATGAAATCTTAGCTGAAAGCCATTATCATATGGCTTTGCCCACATATGTGACCCTCTCTCATACCACTCTCCCCACAATCCCTTTTCATTTGTCTCTCCCAACCACGAGGCTCTTTCACTTACTGCTCCCCTAGCATGGAACACCCTTTCCTTGGCTCTACACCATCATCTCTTGCTCATCTTTTAGGAGTCAGCTGAAACATGACCACCTCAGGAACGCTTGCCATGGCCTGTTTTCTCTATCACAGCACTTCATTTAGTTCCTTTTAGCACTACTCGTCATCTGTTATTAACGTACTTGATTCCTTGTTTAATGTATACCTTTCTCACTAGAAAGAAAGCTCCTTGAGGGCAAGGACCTTCTTTCTCTCATTGTATCCACTGAATCAATGGCACAGAATGCTTTCCATAGCACTTGGTATATGCCACACAAATTTTGTCAATTGAATGCTAAATGAATTTAGCCCCTGCTACTTATACAGTTTTTGTTCACTGATCCCCTGACCCCAACACCTCCATCCCAGCCACACTGACTGGAACTCCCTGAAGATGCAGGCTGCTTCGCATCTCTGTGCCTTTGACCTGCCCCTGGGTTAGAATTCTTAAGCCACTATTTCTATCTAGAAAACCCCTCTATTTGAAATACCCTCTCTTCTCCAAAGTCTTTACAGCCTCACCAAGCAGTTTGTCCCCCAGACCTCCACATGCCACAGTATGGTGCCCGTGCTTCTATTCTTGCTGTTGGCCACTTGGTTTATTTCCATAATGGTGTCCTCTGTAAATTGTGATATCCCTAAGGAAAAAGATCTCCATCTCTCCAATCTCAACCCACAATCAAGTACAGAACCTGGAACACATTCATTGTTCAACAAACATTTGTTGAAAAGGTGAATGAATTAAGTGGAAGAGCAGGCCATGGATATAAATTCAATAGGCTAGATTACTAATCCCAGCTCCCTGGTAGGTAATCTGAGTGACTCATGTCACTTTGTGTCTCAGTTTCTTCACCTGTAAATTGGGAATAATAATTAACTACCTACCTATTTCAGATGGTTAAAGAATAAAATAGTAAATATGAAAATAATCTGAAAAATATAAATCCATTAATTCCAAAAATATTTTTAAGTCCTTAGTCCTGAGGCACCTGGGTTACAAATACGAAGACATGGTCCCTTAAAGCTTCTACTTCTTCACGAAGGCATTATTATTATTTAGCTACCCACCATAAAGACATATCTACTTCTAACTGTTTTGATTCTTGGTCTGCAGCATTTTTGCATCTCTCGTTTGTTTTTTAATTCACTGCATACCTGTGTATTCTAGTTTTACTAGAGGTCTCTGCATGCTTTCCAACTGTAATCACAGTTGAATGATTCCCTACCAATCCTGGTTCCACTTCAGGAAAACCATCAACCATACACACAGCACCAAGCCCATCCATCTGTGTAAGAGATAATGTAATTCTAAGACAATATTTAACAATGTGGGACGAGGCATAAACTCAATATGTTTTCAGGCAGAATAGAAAAAAAATATGTGCCCCATCTCATTAATCACAATAAGAATGAGGGATGGGGCAGATACCCAGGCTGATGCTATTCCCTCCAAGTTAATCTGTCTTAATACTAGGCCCTTGATAAAAAGAATGCTCATGTCGTCGTTCTGCTTGTTCAATGGCAATTTACATTGGGGAGCGCAAGATTTATGGAGTAACAAGAATCTCTCAGTAATAAAACTTGAGTGATCCATGCTGTGTATTTGGAGGTAGCTTCTACTGCAAGCACTCTCTGGGGACAAAACTTCAAGAGAAGGATTTCAAGGTATGTATTGATAAAACTGATCTTATTCGCAAGTGCTTATTGGGTTCATTCATTCACTCATTCAACAAATTTTTACTGGGCACCAGTTCTGTGCAAAAGGCTCTGTTAGAGGTTTGGGACTTCAAAGGAACTGGCTATGGTTTATTCTCCTTTCAAGGGACCCACATTAAGGCCAGCCCCAAGGCTCCTGATGATCTGAAGGAAGAGAGCAAATGGCATATTTGCCCAATGGGTGAGACAGGGTCAGTGGCAGGCCAGAGAGACCTGCTTCCTCAGGAGGGTGAGCAGCATGGAGAAAACTGATGTCCATGAAGTCCAGGCTGCGAGGTAGAGAAATAAGGATCCAAGGATGTGAAGTCAGGGACTCAAGTTCATGATGAGGATTAGGAGATGGTTCTGGAAGAAAGAAAATCTAGGCTATGGACGAATTTTGAACCTGAAATCATGATCAAGGAGCTACTGTGTGGGAAGGCAAGGGTCCAGGAAGCTGGTGCTAACCAGGAAAGGATACCAACCAAGTATAAGTCCAGGAACCATGAGGTCCAAGGATTTGTAGAATGTTGAAATGCCCTCAGGGATAATGAAAGGGTATTGAGGTTGAGACAAAGGTTAGATAAATAAGAAAATCAGTCACTGGTGTGGGAAAATGGTGGGAAGGGAAAGGTTTGCTTGGCTAGCAAGGAAAAAAAGAGAAGGAGCTTACTGAAAGAGAGCAATGCCACCATAGAACCTGAGGAGCCTAGAAGACCCTATCAGTCTGTCAGCCAGGTGGGACAGGGTGGGGGAATCAACTTCCGCTCAGGATGATTCACTGTGGGAATGGCTGAGACTACCCATGAAGGACAGAGGGCTGGAAGGAGAAAGTCAGATTTGGAATTTATAGCTTGAGCAAGAATTGTGAATAAGCTGGACAAGGAGTTAGGCCAGAGGGAGGAGCAGAGTCAGGGAGTTATGTGGTGAGGAAAACATCCAAACTCCAAGAGTCTGTGACACTGATGTCGAGGACCCCTGGGAAGGAGGTCCAGAGCAGAAATTGGGAATGGGGTTCTCAAAGTGCCACATAACCAGTTGACACACATATGTCTTGGGAACAAGGGGACTCCTGCTTCTAAGGTGCAGGCTTACAGTGTTCTCATGCCAGCTGCCACCAGCTAGCTTTATGAACATAGTAATAAGCTTTTTTTTTTTTTTTTTTTTTTTTTGAAGACGAGAAGATTTACTCTGAGTCTTAGACTCCTTCTGCAAAATGGGAGTGTTTGGGATAGATGATCTTCCAGCTTCCCAGTGCTGTGATCTTGAGAATCTGTGTCCTTGGCCTCTTCGTGCCACTCCTCTTGACTGTTCAATCACAGTGATAACCCACTCCACATTTTCTCAACTGGTGGGAGGGGTAGGCATCATTAGGAAAAAGTGGAAGCCCTTGGCTGAATAATAATGTCATTACATACTTACAGGTCGTTGCTAACACAAACAACTCCTTCTTACAACTTAGAAGGGAAAAAAAAAAAAAACACCCCAGCTCTTGGCAGACAAATGAGCCAAACAGGATCAAGCTAGACTGGTGGCCTGTCCTACCTTTAGCAGGGCGCTCCTGTGCAGGCCCCAACCTTCACAGCTCCAACCCCGATACCCTGATGTCCCAAGGATTGAAAGGATGAAGAAATCAATTGGCAGAAAGCCTCAGGAACCTCTCTTCCATCTAGTGGCCCTCTATACCCATACCCCACCCCCTTCTCACTTCGAATTCCTGAAAGGGTCTCATTTCAAAACTATTCTGGTTTTTGCATGTTTTCTATCAATGAGCATTTCCTTGCGTATACACCTTCACACTTAATGGAGAATATCTCCTTCTCCCTCCACCCACAGCTCGGTCACTGTGCTTCCCATCCCACTTTTCAAACCATATTTGGACATTAATCATATTACCCACAGTCAAAATGCCATCTCATCTGGAAGGAATATAGCTGCAATATTAGGAGAGCATAGAATAAATACTGAAACCCATAATTCTTTATCATCCTCTCAGCTCCCATATGCACTTACTGAAATGCATTTGGCCAAATGAGAAGGGGGGGAAAGGGAAATGAATCCTAAAGAAGTTAATAGTAATAGCATAAGAAATTGTATTTTGACTTATACTATTATTACTTATTATAAGCGATAGTATTATAAAGTTATCAGGAGCCTTCAATTAGTTTTGTGAGGTTTTTTTGGACTTGAGAAGAGAGAAAAAATTTAAATTTACTTTCTGGACCAGGAGAGTAATAATCCTTTTATGACTAAATTCATTTTCTTAGCCTCTGATGAAAAAAGGTGACCAAGGGACTAGTTATAACAAATGATGATGTTTTATTTGTCAAGGTCCCTTACGTGACAAAAACAATATATGGTTTGTGGAGTTCCCATGAGAGCTGGGTATTGAACCTGAATGAAAGACAAGATTCTTTCTTTGAGGAATTTGACTTCTTGATGTGAATCCAGGGCCTAGACACATGAAAGGGTTATAATTAGTTTTACAAAAACTTACAAATCACCACCAAGTGCTGATTAATAGAAAACAACAGAGCATGGATCTAGTCAGAACCTATAGAGGGGAGAGAGGACTTGAGTGAGCTGGAGTTAGCAAGGATGTGAGTAAAGGTGGGAGCCATGGTCGCCCCCATCAAAAGCACAATGTCTGACACAGACCAAGGCTCTGTTCACATTCCATCAATGTTGGAGGCAAAGCACAGGTTGGTGGAGAGGTGGGAGCCAGGCATAGTCAACAGAGAGAATGGTATGGCAAGGATGTGAAGAACATTCCCAGAACTCTGGTGGCAGTTTTGTGTCTTCATGTAATGACAATCTTCACCACATTCCAGACCCTGTAGATCCGTCATCTTAAGATCCTTACAATCCTCTGAGAAGAATTAGAATGCAGTGATGGTAAATGGGTGTCAGCCAAGATTCCAAACTTATTTGGTCAGTTGTGGTTGCCTAGGACATGGCATGGGTTGCATTCAGGTTTGGTGAGAAAGGGAGTCAGGATGGATAATGGGCATCTGCCATGGGCACAGGGTGTTGTGATACCCCTGGCAAATATTTGTCATCTCTGTTCTAAGGGATGCCAGTTGATTAGATTAGGAAATCAGGGTTAAGTTACAGAGCTTTTATAAAGTCATAGTTGCTTTTTGTGAAGCTAGGAGAGGGTCATAGTAGGAAAAGGCATCCCTTCCTCAAGATATTTTACTTTCATCTGCTATAAAATTGTTGTAATATACCGATTTTAATAGAACAAGCCACTCTACTACCATCTTCTAGAATACTGTCATAAAAAAACATGAACATGTACAGCATCAGTGATATGAATGTCTTAGACATGGCCTCCTTGTGCCGGGCACAGCTGTACGCAATGACCCTGAACCAAGATTGAATTGAGATGGGTCATATTTGTTCTACCCCACACTGCCTTAACGAAAAAGTAAGGGAGTTATAGAGAAAAGGCAGTAAGTTTTTAGAGGGCCTTAAAATTTTACCTAAAGAGCTTGGATCTGATGTAATAGGCAATAAGCAAAAGGGTTGTTTATATGCGTATGCTCTCCTTAAATCAGATATTTGTAGGTTTAGTACCTATAATGTTCTGCATTTTGTGAAGCATGTTTCACTCTTTAAAATACTTCAGATAAGTCACTTCATTTGATCTACATGTAGGGAGCTCTAGTAGATTTCTCAGCAAGGAACTTGCATCCGTAGGTGGGGAGGGCGTGTTGGCAAGCGCTTTGGCAGGACAGGGGAATCTCAGAGCAGGAGTCACACAAAGCTTCCTTATTTTAGAAAGGTATACTTGCAATTGTGTTCTTTTCCTCAACTGGATTTGGATTCTCTTAACTGAAACTGGAATGTGAGCTTTATATTTAATTTATCAGCCTCTCTAGAAGACTTGCTAAATCATAGCTCCACTCATTGGCTGTGCCAGCATAATTAATTACACTGTGAAACCCCAGACAGTATTTTCCAGGGACTCAGGGGGGGGAAAGGGCTAAACATCAGAAACAGGAAAATCTGGGTTCATTTTCTTTATATCCTATCACGGGCTTCTTCAGTTTGTGCCCTGGCTTTCTGTGGTTGAGTGCTCTTGGGAAAATTACTTCCTAAGTTTTGCCCTTTGTCAAAATAAGAAATTTGGAATAGATGATTTTGTCATTCAGGATCACAGGAGGAAAGAGGTGGCAAATTCAAACTGGATAATTTGAGGTGAGTTTAAGAATGGAGATTCTTTACATAAGGTGTGGACAGGGTAAGGAAACCACGAGAGATAGAGCAGTAGCCCGGGGCCAGTAACCAGAGGACACAATTACCCCAGTTCTGAAAGAGAAGGGGGGCATGGTGAACAGAATCCAGAGAGAGTTGGGTTTTTTTTTGTTTTGTTTTATTTATTTATTTTTTTTTAATCCAGAGAGAGTTGTAGACAGAAGTCAGCCTTGAGAGGGGCAGTGAGCTTTGCTGAGGGACAGCCTGGCAATGCCAGAGCAGAGTAAGTCAAGAAATAAATTCCCCAATGCCACGCCCCCTTCTCCAAATCTGCAAGGCTCTCTATTGGCCAAACTCAACCAGAAGCCAAAAAGCAAGGGAGCTGGAGACACATTCCATGCAACTCCTACCTGCAGCATGAAGCACAGAGGAGGAGGGTAGAAAGCAGAACTGGGGGTCAGCATGAGAAACCCAGCACACCCCCAAGTCCATCTCAGCAACATGAACTTATTTGATGTACATTAAATTAAGAATGCAGAATAAAAATGTGTAAGAAGAATTTTCTTTCTTCTTTTTTTTTTTAAGTAGAAAATGTGCTAGAAGCTTAGGAGAATTTGACATAAAACATGGAGTCTGCCATAGGAGGTGAGCAAAATGTATTTACAGAATGAATAAATACATGAAAGATAAAGTAGTTCCAACTGAGGTCTAACAGCAAAGAACTATACACACATACTCTCTCTCTCTCTCAAGAGCTTTGAGCTTCTAAAAATAGCATGGAATTTACTAGGTAATGACTCAATCTTAAAATTTCAGCCTTGAGACAAAGTTATTGAGATCCCTGAGGGCCCATTGTAATGCCATGTTACAAGACCAGTCTTCCCTAGAATCCAGAGATTTCAAGTCTGGGAAGGACTTGAGGGAACAGCTAGCTCAATCCATCCCTTTGTGTTCTAGGGTGGCCCAGTCACGACAGATGGGTCTGGATGGGGCAGAGACTGTGCTGCACCTATGCTCAGCCCCCACTTCCCCACCACCCCCTTTGGGACTCATTGCCTCACTCCAAAGTCACAGTCCACCATCAATGTGAGAAATGTTGCTGATTTTTTTCAGATCCCAGAGCTCCAAACTTTGAGAGCCCTTTAAACACCATCTGCTTTACAAGTTCCCCATAGTATTAGCTTTCACCCGTCATCATGTATTTCCCCCATAGGGGCTGACCAAAATTGTTTTAGCTGTACTCTCCCTCACATTAGCAGAGAGCCAGAATGGACTAATTCCAGGTCTGAAGACCCAAAGGCTTAGGCTGTTCTTTATATTATTATTACTATAAGTAATTTTTAAGACCTGCCATTTATTCAGCATCTCCCCAGTGCCAGGCTCTGATCCAGACAATCTCACATACTTTATCTCCACTAACCCTCCCCAAATCTGTCAGGTTGAGATTTGGCTTCTAATTACTCATAAGAAGATAATTGGGACAGTGTGCCAGACAAGAGAAACCTGCTTGAAATTCCACAATTTAGTGGGAGAGCCCGTGTATCTCTCTTCACTCACCCCACTGTGTCCGCTCTGCTCTGCCAGGGTAGAAAGAACCTGCTACTTCACCAAAGGCCCATCTTATCCTGGCAGTAATGGCCTTGCAAAGGGAACTCTGAGGGCTGCATCACTAAGTCCCAAAGGCTCTGCAGGGCATCTCTCAGGAAGCCTTGTTCATCTCCCTTAATATACACATAGGTGCTGGAATATGGAAGGGAAGTAACATTTATTCAAGGGCCTAGTCTGTGCTTTGTGCAGTAAAGAGTGAAGTCAGCTCTGTTTTGAAAGTTAATGTTCTTTGTATCGTACACTCCTCCCTCGGATAATGAAACAAATAAATAAAAAGAGCCAACAGGAATGCTGCAGAGAACATCTTAGTCCATGTCTCACTGATACAGGGACCTCCTAGAAACTGTCCTCAGTAGGACGCACACTGTCCTTCCAAGGCAGCTCATTTGGTTATGGGACAACTAGAGAAGACCCTCACTCTGTGATATAATATGCCTTTGGGTGCAGCCCAGGTGGCTCAGCGGTTTTGCACCGCCTTCAGCCCAGGGCCTGATCCTGGAGACCTGGGATCGAGTCCCGCATCAGGCTCTCTGCATGGAGCCTGCTTCTCCCTCTGCCCGTGTCTCTGCCTCTCTCTCTCTCTCTCTTAAATAAATAAAATCTTTTTTAAAAAATATGCCTTTGGTCTTGGCCAGGGAAGAGTTTTGGAATGAGGGGACCCCAGGTCCTAGACCAAAGGAGTCCATGGGGTGCCTGGGTGGCTCAGTCGGTTAAGTGTCTGCCTCCAGCTCAGGTCATGATCCCAGAGGCCTGGGATCAAGCCCTGTATGGGGCTCCCTGCTCAGTGGGGAGTCTGCTTCATGCTCATTCTCTCTCAAATAAACAGATAAAAATTAAAAAAAAAAAAAAAGGAGTCCTCGAGGCCACTGGAGTTGCCAGATTCTCAGGAGGAAGCCACGCAGGGGGAGCCATCTGAAAATCTGATTGGCTAGCCTTCCAGTCTTCATCCCAGTATTGGATAAAAGAAACCTGCAGCAGGACATAGCCATGGACAGAGTGGCATTAATCTGCACTCCTTTGCTGTTGATGCACAAGTAACTATAAATCACTTTAATACTGTTATCAACTAATCTGCATTTATCTTACTACTCAAATGGATAGCAGGAGAGACTACACCAAAGGCTGAAATGAGATGCGTGTTCTCTACTGCATTATTCTCCAACCTGCCCTGTGCCATGCCTACAAGGAAGAGAAAACAAGATTGGCTTATGTGCCTCATTCTGAGTTTACCCACTGTGTCTTTTCAGTCATCCCTGTGTTCTTTTCTAAATGCTTCCAAACCATCTGGTTAGAAATCTGTTTTAAAATTTGGCCAAGGATCTATGCCAGTATTACCATTACGAGGTTGACTTTTAAAATCAAAACACTTACCTACATCTCATCTGCAACAGACATCTGCAAAACCAGACAGCCTTGGGCCACCTCCATAGCTTGGCCAAGCACACTCTTGATGTTACATCTTACCCTTAAAAATCATCTTGAAGAACCTTGAACTGGGACGCCTAGGTGGCTCAGCAGTTAAGTGCCTGCCTTCAGCCCAGGGCGTGATACTGGAGTCCCGGGATCGGGTCCCACATGAGGCTCACTGCATGGAGCCTGCTTCTCTCTCTGCCTGTGTCTCTGCCTCTGTGTGTGTGTGTGTGTGTGTGTCTCATGAATAAATAAATAAAACCTTAAAAAAAAAAAAAGAACCTGGAGTCATCTTGAAGGCAGGTCCCCATCCACACTCTTGGTTTCAGGCTTATTAGGCATAGCCACTGGACCAATGTGAAGTCATAAAACTTCTGCTAAACACCTACTATGTGCCACACACTGAGCTGAAACTAAAGAAACCCAGAGCCAAATAGTCCAGGCCAAAGTGGAGTCTTGTCCTATGTCCCTGAGTCTGTCTTCCCATTCCTGATATCTCTCTCCCACTCCTTTAAAGCAACTCTACCTCACACTGTTGTGTCTTCTATCCTCAAGGACAAGGATTGTGTTTTATTCCTTGAAGCATCCCTAGTGGTGAGCCCTATGTCTTCCATGGAAAGCCACATTCAATACACAATTGCAATAATGATTAACAGTGTAAACGATGAGTTGGGGCAAGAAGACACAACCCAAAGAAAAATGAATGTGTGAATCAGAAGGAAGGGGCTATGGAAGCACAGTAAGCATGGTACTGCCAATTAATATGATTGAGTATTAAAACAGACCCTGCAACACTATAATTTGGAATGGTAACTGCAGCATATTCTCCTAGTCCAGCCAAGGGTAATATTTTTCATGATTAGTTTTTGATTAATCCTATTAGATAGATATTTCATTTATAGCCTATACATTTGTTCTTAAGGGTTTAATTGCTTGTGCAATTTATAAGCATTAGAATTGCTGCTATGTAAATGAATTTCCAGCATCCAATTCACCTTTAAGGTAATTAAATTAAGTGTGCTTAGTTAAGAACATTAGACATCTATGAAAAGCCCCTGAGAAAAATTTGGTTTGTTCAAATGAGAAGGTGGCCTTCTGTGATTCTTTTCTTTTCACATTGTATCTCTTCCAGTGCCTGGGTCCTCCATATCCCCTCCCCTGGTAGTCCCTGCCTCTCTCCTCTCCTGCTGGCACTGACTAATTTGTCAGTTAAAGGACACATGTTGAGTGAAAGTAACAACCTGTTTCATAAACAAGCTTCTCTGCTTCCAAGAGAAACCAGAGGGACTCATGTTCCTTGCTGAGATGCTCGTCTCCTCAATTTGTCGAATTGTTTTCCACTTTTGATAGAATAATGTTGCTCATGATATGTATATTCAACACGAATGTTAGAATCAAAGCTCAACTATCAGGTCTAGCAGAACTTACTTCTTCCTGCCTCCTGGGTAAATAAGAAAAAAATTGTCCCATTTTAATAGTAGCACAGAGTGGATGGGGAATAGAAAGAGCATAGACTTTTGAGGTAAGCAGGTTTGGCTTTCATTTAGTCCAGTTAAGTTCACTCTCATTCATTCATTCATTCATTTGGCAAATACTTAATGAGCACATACTGTGGGCCTGGCCCTATACTAGGTCCTGGGGAGAAACTAGCTCATTATTCAGGAAAACCTGATTCCAGTGGGGCTTTGAATCAGCACTGCATATCTTACTAGCTGTGTAAGACATAGATTATATTTCTTCCGTTCTCTGAGTATTACTTTCCCCATCCATAAAATGGTAATATTAAAAATAATATAATTAAAAGAATAAAATTAGATGATGTTGGGATCCCTGGGTGGCGCAGTGGTTTGGCACCTGTCTTTGGCCCAGGGCGCGATCCTGGAGACCTGGGATCGAATCCCACATCGGGCTCCCGGTGCATGGAGCCTGCTTCTCCCTCTGCCTACGTCTCTGCCTCTCTCTCTCTCTGTGACTATCATAAATAAATAAAAATTTAAAAAAAATTAGATGATGTTTCTTTTTTTTTAAGATTTTATTTATGTATTCTTGAGAGACACAGAGAGAGAGAGAGGCAGAGGGAGAAGCAGGCTCCATGCAGGGAGCCTGATGTGGGACTCGATCCCAGGATTCCAGGATCACGCCTTGAGCCGAACCCAGGTTCCCCTAGATGATGTTTCTTAAATACTTATATCAGAGGTCCTAATCCTGTGTCCTAATCCTGAGGACTATGGATAGAATCGAAAGGTTTATAAACTTGGATGGAAAAAAAAATGCATCTTTATTTTTACTGCTTGTAATGGAAATTTAGCATTTCCTTACATTGTGAATGTAGGTAATAAATCTGCTATGGCAGTGATAGTAATAGTTGTGATTTTGTCACAAACACAAATCTCATTACAGTTGTTTCAGACATCATGAAATACTATTTAGGCTCATCGCTACTTCAAATGTACAGATGTTATTAGATCTGTCCTGAGATACTGTTATTAAATGCATTAATAAAGAAGCACACATATTACCGTACTATAACTTTTTTATTGTTTTTGATAACTGTATTTCAGTGTAATTTTTCTTTCTGACATGTTTCTGTCTTCTGTGGGGCCATGTTCTGAAAACACCTGCATTACCATCTGTCTTATCTGCATGTCCTTCAGATACCAGATCCTGGGCCTTTCCCAGTCTCAGCACCTGAGACAGCTCCCTTGGAATGAGCTGCTTCAGTTAACCCATCTTTCTCGGATCCACTGTGACACACCCCATCATAACCCAAATAACATATTTGTCATGCTTTGTTATTTTGGGCAGAATCAAACATTGTTTTAATATAACATCTTTGGAAGTTGTTGTATGTGTAGAATGTTTAGCTCAATTAATCATTTATTGAGTATCTATTCAGTACTAGGCATCATGTCGAGCCTTAGGGATAGAAAAGGAAAAAACTAAGATGCAGACTTTTTTTACAAAATGCACAGACTAATATGATATATAAATATGAATAAATAATTATGATCTTTTTTCATCTCCTTTTTTTTTTTTTTTTTTTTATTGGTGTTTAATTTACCAACATACAGAAAAACACCCAGTGCTCATCCCGTCAAGTGTCCACCTCAGTGCCCGTCACCCATTCCCCTCCAACACCCGCCCTCCTCCCCTTCCACCACCCCTAGTTCGTTTCCCAGAGTTAGGAGTCTTTATGTTCTGTCTCCCTTCCTGATATTTCCCAACATTTCTTTTCCCTTCCTTTATATTCCCTTTCACTATTATTCATATTCCCCAAATGAATGAGAACATACACTGTTTGTCCTTCTCCGATTGACTTATTTCACTCAGCATAATACCCTCCAGTTCCATCCACGTTGAAGCAAATGGTGGGTATTTGTCGTTTCTAATTGCTGAGTAATATTCCATTGTATACATAAACCACATCTTCTTTATCCATTCATCTTTCGATGGACACCGAGGCTCCTTCCACAGTTTGGCTATTGTGGCCATTGCTGATAGAAACATCGGGGTGCAGGTGTCCCGACGTTTCATTGCATCTGAATCTTTGGGGTAAATCCCCAACAGTGCAATTGCTGGGTCGTAGGGCAGGTCTATTTTTAACTCTTTGAGGAACCTCCACACAGTTTTCCAGAGTGGCTGCACCAGTTCACATTCCCACCAACAGTGTAAGAGGGTTCCCTTTTCTCCGCATCCTCTCCAACATTTGTTGTTTCCTGCCTTGTTAATTTTCCCCATTCTCACTGGTGTGAGGTGGTATCTCATTGTGGTTTTGATTTGTATTTCCCTGATGGCAAGTGATGCAGAGCATTTTCTCATGTGCATGTTGGCCATGTCCATGTCTTCCTCTGTGAGATTTCTCTTCATGTCTTTTGCCCATTTCATGATTGGATTGTTTGTTTCTTTGGTGTTGAGTTTAATAAGTTCTTTATAGATTTTGGAAACTAGCCCTTTATCTGATATGTCATTTGCAAATATCTTCTCCCATTCTGTAGGTTGTCTTTTAGTTTTGTTGACTGTATCCTTTGCTGTGCAAAAGCTTCTTATCTTGATGAAGTCCCAATAGTTCATTTTTGCTTTTGTTTCTTTTGCCTTCGTGGATGTATCTTGCAAGAAGTTACTGTGGCCAAGTTCAAAAAGGGTGTTGCCTGTGTTCTCCTCTAGGATTTTGATGGAATCTTGTCTCACATTTAGATCTCTCATCCATTTTGAGTTTATCTTTGTGTATGGTGAAAGAGAGTGGTCCAGTTTCATTCTTCTGCATGTGGATGTCCAATTTTCCCAGCACCATTTATTGAAGAGACTGTCTTTCTTCCAATGGATAGTCTTTCCTCCTTTATCGAATATTAGATGACCATACATTCCAGGGTCCACTTCTGGGTTCTCTATTCTGTTCCATTGATCTATGTGTCTGTTTTTGTGCCAGTACCACACTGTCTTGATGACCACAGCTTTGTAATACAACCTGAAATCTGGCATTGTGATGCCCCCAGCTAAGGTTTTCTTTTTTAAAATTCCCCTGGCTATTCGGGGTCTTTTCTGATTCCACACAAATCTTAAAATAATTTGTTCTAACTCTCTGAAGAAAGTCCATGGTATTTTGATAGGGATTGCATTAAACGTATAAATTGCCCTGGGTAACATTGACATTTTTACAATATTAATTCTGCCAATCCATGAGCATGGAATATTTTTCCATCTCTTTGTGTCTTCCTCAATTTCTTTCAGAAGTGTTCTATAGTTTTTAGGGTATAGATCTTTTACCTCTTTGGTTAGGTTTATTCCTAGGTATCTTATGCTTTTGGGTGCAATTGTAAATGGGATTGACTCCTTAATTTCTCTTTCTTCAGTCTCATTGTTAGTGTATAGAAATGCCATTGATTTCTGGGCATTGATTTTGTATCCTGCCACGCTACCAAATTGCTGTATGAGTTCTAGCAATCTGGGGGTGGAGGCTTTTGGGTTTTCTATGTAGAGTATCATGTCATCGGCGAAGAGGGAGAGTTTGACTTCTTCTTTGCCAATTTGAATGCCTTTAATGTCTTTTTGTTGTCTGATTGCTGAGGCGAGGACTTCCAGAACTATGTTGAACAGCAGTGGTGAGAGTGGACATCCCTGTCTTGTTCCTGATCTTAGGGGAAAGGCTCCCAGTGCTTCCCCATTGAGAATGATATTTGCTGTGGGCTTTTCGTAGATGGCTTTTAAGATGTCGAGGAAAGTTCCCTCTATCCCAACACTCTGAAGGGTTTTGATCAGGAATGGATGCTGTATTTTGTCAAATGCTTTCTCTGCATCTAATGAGAGTATCATATGGTTCTTGGTTTTTCTCTTGCTGATATGATGAATCACATTGATGGTTTTACGAGTGTTGAACCAGCCTTGTGTCCCAGGGATAAATCCTACTTGGTCATGGTGAATAATTTTCTTAATGTGTTGTTGGATCCTATTGGCTAGTATCTTGTTGAGAATTTTTGCATCCATGTTCATCAGGGATATTGGTCTGTAATTCTCCTTTTTGGTGGGGTCTTTGTCTGGTTTCGGAATTAAGGTGATGCTGGCCTCATAGAACGAATTTGGAAGTACTCCATCTCTTTCTATCTTTCCAAACAGCTTTAGTAGAATAGGTATGATTTCTTCTTTAAACGTTTGATAGAATTCCCCTGGGAAGCCATCTGGCCCTGGACTCTTGTGTCTTGGGAGGTTTTTGATGACTGCTTCAATTTCCTCCCTGGTTATTGGCCTGTTCAGGTTTTCTATTTCTTCCTGCTCCAGTTTTGGTAGTTTGTGGCTTTCCAGGAATGCGTCCATTTCTTCTAGATTTCCTAATTTATTGGCGTACAGCTGTTCATAATATGTTTTTAAAATCGTTTGTATTTCCTTGGTGTTGGTAGTGATGTCCCCTTTCTCATTCATGATTTTATTAATTTGAGTCTTCTCTCTCTTCTTTTTAATAAGGTTGGCTAATGGTTTATCTATCTTATTAATTCTTTCAAAGAACCAACTCCTGGTTCTGTTGATCTGTTCCACAGTTCTTTTGGTCTCGATATCATTGAGTTCTGCTCGAATTTTAATTAACTCTCTTCTTCTGCTGGGGGTGGGGTCTATTTGTTGCTTTTTCTCTAGTTCCTTTATGTGTAAGGTGAGCTTTTGAATTTGAGATCTTTCCAGTTTTTGAATGTATGCTTGTATTGCGATGTATTTCCCCCTCAGGACTGCTTTTGCTGCATCCCAAAGATTTTGAACGGTTGTATCTTCATTTTCATTAGTTTCCATGAATCTTTTTAATTCTTCCTTAATTTCCTGGTTGACCTTTTCATCTTTTAGCAGGATGGTCCTTAACCTCCACGTGTTTGTGGTCCTTCCATATTTCTTGTTGTGATTAAGTTCTAATTTCAAGGCATTATGGTCTGAGAATATACAGGGGACTATCCCGATCTTTTGGTATCGGTTCAGACCCGATTTGTGACCCAGTATGTGGTCTATTCTGGAGAAAGTTCCATGTGCACTTGAGAAGAATGTGTATTCAGTTGAGTTTGGATGTAAAGTTCTGTAGATATCTGTGAAATCCATCTGGTCCAGTGTATCATTTAAAGCTCTCGTTTCTTTGGAGATATTGTGCTTAGAAGACCTATCCAGGGTAGAAAGAGCTAGATTGAAGTCACCAAGTATAAGTGTATTATTATCAAGGTATTTCTTGAGTTTGGTTATTAATTGGTTTAAATATTTGGGAGCTCCCACATTCGGGGCATATATATTGAGGAGTGTTAAGTCCTCTTGTTGGATAGATCCTTTGAGTATGAGATAGTGTCCCTCTTCATCTCTCACTATAGTCTTCGGGGTAAATTTTAATTTATCTGATATAAGGATGGCAACCCCTGCTTTCTTTTGAGGACCATTTGAATGGTAAATGGTTCTCCAACCTTTTATTTTCAGGTTGTAGGTGTCCTTCTGTCTAAAATGAGTCTCTTGTAGACAGCAAATAGATGGGTCCTGCTTTTTTATCCAGTCTGAAACCCTGCGCCTTTTGATGGGGTCATTAAGCCCGTTCACATTCAGAGTTACTATTGATAGATATGAGTTTAGTGTCATCATATCTATTCAGTCCTTGTTTTTGTGGATTGTTCCACTGAACTTCTTCTTAAAGGGGAATTTTAAGAGTCCCCCTTAAAATTTCTTGCAGAGCTGGTTTGGAGGTTACATATTCTTTCAGTTCCTGCCTGTCTTGGAAGCTCTTTATCTCTCCTTCCATTTTGAATGAAAGCCTTGCGGGGTAAAGTATTCTTGGTTGCATGTTCTTTTCATTTAGGACCCTGAATATATCCTGCCAGCCCTTTCTGGCCTGCCAGGTCTCTGTGGAGAGGTCTGCTGTTACCCTAATATTCCTCCCCATAAAAGTCAGGGACTTTTTTTCTCTTGCTGCTTTAAGGATCTTCTCCTTATCTTTGGAATTTGCAAGCTTCACTATTAAATGTCGAGGTGTTGAACGGTTTTTGTTGATTTTAGGGGGGGATCTCTCTATTTCCTGGATCTGAATGCCTGTTTCCCTTCCCAGATTCGGAAAGTTTTCAGCTAGGATTTGTTCAAATACATATTCTGGCCCTCTGTCCCTTTCCGCGCCCTCGGGAACCCCAATTAAACGTAGGTTTTTCTTCCTCAGGCTATCATTTATTTCCCTTAATCTATCCTCATGGTCTTTTAATTGCCTGTCTCTTTTTTCCTCAGTTTCCCTCTTTGCCATCAACTTGTCTTCTATGTCACTCACTCGTTCTTCCACCTCGTCAAGCCTCGTCGTTAGGACTTCTAGCTTGGATTGCATCTCATTTAATTGATTTTTAATTTCTGCCTGATTAGATCTAAATTCTGCAGTCATGAAGTCTCTTGAGTCCTTTATGGTTTTTTCTAGAGCCACCAGTAGCTGTAAAATAGTGCTTCTGAATTGGCTTTCTGACATTGAATTGTAATCCATATTTTGTAACTCTGTGGGAGAGTGGGCTGTTTCTGATTCTTTTTTTTGAGGGGTTTTCCTTCTAGTCATTTTGCTCAGTGCAGAGTGGCCAAAAACAAGTTGTATTGGGAAAAGGAGAAAAAGAGAGAGAAGGAAAGAAAAGAGAAAAAGAAAAAAGAGAAAGAAGAAAAAAATAGGGGAAAAAGAGAAGAAAAAGAAAGAAAAAGAAAGAAAGGAGAAAAAAGAAAAAAGGGGGGGTGGGGGAAGCAATCAGAAATCAAGAAGAAAGAGAGAAAAAAAAAAGCACAAAACAAAATAAAACAAAACAAAAAAAAAAACAAAAACGAAAACAAAAAAACAAAAAACAAAAAAAAACCACGGGGGAGTATCTTCCGATTCTGTGTAGTTTAAGTCCCTTGACTTCCCTTGGAACTGGTCCGTCTCGCTGGTCTTCTGGGGGAGGGGCCTGCTGTGCTGATTCTCAGGTGTTGGCACTTGGGGGAGCTGCTCTGCCCCTGCCTGGTGCAGGGCTCGGTGGGGGTTGTTCACCCCGTGAGGCCCCGGGAGGAAGCCACAGTGGCGGGGGCAGCTCTGGGACCCTGGATCCAGCCCCTGCAGTAGCTCCGGGGCTCTCCTTCTGCAGGGCCTGGGGGCTCCGGGGCGGGGCCGCTGATCTGCTCAGTTCCAGGCAGGAGCGTCCTTGCTGTCCTGGGCCCTCCCGGCCTCGGCCTGTCCCGGGGGAGGCCGGATCCTGGGCTGTGTCCCGGCGCCCTGTGCTCCCGGAGCCTGCGCTGTTGGATTCGCGCTCCCGCCCCGCAGCCCCCTCCGCGGAGCCGCCGCCCGAGCCTCTCCGAGCTGTTCCCGGAGCCGCGCAGCCCCCTCCGCGGAGCTTCTTCCTCTGCGCGAGCCGCCGCCGCTGAGCTGTTCCCGGAGCCGTGCAGCCCCCTCCGCGGAGCCGCCGCCCGAGCCCCTCCGAGCTGTTCCCGGAGCCGCACAGCCCCCTCCGCGCGGAGCTTCTTCCTCCGCCCGAGCCACCGCCGCTGAGCTGTTCCCGGAGCCGCGCAGCCCCCTCCGCGGAGCCGCCGCCCGAGCCCCTCCGAGCTGCTCCGGGTCCCGCCGAGCGCTGCAGCCCTTAGGGAGCTCGGCGCACTCTCCGGGGCTCAGTTCCTCTGTTACTGTCCCAGGGAGCCCGAGGGCATCCCCGCCTTTCTGGGGATCCTGCTCCAATTCCCGGGGAGCCGCTTTCCGCGGGGAAGGTCGTTGCAGCTCCTGCTCCTCCGGGTCGGGCTCTCCTGTCCTGGGGACACTCGCCCCGGCCTCAGCCCGGCTCCTCGCGGGGCCCCTCCCCCTTGGAGGCCTTTTGTGTCTTTATTTCTTTTTCCCCGTCTTCCTACCTTGAGAGAAGCGCGAACTCTTCTCACTGTAGCGTTCCAGCTGGTCTCTCTTTAAATCTCAGGCCGAATTCGTAGGTTTTCAGGATGATTGGATGGTTTTCTAGGTAATTTGCTGAGGACCAGGTGACCTGGAGACCCTACTCCTCCGCCATCTTGCCCCTCCCTCTTTTTTCATCTCCTTTGCATATACATTTGCACAGTTTGGCTCTAGTTAGTACTTCATCTCTAAATCTTCTTCAAGTGGACTTTTTTCTTAAAAAGAAATCCTGAAGATGACCATTTATGACTTCTCCTTTGGTAAGTCTTTAGTCTTAAGGCTTTCTTCTCAGAGCTTGTAGCTCCATTCACTACCTCAGTGATCCCGGTGATAATTTGGGTTGGGTTGGCTAATAAAGTGACACTCCTCTCCTTGCTTCCTGAAACCAAAGTGATGAGCTTGGACATGCGTCTTCCCAGATGGAAGAGAATCAGGTTGTGATCAAAAGCAGCCAACTAAATTCACTTTCCCACTAAGCCCACCTGGTATTCCCACTTTCATTGCCCTCATCCCCCTTTGAACATATTCTATGGTTATGGGACTCCATGAGTCTGAACAATTTGAAGTTCTCCCCATAGACCATCATTACTAAATGGGAGGTGCAGATCATGAGTAAATCATAAAGAAAAGAATGTTAGACATAATTTTTTCCATTCTTTGCTTTTTCACCCAACTTCAGTGTAATTTATAACATACGACCATAAAGGCTATCTGGATTCTCACCAGTATTATTTAGCTCAAGCCAACCTACAGCTCTGACATGATCAGTTGTGTTGGGGGAACTGCTTTATGTATCCTCAAGTAGTGTCACTCTGCTCCAGTGCTTCTGTGACTAATTAGATGTTTAGGAGAACTGGTGTGTCACTCTGTTTGAGTATCAATTTGGGGGGTTAGGGAGTGACTCCAGCATTCTGCTGAATACAACAGCAGGATGAAACACAATTTATGTAATAGGAACTAGGCACCTAATAAGGCACGGTGAGGTGACAGATTATCAAGAAATAAATAACAGGAAGTTGTCAGTTGCCTAAAAAGCAGCCTGCAAAACTAAGAGAATGCTAGTTTAATCATTTACGTAGGCATATGTTAATAGCACCTGCTTCATCCAGAGAACTATCGTGGGATTGCCTAGAACTGCATATGAGATGATTCTTGCTGCTATAAAGTTGAGTCTAAGTAGGGCAGACAGAATGTGGAGGGCTGTTGGCATGTGTCTGTGTGTGTGTGCATGAGTGTATAACTATTGTGGAAGCATCCAAGAGGAAAAAAAACAATGCAAGAAAATGAGCTGAGCAGAGAAGACCAAAATAACTCCAGTCACACTGGGCCCCTCTTGCCTTTGAATATGGGTTGAGCTCCAGAAGCAAGAACAAGATCGCACGCAGCCTGCGGGGATGGGGGCAGACACACTCTATGGCCCTGATTCTATCTCGGTAAAATGACAATTAGATCAGTAAGTGGGGAGGAAATTAAAGGAAATAATCTTTAATACCTCATGTGACTGGGACATAGCAGGCATTAAATAAATGTCTCCCATCCCCTGAATCATCTACCACTAACCCTATCTTACAGATTAGGAAACTGGGCCTCAAAGAGATTAAGGGAGTTGCCCAAGGTCACAGAATGTTAAACCACAGAGATGGGACTTTTGACCTTGAATCTGATGCTCCAAACACTATGCCACAATGCTTCCCATTTCACATTTTTGTGGCTTAACCATCTCAGGTAAAGTGCTTTCTTTAGCTGAAGCTGGAGTTCATAAATAGCACAGCCTTAATAGAGTGCAACCGCCTTTCCTCAATGTCCAAGCTGGGACTTGGGAAAACAGCCCCATCTCATTATCTAACCTGAGTCCTGTTCCTGCAGCTGCAGATTCAGTCACAGCTTCAGACAGCTGTTGGGGTTCAGCAGTTCTCTCCCACCCAGCTCTCCCACCTATCTCTCACTTGCTGCCCTGCACACCACACAGATCTGGTGGGAGGCCGCCATTCACACTCTGCCTCTTGGCAATCTGTTTATTTCAGTCCCTTTCAGGCCATGATTCCAAACTGGCAGTCCTTAGAAATCTAATTTTTGTCCACTTTTTTGATGACTCCAAAGTTCAGAAAGTTAGAGTACTGCTTTTTAATTAATTCTGCTTTTCAGAAGTTCAAAATGCATCATCCTGATATTAACTATACCCTCTAACTCTACTGGAAGAAGGATATGGACCTGTGAGCTGGCATTGTTTCTAGTCATTGTTATTCTCTTAGGAATCCACTTCAGAAAAACTTGCATTTTTAAAATTGCCGTCACTTAATTCCATAGGCAGTTGATTTAAGCTTCATTTTTTTTCCATTAAACGAAAATTAAATTAAGCTCATTATTGTATTAGACAGGCATTGATTGTACTCACTTTGGTTTTAATTAAATGCTACTATTCATTATTTCCTCCTATGTAGTGCTTTTAATTTTCTTTGGTATATAATTTGGGGTAACAACAATATCAGTAAATTATCCTTCATAAATAATATTCAAAGAGAAAGACATACGAAACACACTGTGAAAGCAATTTGAAGGTATTTGCTTATTGTTTTTAATTTACTGGTAGGATATTTATCAGGGAATATTTTCCATGTTGCTCCTTTGTGATAAAACAGGGCATGTCCATATCTCTCTTATACAGCTCTGACTTTTGCAGTTAATGGCTGACTTCAAGACGTCATTGATCTTAAAAATGTGCTGACTTTATGTGCATCACTGAAGTTATGGACCAGGGGGTAGATGCTTGAATTTGAGTCTAAGAACATTATCAGAAAGGTTCAGAAAAATATCCGGAGAAGCTTTTTTTTTTCTTTTTCTATAACATTTGTGAAGCACTCATTTCATGCCATATAATCTCAGGGCCCTGGAAATACATGGAATGATAGAGAACCACAGACCTTGTCCTTCTAGTACTTGTATTCTAAAGGGTAGGTGATAACATAATATATACTAACTCCAACTGTCTGAGAAAGCAGGATTCCCCATTAACCTGCTGACAGTGCCTGGGCCATCCTCTGCAAATCAAGACTCTGAGCAAGATTGTGTATTTTGCATTCCCCTCTTCTAAATATATCACAGTGATAGGTATGGAATGACATAACTGAGCTCAAAAATACAGACACCATCTCTCAAAGCCAGAACAGAAATGGAAACTAGTAGATGGAGCTGCAGGCCTGAAGAGCTCTGGGGAAGAAAGCAGTCTGTACAGCTAGGAGTTGGGTCCTGCAGAGCTAAGTAGTACTAAAGGGTGACCATCCAAAATGATAACCCAGTGCTCAGCTCAGTGCTTATAGCCAGGGCTGACTTGAGAAAAGCTCCTCTGACCATAAAATGAGATTAAAAAGTGCCACTGAGGCCACTGTTTTTAGCAAGCTGCAGTCCTGTGGACAACGTCTTGTGACGTATAACTGAACAAAACTTCCCAGTGACTGGATCTGATTCTGGCCTTGATGGAAGAGCAAGCAGGGGCAACATGAAAGCAACAAGGAAGGGTGAGGCTGGCTGGCAAGGGGGCACATGCAGACAAACACGATCACACAGACTGAGCCTAGCCTTCAAGTGCAAAATCCTAAAATGTAAAAATATGCCAAGAAGAAAGCCTACAATCAATGATCAGGATATTCAAATTAAGAGGAGTTTTTCTACCAGTCTGAATGGGCCTTAGAATGAGTACATTTAGGGTCTACTCAAATAGATACATGAAGAAAAGTTTCTGTTTAAAAAGCCAGGAAACACAAGTCATGAAACAAAAGCTGGCTGACATTAAATGAGACAGGAATATGCAAAGGAGCTGATTTATAAATACTGGAAATTTTTAAAAGGCAGTCATTAAAAATCAAGTAAAAATCCATCTTTAAGTCAAATGTAACAGCTCAATGGATGGGACAAACTCTGGAATGGTCTTGTTCACACGGAGAATTATGGGATCAGATAGTTACACTCAAGGATCTACCCAGCACACAGCAGAGATACAGAGATTTTCTACCCTTCTGAAAAAAAGCAACTTAGAGATAAGAAAAATAGAGAGGGTCTTACATAGTCTAGCAGGATGTTAGAAGAAAGTAGAAGGGATTAAGGACAATAAAGAGAAAAATTTTAAACCTGGTGGAATATTTTTAAACAGATTACATATAATCACTGCAACAGCAAACTTCTCATTAGCAACAAAAGATACCAGGAAACAGGAGACATGGTATCTTAGAAGTACTGAGGAAAAGGAGTTGTCAATCTAGAATTTCAAAGCCATCTGAAGTATCATTAAGAAATAAGGTCAGGGCAGGGTGAGCCTGGCTGGCTCAGTCAGTCAAGTATGAGACTCTTGCTCTCAGGGTCATGAGTTCGAGCCTCACATTGGACATGGAGGCTGCTTAAAAAGAGAAAAGAAAAGAAATAAGGCAGGATGAGGACACTTTCAGAATTATAAGAAGAAAGTTTACAATCCAGACTGCTATAAAAAGAGCATTAAAGGATGTACTTCATAAAAAAAGGAAAGTAGGGACACAAGAAATAATAGCGCAAAAGTGATTAAACTATGTTAGTAGATTTTATAATGTTACAGCTAACATTGATTACAGGAAATAATTTAGGATATTTGAAGGCATAAACCTAAAACTCTTGAGGAAGCAAAATGAAATGAGAAGTAGTGTTCAGCAGGTACTTAGAAGGCATGCTAAGTTCTATGTTGTTTGGGGAGAAGGGTGGAAACACTGAAAAAAATTCAATTTAGTTCCTCTTCAAATTATAGTTAAGTATGTTTGTAAAAATTTAAGGCTGTTTCAAAGAAGAGAAAACTGATCTATAGCTTCAGATATAACTGAGGAAAAGTTAACATAGCATATATAGTCAGTATAATATATAACATATAAAATTAATTTAGTATATAGCAATATAGGATATTATAGTATTGATGTAACAGAAGGCAAAGGGAAAAACAAAAGATGTAAAAAAATCAAGATAATGATGACAGTTGGTAGAAATATGTCATATATACCAGTAATCACACAAAAAAGGTAAATTGACTAAATTCACCTATTTGAAAGACGGATTTTCATATTGAATTAGAAAGAAAACCAGCAGTACCTACTTCTTTCAAGAAACATACCTAAAATAAAACTACACAGAAAGGTTGAAAATAAGGAGATGGAAGAATATTTACTACACTATCAAAAGAAAGTACTATCAGTCAAAATAGAACTTAAAGCAAAAAATTCATAATAATGGTAAGGAACACAACAAAATAGTAAAGGGAGAACCTGGCAAGAAGACCTAGCAGCAGTAAGCTTTCCTACAGTAATAATATTGCTTTATTACGTATAAAGTAGAAGAAAGAAGTAGAAACATGAACTAACAAAGCCACTCTATCAGAAATTTGAAAATCAATAGAAAAATAATCAGTGGTGTAGATTTGAACAACAAAATTAACATACAATATCTTATTATGAACCCAATTATAAAAAGATACCATATTCTATGTCCAGAGAAATATATATTAAGACTGATGCCATAGAAATCATGTCCTCTGACCACAGTGCAATTAGAGGTAATAATAATAAAAAAATATAGTTGAAAACAAAACCAGCATATGTTTAGAAACATAAAAAATGTCCTCCTAAATAACTCATGGATGAAAAAGACAATCACAGTGGAATTGCTAGATACTGAGAATCAAGAGACATTAAAAGTACTAATCAGGGATCCCTGGGTGGCGCAGTGGTTTGGCGCTTGCCTTTGGCCCGGGGCACGATCCTGGAGACCCGGGATCGAATCCCACATCAGGCTCCCGGTGCATGGAGCCTGCTTCTCCCTCTGCCTATGTCTCTGCCTCTCTCTCTCTCTCTCTCTCTCTGTGACTATCATAAATAAATAAAAATTAAAAAAAAATAAAAATAAAAAAATAAAAGTACTAATCAAAACTTGAAAGCAGCTACAGTGAACTTTGAGGTCTAGTTTATAACCTTATGTACACTTTCCAAAAAAGTTATAGGACACCACTCAACAAGCTACAGAAATCTAAAGCTATAAAATCTAACTGAATTTAAAGAACATATAAGAAAAAAGTAACAAAAACTAATTAACCAAAGCTGGTTCCTTAAAAATAAAAAACTTAAGACAAAAGAGAAAAAGGAAAATCAGGCAATAACTATAGCTACAGTAAGATTTTAAAAATAAATGAATTCAATAAACAATTTTATGTCAATAAATTTGAAAACTTATTTGAAATGCATAATGTTATAGGAACAGATACACTACCAACATTGACTCAAGAAATAGAAACTCCAAATAAACTGATACACATTAATGAAAAAGAATCAATAATCAACCCCTCTGACATTCTACACAAGACATATCGAGACCTAGATGGTTTTATAGGCAAGCTTTTTTATTCCCCCAAGAAATAGATAAATAATCCTTTAACCAACTATTTCTTATTCACTATGGCCAGCATATTTTTGATAACAAAACTGATGGTAAGGGAACACTTTAGGCCAATCTCATTGAGTACCATAAATCCTAAATAAAATATACAAGCAACTAAACGCAGCAGTGTATTTGAAAAGCATGTAGGGTATAGCTATAGATATATCATGACCCGTTATGATTTGTCCCAGGAATACAAAGATGGATTGACAACAGAAAACTTATTAAGTAGGCAAAGCCATTTTATGCATCTACGTACCTATCTTCCTATCTCTCTATTTACCCCCATAATAATAATATAAAAGCATTCATGAAATAGAAGAACACCAAAGTCAGGATATTGAGTGCATCTATGAAGAGAGGGGAAAAAAGATGGGATTCAGGAGAAATATATAGAAGGATATCAATTTAAAACATATGTTATTACACTAAACTCTAAAGCAAGAAGGATAACAACTAATGATTTGATACAGCTGGCGTGGGTACATGGATGTTACATTCTTCTCTAAGTGTTTCTATATATTGAAAATATTTCACTTTTAAAAATAAAATGTTATTTGGAGATCAGCTGACTTAGGGCATTTCAAACCTGAATGTGCCTGTGAATCACCTGAGAATCTTGTTAAAATGCAGATTCCCATTCAGTAGGTGTTTGGGCCAGGACCTGAAATTCTGCATTCTTGAGAAGTTCCCAGATGATACTGAGGCTGCAGGCCCACAGACCATACTTTGAGTAGTGAGAGTCGCTCTCAAACCTGGACATACGTTAGAATAATCTGGGGACCTCTAAAAAGAACCTGATGCCTGTACCCCAGCCCCAGAGATTCTGATTCAAATGGCCTGAGGTGGTACCTAGACATTGGTTCTTTTTGAAAGCTCCTCAGGTGATGCTAGTATGAAGACATGGTTTATAACCACTGGGCAGAGCTCACCTTATGGCTAAGGAAACCAGGACTCTAGGAGAGGCAGATCCTTACCTCTCCTAGCACAGCTTGCTGGGCCCTTGAATCTACTCTTGCAATTCCTAGTCCAGTTCTCTTTCCAGGTGGAAATTTCTACTTCAGTCACTTTCAAGTTCTTGACCTCAGGTTTCCTACTGTAGGGCACATGTTGCTTGTTCATTCTTCTTAACAACTGTGTAGTCCTGGCCAAGTGAAATAGAACTGGGCAGGTCCAATGCCTGGTTGAAAGTCAAGGCAGGCTGCCTTTGGTCTCTCCAGCCACCTCCCACATCATTCATTGTTCATCCTTCTGCAAATGGAACCATCCTCAGGGAACTTCTTGCCATGGATTTGAATACATGACTATCATGGAGGAATAAAGAGTTTTCTTCTCCAAAGACTGAATATCAGAGTTTTTCAGTTTTTTCTTTTGATTGTTTTTTGCCTTGCTTTCCCTCCTGTAGCACTCTCTTACTCTCTCATCAGCTGAAGTGTAAGACACTGTAGAGGTTCCATTGTGCCAACAACATTCATTTATGTGCAAAGAACCCATGAGATCTCATGCCAAAGAAAGCCTTTGTTCATGACCTCATGTCATGCCAATAGCTTGGCACAGGTTTAAAACGTTAGAAAAAGTGTTCCTAGGAGTCCCCAGTTTTCATTATTCTCTTCTAGCTTTGACCTCCGTTCTTCCTTTGCTAATCATCCCTGATTTGATTTTTCTCCCTTAGTTCTTCTTGGCCTTAAATAAATAGGATTTATGCCTGCACTCCAAGTCTGCCTTCAGGTATAAAATTTCTTGAACTTTACACTTCTGGAGTTAAGAAACTAAAAAGTCTTGCAGACCGACACCTCCATTTTATGAAATCAAGGCCCTGAGCATAGGGCAACTTCCCACCCTCAAGGCACGCCCTCCACTTGTGTATCTCCTACCACTAGTAATACCTTTCCAAGCCTAGAGAAAGCATTTATGTTCTAATGTTGCTGGGGTTTTCATTTCCAATATTGGTCTCAAACCAGGACTGTCTCAGGGGAAAGAGGCAGTGGCCAGTGAGAATTTACCCAGGGGTTATTCTAAAGATCGATGCTTTGTCCACTTGAGATCTGTGGTCACAGGCAGGAAGGGAAAGCCACAATTGGCTTAATTAGGTTTTTTAACAGGTGCACTGCCCTGACCATATTCTTTCTTCTAAGGCAGGTAGGAGGTGGGGCAATTAATTTATTTCTTTGTGGGAAGAACTGAGGCTTAAGAGACTTTGAAAATCAATCTACAAGTCATTCTGTTGCTGAGTTTTAAATAGTACCTTGACCCTCTTTCCTGAATATAAAGTAACTACTGTATCAATAGTCCTTCCTTTTATTTATCACTTTTCTGGGCAGGAAAGCTGTGAAACACGTAAAGAGAAAAGTGACAGCTGGGGAAGAGTCCCAGAGAACCATATTTAAGGTATACAAAGAAGGAAATTTTAGATTCAAAAACTATTAAAACTGAAAAGACCTTAGAGGCTGTGGGTCCAACACCATTTTTTAGGTAAAGAAATTGAAGCCTAAAGAAGTCGCTTTGCCAAAGTCAGACATTCTTGAAAGCTAAAGAAAGGACTGAGGGTTGGGCAGGGACAGAATAATCAGTTAAGGTGGGCCTTTGTGCAATGTGCGCTGATAAAATAGTATGTATAAATTGATTTTTGGTAAAATCAAATTATATATGAAGTCTGTTGTGGGAGCCTGCGGTTTGTAGGAATGCTATGATAAAGACCGAAACAGTGTTTTCCCTTCCGCACGGCTCTTCTGTTTTAAATCTGGGCCAATCTACAGGGGAGTTGCTTCAAACCAACCATACTGGCAATTCAGTGAATCCTTACCATTGGAGTTTTTTTTTTTTTTTTCTTACAATAAAGATGAAAATGATGAGGTAGTAAAAGTTAAAATACTGAACTACAGATCAGGAATCCAAGTTCCAGTCTAGATCTACCCCTAACCAGCTGTGTAGTCATGGTGAGTCACTGTTTCCTCAGCAGCTATTCTAGAATGAGCTCTAAGGCCTCTCCTTCACTAAATGTGGAGCTAATCCTCCAACATAAGAGAGCTGGTTCTCCTGTGGGAGTGCTCTGTGGGGTGACCCAGCAGACCACGCTGAGTCTCTTTTGCCCACTCTCGGACCTTGATGCTCAAGGTGTGGTCTTTGCCTGACAGCAGCAGCAGCAGCAGCACCTAGGAGCTCATGAGCAAAGCACCATCTCGTGCCTGGCTCATACTCGGCAAATCAGAATCTGTGCTTTAACAAGGTCTTTAGGAGACGCATATGCACATTTAAGTTTGAGAAGCGATTAGCTTAGGATGCCTCCAATTTCCCAGATGGCAGATGGCTTTTTGTTGAGCTTCCACACTGCCCATTTTTGCACCCGCCTGTGTGTGGACAGAGTGCCTATGGGGCTTTTGCCTGATCCAGCCAGCCCCCCACTTCTGCTTTCCTTCTCATACTGATGGGGCTCTCTTCTGGACTGTTGCATAAAGGAAGTGGATAGGTTGACTGGCAATAGCCAGAAACATCAACGTGTCCCTCCGGCAAGGGAACAGAAAATAGCAGAGACAAGAAATAGACACAGACAATCTGGGTGGGACCTGTTAGGTTAGAGATAAACAGTTCCATACAACTCAGCAAACTCTGAAAATACTTATAAGAAAGGGGTTAAGTTAGGTCTGTTTCAGGAGTTGTTAAACACATTTCTCTAGCTCAAGAATAAAAAGCACAAAAGACAAACAAATAAAAGAAAAATAAGAGGAAAGAGGCAGTTCACAAAAGAGAAGGTAGATCTATAAAGAACTTATTAAACTCAACACCAAAGAAACAAACAATCCAATCATGAAATGGGCAAAAGACATGAACAGAAATCTCACAGAGGAAGACATGGACATGGCCAACATGCACATGAGAAAATGCTCCGCATCACTTGCCATCAGGGAAATACAAATCAAAACCACAATGAGATACCACCTCACACCAGTGAGAATGGGGAAAATTAACAAGGCAGGAAACCACAAATGTTGGAGAGGATGCGGAGAAAAGGGAACCCTCTTACACTGTTGGTGGGAATGTGAACTGGTGCAGCCACTCTGGAAAACTGTGTGGAGGTTCCTCAAAGAGTTAAAAATAGACCTGCCCTACAACCCAGCAATTGCACTGCTGGGGATTTACCCCAAAGATACAGATGCAATGAAACGCTGGGACACCTACACCCCGATGTTTCTAGCAGCAATGGCCACAATAGCCAAACTGTGGAAGGAGCCTCGGTGTCCATCGAAAGATGAATGGATAAAGAAGATGTGGTCTATGTATACAATGGAATATTACTCAGCAATTAGAAACGACAAATACCCCCCATTTGCTTCAACGTGGATGGAACTGGAGGGTATTATGCTGAGTGAAATAAGTGAATCGGAGAAGGACAAACATTATATGGTCTCATTCATTTGGGGAATATAAATAATAGTGAAAGGGAATAGAAGGGAAGGGAGAAGAAATGGGTAGGAAATATCAGAAAGGGAGACAGAACATGAAGACTCCTAACTCTGGGAAACAAACTAGGGGTGGTGGAAGGGGAGGAGGATGGGGGGTGGGGGTGAATGGGTGACGGGCACTGAGGGGGGCACTTGACGGGGTGAGCACTGGGTGTTATTCTGTATGTTGGCAAATTGAACACCAATAAAAAATAAATTTATTATGATAAAAAAAGAGAAGGTAGAAAGGTCAATAAATTTGTGAAAAGATGCCCAACCTCAGGAAATTCAAATTGAAGGGAAAAATAGCATTCACACCTCTTCGTATAATTTTTATTCTTTTTAAAATAATATTTTACTTTTATTTCTGAAATGTTGCAGACATACAGAAAATAATATACCAAGTATGACAAACACCTAGGTACCCACCATTTAAAATGAATAGATATTAACATTTTTCCTTACTTGCTTTGGTCACTCCCCCCTTTTTTAATAAAGGTAAAGTCACGGTCCATTTCCCCTTTACCCTCTCCTACTCCCCCATTATTCTCCTGAACTTGGTGAGTGTTATGCCACATGAGACTTTATATTTTTTCCTATATATGAATGTGTACATAGTCAATCCATAGTCTTGTTTTGATCACAGTGTACATATCTTTTGGAACTTGTGCTGCTTTACTTGGCATTACTTTGGGGATTTTTCTGTGTTGAAATGTATAGAGTTCATTCATTCTTTTTATTTTCTTTAATTTTTTTAATTTTATTTTTTCTTCTTATTTTTTTATTTAAACTCAATTAGCCAACATACAGTTCATCGTTAGTTTTAGATGTAGTGTTCAATAATTTATCAGTTACCTATTAACACCCAGTGCTCATCATATCACGTGTCCTCCTTAATGCCCACCACCCAATCATTCATTTTTTTTAAACTGCTGTTTAGTACTTACCTGAATGAATAAAACACTGAGGAATAGTCAGGTTGAGGAGAATGAGAAAGGCTATTTAGGAAAAAAACAGATTTTAGCTATGTGTCCAATGTGTTTTAGGCCAAAAATTTTCTGTACCACATTGCAAGAATCCCATGCCTCTTCTCCTGATCTAAACCTATGCTTTTTGTCCCTGAGAAGACTCTCTATGCCTTCTTAACTTCTCCCAACCTCACCGCCAGCAGAAGCACCCATGCCTATAGGTGGTGGTCAAAGTGTAGAGAACTGGCAATCCCCAGAGCTCACAACAAAGCCACCTCACATCTCCCTGTTTTACCCCATGGTCTGCAGTCAAGGTGCCAGTGCTTGGAGAAGGCCCAGTTCTCCCGCACCAAACAGTACATGGAGAAAATGCAAACACTTTATTGCTACAATTTATCCTAAAGGAGATTTGCAAAGCCACATGCCTGAGATTTATGGTGTGACATCCAGAGATTTCATACACTGTATTTCTCATTTATGGGCCTCAATTTAGTTAAGAGAAAAGAAGCTTTCTAGAGCAAAAACGCCCTAAAGCTTTGGTAAAATGGGATATTTAATTAATTCCAAAATCACCAAGCGGGTAAAAAGGGAGTTTCAGACCTGTGTGTTCAAGCATCCCCTGGGCCTGCTTATTAGCTCTCTCCTAGCTCTTGGTGTTGGCAACAGAGCTGTGCACTAAGAAAGACCAAGGCTATGCTTAAGGCTCACATCCCACAATCTCAGCAACTCCTGAGCCTAGGGAGCTCAGGGTGGAACCTTGCCCCTAAGAAACCTGGTGGTGCAAACTGATTTGCATATGCAAATGATTCACTCCTAATCAGTCTGCAGGAGCCTTAAGAGCACAGAATAAATCCTCTAAAGGTCAGCACAGAGTAAGAGGATAGTGGGAAAAAAAAGGCAGTGGCCACTGGGGAAGCAAGTCCTCCACCCGTCAGTGGCTATTTCCACATGCACACCCAGATGACAGCACCTGCCCTACTTTTCCTGGAAGGAGCTTGTTTGACACATGGCAGACAAGGGATGTGAGCACTGTCTTGAGGCTACAACACATCTTATGTGAAACTAGGATCATTAGAGTCATGTGTACAGTATAAGTTTGACTCTAAATAGGGAATGTGGAGTGAGAACTGTCTTTCCCCAGAGATCAGAGGAAGAAGACAAGAAGACAGGTACCATAGTCATATATATGTTTATGCTTTATATGTATGAACATATTTATGCTCATATGTGTGTTTTATTCGTGTTTGTGATTTTGTTAATATTCATATTTCTATCTATTCTGTCTGGAGCCAAAAGCAGGAAGCCTGGGAATCTCTGAGAAGCTAAAACTAACACAGTCTCTTCATTTCTTATGGATGGAGAACCATACATCAAGCAGGGCAGCACTTTCCACAGCTTATCAATATTGAACTCAGACTCGAGAAAATAGTCTTTTTCTCTTTTTTGTTTACAATCAACGTTTTATCTCCTGGCAAAAGAGCTTCACTTGCCTTGCCTATGTGCTCCTGCACAGCGCCTCCTGCTAAAACCCAAGCTACTAAATCACATTCAAATTCAGCTCACAGATAAGCAATTTGCCCTAAGTCATCCAGCCACATCTGAAGGGCCCACACACTTCTTGCTGCCCCTTACCACACAGAGCCCTCCACACCCCTTTGTCTGCCATCTCTGTGCCTCTAAAACTGGCAGCCAGGTAGGACCTGTCACCCTGAGAACAGCTGTGTCCCAGAGCAGGAAAAGCTGGGGCCTTTGGAAGATCATCCTTTTTAGTCAGTGACCTTCAAAATCTGGGAAGCACTCTTGAGTTATTGAGAATCATCGGATGCCTCCAGTGTAACAGCCTGATCCTGAAGGTGGGAACTTACGGACTCACTTGGCTGGCAAGGAAAGAAGATCAACAGTCAACATCAGTGGAAGATGCATTGCGTGACAGGCACTATCCTGGGCGATTTCATGGTTTCCTTATTCCTAAACCCTTGCCACAATTACAGAGCTAAGGATCTCAATTTATCTTATGATATGGAATTTCAGAACTGTTAAACATGTGCCCCAAACCACACAGCTGGTTGGTAAGTAACAGAGCAGCTTTCTTTGTGGCATGCTGCTGCCTCTGGCTAGTGGGACAAGGTGGCACTAGGCATGTTCATGACAGCTGTGTGGTGTCCCAGTCCCCTGGCTTGTTCTGGCCTTTGCAATCCACTCAGGTTTTCCACACCAAGAACTGCTTATCTTCACTTACCCAAGCCTTAACGTCCTTTGCACCGCTCAGCTCAACCCTCCTTCCTTGACCACCTCTTCTTGTGGTGCCCACAGCCAGTCCAGTCTATCCCCAGACTAGACCCTCCTGCATCCTCTGCCCACCAAAGGATGAATGGAAAGCCTGCCTCCCCATCACTCGGTGGAGCCCCTGCAGGCAGAGCGAGCAGGCCCCAGGGGGCACCGTAAGCATGGGCCTGATGATGACACCCATTTGTGGTCCTGGACTTGGCTGGAACTCTGCTATTCACATTCATTTCTTTGACTCAAGAGTCTATCCTTGGTAACAGGAAAGAATGATGCATAATGAGCCTTACTGGTCATTTGCATCATTCTTTGATTTCACTTTGTGAAAGTAGTTTTGATAAGAAGCGGAAAAATCAGTGTGAGGTCCATAGAGTTGCTCAAGGACAATGAGAAGAACAGCAGTTAAAGGGAGAAAGAGTTTGAGGTGCGGGGACATCAAGGTTGTCCACAGCCTCTGGCCAAGTTTGCCTGAAAGCCTAGTGTTCACTGACTGACTGGCCAAGGATTCCAGAACAGGAGAGGTGAAGAATTCTTAGAACTTGGTCTGTTCCCAGAAATGAGAAAGAAATTAAGAAGGTCCGGGATCCCTGGGTGGCGCAGCGGTTTGGCGCCTGCCTTTGGCCCAGGGCGCGATCCTGGAGACCCGGGATCGAATCCCACATCGGGCTCCCGGTGCTTGGAGCCTGCTTCTCCCTCTGCCTGTGTCTCTGCCTCTCTCTCTCTCTCTCTGTGACTATCATAAATAAAAATAAATAAAAATAAATAAAAAAAGAAAAGAAATTAAGAAGGTCCAAAAGAGTCAGCTGTCATTTTTTTTTAAGCACAGATCTGACTGTGCGGCTCCCAGACCACAAGATCTTCCTCGCCAGGGGCCAGGCAGCTGGGCTTAGAGCTCAACAGGCATCGCTCTCACGCACAACACACATCCATCGGCGTATGCAGATGGTGACTATTCTTCCATTCAATACATAATGTTTTAGTGCCTGTTCTGTTCCAGCCCCTTTAGGAACCAACTGAAATGTGATTTCCTCGGCAATTTCTTCATGGCTCCCAGTCTCATTTGCCCGCACCATGCAGAACCCCCGCACTATTCTTTCACAGTATTCTTATCGTTTATAATGAAACATTTATCAGCATGCCCACTTGTTTAGAGTCCCGCTCCCACCAGCTGTATACTCCACGAGGCGGGGAAGTCTATGCGCCCTAGTGAAGTGTGTCAATTGTCCAGCACATGGTTGGCATTCAGTAAATACTTAATAAATGACTAAATGGGTGAATAAATGAGACGTGCAAGGAGCTGAGGATGTAGCAAACATTAAGACAGGTATGGACTCTGGCCTCTTGGGGTAGAAAGGGACAACACAACAGGTAATTATCACAGGGTGGGAGAGACATGTTGATGCTTGCACCCCGGGGGAGAGGGGGGTCACCTCCTTGCTCTGCTCTGCTCCTTCCCCATCCACTCGAGAAGTCAATCAGTGTGGGAGTGAGATGAGTGCTTAGTGACCACTTTGAATCTGCTCTGTTGTTAAATTAATTATAAAAAGGCATGTGAATCAATATCTGAACGGTCATTAGTAGCAAATTACTAGCAACCCATCTCACGACTGATTTCTGCCAAGGGACACCACAGGGAGAAAGGCTACAGGATGGGATTCAAGTTCTTTGCAGGGCCCATGGGCTCCTTTGCAGTCTGCCTGGCCTGTCTTTTCAGTGTCTTCTCCCACGCTGTTCCCCAGCACTCGCACACCACCAGTCCCGGCCCACACAACACACTTTCTTGCGCCTTCTTTGCTCCCGGCCAGGGAAGTGCTGCCTCTCCTTCTCCACCTGGAAAGATGTCCCCACTGCCTGGGCCAGCCACTCACTCTTTCTTCGGATCCCCAACCCGCTTTCTGCCTCTTCCACTGCACTGGTCACTGGGTAGATGAGCTGTATCTATATACCTAAACGTGTACCGTGGTTGTCCCTGGATAGCACGATTGTGTGTGCTTTTAGTTTCTTCTTGATGGTTTCAGATATTTTCTTTTTTTTCCCTACAATGTATCATTCCTACAATTATCTTCATAAATGGAAAAAAAAATGATTGCCAGTGTTTAAAAAAACATGATGGTTATTTTATGGCTGTCCCTCCCGCTATGCCACAGGATTGTCAAAGCCATAAATCAGGTTGTCTTTGTTTTGTCTTCGAAGCTCAGAACCTATGGTGTGCTAGTTGTATGTCAGATGAATGAATGAATTAGAAGGTAGAAGAGGACAGCAGTTGAGCTGGCAGCTAAAGACACGATCCAAGCCTCGGTTCATCATCTGGAAAGTGAGTGACAAATCCTATTGGTCTCGGCAATGTAGACCAATAAATTGTTCCTCGGGATTCTCGTGGCCCCTGTCGCCCGCAGCAAGCGCTGGTGGGGTGCACAGCTCCCTGGCTGGGGTCTGTGTCCCACTGTCCCCGCTGATCTTTCTGAGGCAGTCTACCTGGCACAACTGACACTCTCTTTTCATTGCAGTTATGAGCCTTGATGTCACCAGCGGCATTTGCCGGCTGTCTGGGATATTACAGACGTGCTTTCTCTGTTTATTGTGATGTCAGTTTGCACAATTTCTCTTCAGGCACTCAGAGCCTTTCAAGCATGAAGCTCCTAGAGATGAATGAGCTTTTATCGGGGGCTCACTGCTCTTTACTCAGTGGAGCCAGCTGTGCTCTCTGCTGTCTTAAATTTCCAGCCAGATTTTCCAAACCTTTGACTGAGTGGCCAAGGCCAAAGAGAGACTGGCCCAGAGGGCTCAGGGATATGTCCGTGGCATCAGCAGGGAGGCAGCCACTCACAAAAGGGGGGAAAGCTGCCTCTCTCCCCTGCTGGCTCTGGGGACCTAGAGATGTAGTCTCATGCAGCTGACCCAGGAGGCCCAGAGTGTTGGGCAGTGTGGGAAGCTGAAGGACCGCAGCAGACTGGGGAGGGGCCCTGAATGAGACCAGAGAGGCGGATTCGGTGCCTACACACCATGGCCTCAGGCAGGGGACTTCACCTTTCTGAGCCTATTTCCCCATCAATCAAATGGAAATACTGTTACCTGAGATCATGTGGAGTACAGTAAGAGATCTTTGGTAGAGGGAAGTTCTGTTCCTTTATTGCTGCTTTTGGGTTCCTTGAGGTCCATGTTTGGTTCCAGAGGTGCCTCTGGCTCAGCAAGAAGGGGATTTCTCTGGGCTTCTGACCTCACCACTGCCTTCTTCATCTCTTTGCCGCTCCCCTCCCTCCCTCCCAGTTGAGGTTGGGCACCGCCACTCCAGGGGGCGAGCTGAAGGAATCAAAGGAAGAATTGATGGCTGCAAGAAGGGGTGAGGAGGGGACTTCAGATTAGACAGAGGAGGCGCAGCGTCTGCTTCTGCAGGAACTTCAAGGGTCTAAGGTCTCCCTTCAAAGTGATGCCAAACCCTAGGCAACAGTGGTGGACAGGCTGACTAGGAAAGCATTTCGAGCGGATAATTAGTTCAGGCTTTTGTGCCATTCCATCTCTGCCTTTCAACTTGATCTGATGAATCGCCCCTCCCATACCCATCTTATTCCCTGCTCCCACCAACTGAACTAAACTTACCCAAATCCAACAGAATAAGAAGTGAATTCAGGAGTAAGTTTTGATGCTGCAGTGCCACTTGGGCACAGCCCTGAATTCACAGTTTGTTCAGAAAGACAACAAAGATATTGTTGCTATCAAGTCAGTTCCGAGGTGGTAACTGGGAGATATATATGAGACTTCTAGTTGCTCCATATTTTTAGCAGCTTTGTAGGGTCAGTTCTTTGGGGGGTTTTGGGGATTTTCTTTTTTGTTTTTAGTTTTTTGTTGTTGTTGTTGCTCTGTTCTGTTTGTCTGCCTTTAGCTATTCTGGTGGTTGTGAAGTATTTCACTGTGGTTTTAATTTGCATTATTCTGATGAATGATGATGTTGAACGTCTTTTCATATGCTTATTGACCTGTAAAGTCTTCTGCTCTTTTGTTGTTGTTTTCGTTGTTGTCTTTTGTTCTGCTCTTTTTGTTTTGTTATTATATTATCTATATATTTCTTGATTTTAGGAGTTCTTTACATATTTTGAACAAAAGTGCTTTATCAGATTGTGCATTGTGAATATTGCAGATATTTTCCCCCACTTGCAGCTTGCCTTTCCATTTCCTTAATAGAATCTTCCAATAAGAAGTTTTTAATTGTTATGAGGTTCTGCTTACCAATTCTTTTTTTTTTTACCAATTCTTTTATTAATGTGATTTGTGTCCTGTTGAAGAAACCTTTACCTCTCCCAAAATCATAAACATGTTCTCCTACATTATCTTCTAGAAACTATATTGTTTCACTTTTCATACTTAGAACTATAATTCACTTAAAGTGGATTTTTATGTATGTCATGAAGTACAAATGCATACTCAATTTTTAATATAATATCCAACACTATTGAAAAGATCATCCTTGCCTCGCTGCATTACAATGGTAACTCTGTTATAATTCAGGCAATTGTTAAGTGTGGGTTTGTTTCTGGACTCTATTCAGTTGGTCTCTGTGTATCTATATTTGCATCCTCTCCTCCACAATTGTCTTTGCCATGCTTAACCCTTTCTTTCCCATGTACATTTTAAAATAATCTCATATTAAAAAAAAAAAAGAAGAAGAAAGAAAGTCTGCTGGGATTTTTTTTAGGATTGCATTGAATCTGTAGATTAACTTGAGGAGAGCTGGCATGCTTATAATATTGAGTGTTCCAATCCATTAGCATAATAGAGCTTTCTATTTATTTAGATTTGTCTTTATTTCTTTCAATAATATTTTGCATTCTTGCCAATCTTTGTTTAGATTTAGTCTTATGTAAATTTTAAGTGCTTTTGTAAAAGTTGTTTTTAAAAATTCATTTTTCTTTTGTGGCTGGTATTTTAATACATACTTTTTATTGTCCATTTACTCTATACCCAAAGACTATGCCAAATCTACTTATTGATTCTAAAAAGTTTATAGATGATTTTGGACTATATATCTTGATATCTGTCAAAGTTGAGGATTACTTTTCCTTTTCTAAATAATATGCCTTTCATTTCTTTTTCTTGCTTTATTGTATTGGCTAGGAGAGCCAGTAAAATGTATTTTAGAAGCAGTGATAATGAATATCATTGTTTCATTACTTAACTTAGAGGAAAGCTTTCATTATCTTACCATTGGATATGATGTTAGCTGTACGATTTTCAAAGATGTCATTTATCAAATTAAGGGCATTTTCTTCTGTTCCAGTTCTTGTAGTTGCATCCTAAAACTTAGTGGCAAAAAAAAAATCCATTTATTATCCCCCAAAGATTCGGTGGGTCAGAAATTTAGACTGAAAATAGTAGAGAAGTTTTGTCTCTGTTTCACAATGTTTGTGACCTTACCTAAAAGACTTGAATTTGAAGGGATGGAATCATTTGAAAGCTTGTTCACTCATACATCTAGTGTTTGAGGCTAGTTGTTGGCCCAAAGTCTCTCTAGTTGGGCCTCTTCCTACAGTCTTTTCCTCCAGGCTAATTTGAGCTTTCTCCCATTCCTGATCAAAACTCTTCAGAGTGTAGGAATAGAGGGAACATTCCTCAGCATCTTAAAAACCATCTATGAAAAACCCACAGCAAATATCATTCTCAATGGGGAAACACTGGGAGCCTTTCCCCTAAGATCAGGAACATGACAGGGATGTCCACTCTCCACTGCTATTCAACATAGTATTAGAAGTCCTAGCCTCAGCAATCAGACAACAAAAAGAAATAAAAGGCATTCAAACTGGCCAAAAAGAAGTCAAACTCTCCCTCTTTGCAAATGACACGATACATAGAAAACCCAAAGGACTCCACCCCAAGATTGCTAGAATTCATACAGCAATTCAGCAGTGTGGCAGGATACAAAATCAATGCCCAGAAATCAGTGGCATTTCTATACATTAACAATGAGACTGAAGAAAGAGAAATTAAGGAATCAATCCCATTTACAATTGCACCCAAAAGCATAATATACCTAGGAATAAACTTAACCAAAGAGGTAAAGAATCTATACCCTAAAAACTATAGAACACTTCTGAAAGAAATTGGGGAAGACATAAAGAGATGGAAAAATATTCCATGCTCATGGATTGGAAGAATTAATATTGTGAAAATGTCAGTGCTACCCAAGGCAATTCACACATTTAATGCAATCCCTGTCAAAATACCATGGACTTTCTTCAGAGAGTTGGAACAAATAATCTTAAGATTTGTGTGAAATCAGAAAAGACCCCGAATAGCCAGGGGAATATTGAGAAAGAAAACCACAGGTGGCAGCATCAAGTTGTACTACAAAGCTGTGATCATCAAGACAGTATGGTACTGGCACAAAAACAGACACATAGATTAATGGAACAGAATAGAGAACCCAAAAAGGGGCCCTCAACTCTATGGTCAACCAATATTCAACAAAGCAGGAAAGACTATCCACTGGAAAAAGGACAGTCTCTTCAATAAATGGTGCTGGGAAAATTGGACAGCCACGTGCAGAAGAATGAAACTAGACCATTCGCTTACATCATACACAAAGATAAACTCAAAATGGATGAAATATCTAAATGTGAGACAAGAATCCATCAAAATCCTAGAGGAGAACACAGGCAACACCCTTTTTGAACGTGGCCACAGCAACTTCTTGCAAAATACAGCTACAGAGGCAAGGGAAACAAAAGTAAAAATGAACTATTGGGACTTCATCAAGATAAAAAGCTTCTGCACAGCAAAGGATACAGTCAACAAAAGACAACCTACAGAATGGGAGAAAATATTTGCAAATGACCTATCGGATAAAGGGCTAGTATCCAAGATCTATAAAGAACTTATTAAACTCAACACCCAAGAAACAAACCAATCATGAAATGGGCAAAAGACAAGAACAGAAATTTCACCAAAGAAGACACACACATGGTCAACAAGCACATGAGAAAATGCTCTGTATCACTTGCCATCAGGGAAATACAAATCAAAACCACAATGAGATACCACCTCACACCAGTGAGAATGGGGAAAATTAACAAGGCAGGAAACAACAAATGTTGGAGAGGATGTGGAGAAACGGGAACCCTCTTGCACTGTTGGTGGGAATGTGAACTGGTGCAGCCACTCTGGAAAACTGTGTGGAGGTTCCTCAAAGAGTTCAAAATAGATCTGCCCTACGACCCAGCAATTGCACTGCTGGGGATTTACCCCAAAGATACAGATGCGGTGAAACAGCGGGACACCTTCACCCCAGTGTGTATAGCAGCTATGTCCACAATAGCCAAACTGTGGAAGGAGCCTTGGTATCCATCGAAAGATGAATGGATAAAGAAGATGTGGTTTACGTATACACTGGAATATTCCTCAGCCATCAGAAATGACAAATACCCATGATTTGCTTCAACGTGGATGGAGCTGGAGAGTATTATGCTGAGTGAAGTAAGTCAATCGGAGAAGGACAAACATTATATGGTCTCATTCATTTGGGGAATATAAAAAATAGTGAAAGGGAATAAAGGGGAAAGGAGAAAATCTGAGTGGGAAAAATCAGAGAGGGAGACAGAACATGAGAGACTTCTAACTCTGGGAAACAAACAAGGGATAGTAGAAGGGGAGGTGGGCAGGGGGATGGGGTGATTGGGTGACAGGCACTGAGGAGGGCACTTGGCGGGATGAGCACTGGGTGTTATACTATACTTTGGCAAATCGAACTCCAGTAAAAAAAATATACAAAAAATAATAATAATTTGAGCTTTCTCATAGCTGAATGAATAGGTTCCAATAGTGAGTATCCTGCAAGAAGACAGAGTGGAAGCCATGTTGCCTTTGATGGTCTAGCCTCAAAAGTCTCACAGCACCATCATTGCTACTACATTGTATTCAACACATTTCTGCAAGTTCTAGAAAAGCATGTGGGAACAGAAATATTGTGTCTGTTTTGGGGAAATAGTTTAGCACAACTCCTGTACCTAGCATATGGAGAGTTTTAATCATGAAAGGACCATGAATTGTATCAAGTGCTTTTTCCATATCTATCAAGTTGTTTTTTTTAATATTTATTCTTTCTTCTATTAATGTACTGAATGATACTGATTGAATTTGAGAATTAAACAAACCTTATATCTTGGAATAAGCTCAGCTTCTTGTAATGGATTACCCATTTTATATGTAACTCATTGATATGGTAATATTTTCTTTAGAACTTTTAGAACTTTTGCATTTATGTTCATGAGAGAGATTGGCCTGTGACATTTCCTTTTATAAGCCTTCTGAGCTTTTGTTATCAAAGTTATTCCAACCTTATGAAACAAGATGGGAAGTCTTCCTTATTTTTCTATATTGTGCTAAGAGTTTGTGTGAAATTGGTTTTACTCCATCTTTAAATATTTGGAAGAATTCCCTGCTAAAGCCATCTTAGCCTAAAATAATCTTTGTGAAAAATGATGTATTCTTTTAACTTGCTACTTATGTATTCTTGTAATAATCCATTAGTTATTATCCTCGAGATCCTTAGAGTGTCTCTTAAATTAATATGCTTATCATTCCTGAACAAGGCAAGGACTTTAGATTACCTACATTCCATTTACTCCCTCCCTATCTCTTGTCCTTTTGTTGTCATATATGTTATTGCCTCACATATTTTAAATCTCTCAGGACATCACGTTAAATACTCAAAGTACATTTAAATATGTCCCCATATTTCCCTTCTCCAATGCTCTTTACTCCCTTGCATTACTGTGTTTCTATCTGGGACCATTTTCCTCTTGCTTCAAGTGCTCTCATCAGTATTTCTTTTAGTAATGATCTGCTGGGGGAAAAAAGAAAGAAACTTCTCAGCAGATTTGTCTGAAAAGGTCTTTATTTTACCTTCATTATTGAAGATTATTTTCACTGGGTAAATAATTCTTGGCTGTCAGTCGCTTTCTTTCTGCACTTTATGTATACCATTCTGTTCTCCTCTGGCCTTCTTTGCTTCTGTTGAAAAGTCAGGTTTTAGCTTTATAGATGCTCTTTTGGAGGTAATATGTTTTTCCCTCTGGCTATTTTAAAGATTTTATTATTTGCCTTTGACTTTCAGTAGCTTTATTATGATGTGACTAAATGTGTTTTTCTTTATATTTCTTCTGAGCCAGTATTTCTTCAACTATTACTCCACTCCTTTCCACTCTCGCCTCTCTTTCTGAGACTTCAGCTTAGATCTATTATTGACCTGTTCATTGTGTCTCATGTGTCTCTCTTTTCTGTATTTTTCAACTCCTTTTTTCTCTCCCTATGGTTCAATCTGGATATTTTTACTGATCTTTTTTTCTAGTTTACTAATTCTATCTTCTGCTATGTCAAATGTGCTATTAAATCCATCTACTAAATTACTGATTTCAGTTACTATGTTTTTTCACTTCTGGAATCTCCATTTGATTTTATTTCATAGATTCATGTTCGATGAATGATCTAAATTCATGTTTATGAAAATTCTTCATGTTTCATTCATTTTCTTGAACTTATTCTTAAGATAATCTTTTTAAAGTATATATTTGATAACTCTAACACCAGACTTCAAATTCTATTTTTCTCTGTTTTTATCTTAGCTTTGGACCATTTGACTCTATTTTCTGTATTCCTGGTAATAATTTATTGAATTCCAGAAGCTCTGGATGATTTTATTGTTCTTCCAAGAAGTTTCATTTTATTTTGGCAGGCAGATCCCAATGATCCAATCAAAGAGTAAGTGATTCAAGGCTTTGGAGTCTCGAAGAAAGACTGGTTAGAATTGGCAGGGGTCACCAACTTATTGAAAATCCAGGGCTGGAGGAAAGGAGGTGGTTAGGATCATCAAGAGAGAAATCAAACACTCTTATCTGGGAACTTCGGTGATGAAGAGGATGATGCCATTAAGGGAGCTGCAAGGAAGATGAAACTGGGAAAGAAATGGGAGAGATTTGACTGCCTCAGAGTTGAAGATGCTTGTGAAAGCAAGTTGGGACTGGTTAGACACACTGGTTTTAGCAGTTGGGAAAGAACACTTTGAAATAAAAGTCAAAAATTAATGTGAAAGGGACTTTATCAAGATACTTAAGCTAATAAAAGCTGTAATCTCTGAAGACCACCTGCTGCTCCTTTATTTGATGTTCCTATTGACAAGACTGGCTTTTCTCTATCCCAGTCAAATCAAAGACTCTGGGTACTGAGAAGTCAATTGCATAAGATAATGCTAATGATCACCAATTTGTGTAATTTTTTATGTTTCCCCAAGATATCCACATATGTGAATAGATTGAATATTCATTCTTCATTATCTTGTTGACAGGATGTCTGCTCTTTCATTCAGATTGGTGATAAGAGTAGCTTCCTTAGGAAAGCTTCTTAGCACCATCTCTACCTCTTAGGCCACATTAGGGTTGGTTCCTTCTAAGATATATCAGTCTGTGCCATTAGTGGTAAGGCAATCACTGCACTTTGTTTTGTGACAATTCAGTTTGAACCAGGAACTTTTCATATAGAAAGATAGAAAAGGGAAATGTATGTTCATAAAATTATATTGCATTCACACCGCTTGTAATCTGTAAATCTATGACTCCTCAGTTTCATCGCAAAATGTATCTATTGATCCACTAGCTGCTTAGCACTGGTCTAAATCAGCAGTTCACAAACTTTTTGTCTCAAGAACAGTTCACGCTCTTGAAAATTATTGAGGATCCCAGAGAGTTTTGTTCATGTGGGTTAAATCTACTGATTTTATTTTATTATATATTAAACAGAGGAATTTTTTAAATGTTTATTAATTCATTTGCAAATAATAATAAATGCATTAAATATTAGCATAAATAACACATTTTAGTGAAAAGCAACTATTTTTACCAAAAATAAAACTAATTTAGTGAGAAGAGTGGCATTGTATATCTTTGCTAACCTCGTTATTGTCTGGTGTAAGAGAAGTCATGTAGCTTCTGGAAATTTTACTGTATACTCATAAGAAAATGAGAGAAAATGAGTGCCTTTTAGATAAAAGGCAAATATATCTAAATACTATTATGAAAATAGTTTTGCCCTTGTGGACCCCCTGAAAGAGACTCAGGAACCCCCAGGGATCTCTAAGCCACACTTAGAGAAACCATGGTCTAGCTGACAAGCTGTTAGGCCAGAAAAAATGAGCAAATTCCAAGTTCTGGTCTTTAACCAGGCTCTTCTTTTTAAATGATCCTCTTAGCTTTTTCAATCAGAATTAATAATGTATTTTAATTCTTTCAGATGACGAAAATTGAAGGTAAACTAAGTGAAAAAGAAATATTAATTGGCTCACATAACTAGAAAGTCTAAAATAATGGGACTGAGCTTCAGAGTCCACCCTATTAAGGAGCTCAAGAATTCTTTAGGATGTAAGTATTTATGGGGCTTGTTCACTGCCATATCCATAAGGCCAACAACAGTGATAAACACAATAAGTACTCAATATATATTTTCTAATCAATTATACAATAGATGAATTATTGTCAGCAGGACTCTGTTTCCATTCCTCAAATTTTTTGCCTTTTTTTTTTTTTTTTTTTTCTATTAGCAGTAAGACTCCCTAGCAAGATGGCCTCTGGAAGGTCTGGTAGAAAATGGTTCTTTGTGCTTATAATCCCAGAGAAAAAGTGATCCCTTTCTTTACACAGCATCCATATTATTCCTCAGAAGGGAAAATCATTGGCTCTTCTTGGGCCATATGCCCATTCTGAATTAATTACAGTCAGGAAGAGAATGGGTATTGCCAGATCAGAAGGGGAAGAGTAGTAAAATTATTAACAACCCCACCAGAATCAAATTAAGTAAGAATGTAGCAGTTCCCAAAAATAAGGAACAGTGAGCACACATCACACAAAATTACAAATTTCCACTGAATATATCATAGTAACCTATCAACAAATGACTGGGTTATCTAATGAAGTATAAATTCAAATTATCAGGGATCCCTGGGTGGCGCAGCGGTTTGGCGCCTGCCTTTGGCCCAGGGCGCGATCCTGGAGACCCGGGATCGAATCCCATGTCGGGCTCCCGGTGCATGGAGCCTGCTTCTCCCTCTGCCTGTGTCTCTGCCTCTCTCTCTCTCTCTCTCTCTCTCTCTTTGTGTGTGTGTGACTATCATAAATAAAAAAAAAAAACATTAAAAAAAAAATTCAAATTATCAGATGTATAATATCTGGTGTGGTCTTTTCATTAATCCAAACAGAGAACTGTAGGCCCACCAAATTATAGCTGAGTGATTGATTTGTGATTATTCAATTTGGTTTTAGTCACTGAGCTTCAGAACAAGCTATTCAACTTTTTTCTACCTCATTTCCATCAAATGTAAAATGTGTGAGAGCATTACTGTCATATATACACCATTCAGAAGCCATAAGTGATTTCTTGTTATCTTTTCTTGCTATCTATGAATTCATTGACCCAACTCTCAAGGCCAAGTCCTTTAATCCAACACAGGGGTTCCATGGTTCCTGGTCTTTATAAAAGCCCTTTTAATGACTCCCATGTAGAAGAACTCTTGTTTAGTCATAAACATTAATTGATTAAAAACATAATGAGGGCAGCCCAGTGGCCCAGTGGTTTAGCGCCACCTTCGGCCAGAGGTGTGATCCTGGAGACCCAAGATCGAGTCCCATGTCAGGCTCCTTGCATGGAGCCTGCTTCTCTCTCTGCCCCTCTCTCTCTCTCTGTCTGTCATGAATAAATAAATAAAATCTTAAAAAAAAAAAACACATAATGAGAGCAAGTCCTATCAATTTAATTACACTTGAAAATAAATTTGCACCATGAGAGCATCCACATATATTTGAATATTGTTATACATATATTGTGAGGCATATTTGACAGTCAGACTCAAAATAAAGTTTGGTGTGTGTGTGTGTGTGTGTGTAGTTTCCATGACTCATTGAACACGGAGTGACAACAAATACTGAGAACTAAGATATCAACACTGTTAGGCTTAGAAATTCATTTCTAAGATCTATACTAATGTTTTCATGGCTTTCTAAAAAATAAGGGAGAAAGCAGCCCTGGGACCATAAAGAGCTTCAAATTACTTGAATATTGTTTTAATTAAATTTAGCTTCACTCATGGTTTATTAGCTAAACCTCCCTGTTAAATAAATAAATAAATAAATAAATAAATAAATAAATAACCTCCTTGTTTTATATCTTAGTGCATGTTCTAAGGCTTTTATTAGTTGTCTTAAAGTTATCCAAATCTATCTTCAAATGATAACACTTCATGTGCAGTGTAAGATTGTTATATTAGTATAAATCCAACCCTCATCCTCCAACATTTGTGCTATTATTGTTGTACTTTTCCTTCTACACATGTTCAAACCCTATGATGCATTGTTATTATTTTTGCTATAAACAATCAAATCTTCTAAAGGGATTGAAAAATCAGACAAAAATCTCTTACATTTTACCTACATATGTACCACTTCTAGCATTCCTCATTCCTTTGTGTAGATCCAAATTTCCATCTGGTATTATTTTCCTTCTGCCTGAAGAACCTCCTTTAACATGTCTTGTAGTGAAAGTCTCTTGTCTTCATTCAAAAGATATTTTTGCTGAATATAGAATTCGAAGTTGAAATTTTTCCTTTCAGCACTTTAAAGATGTTACTCTATTGTCTCCTGGCCTACATGACTTCTACCAATGAGTTGGCTGCCATTATTATGTTTGCTCTCCTGTACAGAATGTATCCTTCTTCTCTGGATGCTTTAAATATTTTTTTAATCACTGGTTTAAGCAATTTGATTATAATAGATCTTAGCATGATTTTCTTTATGTTTGTTCAGGTTGGAGTTCATTGAGCGTCTTGGATATGTGAATTTATAGTTTTCAACAAATTTATAAATATTTCTGCTGTTATTTCTTCAAATTGTTCTCCCTTTTTCTGGAACTCTAATCACGCTTATTTTAGATTATACTGTTTGATAACTATCTCATAGTTCACTGATATTCTGTTCTTTTTTTTTTTTTTTTTTAGTCTTTTTCTCCATGAGCTGCATTTTGGATAGTTTCACCCCGCTTTACATACTTGAACTTATTTGAAAGATTTATGTTGGCTGTTTTAAGGTCATTGCCTACTAATTCTATTATTTCTATTCTAGCTCTGTTTTCAATGACTGATTTTTCTCTTGATTATGGATATATCTTCTTCTTCTTTGATTGCCTGGTAATTTTTGGTTGAATCCTAGGCATTGTGATCACCATTGTTGGGGGCTGGATATTTGCTAATTCCCTTAAAGAGTGTTGAATTTTGTTCTAGTGTCTATTTAGGTAACAGTCTGATCCTCTCAAGGATTGATTTTTAAGTTTTGCTGTGTCAGATTCAGAGTAGTTCTTATTCTGAGATGAATCTAACCCTATTACTACTAAAATGTGATTCTCTTGAGGACTCTGATGAATGGTCTTACTAGATTTCTCCACTCTGGACAGTTGAGACAGACTATTTATAGCTTTGGCTCCAGTAAATATTTAGTCTATTGCTTCCTAGTGCTTCTTTCCTTGTCCTGTGGTGTTTTTCTGTCATGCATGCCTGAGTTAGTACTCAGCCAAAGATTCAAGGGGATCCCTGCAGATTTCCTGAGTGCTCATGCTCTCCTCACCACACAACTCCTCCCTCCATTTTCTCCAGCTTTTTCTCTGGTATCTTACATGAAAATTGTAGCAATTTGTTCTCCTCAAACTCTCATCTCTGCCTCTTCAACTTGGTGAAGTTACTATGCTCTGGTTGGGTCTACTTTCTCTGATTTGCAGCCTGGAAGCTGCCTCTGGGAAATAATTTGGGAAAGTTATAAGACTCATCTCATTCATTTTCCTTCTTTCATGGATATCAGTCTTGTGCTGTCTCTTGATAAGTGTCTGAAACCCACCTATATATATATATATATATTTTTTTTTTTAGCTGTCTAGTTGTTTGTGATAGGAGGCCATTCCCTGTAGCAGTTAATCCTCATGGGCAGAAGTGGTAGTCTCCGTGAAGAACTTTGAATAACAAACAAACAAAAAACCCCAGCAGACTTTTCATTTAAAACATTCTGCAGTATGAAAAATACCATACCTGCCATTGTGGATTTCTGAATAACAGTCATCATTTTCCATGGTATTTCAACTGGATGGAATATTTGGAATACTTCTGCTTTCTTCAGGAGTCAATGAGAAATAAGACAGTGCATAAATACTAATTTTCTTGGATATTTCACACTTATCAGAGAAGTGAGCATCTCAATTATCCTGTAAAACTCCATCTGAAGTCTCAAATAAGGAAGTAAAATTATCACTCATTACATGTTTTGGTTTACTGCTGTTAGTGTGTTAGTTTTTGGTCAGATTTATGGTGAAGATTTTTATGTTTATATGTTATATGACTACTTTGATTATACATAAGCCCAAATGTGCTATAATATGTTCAATATATTTATTCCCATTTTATAGGACTTGGATCATCATTTTATTATTTCAAATGATGTTACATTTTGCTCTTGTGCCTTGTTATTGGTTATATTTATAATTAATTGGATCCTATGTCTTTGGTTAGGAATATAACCCTTTTTATGACATAATTCCTGTGGGAGAAATAGGAATCATTGTATAATGATTTGCTTTATAACACTTTTCTCAGGGACATATTGTAGCAAAAAGTAGCGTTTGCTTTAAACGGCTTTAGTTTAACTCTTGCATTGCTCCTCAACATGGTATGTGTATGTGTCTTATCTCCTCAACGAGGTAACAAAAGGCTAAAAACAAAAATCAAGTATTGCAGTTGTTTGTATCTGCAATGCCTTACATATAAGAAGAAAGCAGTATGGCATGATTCCACTTAATTTTCAACTATTTTTTTTTTAAGATTTTATTTATTTATTCATAGAGACAGAGAGAGAGAGAGGCAGAGACACAGGCAGAGGGAGAAGCAGGCTCCATGCAGGAAGCCTGACGCGGGACTTGATCCAGGGTCTCCAGGATCACGCCCTCGGCTGCAGGCAGCGCTAAACCGCTGCGCCACTGGGGCTGCCCAATTTTCAACTATTTTTTAAAACAGCAGAACCCTTTCTTGAAATTATGTCTTAACAGAAAGTCCAATTTATACAATAAATTAACAAGAATTCTCCTGATTGAAGAGAGAAAAAGAACCTAGACTGCCAACGGACTAGGTTTCTTCTATTTCTAATGCAAGGGGCTCATGGAACCCCTTCATTGTAGAGTGAGGCTCCAGAACAGATGGTTCAGGATTTAAAGTCAGTCCACCAGGGTTCAAGTCCAGGACCTTATATTTACTTGCTGAGAGATTTTGAGCAAGTTTTTTAACCTCTCTAAAGCTGTTTTCTAAAAAATAAGGATTTTAGTAATTATAATACCTCTGTATCAATTAGGGATGCTTTTAGCTGACAGTTATAGAAAAAAATATAATTTATAACAACCTAAAAACAGAAGTTTATTTTTCTTACATATGAACAAGTTCAAATATATGCAGTTGCTGAGGGGTTTTTTTTACAAGTTCAATTATATTATTGGTTGTTTATCTTTCTACTACTTATCTTTCTGCTGCTTCACCATAGCTAGCATTTTGACTTTCATCCTTATGCTCATTGCATCAAAGTCACAAGATGGCCATTCATTTTTAAGTCCCAGAAAGTAAGAAGGGACAGACATCCACCTCACAAAGTTAACTGTTTTTTGAATTTAGAAAGGGACACTCTCCCCAGCATACTTCTTTTTATATATCATTAGCCAGAACATGCTCATCCTTTGCCAATCAGTTGCCAAAAATGAGTTTGGGCCAATCAAACATTTTCCCTGGGGGATGAGATGGGGGCCCATGTTCCCAGGTTTCATGGGATCTCCCACCTGACACATGAGTCCCGCTGGCAGAGGAGAAGCAGCAGAAGAGTGGTCACTGGTGTCTTCTATGTCTGCCCCCATACCTGCCTGATGGAGTTTAGATGACTGGTATGAGCTTCAATTAAGATGTATATGGAAGTGATTTTCCAACTGTCAAAGTACCATCAAATGAGATTCTTCACTGTGTTAACTTTTTGGTGAATGTTTGAGAAGTGAATGAAGGGGGATTTTTCAGTAGAGAATAAGAATGGTATTGAAAGTCCTAAATCAGTGATTATCAAAGAAGGCTTGTGTGACACCTAGGTATCAGGAGGATTGATAGTTAAAACTATAAATTCAGACCCACTGAAGATGAACCTTTAGGTGGGTTCTAGGAACTCATATTTTAAAGCATTTCCCAAGTAATACTTATGCCCCTTAAAATGGAGAACTATGGCCTTGGGATGACCCAATAAGGTAGAGAAGCAGGTATTCTTGGATAGATGAGCACATGAGAAAGAGGAACACCAAAGGAGCAGACTGCTGAACAGCAACTATACTTTCTCTTCAGCACAGCCCCAAACACAATGTAAGCACTCAATAATGCTAGCAACTTTTTTTATTATTGACAATTCTCTCCAGCACCAGGAGACCTAGATCTTAATGGATGCCTCAGCTATGGTTCAGTTGTTCAGTCACTGTCTGTGAAATGAATTCACTCTCACCCAAGTCTGCATTGGTAGGCACCATTGAGATCTCCTAATTCAATCCACAGGAACAATAGGAAACATCTAATACATTCTCTATGTCATTAAAATTTTCAAGTTTCAAGATTGTTTTGAAGGTATTTTTAAGGCTGATGTAATATCTTTAAAGGGTATGGAGTCCCTCAAAAGAAAGATAGCCTAAAACAAATTCAAGCTGTAATGATTAGTGGCATCTCCTTAGCCCAGGGAGTTGGGAAGGGCATATGATAAATTACTATGAAACCCTTGGTAGAATGCTGAAAAGTTATACATAACGTAATGACATAGCATGTCTGAGGCTACGTATCTGGGCATGATTGAGCAGATACTTTCTTGGTTGATTTTTAAATAAATTAATCAAGTTATAGATCATCATTCTAGGCTGTGTGTCCCAAGTTACATAACTGAACATGACCTGACTTTCAAATGTAAACATATTTACATATATACATATATGCACACACACATATTTAATTGTATATGTGTGTATGTGTATGTATATATACACATATAAACCATACATGTAAATACACATACATATACACATACACACATGCATGCACATATTATAAACATACTATGAGAGCCCCATAGTCAACATGGTTACTGGTTTAAAAAATAGATTGCATAGCTCCATTTGTCATTCTTTGAACTTTTTTTCCTGTAAGCTAAGCACACTTCTAGGGCTTGCACAAAGGCTATTTGTAAGCATAGCATCTGAGACTTTCCTAAATTTCCTGACAATAGTACCTCCAAGATGCTAAAGAGTTAGCAAGGAGCAGAAGGAAAAGTGTATGGAGATAAGAATTTTCTTTTGCCTTGGACCAGGCACCTAAACCCTCTCAACTTTAGTTGCCTCATTCATGAGGTGGGAGTAATAATACTGACATCACAAGATTGTTACTGAGATCAAATGGAATAATGTATATAAAGCACCTGACACCTAGTAGGGCCTTGATAAACCACTGTTATTTTTACTTTTACTACCTTCTATATTTAGATGTGACAGGTTTGAAGAAGCAATTTGAGCCTAAGCTCCCTGAGTCATAGTGCTCAAAGGTACCATCTGAGAAGGAGTGACAGAGAGAGTCTCAGCCCAACCTGGCCAGGTATGCTATAGGGCTCAGGGCCTGGCATGAGCTCCTGATGGAAGAGTTCTCTCTGACCTGCTGGCTGCAACCTGTTCTCCAACATGGAGACCATAAATGCACCAAAAGTTGTATTTGGAAGAGGTGCTCTCAAGAGCACCTTTACCCCTTAGAAGTTACCATTACCCCTTAGAAGTCAATTTGCACCTTTACCCCTTAGAAGTTACCATTACCCCTTAAAAGTCAATTTGCACTCCAGCTGCTAAAATCCTCCCCACTTCTGCCTCAGACAGGACCTGACCTCCAACTTACCTCCTCCTGAGCATAGCTTGGCAGGTTTGGTGACTTTCCAGTTAAAAATTCCATTCAGCCTGGTGGATGAGATTCTGGTTCCCACACCCTAATGTGCTAAACTGTCTGTTGGCAGTGAATTAGGAAGGTAAGGATCCCTTCCTTCACTTTTGAGACCTAGAAATGTTTTTCTCCATTCCTATTTTAAATTCAGGAGAAATTTACAATAGTCCCTCAGGTGCTCCTTTCTGCATTTAGTTTGCTTCAAGGAGAGAATTATTCTTAGGAAATAAAATGGAAGAAAGAGGGGTCTCCAGACTGACCTATAATTAATGTCTTCTTTCTTTGGGTGTGATCATCTTTGTAGAAATGTTATTCTATCCATCTCCTTCTGTGGCCATTTTTCAGTGAAGGCAAGGAGAGGCTCTGCAAAATTGTATATGCTGTATGGAGGAGGAGACTAATACAGGTTTTACAAGTACTATATGACACTCATTATTTCAGCTGTTACACACATATCTCCTTTAGTCTTCAAAATAAACTCACAAGTTAGGTGGTAATATTCCCATTTTTAAATTGTGGTAAGATATACATAAAATAAAATTTACCATTTTAACCATTTTCAGTGTGAAGTTCACTGGCATCCCCACTTTTGCACAACCGTCACACTCATTCATCTCCAGAACATTTTATCTTCCTGAACTGAAACTCTGTGCCTATTAAAACATCAATTCCCCTTCTCACCTCCTCCCAGCCCCTGGCAACCACCATTCTACTTTCTGTCTCTATGAATTTGACTACTCTTGGGATCCCCATATAAATGAAATCATACAGTGTTTCTCCTCTTGTGTCTAGTTTATTTCACTTAGAGTAATATCTTCAGAGTTCATGTATATTGTAGCATATATTAGAACTTCCTTGCTTTCTAAGGTAGAATACTATTCCATTACATGTATATTTTTCTTACCCATTCATCTATTGAAGGGCACTTGGGTTGTTCCCACTTTTTGGTTGTTGAGAAAGTGTCACTACAAACATTGGCATACTGAATCTGTTTGGGTCCCTCCTTTCAATTCTGTTGGCTATACACCTAGGAATGGGCTTGCTGGACCCTGTGGTGGTTCTGTGTTTAACTTTTTAAGGAATTACCACACTGGTTTCCCAGAAGCTGTGCCATTTCAGATTCCCATTAGCAATGAGTGTTCCAGTTTCTCCACATCCTCACCAATATTTGTTATTTTCTGGTTGCGTTTGTAGTGTAATAATGGCCATCCTAGTGCATGTGAATTGGCATTCCCAGTTTATTGAAGAGGAAACTGAAGTTCAAAAATGGGGTAACTCATTCAACGTCAGGCTGTTAGCAAGCAAATGAGGCTCAGTTCTAATCCAGAGCTCTCAGGCCTCAAACTCTTTGCCATGCTCCTTGCACCAGCACAGTGTTTAAGAGTGCCAAGCCCTCAGACGAACCACAGAGGAAGGTGTCCCTTTAAGAGAAGAGCCTGGGTGAGTCTCTTCATTTCCAAGAGCCACCCAAGGATGGACAGGCTGCTTCTGTGATGTAATTGCCTGCTCAAGAGCAGAACTCAGAATTTCCGTTTCCACAGTTATAAATAGAGGCTTTTGAATTCCCGTTTCTTTTACTTCTCTTGGTCAGTCAAGTGGTCTCTAACCTTTTCTCTCTTGCACCCTGACTAAGGTTCCCCCTGGAGACATCGTGCATGCTCCTTTCTGCAGCCAATTAGATCATTTTGACCGTGCAGTTAACGTACAGCTTTTATTTGAAAACTCAGAGTGAGAGAGACACACATAGAGAGAAAATGACAAAATTGAAGCAATGGAGGAGATAAAAAAGAGAGGACTGTGAGACTGATGTGTATAGCATGGCACAGTATTTCAGCCAATCAAACAAGCTCTGTATGTATCCCTGGCATTCAGGGCAGCAAGAGTCTCCAACAGAGACCAGACACAAGACACCACATTGCTGCTCTCCTGGCATAGGAGCAGGCTTCCATATCTTCATCATCTGACAGATGGCACAGCTAAAGCTCAGACAGAGCAAATGCCTTGACCAAGATCCCACAGTGAAAATAACATGAGAGGCAAGAAGGGAGTCTAGTCCGCAGGTCCCTGGGCTTTCTGCACATGGTTCTCACTGACTTCTTTTAGTGCTTTGTGAAAGAGACAATGGTCAAGGGCCTCTTTCTCTTAAAATCTAGTCTGTCTTACCTGCTAACGCTTATTATTATCAGCATGAAAGACGAGGGCAAAGCAGTGTCAAATTTAGATGATGTCTACCCTTTGCAAGACCTTGGATGAGAGAGAACTGGACCTGAGTTCTCTCTCATGTCTTTTGTTCTGTACAAATTATGATCAGTGATTCACCTCTCTGAACTTCGTTTTCCTCCTTCATGAGGCAGAAGTATTAATCTTGAGGTGTCTTTCTTGTGAACAACTAAGTAAATCTCTAACTAGATGCTAGGCACACAATTAATTGTTGATGCATAGAATTAAAATAATACTGATTGATGAAATTTCATTCCTTCTACTAGAAAGACAACCCAAATTTTGAGCCCTTCTTATGTTCTTATATTTGAGGACAGCAAAGCATCTAATTTTATATATCCGGCAGTTGAAAATAGATTCAGTTCTGTAGGTCATCCCAGTATAGGTTGTGTTTCACAAAATTAATGTAGCTCCAATTTCCAATAGTCTATGGAGACTCACTTACCCAAGCTCTCAGGATCCAGGCTTTAGACTGTGCCAGTTCCATTTAGCAGCTGACATTATTAACCTGTCCACCAAAAGCTGGACAGTTCTCTTGAGTGGGCATTGCCTGTGTTAATCCAACCATTGCATTTAATCCAAGTCATGAACAAATTAAGCCAAATTCAATAAATATGCATTGAACATGTAGAATGTGATGTGGGTGCTAGGTTTGGGGAACACAAAAATGAATAAACACAGTCTCCACCTGGGGAATATTCTCAAGCCTTTGTGTGTCCATGTGTGTGGTAGATGCTGTGAATGAGCCTTTTCTTTGAGGACCTTAACGATCTACTATGTATTTCACATCTTCTTCAAGGGACACCTCAAGTCTTTCCAAAGCCATACACTTCTTTCTACCCATACTTCCTTCATCTCTTCTTCCTCCCTTGCCTCCCTCTTATCCATACCCTTATCCATTCCTGCTTTCCTCTATGCCATCCTTCTTTCTTCCTTCTCATCCTTTTCCCTTTTCACAAATAATTAGTAACTATGTAATAGCTCCTGTTCTAGAACAAAACACATAAGCATCTGCTCTCAAGAAGCTTATATTTTTTAGAAAAAGGTTTTTATTTTGATAATTTTAGACTTACATAAAAGTTGTAAAAAAGATAGAGATTTCCTATATACCCTTCACCTAACTTCCCCTTCTACCAACATCTTATATAACCATAGCATAAATACTAAAACCAGGAAATTATCATTGATACATTTATAATAGCAATCCTATAGATACTATCAGGGTGTTTTTCCAGTTTTCCTACTCCTTTTTTCTGATCCAGGAACCAGTCCAGATTCCTGTATCATGTTCAGTTATCATATCTCCTTAGTTTTCTCTAGTCCATGGCTTTCAGGCATTGTCACCTTGACATTTTTGCATAGAACTAGTAAGGTATCCTGTAGAACATTATTCAATTTAGGATTGTCTAGCACTTTCTCATGATTATACTGAGGTTCTACAACATTAGAAGGATATCACAGTGAAGATGTATCATAGCAAGGAGGTACATGATGTCAAAATGTCTTGACATGGTGATGTTAATCCTGGGCTAGACTTTGAGAAGTTAACACCTCCTCAGGGTGGTGTCTGATAGTTTTCTCCTCTGTAACAAAGGTACCGTTTTCTCCTTTATAATTAAGTAGTGTCTTGCTGGGAGATGGTGTGAGACTATAGAAATAACCTCTTTCTCATAGTCCTTTCACCCACTGATTTGATTACACGTTGTTTTTTTGGGCACTTTCTTACTCAAGAAGCTTACCTTTTATTTGAAGTAACAAAGAAGTAATGAAATGAATTAGATGGTTTTCAATAGTGAAAGTGTTGTAAAGAAAATATAAGAAGGTAGAGTGACAGAAGAGAGGTCTACTTTGGATGGCATGTCAGGGAAGACCTCTCTGAGAAAGTGACATTTGAGCTGAGACTTGAATGACCAGCTGAGTGAGATCTGAGAGAAGCGCATTCCAGACAAAGCACACAAGAGCAAGAGCCCAGTAGCTAGTATGAACAAGGCCTGTTTGACAAAAGGGAACAAACCAGATATGGCAAGAGTGAGTGAATAAGGGTCAAAGCCAGGACGCCTGGATCGCTCAGTCAGTTAAGTGTCTACCTTCAGCTCGTGTCATGATCCTGGGGTCCTGGGATCGAGCCCCACATCGGGCTCCCTGTTTAGCAGAGAGTCTGCTTCTCTCTCTCCCTCTCCCTATGCCCCTTTCCCTGACTCATGCTTGCACTCTTTCTCTCTCTCTCTCTCTCTCTCAAATAAATAAATTAAATTAAAAAAAATAAGAGGCAAAGTGGTGGGAGCTCAGGATGCCCAAGGAAGAAGAACCAGCTCAGGTGGACCTTTAGGCAGGGTAGAGAGTTCGAAAATTTTCTTAGTGCAGTGCAACTTCCTTCATTAAATATGGTCTCTATCTGTGCTGCCCCATAGGGTATTTACTAGCTACATCTACTACTTATACTTAAATTTTGACTGATCGAAATAAAGTGAAAACAGAATTCAGTTCTTCAGTCACATTAGCCACATTTTAAAGTGTTGCATAGTCACTATTGTGGCTAGTGGCTGCCCTATTGGATGACACAGATACAGAACATTTCTATCAGGGCACGAAATTCTTTTGGATGGTGTGCTCTTGTGTATGCCTTCTGGAGGTCATTCGTCGTGTTCATTTCTATGGGCAATAGACAGCTGACCGAGTTAAAAGCCCTGCTCTCCAATAGCTTCATGATGGTAGACAAATGTGCAAATAAACACAATGCCAATAACATGGGCATGGCACAAGAAAAAAAATACGGTAACATTTGGACAAAGCACTGACTACTGGAAGATTAGAAAAGGTTTCATGGAGAAGTAACACTTTAATCCCTAGAGTAAGATCCTTATGGGTTGACATGAGGAAGTCATTCCTGATGAAAGGTTTGGTATGAGCTGAGGTCAGGGAGACATAAAGTAAGGTGAAGCTAACAAGTATTCTACATTGGCTGGAGCTTGGGTGTGTGTAGGAGAATATGAAGGGAGGATGAGCAGGCAGGTGGGCGATACACTGTGAAAGGCACTGGAGCATGCTAAGGAGTTTTATCTTCATCCCACAGACAGTGGGGAGCCATTGATGGTTTTTACCAAAGGAGTAACCTTATCACACACAAAGGTGTGCTTCAGAGAAATAGGTGGGCCTGTGCTGTAGGAGGTGGACTGTAGTTGGGAGAGAAGGACCACGGGGGAGGGCTGGAAATCCATTTCCAGTCAAGCAAACATGAGCTTGGTCCAACTCCTAAAAAGCCTAAAGCATTATCAAGCATGTAAAGATAGGCTGCTTGAAAAATAACATTTAGAGGGGTGCCTGGGTGGCTCGGTGGTTGAGCATCTGCCTACTGTTCAGGTTGTGATCCTGGGGTCCTGGGATTGAGCCCTGAATCAGGCTCCCTGCAGGAAGCCTGCTTCTCCCTCTGCCTAGGTCACTGCCTTTTTCTATGTATTTCTCATGAATACATAAATGAAATCTAAAAAAAAAAAAAAAGAGCTGTAGTATAAATACTGAAACCATGAAATTAATATTAACACATAAATCCCATATGATATGGATATTTGATAAACAGGTGCTTTTTGTGCATGCATATTGACCCAAATCGGAGTTTTTTAAACTTTAGTGTTCATAAAAGTCACCTGAGGAGCTTGCTACAATGCATAGCCCTAGGCCCCACTCCAGCTATTCTGACTGATTAGGTGTGGGATGGGGCCCAGGAACCTGCACTTTAACAAAGGAGCACTAATCTGAGAAAAGGCACTGAGAAAAACTGACCAGTCTCAAGTCTTTATAAGCTTACTTTCTTCAAGTTCACAAATTCTCCTTCTCATTATTTATAAGCTGTAGTCCTGCAGATATAAAAAAATGTTCCTCTCCATCAGCCTTTTTTCCCTACTACCTCCATCAAGTAGTAGATTTAAGGGAACTGTAACATATTTCTCCGCTTTTCTTTATTTCATCCCCTTAAAAATAGACTTAAAAGGGTGCCTAGCCAGCTCAGTATGCAACTCTTGGCCTCGGGGTCATGAATTCAAGCCCTACATTGGGGGTAGAGTTTACTTTTTTAAAAAAAGGGCTTAATGAAATAAGTCAATTGGAGAAGGACAAACATTATATGGTCTCATATAAATAATAGTGAAAGGGAATAGAAGGGAAGGGAGAAGAAATGGGTAGGAAATATCAGAAAGGGAGACAGAACATGAAGACCCCTAACTCTGGGAAACGAACTAGGGGTGGTGGAAAGGGAGGAGGGCAGGGGGTGGGAGTGAATGGGTGATGGGCACTGAGGGGGGCACTTGACGGGATGAGCACTGGGTATTATTCTGTATGTTGGTAAATTGAACACCAATAAAAAATAAATTTATTATTAATAAATAAATAAATAAATAAATATTTAAAAAGAGCTTAAAGAAGTATCCCTTCTTTAACTAAAAACATTTTTTTACTGAAAAAGAAAAGAATTACCCCTTCATTGCCCTCTCTTTCCTCCAAGTGCTCATTTTTGGAGATTGATCTATCTATCCTCCTTGCATATATCCCTTATATTGACATTTTGCTTTGCCCTGTCTGCCCTACATAACCAAAAATCCTGTGAGGATGAGGACCTTGTTGGAGTCACTTCCACAAACATAGTAGGTCTCAGCCAGTGCCTGGGGATCACCACAGCTAGCACATGTATGACCCTTGTCAGAGCTGTAGCCCACTTGGTACCACAAGTGTTCCAGTAACCTTGCCAAACTAGAGTCATTACCAAAGCCACTTCACAGATGAGGTTACTGAATTTCAGAGGGTTTAGGTGGCATCTTCAAGGGCATGCAGTGGCTATCAGAGTGATTTTGAACTTAGACCTCTGAGCCCAGCACCCCATTGGTTTTGCTCTTCACCACATGGCCCCAGGAAAGGTAGGTGATGATGCTGACGTCCTGGAGTCATAGGAGCCCTATTGTCAATGGGGGAGCAAGAGAGCAAGCAGGATGCAAAATGAACATATTCCCCTTTGCCCTTTGAGTTTTGCTCACTGTCATTCATTTTCAGCTCTGGCACTTTCTCTTCCTATCTCTCCAATGTCAAATGCCCAGATATGATGATCTGCACCAGTGGGCAACTGTTGCATTAGCCCATCGTCAAAAGGAGCGTTCCCAATTCACAGGTACTTGGGGGAGTCCAGAGGGTGATAATTAAGGACCTTTCCTCCAATTCCATACGAGGAAGGAGCTTTTACAATTTAACATGGCCCCTTTCTCCTAAATGGGTCATGTTGCAGACAAACACAAAAGTAGCCTCAAGATTTCCTCTGCAAAACAGATGAAGGTTTTGACACAAGAACCTCATCCGCTTAGACAGTTCCTATAGGGAAGTGACTGGGTGGGAGAAGGAGCTCCTGACATCCATGAGCCCTCAGGTCCTACAGCCAGACCCTTGGGGGTCTTGTCCTCCCTCCAAGGCTTCCCTGCCTGCTTCCAAGCTACATACCCATGCGAACAGAGGGTCTGGACTGTGAGCAGAAAAGTACCTAACAGCAGTAACTGTCAGGGCCTGCGTTAATGGAGACCCTGACACAGTGGCTAGGCAGACACCAACATGTAAATCTCCTAATGAGGAATTTCCTAAGCAGCTTAGAAAGCAGGTGGGGAGTATGAGGCCCTCAGGGCCCATGACCAAAGCTACCACCTTGGGAGATGGTCTTGGGAGGTGCTTCTACTCACCTACCCACCCACTAGACAAATAAGTATTTCCCTGTAGGACCCCAGAGAACATTGTTTAGACCTTTTCTCAGCACAATGAATTCAAATTAGTTGAGTAGGTGTCTGATTCCCTATGATACTGGAGAGATGGGGTTGTATGTCTTATCTACCTCATATCCCTAGACTCTGGTTTCTGGCACATGGTAGATGCTCAAAATATGTGCAGTTAATGAATAAACAAATGAACAAATTATAGAGCATGACAGCATGACAGCTGTCTGCAAATATTGGAAGACCGTCATGCAAAGGGGGATCATGTTTACCCTTCGTGCAGTAGTGGGGAGAACTAGAATAGAGCAGTAGGTGCTATGATTTTAACAACCTACGATTTTGTTTTCTTTTGCTTTCTAATTGTCTGGACACTGAGAAGTTGAATGTGTTAATTGCTTGGAGGCAGTGAGATCCCTATCATGGAAGGGGTTCAAACGGGAAGCTAGATGAGAATATGCAAAGATGTTAAGAGGATTTAAGCACTGATGCTTGGATGGGTGGCTGGTCTAGACACCTTTATGGTTTCTTCCAACCTTGAGTCTCTGATTTCAGGATTTGTTTTTATTCACCTGCATAGCTGCTTTATTAGCCTGAATATATATGGAGATATTTTTCATCTTCCAAAGTAATCTGAAGGCAGCCTCTCCACTTACCTAAGGAGCTTTTGGTGGGCAGCGTGGATTGACTTATAGTGGGGCTGCCTTGCATGTTGCATGATTCACTGTGCTCTATAGCTGCCCCCGAACACGTATATCATTGTGTCTGCTGTTCCAAGATGACACTGTTATTTCCCACCTGTGCAAATACAGCTGTAAAAAATGACACATGGCCAGTCCTCCCTTCCCCAGAGTAAAGACAGGGAGCACACACCCTCTGGCTTAACACGCCCATGAGGCACACACACCCTCTTCTGAATTTCAATACTCATTTTCAAGCCTGCTAAGAAGAGAAGAGAATTGCAAATGAACTCACATTACCAGCAAAACCAAACCAGCCTCCCTCCTAAATTGCTTCATATATTAAGTCTGTGGACTACAGAAGCCCCTGCATCTTCTCTGGCTTCCTAGAAAATCAAAAAGGTTTCCAGCAGTTTCAGCAAACAAGCAGGCTCTGAGCCTTCTCTCTTTGTTAGAGATTTGATTCAAACTGTGTCCGCTAGCAATAAAATACAAAGGGAAAGAAAGTCAGTATGGTATAACTTTGAAATTTTTAGCAAGCGCCACAGGAAAGAATAATAAACCATAAATTGCTGCATCTGGCCTTAAATTTATAAAGAAAACAATAATGCAAGAAACCAAAAATGTTGCTCTCCTTTGTCACTTTAAAAAAAAAAATCATTTCGACTCTTCATCACCTTTTGTTCACCCTTTTACTTCACCAATTGTGAAATTATACCAAAAGCAACATCGGTTTCTCCTCAGCCTCCAGAAGGCAGAGTACTTGCACTGAAAAATTCACACAAATTCAAGGAGCAAGGAGATTTGGAAAAGTTCAGAGTGGTAAGGCCATCCACCCCAAAGACAAGACGTGTGGGTGAGTCTTCAGTTAGGAAGGCAAAGCCAGGAGCTTACCTGGAGGACCTGCGCCATTGAACCTGAGATACAAAGTGTCCACCTGCGTTCAAGGTCACATCGCTGCACTTCTCCCCCAGCCACACTCTTTTTACCAGAATTGTGTCATTGGCTAATAGAAGTGGACTGTGGAGGGAAGGACGGAGTCCGACTCCATTTGCTTTTCCTTTATGTGTGCTCAACAAACCAGGACCAATTCTATTATATTCTGGTCATTCGGGTCAATCATCTCGGACTGCATTATCATGAACACATAGGATCTTTGCCCCCTTCTGAAACCACTGCGTGATGTGCTGCTCAAAATAATATCACAGTCTGACAAAAGCACCACATGTCAGCAGACGCATTCTCTGTGCACTCTCTGCCCCCATCCTACCCAGATGCTGCGGTGGCTTCATCTGAACGCTCCCTGCCCAGGTACTGGCGTACCTACCAGAGAGGTTTCTGCAAGAGCTCATAACGAGCCACTCTAATGAACAACAGCAAATAACCTCTAGATAAGTAATAGGGCTTGCCCCTGGAGAGTCGGGTTAAGTGATATCTGTGCCCTGCTTGCTCCTTCAGCTTAGGGTGAGAGGCAGGAGGTAGCCAGATGGCCGGTCAGTGTGGCAACTGTGCTAGCACCATGGGGAATGAACCAAATCAGGGATCTTGGTGGCAGTCAGAGAACACAGAAAGGGTCTATGGGCAGAGTGAGGGAGCCACCTCACCTCCCTCCTTGCAGCCTGGCTCCTCCAGGTATATTTGAAGTATCGATGTCTGGGCCTCACCCCCAAGATCCCATTTAATTGGTGGAGGTAGAGCCTGAGCACTGATGGGCTTCACTTTTACCTAAGTAATATTAGTGTGTAGCCAGGGTTGAGAACCTCTTGTCCAGACTTTGGGGAAGTAGAAGAGGGCTAGACAGAGTTCACAGATAGTATGTATGAGTTGTTTTCATTACTATTAATATTATCAATACAAAGCTGGTTGCATATCTGTGTAGCATCTATATTGTAATCCCTGGGGGGGGAGGTTCTTGTCCCAGAACTTGGCTGTCCACTCAGTACTTTCTACAAGTGTTCAATAAACATAGCCTGATTTGTTTAAATGACCCCTAGGAAGCCAATCAACTTATTTTCTTGTGCTTATGGCTGTGAGCCATGACCATCCATTTGTTATAAAGAATCCTGGAGTTGAGTCAGGGCACTTGGGTTCTTGTTCTGGCTCTATTCCTTCCCATGTCTTGGCCTCAGTTTACCCATTTGTAGAACAAGGTTGTTGGATTATGTGATTGATCACTAAATAGTCACCTGCTTTAACTTTCTCTGGTTTTAGAAGCCTTACTTAACAAAACACTCCTGCTTGTCTACCGAAAGGAAGCCCAGGCCAGGGGTTGGTATTTGGGAAATAAGCAACATCAGAGGCACAAAGCAGGGGGAGGGATAAACACGTTTGAAAGAATAAAAATATTACATGCTGAACACCTGGGAAGAGTAGAGGTCTCCCAAAAAGAGGAAGGGGAAGAGATTCTGGTGGAAGAGTCGACTGGGACCAGGTTGTAAAGAGTCTTGAGAGCCTTGACCAGGTATTTGGACTTTATTCAAGATGGCATTGAGCACCCCCAATGAATGTCCACCAAGAAACTAATGCCCCAGCTGTGTCTTAACAGGCAGCTCTGCTATCCACATTGCCAGGGAGGTCCTTAAGGGAGAGTTGGCATCTCACTCCTCTTCTGGTGAGTTAGTATCTGGTACCATCATTATTGAATAATTAATGAACAAACGACTTAGCATAACTGCTATCAGATCTCCTGATAAAGACTAAAAAAGCATAATAACCAGACAGCCACACACTAAACTCTAGGTTCCCTAATATCTATATTTTTTAAACATCTGGAAGGGTAACTGAAGTTTAAAATATTCTTCCCGATTTTTTGTGACGATATAAACAGCCTTTGGCCACCAGATTTTTCTAAGCCAACACAGGGACACTATTTGCATGTTATTTTGCATGAAATGTAGTCATTTACATACATTTGCATGGTGCTTTCAAAAAGCCTTAATTCTAAGTATGTCAAATAAAATAAAACAAATTAGTGTAATCTACTGCCATTGTATGGCATCCCAGCTAGACGATGGTGGTGGTGTCGGGGCCAGCGGCTGGGAGAGCAAAGAGGCAGCTTTGAGGAAGCTGTGACCACCCCCGGTTCAGTGTATCCAGGAGCAAATGGACACAATAAAGTCTGAGAACAGGAATCTCTTTGGGGGCAGGGTAAAGTCTCAGGCAACAGGGCAGCACTTGGTAGTTCCCAAACCCCATTTAAGCCTCAGGGTAGCTAATCTGTGTGCACAGTAGGGGTGGGATTGTCATGGACTTCATTAGTAAGAGGATGAGAGTGGTGAGGTGACTTGTTCGTGATGCGCCAGTAAATGTTCACGTCTAGACAGAGACCTTGGACATTCCCAGTCCAGGCCTCTTGGTCCTCCAGAGGCCTGATGCTCTGATAACTGATCTAATCCCCTCCAGAAAAGGTGAAATGTCCCCACTCACTGCCAGTCCAGTGGCTCCTCTTCAGCCACCACACTGCCTTTGGGAAACCTTGCAAGGGAACCCCCTTATGGCCCAGGGACGGTGTCACCTAGCCTGTGATGCATCTGGCCCTAACTAATTACCTTTTTATTATTTGAGACAGATACTTGAAAGTTACAGTAATGGGGTGAAATATAAGCAGCTTAGAGTTTACTAGAACATTAATCCTCTGGGGATGATTTCTTTTTCCCTGTGAGCTTCTCTGTGGGACCTTGTTCATCGCATTAAGTAGAATTTATTTTTAGACTTTTCTCCCTATGATCCACATCACCTGTCCACCCTTGCATAATTGCTGATTTCTATATTTACTAAGCTATATAATATGTATATATTATATATATATGATGCAAATCCTGGAAGGCCTCTGGTCTAGGGGAGTGGTGTTCAACAGCAGGAATCAGGAGTCAGATCATGGGGTTTGGGGCCAGGCAGAGAGCTGAGTTCAAATCCTAACTCCTCCACCTTAATAATTTGACTCTGGCCTCTTTGAACTTCAGCTTCCATAAAGGTAGTGACACATCTGTACCTCCTGGAAGCTCATACTGATGCTTTGAGGATGATCCTGTAAGTTTGGGTAAACTTAGCCTGGACAAGCTTGGGCAGACCTGAGAGGTCAGTCAGCTGTGCAGCTGGCAGCCCTAGGAGGCAGCAAATGTTCCCAGGGCCAACTTGTCTCCAACTCATGGCGGGCACAGTGCCTAGGGTGCTTTTAGGTCCCCATGAAAACATTTTAATTTATTTTAAAATCAGAAGGGAGAAAATGAGCTTTTAAGTTGAATAAAGTACTTTAATGTTAATATTAATATATTTATCTGTATACCAATGCAATTATAAAATAAATTTTTAATTTTTTTTTCCTGGAAGAAGGATGCCATGAAGGCAAAAGTGACTGTGCCCTTGAATGTCATAATGCAGGTTTGGCTGCTCCTGCTCAGCCCTCTCTTGTCCTCTAGGCAACTATTCTGTTCAGTTTTCATATGTTTGTTTATAAAAGAGCATCCAAATTGGGAGCCATGAGTGACCTAGACCCTGACATCTCAAGATGATGTGAGCCCCCCGCCCCTTTCTGAGGTCATTTATTTTAGAGTACAGTTGACTTATCCAGACTCATCTACTTGCTTACCCTGCATCTTGCTCCAGCCAGTGTCATTCCACCTTCCCCATAGCTATAGTCCCTGCCTACAACCACTCAACTTCCAAGAACAAGCAACACAACAGAGAAGGGAGAAAGTGCTTGGTAACAGAAAGCTGCTGTCTCCCTGTCTCACAGTACACCATTTCCCCCTGCTCTTTCACTCAGAAATCATTTGAGCAGCATAAATAAATATTTCAGAAGCAGTCACATGGTTCTTTGCTGTAGTTTATCTGACACAACCATTGAGGAAATAGGAAAGCCAATGTCAATTCATGATATGACTTTCTGCTTTCTGTACCTCAGTTTCTCCATGTACAAACTGAGGCTAATAAGAGCAGCCTTGGAGGAGCAATGGGAAAAGGAATGAAATTATAGCTGGGAAGGTGCAGATGGCTTCAGAAGAAATGTTCTAGCTGAACCAGGAGTTATTATTAGCTTGATTATCAGTGAGCTCAAGCCTCTCGGAGTGCCCAGGGCATAAGGACTTCCCGTGTTTACTGGGCTTACTGTCCTTCTCCACTTCCTCCCTGAATTACCATCCATTAATTTTGCCACTACTGAAAGGGCCCTGATTTTCAGTGTACACCCACTCTCAGTTCACACCCACAACCTGTGAATGGCTGAGCAAGCCAGCAATCAGTTTAGCTTGCACTTAGCAATGCTCCTTCTCAACCACTTTGGAAAGCCTTAATCAATCTCCTGGTGGGCTTGAAATCCAAGGGGTGAGGACACAAGAGTCAGAAGGAAAGAGAAAGAGGAGGAAAGGAAAATAAAGGTGTCACAGGAAAGGGAAAGGACACCCCTACCTACCTCGGTGTCACTCCAGGCCTATGCCCTTACTCTTCACCGCATGCTCATTCTTTGAGCAGGACACACAGGAAGTGCTCCCTAGCCCCCTGCACCCTTGTGACATTGCAGACACCATGTGGCACCTAACCTTAGCCAGTGGCAGGGTCATGACATTGTCTATTTCAGGTTCTCAGAATCAGAGGTCTTTGTCCTGAAAAGGACATTGGAAATAGTTTGCCCAACACTACCTTTCTACAGATGAGGAACTTGAAGCCCAGAAACTTAAGGGACTTGCCTAAGTTCACACGGCAAATAGGTCAGGATCAAAACCCAGGTGTTCTGATATCCAGTCCGGTGTCGTTTCACTGTAGTGCATAAAGTTTTTAGGTGTGTCCATGCGCACACACACTTACACAAACATGCACACACATTTCCAGATGCTTCGGAGGCTTGGTGTGCTTTCATTATTGTATGCATCCTTATAGCAACCAGGCCTGGAAAACAAGAAATATCTCCCCATTTTTACCAATGAAGAACCTGGAGAGCTTATAATGGGGAAAGAAGAACACTCAAGTTCACTCAGGTCATTGTAGCTGAGCTGGTGTAAAACCCAGTCTCCTGACTCTCAGGCAGTGGACCTTCCAGACACCATATGCCTTGGAGCCAACTGTCCAGGGCTCTTGGCCATGGCTCTTCCGAAAGAGCCAGGTTTCCCATCCATATTTATAAGAAAAACTTCTGGCTTAACTGCATTTCATGCTTAGAAGTCTCAACATTTTTTTTTAATTTATGAAAGGAAAGAGAGTAACAATGGAGTTGATGGGCAATTTGTGTAATTAACACCACAAAGTTACTAGTACTATAAGGTTTTTTGATTCAGTGCATTCTCCTGACAGATGCTCTTTTACTGGTCAAGTGGCATTATCATGAGGATTACAATAGAGGGGGAAAGACACCTGCCAGAGGAGAGTGGAGGGAAGGCATGATTTGGGTTTGTCATTAGCGATCTTAGTTAGGTACACTTTGGTGTACCTATGAGCCTGCTGCCTGCGGAGATTTGAATGATGAAACCAGCGAGTTCCACACAAGGAGTTGGACATCTGCTTCTCAATTAGTGCTAATTTAGCTTGTTTAGAAATGATTTGTGTCTCTACAAGACAGATAACTGAAAGTTTTTTTTTTCTTTCCTGTGACCATAACTTTTTACTCCTCTCACAATGGGCCAGATGGATGCATCAGAGGGGTCTTGCTGGGCTGCCACAGAATGGTGGATATTCCTGTTTCTGCCAGTGTTAGAAAAGTCATCATTGCTCCATAATCTCAGTACATTCATAACACCCAAATCAAGGTCTTGAGAAATGTCTGATCCCTTCCAAAGCACTTTGTGAAAGCATGTAATTGGTTCTTCTGTAGTTGTTAAGTCAGGACAGATATTCACATAGCATACACCATTACAAGTGCGCTGATTATTAAAACATTGATGTTTTCCAGATCAACTAGAAAATAGCCACTTCTCGAGCCATGCAAATGCCGCCTCACTTCCCCAGCATTCCCAGACTCAGGAAGCCCAGATGAACACCAATAAGGAGCTGCCCCAGCACCCAGCCACTCACCAATCTGCCAGTCAGACCCCCATGTCTTCTGTGTGTCGGCCTCATTCATGCATGTCCCTGCTGAGGCAGATGGCACTCCCAGAGGAACTGGCAACTGGTTGCTAAATACTTTTAATATCACATGTATGTTTCGATTTCTTAGTGAAGTGCACAAGGAGGACAATGTTTTTCACAGAGACCTCTGCAGGTATGGGGCCCACTTGTTGGCTGTAAGGGTGACATGGCAAGCCCTGGAGCAGAGCATGCCAAGACCTAGCTCCTACAATGTTCAGGTGGTTGATGCTGGAGGCTGCTTGCCCAGACCCTGACTGCAAAGCCAAGCTACGGTCACATGTGGTGAGGAGCAGAAATCTAAAATGTCTTTTAAAGCCAGAGGCTTTTGCTCCAAGAGTTACCGGCCAGGGCCCAGAGCCAAACAAGAATCAGAGAACCAGGAGAGACAAAAGGGAATGAGAAATGAACAAAATCTACATGTTTCTGCCCCTTGATCACAGTCCATTGACGCACAAGGGGCTCTGAGTTCTGTCTGATAATTTAAATGATCTGTTTTCATTTTGATGATAATCTAAAAAAAGGACATTTTTGCCTCTACCTTGGGCTTATGTTTTCAATCACTTTGGCACCAAAGAGTGGTTCTTGTCATGACACACGAGAAAGGAAACAAGGCACCCTTGGTAAGGGTTCATGCCCTTCGTGGTCCATCTACCATGAGAGATCCTGACAAGAGAAGGATCTGCTGTAGTTGGCATAGCAAAACCTCTTGGGAGAATTGAGATTGCTCACACAGCCCATGTAGTATGGGCGTGCCAACCTGAAAAGACCTGTATTTGTTTTCTAAGGCTGCCCTAAGGAAGTACCAGAAATTGGATGGCTTATTCTCTCAAGAAGCCAAAATCAAGGTGTCAGCTGGCCATGATCCCTCCGAGACTCTGGGTAGAATCCTTCCTTGCCTCTTCCTAGCTTTTGGTGGTGGCTGTTGATCCTTGGCCTTCCTGGGCTTGCAGCTGCAACCCACCCCCGCCAACCTCCAGTCACATGATCTTCTCTGTGTGTGGCTCTCCTTTTTTCTTCTTATAAGGACACAGTCATATTGGATTAAGGCCATCCCTAATTGGCCTCATCTCAATTTGACTGAATCTGCAGAGACCGTGTATAAGGTCACATTCACAGATACTGGGGGTTAGGACTTCAATGTATCTTTTTGGGAGAAACAATCACACATAACAGAGGCTGAATAGGAGTAGTGTGTGCCCTCATTGTCCCATGAGCAATGCTGTTGTTTCAGCAAACAGCACCTGCCATCACCCTGAATTGATCTGCACATTCAAATTGCATGGTTTTGTACATTTGCTTGTATTTACTTTGTAAATAATTATTAGATTATTTTGTTTGGTTTTAATAGTCATATAAGAGCCGTAAGCATAAGGAGATTATACCCACTTTTATGTTGTACATTTTTAAATAACATTATAACACAAATAATTTGTCGGCTCAGGTAGTCCTTGACAATTTTCTTTTGTTCTATTTAAAGTAGCTGCATGTTGTTTCAGTACTAGAGCCCCTGGGGTCTCAATGAATTCCAGATGTGACAGGAGACGGTGCTTTCCAAAGCTTGTATGTGTGAGGAGATCTGTTAAAAGGAGTTTTCTTGGGCATACGGCCAGATTTCAAATTCCCTGAAGGACGGTGTACCTCTTCAGCCTAGCATATGTCCCTGAGGTCATTGTTGGGGTTTGACATAGCGTAGAGTCAAGGTCCATTATGTCAGGGACCTTTCCTTTCCCCATGCCTCTTAGCAGTAGTATCTGGACCAGGGAGGAGCCAGACTCTATCCTGTGTCCCACAGGGAGGGCTGGTATGGAGATAGCCAAGCTCCAAAACTTTGGGTGGTCCCTGGAACCCTAGAGAATAACTGGCATCTCAGACAAGTCCACAGCTCCCCTTCCGCAGAATCAGCAGGAGCCCCAGGAAACATTTTACCCTACTCTATTGACCCTCACTGCCCTGAGGACAGGTTTGCCCTCAGCACTCAAACAAGAGAGGCTGAATTTCAGTCCAAGGTGTTTGCTATGCTCTGTGATCCAGAAACAGATGGATGAACATCAGATGGAATTCTCAGCTCCATCTAAGTGTCCCTAAATGCAGACCTCAGGAGCGTGGGGGTAGGAATCTCTGGGAGAATAGCCTTAAGCCCCTTCGAACAAATACTGTGTTTGCTTTTGTTTTATCTTTAAATTTTTCCTAAGTTTTGGTTAGGTACAAAATGTTTAAACTTCATTCTTTTTTTTTTTTCTTTAATGGTTTTGGTTATTTATTTGAGAGAGAGAGAGAGAGAGAATAAGCACACACATGCAGGGGCACGTGGGAGTAGGGGCAGAGGGAGAGGGAGAAGCAGATCCCCCACTGAGCAGGGAGCATGAACTTTGGTAGATCACAGAGTTTCCTAAGATCATAACCTGAGCCTAAGGCAGAGGCCATCCAGGCACCCCTAAACCTCATTCTTTTTTTAAAAAAAATATTAAACTAGTTTCCTTAAAACTCCTTGATTAAAATGGATGCTTCTAGGGACACCTGGGTGGCTCAGCAGTTGAGAGTCTGCCTTCAGCTCAGGGCATGATCCCGGGGTCCTGGGATCGAGTCCCACATCGGGCTTCCTGCATGGAGCCTGGTTCTCTTTCTGCCTGTGTCTCTGCCTCTTTCTCAGTCTCTCGTGAATAAATGAATAAAAGTTTTTTTTAAATAAATAAATAAAATGGATGCTCCTGAAAAATATTCCAGCCTCGTCCCCTTCTCACCTGCAATCTCCTGTTGCACTAAGTAACAGATAGTTGAGGGGCATTTTTTCTGCAACCGGCCAAGAGGAAAAAACATAGCATATGGAGCAAGAACATTTGGCTCAAATCCAGATTCCTATCACTCAGCCACAAAGAGGTGTGAGACCGTGCCATTTGTGACAACATGGACAGACCTCGGCGGTGCTCTGCTAGGTGAAATAAGTCACACACACACTGTTTGATTTCACTTATAGGAAGGACTTAAAGAACAAAAGAACAAAACAAGAGACACAGTCTCTCAGATTTAGAGAACAGCCTGGTGGTTGCCAGAGAGGAGGGAGGGGGGAGCATGGGTGGAAGAGGGGAAGAGATGAAAAGGCACAAACTTGTAGTTAAAGAATAAGTAAGACCTGGGAATGGCATAGGAAATAGGTTAATAATGGGGAACGACTTTGTATGGTGACAGATGGTAGCTAGATTTATCCTGGTGATCACTTTCTATTTTTGTAAATGTTGAGGCACTGTGCTTACTGTACACCTGAAACTAATATGTTGCATATCAACTACACTTCAATTAAAAAAAAAACACCTGGTTACACTACTTAATAGATGTTTGAGCTTACATAGCTCATTTAACCATGCTGAGCCTCAATTTCCCAATCTGGAAAATGGGTATAATTAACAATACCTGCTGCCTTCCTCATTGTCATGAAGAATTGAACACAATAATGAGTGTGAAAGCTTTTTAAAATTTAAGTTGCTGTTTCAAGAAAGTTATTTTTGCCACATGTCAATAGCCTTCAGGCAGAGACCATCAAGAACATAGTTGAACAAGTTGGGTCGATTATCAGTTATAATACAAAAGAATAAACGCCACGGAGAACCATGGGGTGTCTCAGTAAAAAAGTCTTAGAGGGAACTTATTCTAGGATTTGGGCTTTGGTTGGATGGTCTGAGAGGAGGTACAGGGAAGCTGAGGTTTGCTCTAAATTCGATGGCATCAGAAAGTGGGGGCAATTGTATGGTTGGGAATCTCAGTAACTCTTCTCTATTGGAAAGGGAGACTAGACTGGGTATAAAGCTGTAATGGTAGTTGGTAAGAAGCAGGAGTTACTCATGGTCGAGAGAGGGGGTATTTGGTATTTTGTATGCAACACTGCGATCTTATTTTTAGTCTATGCTTAGAAGTGGCCTTGCTTTGTCTCTTTTTATCATGATCGCAGACTAACCTTGTCTGAGCTCAGTATTCTGTGTTCATGTCTGATAGGAGAATAACGTGGCTGAACTGTGAGTGCCAGGCCAGCTTCTGGATGTCAGGGGCTGTTCTTTTCTTCTTTCTCACAATACATGTGTTCAAACCAACAGATTCTCTGTAGGACCATGAGCCTACATGGAGTTTTAAAAAATAGATGCACTCAGGGTAGGTAAGAGAGATGGAAGAAAGGAGAGAGAAAAAACAAGGAGAAAGGAATGAGAAATTTAATGGAGAAAGAATTTGTGAGGCTGCTGTGTGCATATCCACCGAGACTCTGGGAGCAGAAGAAGAAGAGCTCCAATGTACTGAGGTTGACTCCACTTCCTAATAGGCCACCACCGCAGGCAGCATCGAAAGGTCAGCTTAGAAAGCACTGCCACTTGAGTCCCTTGAAGGGGCACCAGTTTCATCAAATCCTGGGACTGGCTTCAGATTTGGCCCTAACATCCTGTCTCACTTCCCCTGAAACTCTGTCACATGGATTTCTGGGGGCTGTGCTTCCCAAATGGTTTGAGGGGGATTCCAGAGCCATTTTCTCCTCTGGCTGCTCTATGATCCAAGTGCACAGATGTTTCATAAAATCTAAAAATGACTAAGCCGTTTACCTCAGGTGGCTAATCAAGCAGGTTTAAAGAATTCCAAGGTATCAAGGAACCACAAGTGCAGAGTGGAAATTGAATTGCCGTCACAGATATGGTTTGGCCATTAAAAGCTGAACTCGATGGGCTAATAGAGAGTTACAGGCTGATGAGCGAACATCACTACGATAGCAACAAAATTGGCGTCTGTTGGTAGGGGCTCTTCTGAAAGACCTCATGATCCTCATAGACAATGAACTCTTGATACCTGCTACATCTCAGTTAATAGCTTCAGTTGAATCAAATTAATTTAGAGGGGCTAATGAAAATGATGTAGAAGAGTTTGGAGGTGATAATTTGATGCGAAGTTATCAGCTAAAAGATGATGAGATTATGAAACTAGTTCCCTGGGGAACAGGCCGCGGGTGCTGGGAAGTGAGAGGAAGGAAGGGGGTTCCTGTCTCCTCTCTGTCAGTTCACCATGCTACCCTCAGACAGGAAGATGTGACAAAACTTGTTGACATTTCTCAAGAAAAAAAAAAATTAAATGGCTGTCACTTTTCTAAGGAGTTCATGTCTTACTGATGGTTTTATAGTATATGGATTCTGTTTTTTTTTAATTTTTTATTTATGTATTTATTTTTTTGGATTACTAGGAAAGTTCTCTGGCCATACTTGCTGTGCCTTCTTGGTCTCTTCCAATCATTTTGAGGGGACTGAAGTTATACTCAGAGCCAAATCTTAGCATTACTCAGACCAGAATACATTATACATTAAAAAAAAAAAAAGATGCCTAGGACAAAGGTAGAAAATTAAGTGGTTAACAAGTAGGAGGAAAGAATCTTAATGGCCACATAAATCTCACCTTTGCTACTTGCTTCAGTACGTTTGAGTTGCTCTAACAAGAAAACCACAGACTAGGTGGCTTAAACAGTAGACATCTCACAGTTATAGAGACTGAGAAATCTGAGATCAAGGGGCCAGCAGATGTGGTGTCTGGGGAAGACCCACTTCCTGGTTTGTAGACAGCTACTTTCTTACTATCTCGTCAAGCCAAGGAGAAAGGAATCTCTGGTCTCTTCATCTCCTTATAAACTAATGGATCCCATCATAATGGCTCCACGCTCATGACCTAATCAAGCCCCCAAAGCCCTGCCTCCAAATATCACCATGTTAGGAATTTGGTTTTCAATATATGAACCCAGGAAGGACACAAACATTCAGTCTTTAGCATTACTTTAAGGCTGAGAATGAAGGTCTGTCTAGCTGACTGCTCTTGACACAGTTCCTCAACAGAATTGACAAATAGAGGGCAAAGCATATACTGCCTTTGGGGTCAATTTTACCTGTATTCAAATCTTAGCCTCAGCTTTTCTTACCTCTGTGACCTTGGATAGGCTGTATAAAATCTTTCTTACAAAATTCTGTATTCTTATGTTGTTGTTATTGTTGTTTCTAATATGAAGGAGGAAGGCAACCCTTCATTGTGTTACTGCCAGAACTAGGTGAGAACATGAGTCTGAAAGCACCTGACATGGCACTTGGCGGCTGAAAACCTTTTTTTTTTTTTTTCAAAACCTTTTTGATGTTATATTGTTCTCAGTTGTCCTCTTGTGTATAGTACCTGACAGGGCCACCTCTGACAGGTGCATAAACATATAACTCTTGAGGAAGATTCCGCAGAATGATTTTGGTGGGCCTCCACACTCCTGAGTCTTTCTATCAAAAAAAATAAGCTTTGAAGTTCCAGGTAAGAGAGTTCAGTGACTCCTCGGGATTTTATCATTTGAATGCCTGGCAGATAGTAGGCTCAATGCATAGTTTGTGTAATGATAGGGTATCAGATGGAAGAGACTCTATTTGTATCCTCCACTAATTTCCACTCTGTTGAGGCAAAGCCACAAACATCTATTGGTAGAAAGAGCAATGGCCCACTAAATTGGGGGCTCCCAAGGACATTGTTTGATACAAGGCAGGTGCTTTCTTGAACTCTACTGACCTAATGACCAAGGAGATCTGGGTGCTTAAAATAGCTGTATAACCTTGGGCAAATCGTTCTCAGGGTCTTAGTGTTCTTATCTGTAAAATGACAGCTTTGGGCTAGAAGATTTCTATTATTCCTTCCCAGTTCTAATGATGTGTGATCCAAAATTGACTGTTCCCTTGCAAATGGATTCCCCACTGATCTAATGGGAAAAGTTACAATTGCCTCATCACTCAGCCAGCAATGTGCATTAGAAGTGGAAGGCTAGTCTCCATTGTAAGTGGGTATCATACATGTTGGGGACTGATCAGTGCCTTTCCTTTGTGGGTAAAGTGTTAGTTAGATAAATGCCTATCTTATGAATTTTAATCATGTGGATTGTCAGCGCTCCTCAAATTCTAAAGACCAAACTATTGTTATTACTTATTGACTGATTGAGAGCCAGGTCAAAGAAACAGGTCCTAAACATTGGCAGCTGAAATATTTATGATGCAACTAGCATTGCTTCCAAGTAATGCACACTATATTCAGGAAGAAACACATTATGACAAGCAAGGGCTTAAATTGATGAACATGTTTCCATTTTAGCCATGCAAATCATTCATCAGAGAGCAATCAATATGAATTGGATATTCCCAGGAGACAAAGCAGAATGGAGGTGGGCCTTGGGTCTGATTCTGCTTTCTTGACTTTCAGAAAAGGAATAAACTATCCCTGGTACTCCATAGTAGCCCCAATCCCATTTTCATCAACCCATTATGTTCTTCCATCTTCTTTTTTATTTGGAGGATATCTTAAAGATATATAAGATTGAAGTTAGAAGTTTTTGAAAATAATTCAGTTAAAAACTTTATGCATTGCCTTTCTAACCAAGGATAACACATGAGGGACTCTTGTACAGGTTCAAGTATTGAAATGATATGGAAAATATCCTTCATAAAACTGCAGACAAAAGCAAGTATCCCCATGTCCACTGCTTCCCTATACTTAACAAAAACACATTGACTGGTTCCAACTATTGAGAGGTTAGGGTCAAGGAAGCTCTGAGTTTTAAAATCTGTTGTTACAGATATTCCATTTAACTTGGCCTAACAGATTTAGGAAGGCTTAATAGGAATTGGCAGCAGGATGGCATGTGATACTCTGGGTAAGTGAAACCGTTTGGGTTATTACTGCCTTAGGTAGGAAGGTACATTTTCTTCTAACTTTTAACAAGGGTAAAATCCATCAATCAGTGAGCAAACACTTACTAGGCACTTGCTTTGAGCAAGGCCTTGGGGTAAGCACTTGGGGAGAATACAAGTTAGTTGAAATTTGGTATTTTTCAGGTATAGTAGCAAACCTCTTGATACCTCTGTGATTTTATGTCTTCTCCTCAAAATCCTTTAGAAAGTTGCTGCTCAAAATGTGGTCAACATCCGCACTACCTGGGAGCTTGTTAGAAATATAGAATCTCCAGCCCCACTACCGACCTACGGAATCAGAATCTGCATTTTAACAAAATCCCCCTGTCACTCACATGCACATTAGAGTTTAAGAAGCATGGCTGCAGACCAGAGGAGTCTGAGAAACAATCACTTAGCCAATCAAAGGGTACTCACGGGGGACATCCTGAAGTCCCTACCACGCATCCAATATTGTCATAACAGCCTCTTATAGTCATTAAACATTGCCTGGTCACTTGGGAAATAATTAGAGATTTTCTCTATGGGTCTGATAAAGAGGAAATTTTTGTTGATTATGTGAAATCATAGATGGTGCAGCTGGGAAGGATCTTACTGACTACCTATTTCCTCCTGATAGAAATAAGGAAACTCAGAGCCAGGAAATGATCAACAGCTAATGGCTAGTGAGTAGGAGAGCTGGGGCTCAAACTGAGGTCTCTAAACTTAATTAGCAAGTGCTTATTCACCTCCACTTCACTCCATTCCCTCTCCACTGCAGGGCATGTCTGGATGAATCACAAAACAATTGCTGCACAATGGATCAGATCAGTCAGTAAAACTATATTTAATTTACCATTGGGTGATCCATTGCTTAGAGTCATATTCTCAAAAGGAGAAAGTAGAATTGTAGGAATATGGCCATTTTGTATCATGCTGTGGCATGAGTCAGAGACAGTGTGCACACTGACCAAGTTTAATCATCCAATAAATGACCTAGTTATCAGACAATCTAAGGTTATTTATCCCCTGACAATCCCAGAGAGTAAGTATGTCAGACACAGACCTACTTGTAACCTAGGCCTCAGAGATTGAGAGGTCACCTTAAATTCCTTTTGTGCTAGAATGCCCTCCCCCAAGCCCCATCCTTTAAGGGTCAGCTAAAATGCTGCCTCCTCCACTTAATGAATGGGAATGGAATGGAATGGAATGGAATGGAATGGAATGGAATGGAATGGAATGGAATGGAATGGAACAGAGCACTCCTCTAGTGGCCTGGGAGCTCCTAAAGACATAATGCACATCTAATTTATATCTAGGTACCCAAAGCACCTACTACTTAGTAGACCCTCAATTCCTATTTTCCTGGTGGAACTCTTAAGGGGGCTCTTCCATAATTCACAGATTGACTCAGCCTCCATCACAAGAATGACTGACCACAAGAGCTTCAGCTTCTACTGGCAGCTATCACCAGGGGTGCACACCTCCTTGAACCTCTCCAAAATCCCTGTTGCTGATCTTGCTTGCCATTGCCATGATACACACACCTGTCAGTCAGTTTGGGTCAAGGAACAAGTAGGCAATTTGCATGGAATCCTGAGCAAGAAGGAAGGTTTTACCAAATTGATTTGTCAGGCCTTAGGTACCCAGAATAGGTAGATCATAAAGAATGGAAAAAAATAAATCACTTCTATTTTCTCATCTTTTTATTTTCTTTAACTATTTTATTTATTGATTCATGAGAGACACAGAGAGAGAGGAGAGACACAGGCAGAGAAGAAGCAGGCTTCATGCAAGGACCCCAATGCGGGACTCGATCCTGGGACTCCAGGATCACGCCCTGGGCCAAAGGCGGCGCTAAACTGCTGAGCCACCCAGGGATCCCCCACTTTTATTTTCTATTTGTGATTTAGTTTTGGCTAAAATTCAGAGTCAGTTGGTTATAAGAGTCAAGAGGATTGACTCTCATCTCCTACTTAATCCATTAGCCTGAATGTGCTGCTTTTCACATTGTTGTTTTCTCTTATAGACGTAGTCTTAAATGCAGATTAATGACTCTTGGGGGATACAACTTAAGAGCATGTTATCTTCCCATATTTATCATTTGGTTTGATTTTCCAACCTTCTAGGCCCCTTTCTGTCTTATATCAGAATTCATTTGATGGAATCACCTAAATCAATTTTCCTTCACTTTCAGTTAGCTTACTGTTGTCCTTTCTGGCTCACAGCTTATAGTGATTCTCTTGTGTCTGACATCTCCAAATCTGTCTTTGGTGGAAGTGATTATATTTCCAAGAACTGTTATTTTTACCCCCCAATCAGAGAAAAATACTTTCCCTTTGCAGTAGAGCCTCCTTGTCCTCAGCGTGCCTCTCAGCCCAGCCGCATTCCCCATCTGGAGCACTGATAGGACACATCAGCACTGCCCTGGCTGGGCTGTTTTCCTCCTGAAGCTCTGAAGAGAGGTGCTCTGAAGCACAGGGCATGGGGCGATTCATGAGGAATCTAGCATCAGAGTGATGCGCATGCTACTCTGTGATTATTATCTCTAGTCCCTTCAACAATGAGCTGGTCATTATCACCACTCCACATGTGAGGAAACTGAGGTGTAAGGGGTCCGGTGACTTGCCTGAGATCTCACCTATAGCAGGTGTTGGAGCCAAGAGACCAAACCAAGTCTCCCTCACTAAGGGTCTCTCCCCACACCGCCCTTGTGTCTCTAGTGCTCAGCATGGTGCTTAGGATACAGGTGCTAGCAGAACGAATGAGAAAAATTATTAGTGAACGAAGCCTAAGAATGTGTATCAATACACGGCTACCCCTACTCTTTCTGCATTTTGCTTTCAGGCTTATTGTTGCACCTTCACAGAAACCTCTGATTCTGCTAATTAGTTCTGCTGCCTTAATGACAATCATAATCCATAACAACCTTAATCCTAAATTCATTAAATGAGATCAATGGGTATTATATAGCCACAGTGTTCAGAAGTAGAACACTAAGCTCTCTGGAATTGGCAAAAGGTCTCCTCTTAAAGTTTACTTCAGTGACAGATTGTAGTGGTAGTATTCTGTGCTATTAGATTTTTGCACAATTCGTCACTTTGGCTATTATTAGGTCGGTCGTGTTCCATGTTGTATTGTTAAGAAATTCAGTCAGATATACCCTTCATGGTATGACTGTACCTCAGTCTATTTCTGACAACTACCTGTATTGCATTAAAAGTTGAATCAGTAGCTTCATTCCAAAAGCGAGCTTTTACTTTTTAAGTTCCATTTTTTTCTTTCTTCCTTCCTTTTTCTTTTTTAGAATTAAATTTTCATTACCCAAGGAACACATGAATTTATTCTCCTTGTGAACATTTCTGTGGATTCATATTTGTGTGTGAGAGAGAGACCCACACACACATAAAAAGAAGCCCACAAAGATCTATTCTAACAACATAGAGGTTATCTCTAGGGATGGGAATGGGAAGCAGAGGAAGACGGCCTGCTGGTCAAAGAGAACACTAGGCTTGTCTGTAATGTCTTACTATTTTACAAGGTGAACGTGACTTCCTCCTCTGTTCTCTTTGTTCACTGTCATCTTAGTGCAAACACATGAGAATATGTATACCCCCTACATGTATATGAATTCAATTCAGCCAAAACCTCCTAGTGGGTCCCCCAAGGTCCAGAGAAATCACTCACCCCTTCCTAATTGTTGTCTCTTGAGTAGGAGAAACAGGGTATCGCTCCTCTTGTCTGGGCCTTTTTCATCTACAACGTACATTTTCTATTAGCTTGGTCTGCTGCAGTTTATGGCAGTTTTATTGCTTAGATTATTTGCCAGTAAACACCAGCTTGATCATGAAGAAGAAGGGAGAATTGAAGAGGTACTTTGAAAGGCATATTCTGTTACCAGCCGCTCGTCACATCCTCGCTTAGAGACTGAGCCGGGGGCAGACCCTGGAAGACAGCTGGGTATGGCACAGTCCAGACATGCATTTCCACCATCCCCTCAGTTGACAGTGATTGCTCCCATGTAGCTAGTCACAAAAGGATGCAGATTGTTGGTTAGGTCAGTGCTATGTGGTGGAGAGGGCAAGGACTCTGGGGTTTTGATCTTGATACAAATCCTAGTTTGATCTCAGACTGACAGGCTTACAGGCAAGTTTTGGTCCCTTTCAAGTCAGTTTAAGTTTCTGCCTCCCCCTCCCCTCCTCCTTCCAGAATTAAATTAAATGACACACATGAAAGAGCTGATTCCATGAATGCTGGGATACATGAAGGTGTTCTGTGATTGACTGCCAACTTCCTTTCCCTCTGCTAAAACAGAAAAAAAAAATCCTCATTTTTATGGCATTAATGTATCCTCTATTTCTCCTAAAAATATGGGGAGCAGTCCTCATCCATGCCCTCCTCGCCCTACCCCCAGCATTGTTGCTGCCACTTACAGGTAAGATACCTTAGACTGAACAGGGAAAAACAAAGTACCAAACGCTGTTCTGGTGGAGGTTTGGTGTTGTCACAGACCCAGGCACCACTTTGAAGCAGTTCCTGAAAAAGCTTCTAAGTTGAAAGATTTCCAGTATCTGTAGGAGAAGTAAGACTCGGGCCCTCAAGGAATGGTTAGCCCCAGGCCATGCCAAATGCTCCCATCCTTTAGATAGGGGCTCTGGTGGAGAAACAGCCGCTGGCAGGAGATGTCACTGGCATTCTTATTTCCATGTGATAAACTTGGTGTGAAGGATATCTAACAAGTCCCAAAAGACGGAAAAAAAAAAAAAAAACATAAAAACTTGAGTGTCATGTTGCTTTCATCAAGCTATTCCTCAGAAAGCAAGTATTAGGGAAGCTTAGAGGGAGAATGAGTGTCACATTCGACTGGCACCTTGGGAATCACCCAGACTTACTAATGCCTGGTGATACTCATCCTTTGCGGTAAGAAGCCTGGGACTCAGAGGCCTCCCATAGGATCAGGGATGAGGTTTTCTCTAAGTGAGTATATCCCACCAATTTGTAGCCTACATTCAGTCACAAGCCTATCCCCAGGCCAAGGGGGCCTGGGCATTCCATTAGTGAGAAAGTCGAGAGATCCCACCCACTAACTCTCCTGATTCTCACCTGATTTTTGCTGGGGGGTCATCAGCTTCTTCTGAAAGAACTTGCTTATCATTAGTCAGCCATTTGCTTCTGTGATCCTGGCCCAGAGGCACTGAGTCTCACCTGCCTGACCTCTGCCCTCCTAGTAGAGCACCCTGGTTTTCATTCCTTAGCCTCTCCTCATGGACAAAATCCAAGGAGCTTCAATATATAGGCTTTATCATAATGAAGTTTTCCAGGAAAATTCTAGAATGGAGTTTACCTCAAAACAAATTCTAAGCATTCTTAGAAGTTAAAAAAGGAGAAATTGGCAATAAAGGGAGTTGCTTTTCTAGAATTTCTAGCAAACAAAAGCTCTTCTGCAAGATATTACAAGAGTATATTCCGTAGAGTGTGGTTTGTGGAGTGGGCTTTGCAGGGAGATCTGAATGCAAGAGCTCTTCTCTACCCCCACCGTGACTATGACCTGGACAGAGGTTACTGGAGATGCCTGACCACTGCCTGGCACTTAGGATTCTCCTACCTAACTTAGTGCTCTGGCTTTCTTGAGTATAGGAGGGAGCCAGGCTGAGCACAGGGAGTCGGGACCCACATCGCTTATACTTTGCTCATCTTTAGCAGGGTCTGAGAGCCCAGTCACCCACTCACAAGCTATTAGAGTGGGAAGGAACCTTAGAAGTCATGCTCAGCACCTTTGCTTTTAAAGGAAACAGGGCCAGAGGGATCAAATGGCCTTCTAAGTGCCTCCTCTCCCTGTGCCATGAGGGCGCTCATTCATCTTAATGTTCTCAGCTACCAGCATGCTTCCTGAGGCCTGCTAGGTGCTCCACAAATGTGGGATGAGTGAGTGACTCAGTGGTCGAGCTAAATTAGCACCCAAGACTCTCTTCCCCACCCCCATGAGTCATTGAGGCAGCACTCAGGACTACTTGGTCAGCCAAACAGAGAGTCACAAAAGGTGGCCTCCCACCAGCACTCAGTCTGGATAACCTCTCCTCTGGTTGCTGGACGGGCCTCTGGATCGGCAGAGCTGCATCCTGCAGTACCTACCAGCAGAGCATGTCCATTGACTTAAGGGGTGGATTGGAGCCAGTTTCCTCTTCGGATACCAGGGAGGACCAAAGAGCAGTGTGGTTAGGCTGGGGCCACCCTGGCCTAACAGGCACTAAGAGTGGAAACAGGAGGGCCCTGAGCCACCAGCAGCACCCTTGACCATGGCCCTCCCTGAGAGTTCCGTGATGCAGGCCGGGGTGCAGCCTCCAGCCCTTCTGCTGCTTCTGCTGCGGTTCCTGGCGGGTAATTACAAAGCAGAGGGGGGCGGGTTGGTCAGTGTAGACGGAAGGTCTGGCCAGCATTCCGTTTCTCCAGACTTTTTAAATCACAGGCTGCGGGGCCTGCAGCTCTCCTCTCTGTGGTTATTATCTGTTTCTTTGTGCAAAGCAAGACATTCCCGTGAAGGGCGCCGGGACCGTAAGGCGGGTCATAAAGGGTGACAAAGCAGAAAGAAAGTCGCCCGCAGTCTCCTCTGCTGGCGATTCACTCCGCCTGGTTATTCATCCGCACAGAGGAGTCGCGGGCCTCACTCTTAAATGGCTTCATTCATGATGATTGACTTCGGAGATTCGCCTGTGTCTTTTGCAGAATGTTAAACAGGAAAGGATTTTCCCTCCTTTGAACCAGCTATGTTAGGATGCTGTGGTTTCACAGGCCTGGAGTGGGAGGCTGGAAGGAAAAATCAACCCTCTGCGGGAATGCATTTCTCAAATGAGAATAACCACTGAATAAATATGGTAATGAACCTGGGAGCAGCTCTGGCCGGGCAAAATTGATGCCCCTGGCGCTCAGGTGTTTTTCTGACCAATTCTAAGCAGCATCGAAAACCTTCAATCACCGGTAAAAGTTTATTTTATTCACATACATTCATTCCCATCTGCTGACTACCTTTGGTCCCTATGTTACAGAGGTTGGGGGAGATCTGAATTTAATCACCATTCTTTAGAAATGCAATGTAAGTATGTTAGCATGATGCCTTGGAGACTTTCCTGGTGTAGCCCCCACCTCATCCTACTATCACCTCACCAATTCAAGTCTTATCCCCACAGCTTGACACTTGCATGAAGGGCCCATCATGGATATGTTGCCACTGTTTCCAGCCCTGGAGGACCCCAACCCCTAAATATCTTCATTATTGTTAATGCCAAAACATTTTTCCCATGGACCACTTTACTTACATATCTTCCCCCGGGGGATGATAAACTTCCATAAGCACCCCACTGACCTTCAAACAAAAACTAAACTCCTTCATAGATCAGATAAGGTCTTTTGTTTTGTATCATATTAATAATCCTCTACATTCCCCACTCCAGCCAAGCAGGTTCACTCCTTATTTATAATCGACCTTCACACCTTCTCACTCTGCAACCTTTACTCAGGATTATTCCTCTACCTGGAAGGCCCTCACCTCCCATCTCTATCACATTGCAACGCATGCCCTAGGGTCAGGAAATCTATTGAACTTCTTGTATTACAAACATATGAGTAGATAATCTTATCTTCCCCACTGGGGTTATTGAGAGTAGGGACCATGTTTTTTTGTATTTCTAACCTGCCCCCTCACTTTTAGTAGCCCACTGCTTTTCATGTCACATATACTTAATAATTTTTAATGATGAATGAATAAATAAATGAATGAATAATCAACAAATTAACTTGTTAATCAATAGCAGACATAATTTCCCTTAATGTCCAGTCTCTATTTTTCTATGCTATCCAAAACAAAGAAACTCACCCCTTAATAATGTGACTTGAAAAGGAAGATTAAGGGATCCCTGGGGTGGCTTAGTGGTTTAGCGCCTGCCTTTGGCCCAGGGTGTGATCCTGGAGTCCCAGGATTAAGTTCCACATCGGGCTCCCTGCATGGAGTCTGCTTCTCCCTCTGCCTGTGTCTCTGCTTCTCTCTTCTCTCTCTCATGAATGAATAAATTAAAAATCTTTAAAAAAAAAAGAAAAAGAAAAGGAAGTTTATAAAATATCTGTTACTAATTATGTTTTTTTCTCTGAAATACTTGGTTGCAAAAACACCTTAAGATAGTGGAGCATAAAAACTTGAAACTAAGAGCTGGGTTTTCTGATCCCAGGAATCCCCAAGGAGTGCTGAGGTGAAGGGATTGGAACCCATTAAGAATTAGACCAGCCGGAGCACACAAGAGACTGACCGCTTTCTGGTCTGGGTGAATATTTTTCAATTGTAGAGTTTATTCAGCTCGCAAAGGTCAAGAACTAGGAAATCTAGCTCTCTGTGGTTTTACTCAAATTAAAGGGCTAATTGAATCCAGCCATTAAAGCAAATCATTTCTTGTGGGTCATAAGTATAGGGTAAGAAAAGGAAGCATGAACTTAGAAGGGTGCCATGCCCCTGTGTTGTGAAATATTGAGGTCTCTTCTGTTGATTTTCAAAAACAGAATTCCAACCATGTTTATGAGGGACAGATACATAAAATAAACATGTCCTGACGCATATAGTTTATAAGCCCAGCCACTAGAGTAAGTGCATTCTTGGTCTTAAGTGTGGTGTTCGAATATATTCCAGGACATGAGACCATCATATTTAGCAGTTGCTAGAACAGAGCACAGAAGCTCTGGTTCTTATGCACTTAAAGCATGAGGAAACAGCCTTGGGGAAGAGTCTCCTTTCCTGGTGTCATATCTGGGTTTTTTTTATTTGGGTTGGAAATTATCTAGTTGGTGAATACAAGATGTATGCCAGAGGTTATTTAAACAGCAGTAACAGCCTTGATTCGGGATGAACATACCCTGTCTAGCTGCATGATCTTGAACAAGTCACTTCCCTCTCCATTGGTCTCGTTTCTCATCGGCGTGTGAAAGGAGGGTCTCTAGGTCTCCTTTCAACCCTAGGGCTCCCTCTTGTAAATGAAGTTATAAGAGCGTATGAACCTTTGTTCTTCATAGCATCTTCAGGATGATCACTTTGCAGTACAAATTTGCCTCTTGAGATACTTTAAAAATGGATTTAGGAATGTTAGGAAAGGAAGGAGAAAGTGTTTCACAAGTTGATTAGCAAAGCAAAGAAAGGGTGCTAACATTGATTGATTCGTTAGAATGCATAAGATGCACCAAACAGTAGTAAGACAGGAGTAATTCTTTGTCTTATGAGCAAATATTTGTTGGCTGCGTACTGTATGGCAGATATGGAACCAGGTACCAGAGGTGAAACATGGAACTTAGAGTCTAATCTCATTTTACAGATGGAAAAGCTGACCTTTGGAGAGGTTAAGTAATCGGCACAAGATCACGAAGATATTGGTGAGTGAACTGCTTTGACTGTGGCAGTTCCTCATATTGCATCCTGAGAATTGAGACAAAGGATCAAAAGGATTAGTGTCTAGACCCTGAGAACAGATCTGACATCTTTTGTATTCTTTCAAATGGAGCCACCACAGTCAGTTTTTTATGCTTCCTACCACTATCCCCAAGGTCTAGTGGTCTCTGAAAATCTCTCACTTTCCTTAATAATTCTTGCAGAAGCATTTCCTGTAAATCATGCTAATCCCTTGGAAAATCACTTCTGGAAAACTCAATACCAGACCTCTGAAGCCTAGCCTTGGGCACCATGTTTGATACTTTAAGAAGCCCTATTTCAGATCACAAATCCGGTACTTGAAGAAATAGCTAAAAGGTGGGAGCTTCATTCCCTAATCTCCTTTCCCAAGGCCCCTGGCCTCTTGTTGGATTTGCAGGTCAGCATTTAGGCACCTGCAGACATTGTGAAGACCCATAGAATTGTTTCTGTACCTATCTCGCCCTCCCACTTCTGACCTGCAGCTTTTGGGCCTGTGTCCTTGACACAGTGGCTCCAACTGGGGAGCTTGCTCTTTCTAAAACTTGAAGCAGTGCTGTGCTATCCCAAGGTGTTACCTTGCTCACTATCTCCTGTAGGGCAGAGATCTGGAGGTTCAAAAGGTTCAAGATAGGGGCTGGAAGAAGGCTAATGACCTGAGTTTAGACTATTTTATGCTAAAAAGGAAAAAGAGTTCTTGACAGAAGCGAATGAGCTTTGGAAGAAGATAAAACTAGGGATAAAAACCATGCTTTGGGGGCATGGTGGAATGATAGTGGGTTTCAATGCCAGCTCAGCATACTAACCATGTACCTTGGGTCAGCAGGCACCATGTATTCCCCTGCTGAATGAGGATAATAACAGCTCTCTTAGAAGGTCGTGAAGAGAATTGCTAACATAGAGCAAAAGTCTAGTTTGCAATTAAAGGTACCTGCTATTATTTTTGGTTATTTTTATTATCCCTCATGAATGAGACAAGATTTCAGCATGTCAGCACTGAAGCACTCTGGATGGTCACTTGTTAGTTAGTAAGGGAAGGGAGAGCTTAACTGTGAACAGAAACATGGGACTTTGTTTTATGTGTATGTATACACGGGGGGATATGTGTATATATGTGCAAGTGTAAGTGCATACATACCCTGTGTATACACATATATGTGTGCATGCCCCTGGACTTGGAGCCATAGCTCCGTGAGGCATTTCCTGAAGTGACCAGGGATTTTGATGACCTCTCTTCTCATGCAGCCTGCCTTGAATGTGGCAGTTTAAGACTCCCAATTATAGACTCTTGTCTCAAAACAGCCTGGAAAACATAAAGACAAGCCTCACAAACATTGTCTCATTAGTTCAGTAAAACCTTACTAATTTACTCTAATTGTGGGGAAAGATCATTTGCATGTGGGAAATGTCTGAAAGGGGCCTGCTTTAATAAATAGACAGGACTTATTTGTAATTAGTGGTGCCACTTGCACACAAACAATCAATGTGCTCGAGTCCTTAAAAACAGTTTGTTCTCGTAAGTGGGTTGCACATTCCCACTGTCATCTTGAAGCTGCTAATGCAAGAAGTGACCTGGGAGCAAGGGTCTTTTATTTTCCTTCTTATTTCCAAGTAAACAACAATCTAACAGATGGCCAGAGGGTTGAACTAGGGCCTGCCTGCAGGGAGAGAGGCAGGCAACCATGGCCAACTGGAGAGTTTTAGAAAGAGTCTGCACTGGGAGACCTAAATTACAATCCCAGCTCAGTCCCCAAACTGTCACATTCCTTGATCTCTCTGAGTCTCAGTTCTCATCTCTCAAATGAAGAGTTTAGCAGAATGGTCTCTCAGTGCTTTTAAATCATAGGGTTTCAGAGCTATAAGAAATCCTAGAGATTATCCAATTCAACTCTTGATTTACATGTGAAGATAGAAAAGGGCTCTTACCATACTGTGCTCTGTGAGGGTTTCCAAGCCCTAGAAATTATGAAGGTTGAACATATGCTTGAGGGTGGGACTGGAAGAACTTGAATCAGATCAAGATCCAAGCAGAACAGATGAGCTGCCCACAGGGCACATAGATAATGGGCAACTAGAGAAGCCAGAAATGAGCAATGGAATAAAGTAGTGGGCAAGAGAATCCAGAGCTCAAGGAACAGAATAAGTCTGGGGTCACCAATAGAGCAGGCAGGTGGGAAGCCTGCTAGAAATCAAGGACCCAGATAAGAGTCTTGGCAAAGCAAAGTAAAAGTCAGCAAAAAAAAATGGGACATCAAAGAAGAGAAAGAGGCTTGATGGGAGGCCATTGCCCCAGCCAATAGTGATAATTTCAAGACTGAAGGTCCAAAGGCTTCTCCTCTCTGAAGCCCTGGGACTGTGGATTGTTTCCTACCCTCTGTAAACATGTAGATAAATGAATGGAAGGACTGGCTGATTGATTGAAGAGAGCTCCATGCAGTAGAGAGCATCCAGTAGAGAGTAGAAATGGTTCAAAGCAGCAGAAATGTAGTGCTTGTGGCCCAGGTGAGCCCTCAGATCAGAGCTGGAGCTAAAGATCTAGAAAGTCATTCCCACACACACAAAAAAAAAAATGGCACTGAACCTGTGAGAATGGATAAGCTCTCTGCAGAGAGCAAAGGGAAAAAGAGAAAGGTCAAAGACAATCTTAGAGAACACCCCCATTTTAGAAGGACAAATAAATTAAAACGTGCCCTATCCTCTTACCTTACTAGAGGCTAATAGTGAAGTATATATTGAGGACAGGTGGGAAAAAGGACAAGTGGCATTTTAGAGGACACAGGAATAAATATAGGCTTTCCTCCTTGAGTTGCATATTATCAGATCCACCTGTCTGTGCTTCTCCTTCACTTATGTTATTGTTTGCTTGAGATGGCAACTCCATTGTCTCCAGAATGCAAACAACAACAAATTAAGTCTCTGGTTCTCTTTTTCTTCAGAGAGTGTGGGTTGAGATGTGGAAGCCACAGAAATAAATCAGCCCCTTGATGAGGATGTTTGCATGCTTCCTTCTCCCTGGGCAATTCCATTCCAGAGAAAATATCAGCAAGTCTTGCTTTTTTTTCTTGATCCAGTTTTCTAATAGAGCACTGTCATTCATGCTCACAACTGGCAACCTTGAGGTGGTCAAATGTCCAGCAATCTCAGAGGGTCTCCTGGCCTCTCTTCCCAGCCTGAAATTTGTAGAACTAAAAATTACCTCATCTCCTATCCCCTATTCTATGTTAAAAAAAAAAAAAAAAAAAAAACATGAAGAACCATTCCAGAAGAGATGAAATGGCTTACCCAAGGTCATTAGTGCATATGATGGACTAAACAGCATTTCTCAAATCAGAGTAGTGTATGAGTCCCCTTTTAAAATAAAAAAAAAAAAAAGGATATTTAATGAGTCCTGAAGGGATATGCATGCTTATCCTCCAGGGAACTGCAGACTCCAGGTTAAGAATCCAAAGTCTAGTTCAAGGTAACCGGTGGTAGAGACTTTTCTCCTGAAGAACCTGGCTGAGATATGGTGCATATACCTCTCCCACGGGCACACAGCCTGAGCTGCAGTTGGCTTGCTGTCCTGCATGAAGCAGTGCCATCCTGAGCTCCCGGCAGGTACTATACAAAGATACTATTGCCTCTAGGAATCTTTTCAGACCCCACCCTGCAGCCTGCTCATTCTTTCTCCTTTGATCCTGGTATTATATCTTTCTCTGCCTCCAGTTGTAAGGGTCTCTATGGCTTTTTGACTTTCCAGACCACTCCACTAGGATTTGGCCTTTATTTGGTTCCCTTCCTCTCTCAGATCCACACTCATGCAGAAAGCGAAGCAGAAGAAGATGGAGTTTGCGAGGTTATGTGATGACTGGGCCACAATGATACAGTACATGGGGAGAGAATGTCAGCAGCCCAGTGGGAAGAGGGTATAACCTTGGGCAGCTCTGAATAGCAGGTGGATAGAAAAGGCTGCAGGGTCAAAGAGGATGTGTGGGGACTTGCCTCATTCCACATGGTTTGGGAGGCAGCACAAGTAGCAGTTAAGAACAGTGGCCTTAAACTCAGCCAGACCTGTATCTTCAGTCCCAACTCCACATCTGTGACTAGCTGTGGGATCTTGAACAACTCACCTAACTTTTCTCAATTTCTGTTGCCACAAGATAGTCCTACCTCATAAGGTTGTGGTGAAGGTTAAGTAAAACGGTGTACAGGAAGTGCTTATCACAACGTCCAGCACCTAAAAAGAACTCAGTAAATATTGGCTGTGAAGAGCAACAAAGGTAAAATTAGAGACCCAGGTGTCCCGAAAGCCCTCATCTGGAGTGTTGCACATTTTACCCATAGGAGACAAAGCTGATTCATGGGTTCATTTATTTTTTTTTATATATATATTTTTTAATTTTTATTTATTTATGACAGTCACAGAGAGAGAGAGAGAGACGCAGAGACACAAGCAGAGGGAGAAGCAGGCTCCATGCACCGGGAGCCTGATGTGGGATTCGATCCCGGGTCTCCAGGATCGCGCCCTGGGCCAAAGACAGGCGCCAAACCGCTGCGCCACCCAGGGATCCCCATGGGTTCATTTATGATTGAGACTGGTGAAAAAAAAATATGCCCTCCTAAGAAGATAAAGAACTTGCTCAGAAAGTTATGAATCCTAGGCAGTTAGAAGTATTGGTCGCAGAGCTGAGGAATAGCGCTGCTGTCCAGGATGGAGCATGGAGTTTGAGTGATGCTTGTGAATCAGTGCGCAGAATAAGATGTGCTGCTAACAGGGACAGCTGACACATGGACAAAACCAGTGTGCTATGGAATGGAGTAGCAGGTCCTGTCTCCTGATTTTTTCTCACTTCAGTTCTTTCCTGAAAATTGTTTTAACTTTCGTTTGCTTATCTGTTTTAACTTTATCACGGAGAAGGTCCATGAATTGGGCAGCACTCTAAGGTCTACCCAGGCTCTGCAAATGAGTAGAGGTATAGTCAGTGATCAGTGGGCTTGACTTCAGAGGTACTGGTCATCCTCCAGGCTAAGGCTTCTGAGTCTAAGAGGGACCTCATGTTTACTCAAGGCAAATCTGAGGACAGGCTGGGAATAATTCACTCATAGCCTTAGAGATTCTTGTTCCAACCTCAAATCCTAAGGAGACTCAGTACAAAGGGGCTCTGGATGAGAGAAATGAAGAATGGAGTGGTGTGGGAAAGGGGGCTCAGGGGGTCAGAGTTCCTAGGAGAACTGGGGAACACGTGGGATGGCAGATTTGGTGATGTGATGCCTTCATTCCTCCAGTTTTTTCTGTAAAAGATGCCCCACCCTTCCCTGAATTGCATCCTGGGGAACAATAGGGATTGACTTGTCCCAAGGTCATGCTCATCAGTGATAGGGGTGGAAAAATGTCATTCTGGGCCTTGTTGGCTCTGCAATTATTCAAATGCTTTGCTTAGAATAAAATCACAGCTCCCAGCTCTGATTATTGGCATCATCAACATCATCTATTAATGGGTTTTGAAGTCCTCTGGGTACAGGGCATTGTACAAGATGCTAAATAGTGCCAAATGCAGATTCATAAAATGAAAAATGGAAAAGAGCAGCAAGTGGACCCAACCAGGCATCCTTCTGAGAAGCAAGATCTAAATCAGCTTGAAGCCATTGATGTGAGCTAATCTTAAAGGGCCAGGGCTCCTAAATTCAAGGAGGGCATTCATTATTCCAGGGTCTTCTTTATCATTCCCGTCTTCATTATTTTCAGCTGCCTAGTTTTAGCCAGAAGTATTTAAACTTCTATTAGATTTCCTTTTATCCTTTCTGTTAAATAAACTTTCCCTTTATCACCTATCAGCCTCTTGCAACGTCGCTGTCTGCAGGGGGAGAAAAAAGCAGAAATCTAACAGAACAAAATAAATAAGTAAAGGAGGAATTGCCTCCAAATAGGCCAGACCTTGCTGTGTTTGCATGGTGGCACCTTGCCCCCTGGCATTTCTACTTGGTGGTACCTTAGGAGCTCGGCACAAAGTGAGGAGACACACTTTGCTGAGAACGCCCATCACCCCAGCATGAAACGCGCTCCACCCGCTGCAGAGCTGCAAACATCTGTTCTGCCTCTTTTTGTGCATGTGCTTTTAAGCTGATGGTGGGAGACAGCCTGCCAGAAACGTCTGAGTTTCCACCAAAGACATATTGTAGGTTAGAAGGCAGACGGCTGCTGTTGTATTGAAAACCTGTTCATCAGAGTTTCCAAAAGGAACAGATATGAAAGGTTCAAATGAACCCTTCGGGTTTCTCTATCTAACCAGGCCTTACTCTCTGCCTCTCATTAATCTTTAATGAACAACAAAGAAAATGTGTCGCTGGCTAATTATTGTGTAGGGTGGCAGATGCTGTGTCAGGAAAAGTCCCCAGAGTCACATCATTTAAAGGGACACTGTCAAAAAAGAAGTCTTACTTCAGAACGGGTTCCCTGACCTGTAACACTACCTATTTCTTGTTAAATTGGAATTTTGCTTCTCTCTCTCTCGACATTTTTACCATTGTCGCGATCAGGGGGGGATTTGAACTTTAAGAATCTAGAGCAATCAGGTGACAGAAACCCAACTTTTGTGCCCCACACAGGGGATTCTCATCCCTGCTCTTGGGAGCTAGATTCAGGGACTTCAGTGCTGCTTTTGGTCGTCGTGTCTTGATGCCTACCCGGATGTCTTTCCCTGGCCTCCACTTCCTTCAGATTCCTCTTTCCCCAATTACTTTGAATTCTCTCAGCAGTTAAGTAGTTTCAACACATGAATTATTGACTATAACTTTCCTTCAGGCAGGAGCTACGTCCTATCATCCATGTCCAGAACCTACCGCATCCCTAGTATCTACCATGCTCCATAAGTCTTTGTTGAATTTGGAACTTGCCTAGAGGTGCCTTGGGCTTATTTGTTTTTTATTCCGTATGACCTCTTTAGTCTTCACAACTGAAAGTTCCTTGAGGGTAGGATTCTTGTCTTATTCTACCTTTGTTCTACCACTAGAACACTTGCTATGGATTTTACGTAATAAGCTCTTCACATGCTGGATGGCCGTATTGATTGTTGTTTAAAGTCCGTTTTTTTATACCAACCCAGCATGAACTATAAAATGTCCTATTGGAGAAAATTGTTATATGCGCTCAGTATAAGATGAAACTAGGCTAGTCTGAGTTGATTTCCTTTTATAGTCAATTTTATTTTTAGATTTAAATGCAAAGATCTCAATGCTATATTTTTAGGATTCTGTTTACTTCGGGAGTCAATCCTTTTTCGTAAATTTTAAAATATTAATCCCGGTCAAATTATAAACAAGTTCCTGAAGAAGTAGTTTACAGTGTTTCCAACAACCAACACAGGCTCACCTAAAACAGGACCTGAAAAACACCTTCAAAAGAGTTGTGTGATTAGTAGGATGAGGGAATGTGACAGACACAGAATCTCTTAATTTAAGCAATGTGTTTGACAGTGTTTCCATTGATATTCTGGTACGCAGGTCTGCAGCAACCGAACACTTGTATACAAAAAGGCATAGTGAGTGAGCCTTGTCTATCTGGAAGGTATCTCCAACAAAAATAATAAAGGATTCTGACTTGACCCTTGGCTCTTGTATGTTTTTGATGCACGACTGAGATGGTTGGCAGAAAGAGAATCTAACATTTGCTCAGCCTACTGCAAGCCTACCACAGCGCTAAAAGCTCTGTGTTCATTATCTCCTTTCATAGGAGGCCTCACCTGCTGATGATTCCAAGCTTGGTAGGAGAGCTAATACCACAGGTAACAGGTTCTAAATTCTGGAAACCAAGCCAGTTAAAATTGGCTGCAGGAAATGTCTTGGTCCTGCACTCAGGTTCAAAATAATCTACTTTTTTGAGCCACAATTTATAGGATCTAGAGAATATGGTTTGGGAACAGTTTCTGGGAAAAGGATTAGGGGTGACCTGCAGGGGTGGGGGGGAGGGTGGGATTCCAGTTAATCCCAAATTAACAAGAAGCCATGGTGTGCTGCAGCCACCTGAAAAGACAATGCTCCAAGAAACTGGAAGCACAGAGTCCAAATCCCAGGGAGATTTGACACCAGCATTCCCTACATTGGCCAAACTAGTGCAAGATACTATCATCGTCCTAATATCCAGGAGCTGAAAGAGCATTAGGAGTCATCTAGCTGTGTTTTTGTTGGCAAATTTTAAAGGAATAAATTTAAAGTAATTCCCAAGAGGAAAATGAGCACAGAGAGGTGAACATCAGAAACCAAAACAATAGGGGCACTCGGGTGGCTCAGTGGTTGATCATCTACCTTTGGCTCAAGTCATGATCCTGGAGCCCTGGGATCGAGTCCTGCATCAGGCTCTCCATAGGGAGCCTACTTCTCCCTCTGTCTATGTCTCTGCCTCTCTCTCTCTCTCTCTGTGTCTCTCTCATGAATAAATAAATAAAATCTTTAAAAAAATAGAAACCTGTGATAATATATGTTTTCAAAGTGCTCTCCTATTCATTCTACCATTTAACCCTTCCAGCAATCCTAGGAAGGAGTTGTTAAAATGGAGGAACCATGAACAGAGAAGTGGAGGGACTTGCCAAAGCCACACAGCCAGTGAAGAAGCTAAGTCTTGAGCCAGGATCTTGGGACTCTCAATCCAGTGCTCTTTCCTGGTGCCATGCCTCCTCTGCAGGTCAGCTCCCTGGCCTACCCCTCAGCAGGCAATTGCTGCCTCCCTGGTCTGGCTCAGAGCAGCTACACAGCAGGCAAGGGCCATTTGCACCTCTGGTCTTCGTCAGAGCTTGAGCTGGAGTTCATGGGGGAATGGCTCCACAGGGTTTTCCCTCAACACCCCCCAGCCAAGCCTGCCTTCCCTTCCATCACCTATCTCTTGTGAAGTGAAAGATGTAAAATGCAACCAAACACAAGCCTGCCATTTCCTGCCCACTCTGGGAGCTACCCCTGCTCCCAGAAACAATACCCCGGTTATCATTCATTATTTCTACTTCTTAGTATTAAAACCCTTTTAATATGGCATTGGAGACCATTGGGGGGTTTTAAATTTCATGTCAGACCAGGATTTATGGGCCAGTTCTGAAATTTTACCTCGGGGCTCGATAATTGCAATTCTCTTTTAATCGCTCTCTTAGACACCTCTGTTAAAAGACTTCAATTATTTCCACATAGTGGCCCCCGGGATTTGGCCGATCTGAATACTCAACTTGTGTCACTTCCTTCCGGAGGCCCACATGTGAGATGTTAGCCATGGGCCACAGTTGAAGACACCAGATCTAACAAGCAGTCCCACCAAAGAGCCTGGGTTCTTAGGAAAGACATCTCCCCAGCATGGAATTGAGGTTAGGAACCACACTGCCATCCACCCCTACCCCCTCCCAGCCCCTAAGAGGAAGCAAGACATTGATGCATTAGGATGTGAATGTTTGCCATGCTTATTGTGAAAGCAGTACATGCAAATGCAGAGTGGGAATGCTTCCACAGAAAATAGCTTAAAGTAATATGATTCAAGGAGTCATCAGAATGATCAAGGAGGGGAGATATCCTCCAGCTGAGCCCCAGAGAGCCCTGTGATGCTTTTGGGAAAGTAAAAGCAAACACTAACTGTGGTGTCATGCCGTATTGGAAAGCAACTCCACCACCAACCCCCACCCCCGCCCACCACCACTACCACCAAGGACAGAATGAGGACACTGGAGCAACAACATCTTGCAAAGGACAGCTATGTCACAGCAAGCTCTTACCCTGTTCCCAAAGCCCAACAGGACAGGGTATAGTGAAGGATACTAAGACAGAATGCTGGGGGTTAGAGTCACTAAAGAAGCCACCTCTGAGATGTCATTTAGTGCTTTATATCTAGTGACAGCAATTTGTATAGGGGAAATGCATGATTCTATATCCAGAGTCATCATTGCTGAAAGAAAATTTATTTGTGGGCTAAAAACATCTGCTCCTGTTGGAAGAGAGTGGGCTGAGAGGGGGCCAGAGCTCAGGCTGAGAAAGGGGGAATTCACCAAAGAGACTTGACTTCATCCACTGATATTCTGAGTCCTGTCCCTGGGTGGAGGCAACCAAGAGGGAATGAGACTCCCTGACCTCAGTGAGGAGGTGCCACCAAACTGTCGGCAACCCTTCCCAGGCTACCTAGGGGTCATCTATACTGGGAGATATGTTCTATTAAATGATTAGTGGATGGGACCAAAGTAAGAAGAACCTTCCGTACTCAAGAGGGTTGATCTTCTAACATGGCAATGGACTAAGCTGGTGCATCTCCAAACAGAGTGCACTCATTCCATGGCTATGCAAAACGGCTCCTTGGAGGTAATATAAATATGAATATAAATATAAATATATATCATTTAAAAATAAAATATTAAATTTTACTGATGATTAATATCAATATCAGATAGGAGTACATATATCTGTTCAAAAGATTTTTATAATAGAGGAAAATAAGTAATAAAATCTTTTAAGCTAGATGATAATTTTAAGTGACTTGATACTAAAAGATTCAATGACATCTGATGTAATTCAACTTGGCCTTCAGCCCCTGGCTCACCCCCAGGCACATGCCCATAAATATACACAGAGCCAAGTCATGGATGAGGAAAAAAGGGCCCCAGTTACCTTCACTCGGTTCAGTAGGACACTACAAGGATTAAGCAGATGCTGGCCCCAAGGATCCTAGTGTCTATGCTCTTTTCCTAGCTAAAAAACTGGGTTCCAGTTCCTTCTGTTTCCCATATCTCAGTTTTCTCATCTATAGAATGGGAAGACTCATGTATTTTCCTTGTCCTATAAGAACTGATGTTTATTTTTACCCATGCAAAAATGCTAGGGAAGGAGAGACTCCCAACTCAGGTTTGTCCCAGCTTCCAGTCCCTCCCAACACACAGGCCTCTCATCCCCTGCCAAGGGATGGCTCTAGAAACAGGAGAATATCATCAGTCAGGCTTCCCATGTACCAGTGCCAAGCAGACAACATGGTGGCCAGTCTCCATGCTTTGAGGCCTTTCTGGATTCCAGTAGCCTTCAGGGGATGGATAGGAGAGCACCAGCCTTGGAATCACAAGACCAAGCTCTAGCACTTCTTAACTAGTCCTCTGAGCAAGCTTTGCAACCCTTCATTCCATACTACCTGGCTGTGTGACAAAGAAGAGTACCTATGATTGTAAGAATCAGATGAGAGGGTGTGTGCAGGGACACGAAGCCCCTCAGATGGGAGTGTGCTGAAGCAGAAGTCCCATGGCTATCCCAAGGAACACTAGCATTATGATCCTGAATATTCTAGAAGGAGAATCCATCTCAGTTTTAAATCTCCTGATAGACATGGTAAGTACCGTACTCTGCCACAGTAGGCTCCCTAGTAACTATTGTATCTCAGCCTAATCTGGATACCCCTCAGCTCTGAAGTTGTGGGATCTCCAAGTGCCTGAGGCCATCCTCCCCTCATTCCTATAGCAGCCCAGACTGCATCGTGCTTCTATGGGAAGCTGAGGCACACAAAGACAGCTATAGGCCTGGAGTTTGACAGGCCCAGGTTTGAATCTCAGGTCTGTCACTTACCAAGTCAAGAACAGGGTAATTCATCTGCTGGGATCTCAGTTTCCTCATCTGTACAGTGGGGCAATAGCACCTTCCCTTCACAGCTTTCAAGAGGATCAAATGAAATAGCTATAACGGATTCCTCCGCAGTGTCTGGCATGGCATTAGTGTCCAAGGAGTGGTAGGCATTATGATACTTATAATCATCTAATAGCAATATAACAATTATTACCATCATTGCTTGGATGACATTACTGGCAGGTTTCCAAAGCCAGAGATGCTAACAGACCACTGATTCCTTCTGCATCATTCAGGACCAACCCCACCCCCTGCCCCCCACCCGCCCATGGCAGCACGAGCCACACAATCCTGGCTCTGTGAGTACGAAGAGCCATTGTGAGTGTCCATACCTGCTTGGTGCAGAGGCCATCAGCCCACATGACAGAGGATCAGCACTGTTTTAAATGATGTCCTCTGAATCTGTTATGAGCTGATGGCAGAGCCAACCCACAGAGCTCACATGAGCCAGGAGTTCATGTGCTAGACTGTCTTCTCAGCCTTTGTCACAGTCCATTCCTGTAGTCCTCTGCCCTTTGAGGTTGCCATAAGACTGGAGAGGAAAAGAGGGCTTCTGCTGTCCCTCTTGGTTCCATGAGAAACATACCAAACAACTGGATAGACTCCAGCTTCCATGATCTATGAGTACAAGGCCTGAGCAAAGAGACAGGTTTTAAAACCTCATCTCCAGGAGTCAGTTTTTATTGACTCTTTGGAGGTTTCTGCTTGGTTTCGTTTTAACAAAACTGCATTGCAGGCTTACCAGTGGCTACGGTGACATTTATAATACAGTGGATATGCAGGCAGCTCTTTCTAAGACACTTTGCATATATCTCTTGGGAGGCAAGTAAAAGAAGATGGGCTATTCCTGTCTTGTAGGTGACTATTCCCCAAGCCCTTATTGATTAAATATATCACTGAAGGGCTGAACCAGCCAAAAACCAGGAGCCTGCTCTTTCCAGAATATTGCAGGTCCCGTGTAAAGGAGCAGGGACAATGTCAAAAGATTCTGAGTTTTTAGAGCTTTCTAATTGTGAATATTCAAAGTAGGAGATGAACCAGGAGAGGTGAGAAAAGGTTGGCTGCACTCCCGCAGATGCCTGCTCACCCCAACCCCAGCCCAAATCTTTCTGGCTCTCCCATGTACCTCTGCTTCCAGTGCAGATTCGGCATGCCTTAAAAGTTCCAGGTCACAATTTTGAGCTGACCCTCTGATGTCATGTGAAAATTGGTGTTGGCAATTTCAGCCCAGAAATTGACTCCCAGGTGAACACATCATTGGCACAATCTCATGGCCTCTCAAGCAGTTCTGGCCACTGCGTTCCAGAAAGCTCCCACATGGCTGACACGGTAGACACCTGAAGTCCAAATTCCATCAGTTTCCTCAAGCATGACTTAAAGGTATGAGCATTACTCAGGTGAATCTAATGGGCCTATTATTCCTGGGTTTATTAGTAAGCCCTTCCTAGTATCATTCTACAATGGGCCTCTCTAAAGGCAAAGGTGATATTATTCACTTGGAAGGCAGGGGTAAGTGTATGGGAAAATGGCCTGCACTCTTTCTGGCCCCAAGGAAAATGGGGCTTCCTTGTGAGAAATGAGTTGTTTTTTCAGTAGCTTGTGGACTACATGTCCATGAGCTGCTCATCACATAGAAAGATAACCATTCACACATAGTCGGTAAAAATATTTTAAAGTTTGTTTCTCCACTTAGTTGGGATGGTTTTGAACTATCCACCTATGTTCATTTTCTACAGTGATCATAACAAAGTATCACACACTGAAGAGCTTAATCAACAGAACTTGATTGTCTCACAGTGTAGAGGCTAGACATTTGAGCTCAGGGTGTCAACAGGGTCAATTCCTCCTGAGGGCTGTGAGGAAGAATCTATTCCATGCCTCTCCTAGCTTCTGATGGCTTGTGGCAATCTTTGAAATTCCTTGGCTTGTTGACACATCACCCAGATCTCTGTCTTCCTCTGCACATGGCATTCTCCCTGTGTGTTTGTCTCTACATCCAACTTTCTCTTTTATAAGGATATAGTCACATGGGATTAAGGCCTGCCCTAATAATTTCATTTTAACTTGATCACCTTTATAAAGACCTTATTTCTAAATAAGGTCACGGTCTGAGGCATTGGGGGTTAGGACTTTAACATATCTTTAGAGGGGGATACAAGTCAATACATAACACCACCCTTATCTGGCATCCCTTCTTGGACCAGAGTGGACCAGCCAATAATAATAGATGTCATATCCTTCAAGAAGCTCTTCTAAAAACCTCTGATAGGCAGAGATAGGCATGTGTCATCTTTATTCTCCTCTACCAGTCACCCAGTTCAACCTGAGAGTCAGATAACTTAGGGATACCAAGTTGAATCTCAATCAGTGAAGAATAACCCAGCAGAGAAAAAATATAAAGGGGATTCAGGGTATAAGGGACACCCTGAGTACATGTACAAGGCAGGGAAGAATCCTGGCATGCTCTGGGAACCATAGGCAGGTCCTGAGGGCACTGGGGAACATGGTCATGTTTCAGTTTTAAAGAAATGATTCGGTATACAAGGATGGAATGGAACTCTCCTCTGTCTGTGGAGTGGAGGTGCATAGTTTAGGCCTCTGTCTTTCTCTGCCACGTGAAAGGAAGACACATGGTGATTTCCAAATTCATGACAGTCTTATATCTTTATAAGATATGTATCTTATATATCTTTATACCTGTAGCAGGGTCAGTGAGCCCCTCTGCACTAAGGAGCTCACAACATGATCCATCAGTGCCTCCGGAATTACTTCTGCATCCCTGGATGGTCACTCAGCAAAAGAGTAGGGCAAGTGCAACATGTGGAATGGGGGATCATCTCCAGTAGGGACAAGTCTGTGGGCACTCCTGACCCAGGACCTGTCCAGGACCCTCAAGCCTTCTCCAGTTGGCCACTATCCCAGCCCCAGAATTTGCTTACAGGGTCTACCCTACCTTATGCAGTTTCAGCCCAGGGTGGCTTGACTTGGCCAGAGATTCATGACTGAAATGGAGCCTCTGAGCTTGGGCGTCAGCATTTTGCTTGGCAGAGGCTTACATTTGTATTGAACCAATCAATACATTAACACATTAAATGGCATTTAGGCTAGCTCTCTAGGGAGCAAGATGGGCAACTGGCTGTTATTTGAGCATGGACAAGGAAAATTGCTTTCAGGCTTGGAAAATCATGGGTATTGAGGTGGGGGCACATGATGAAAGCCCCAATCCCAGCTCCGCTCAGGACCAGAGAGCTCAACCTAGAAGCAGACATGCTGAAGGAAAGGTCCTACAGAAATGGCCATGTTCCAAGTTTCAATATTGTCTTTATCCTTTCCCTTAGTGATGATATATTTTTTAAAAAGGACTAACTGCACTGAGCTGGCTTGGGGAAAAAAAGAGGTTGTATTTGGAAAGAACAGATGGTGGTACAAAGTTACTGGAAGGAACAGAGTTAGGAAACCAAATTCCAGATTCCTACTGTCTGCAGGTGGGTGACATGCTCAAATCTCCTAGGCAAAATGATCACCTGAGGCTCTAACCTGAGAAAATCCACAGCTTACCCTGCCAGGGAGATTGCCTGATCAGCCTGTGGAGTCAGGAACCCCACCAGGATCCCCTCTGGTGCTCACTTCCATAATTTTGTGATTCCTGGAATGTGGTAACAACCAAACCCTCTCTCCTTTCCCCATCCCTTGAGTCCCTCTTTGAGGAGGAATATTCAGCAGATGCTAGAGGAGGTGGTAGCGTGCATGGGACTTAATCCAAAATGCAGAGGAACTGAAAAAGGAACTTCAGGACTCTCAGGCTCCCTACTCTCGATTTGAGGCTCTCTCTCACTTAATTTTTTGCCTGGTAATCAGTGTTACCTCCTTTAGAAAGAACAAACAAAACAAAACAAAACAAAACAAAACACCCAGGGAATCCTCCAGGCATTTTTTTATACAACCTAGAGCAAAGAAGAAGCCCTCTAGACAACAAGCTTGGGACCAATAGTTTCTTGGGAATCAACTGACATCTTAAACATTTGTCTTTACTTATAACTTCTAGATGCTAGATGCATGCTTATTCACTAATCTCTTGATGGAAGACCAACACCTTTGCTTCCCGTGTGGGCCTGGTGACTGGAGCTGTGCTCTACCTTTCTCCATAAACCAAGTTCAGGACACCACAACACCACATCCACGATTTTCAATTTCAGTTTCTCTAAACCGGAAGTAATTTTAAAATACTTGGGAAATAACATGAAAACTTGTAGATTTTTAAGATTTTTCCCCCGGATTTTTTCTGTTGCTCCATGTATACCAAATTAAACAGCAATTACGTTTAGTGATTTCTCACTACTAATCTTTACAAAGCAATTCAAGTTTTTCTTGCTATCGTTGGAATGAGCACAAATGGCATAAACAGGCTTGAGAACAAGAATAACTTGTTCTCAGTAGGTATCTAACTCAGGCGATGGGAGTAGGAAGTGTAGAAGTCCTGGGGGTGGGGGGGTAAGCCTGAACATCCAGGAGGTTCCACTGCATGCACAATGCAGAGATTGGGCTGACTCCGCAAGCTGATTGGTTACATGGAGGCCAGTTAAGAACACATCTTCAAACATTATTTTCCTTGACAGCTGTGGCTATGATGAGTCCACTTCTGTCCACCTCACTCCTAAGGTTCAGAAACTAGATCAGTAGAGGTAGATTCAATCTCCCATTCCCGGCTTGCTATAGAGAATGAAGGAAAGCATCTCAACCAGGGGCTGAGTGGATGCCTGCCTCCACAAGCCTGAATATTCCAACCTGGATTAGGACGATATGGAATCTAAAGAGAGAGGGAATAAGGCAGTCTGGGGCAACATTGAAAAGAAGCCAAAATATTTCTTGGATGCATCCTTTTCTGCACACTTCAAATACTAATCACCTGCAACCCACCAAAAAGCTCTTCTAAAAAAGTAATCATTTATACTTAGCATTAGTGTAAACCGATGCACAATATAGTAGAAAGTATAAGCGATTTTAGATAAAAAGTCTCAGGTTTGTATCACTTCTTACCATTTACTACATGGGCAAGTTGTGTAAGCCTCCCTGAGCCTCAATTTTCTTGCTTATAAAATGGGGATGATAGTATCTGTCTCATGCATTTATTGTGAATATTAAATGAGATAAAATAAAATAGCTTTATTTATGTTCTGCCTTAAATCCCTTCTGGAAAGATGCATATCATCAATAAACATGGACCCAGACCAATAAAGTGCTTGGAACAACGTTCCCTGGGATATCTGCATTCATACATTTTGTCTCTTCATCTCCACAGGAGGGAACGAAAGAGGCCTCGAAAATCCTGGTATTCTGAGATGGGAGGCTCTCCCCCAATTCCCCAAATCCCACCACATGATCAGTTTCCTATTCCACCTTCTTCTAAGGTCACTCCTTGAAAGGCCATCTGCCACCCTGGGTTTAGGAGAGAAAAGAAACCCGAACACAGTAAGAGTAGTATTGAGTGTCAGCTGAGTGCCCTATGTGTCCTAACTCATGCACTCTTCACAGCACTCCTGTAAAGTTATATTATTATCTCCACTTTTAATGACAGAACACTGGCACAGACAGGCTAGGTTAGGTAGCTGGTCAAAGGTCACAGCCAAAAGGAGACAGAATTGAGATTATAAAACATGAAATCTGGCTCCAGAATTTGCGGTCTTAATATGTTTCTTTGAAGGAAGGAAAAAGGGAAGGAGAGGGAGGAAGTATGGAAGGAAAATGAGAAGAAGCTAAAGAGAAGTCAGGAAAAGGAACCCGTTCTTTTTTTTTTTTTCTTTGCTCAAAAGCATGAGAGAAAAATTAGGAGAAATACAGTTTGGGAACATTTTCTTAGCCCCCACTCCAGGAAAGCCAGGCAACCTTCCAGATCTCTGTCACCTATACAGCATGTCTGATATAAACCTAAACCGCTTTCCAGCTGCCAATGTTAAATTTTCAACCGAGTCTACCTGTGGCCAGAGCAAGCACCCCCTTTGCTCCAGCAGAGCCAGAAGCCACTCTCAGCCTCCAGGCAGCTCTTTGCCACCATGTGCCAGTGGGAGCCACATTCCAGTATCAATCTGAAACCTCATTTCTACTCAGATCTGATCTTCTCCAGGGCACATCCATCTAACTTTTGGGAAATTGTAAAGGGCAAGGGAATAAGAAAGCCAAGAGTTCCTGGATGAAAGACCTCATGCTACATACCAAGTGTTATTATTACTACAGAAAATTAACAAGCAACAAAGGACTTCACACTAAAATTTACATTGATCTGGCATTTTCTCCCTACTATCTCCCATAAAAAATGCTTTAAATGCAGGCTGATTTAATGGAAACGATAAAAAATAGTGCTGAATGGTTTGTATTTGCTGCAGAATTACTACAAGGTATATTTTAAGAAAAATTTGAAAGTTATGTGTTTTTTTTTCCTTTAGGATGAGATTAGGGAGAAAAGTGCAATTGGCTTTTTTTTTTTTTTTTCTGTATTGATCTACACGAACTCCCACAGGCTCAGTTTCTTGTTTCTCACAAATCTTCACATCTTCACACATACGTCCGGACACTTGTCAAGAGAGTCTTAGCAAAGAGACATGTGAAGGAATGTCAGCAGCAGAGCCTGGGCCTCGACAGTGTTGCACTCCCTAACAATGATAGTCGTGTGACTCATCTCTACCAGACAGGGACACACTGGTTGTCTAATTTATGTGGTTTCCATCATCCTCTGCTTAACCCGTGAGTTTGGCTGTCTTGGCAAGAGGCCTAGTCACCACCTAAATGACTTTGCTCTTGTTAGAACTACAGAACATGCAGATGACCACATCTTTTAGCTTCCGGCCCCCAGCCTTGTTCATCAGCACCAGAAGTTAGAACAAAGCCTCAGGAAGACACAGTTTCTAACCTCAGGAAGCTCTAAAAAGGAAGTTTAAAATAGTGTATCTAAGGACTAGGGAGTCACAGTAATCTGAGTTTAAAATTCAGTGGAGGGAGTCAGAAGGATACCTGGGTGGCTCAGTTGGTTCAGTGTCCAACTCTTGGTTTCAGCTCAGGTTGTGATATCCTGGTAGGGAGATCCAGCCCTGCTTCGGGCTCTCTGCTCAGTGGAGAGTCTGCTCCACTCTCCCACTCTCCCCCCCACCCCCCCTCAAATAAATAAATATTTGAAACTTAGCTGGAAGCATGGTATACTGTAGGCCTTCAGGAGTATTAACTATTGTTGTTGTTCTTGTTAATATTCATATTAACTTGGTTTAAGGTTGACCTGCCTTGTAGAGGACATTCACGCATCAGATGGACCTCTCCTCATTGAGCACTGAGATCCCTCCATGTCTCAATTACTTCAATTCTCTGATTCCTTTCTTGGGCACTTGGATAAGAGCTAATTTGATGGCTGCTTTCCCTTGCCCTGCCCCTTTAAAGAACAGACCTATGAGCAAATTGGGAGCCAAGAACTACATGATGAACCAACCTGCAAACAGCCCTCAACCTTCAAATTTTCCCACTCCTTAGGTTCCTCCTAACAGGGAAGGCATCCATTACCTGAATGGATGAGAGCTAACAATAATGAACTGACATGAACTTTCAGATGAACTCAGTGCTGCTAGAATATAAGTTTTATCCAAGAATGTCAGAATCTTGTCTGATTTAACAGAAATGTGTTCATGTACTTGTTCTCTCATTCAACAAATATCGCGTCTAGAGATACAAGGTATTTCTGCATCACCCTATTCCTAATTCCTTCCCCCTCTTCATAACCCACCCTTAAGTTACACCTCTTGTGGTCACCCAACCCGAACACATCATTTTGCCTTCTAACTTTTAATTGTACATAGAGCCTATACCACTCACTTACCTTTCTATACTGCCATTCACTATAAATGTTGGTATTTACTTTTATTCTTTCTCTCTAGTCTGTAAGCACCTGGAATGCCAAGCTAAATCTTAAACCCTTATGATCCCCTGAGTATTTAATGCTTTATTTAGTGTACAACAAAACACCAATAAATACCTGAGAAATGGAATTCAACAAATTCTAACCGAGATTTAGACACAAGGCATCTTTCCACATACCACAGATGATACAAAGGTAAATGAGAGGCTTTTACTCTAAAGTAAGATGAGTACCTTTGGAGGGCTCTGAGCAGAATGTTGACATCCTATCATAGTCACTAATATATTTTGTCGTATGGGTATTTCAACATGATTTCTCGGGTTGTGCTTAACACATAAAGATCCATTTAAAAATGAAGACTTTTTTTCTGGCTTAAATAAATAAGGTGTCTGCTATTGATAAATTGCAAATGATTTTCTCTCTTTCTTTTACCTACATTCCTTTCCCCCTGGAATCTCATAAATTAGTTGAGATGCTGATAGGTTCATGGACCAGTGCCATTCTGTGAAGAAAGCTGTGGTCTTCTGTAAAAATAGCTCTCACTATTGAGAACCCCCCAAAAGGATGTTCCTTTGCATATATCCTTCTGACAAATCCTCACAACAACCCAGTGAGCTAGGTATTATGATTTCCATCTTAAAAGTAAGGAAGCTGAAGATCAGAGAAGTTAAATTATTTGCCCAAAGTCACTTAGCTGAGTTGATGGTGGAGCTGAGGACTGACTCTAGGCCTCCTGATATTGCAGCAACCAAAGTCATCTCAGAAAGGCATTCCATTGAGGAGCATCCAGGTGGCTCAGTGGTTGAGTGTCTACTTTCAGCTCAGGTTGTAATCCCAGGGTCCTGGGATCGAGTCTTACATTGGGCTCCCTGAAGGGAACCTGCTTCTCCTTCTGCCTATATCTCTGCCTCTCTCTGTGTCTCTCATGAGTAAATAATAATAAAAAAAAAAAAACTCTAAAAAAAGAAAGAAAGGCATTCCATTGAATAGCATGTGGGGTTTGAGGGCTTGCTTTTGTGAGCCAATCCTGTGTCAACATCATGCCTATTAGAATACTACACAGTAGCAAAGTAACACACATTCCTCTGTCTTGTCAACTGCCATCCATACACCTCACAGGCCATCAAAAAGTTCCCCTTCCTCCTAGGCTTAAAAAACAACTTCATGCCTTCATCCTCCTTGAGTCATGGATGCTAACCCTTGAAACTAGTCAGCAGCTTGCCTTACATCAGTTGTGCTGACAATTTCCTTTAAACACGTACAGACTAACTTGGTATGGAGTGGTGGGAGCCTTGGAGATTCTTAAGACCATGACAGGGCTTTTTAGGAATTTTTTGTTTTGTGTGTCAATTTTGTGACAATATATTTTACTATCTGGTTGGCCTGTTTGTCCTTAAAATCCAGACTGGTGTTTCTTCTATTAAAGCAAAGTAGACATCTCCTTTTCTATTTCTGGGATTCCAGTGATACGGAGTGGTGACTGAGTATACCAACTGATCTGTAGGTTGCATTGTTTTCTGTCCTTGCAGTCTGGGAACAATAATATATTTGATTTTAATCTTAGGTCTGCAGGTAACTGTAAGTGTGACCTTGGGCAAGTCTCTCCATTTTTCTAAGGAGATGGAACTTAGTCTCTTTACAGATATAAATATGTAATTCTTTGACTAATCACTTCTTCCTTCCACTCTCTGTGGAATATTGTTTGTGCATTGCAGCTTTCAGGGGTTTCATCAGGTGTTTTGTCACTAAGACTCCTACAAATTGCTAGAGAAATATAAGCACCCAATCAGTAAGGGACCTTAGAGAACTTTTGATCCAACCCTTGCATTTTGCTAACAAAGAAACTAAAACCCAAGTAGGTATAGGAACTTACCTTAACCTGTGGGGGTCCACAACCAGAACCCAGGACTTGCCCCCAACTGAGCATCCTTTATACGTACCTATTTCCAACCTTCAGGTCAGAAATGGACCTTAATATTCACAAACCAACCCTTCTGACTTTTTGTTATTGTTGTTGTATTCCAATTTATTCAATATGATGTAGCCATTCAGCAAAAATGTGCGGTCAGGTTTTGTTTGTTTGTTTTTTCTCAGCAAATTCACACAAAATTGGAGAAACTTCCTCTGATTGAGAATACATTGATCAAAAAACATCCAAAATTTCAGGCATTCAGAGTGAAGTGCCTTGTTCAAAGTCATCAGACACTTGAGGGGCAGAGCCAAAACTGGAAGTGAAGAATTCTAGAGAGACAACTGGAAGATAATGGATGGTGACAGGCTGCTCATATAGTTTTTCTGGCTTCCCAGAATCCAGATGGACTCCCCACACGGTCAAGTTGATTGATTAAAGGACCGGTGCAAAGATAGCCACAAGTCCCCAGGACATGGACACAGCTGCACGTTGGTCTCTAGGAGGATCTAGGTCAGAACATAACCTTCCCTCCTGCAAGCACAACTAGAGTTGCTTCAGCCAAAGAGGGAAACAGAACCCTAATAAGGGAGTTTCATGACTGTGGGGATATGAGCAAAGAAAATGGAGTCAGACCGAAAAGAGAGCTTGCGTTTGTTTTTCCTGGGGTTCCTGCTGTCTTTTAAACAAAGCTGACCCTAGGTACAAGCTTGCCCTTTTCTTGTCCCAATTTCCCTGGTCATAAAATACATGTTTGGCAACTGCTCTGAAAGTTATTAAAGCTGCAGCAGTAAACTATGGGAGGCCAGAGAATTTCAGACAAAAGTTATTGCATCAGTAACTCAGAAACTAATTCCTAAAACTCTTGACACATTTATCCAGAGGGCTAGTGCCAATATAGAAATGGAAATCATTGTCAAGGGCCACAGTGTACCTGGAATTAAAATCCATCATTCCTTGCAGCAGAGAGCTACGATTTTGGCAGAATATGAATAGGCATGCGTTTTTCCACCATCTTTCCTCAAAAATAGGGTTCTTTATTTCTTCAGAAGGACAAGAATAATTCTGCTCTCTTTGCTTGTTTGTTTTTTTCTTAAGAACCCCACGTTTACATTTTCTTTTCAAATATTTATTTCTTTGACAGCTCCACATTTAAACCGAAAGGCCTCCTTTTCCTTATTCAATTGCACTGGTTTTATTTTGGATAGAAATCCTGCTGGGTACAGTAACAGGGAACACACTTTACAACAGCAATAATCCCTGCAACGGCATCTATTGTGGGGAAACTTAATACACTTGTATTAAATGGCTGAGGCATTGGCTTCAGTGATCTGAATTAAGTACAGAAGAGCATAGTTAGAGAACAAAACTACCTTCTTCACTCAGCAGATTCCGACTGCATGCCCCGCCACATGGCAGGACTGGAAACTCAAAACTGCCATCCAAGGGCGCCCTGCCGAAAGACCACTGATTGCCTTAGGTGTTGCCTTCATCACCGAAAGGCAGTAAAGTCAGGAAAGATTTGATGAGGTCCAGTGTTAACAAGCAGATGGAGAAATGGGCTCTCTGATTCACTGTTGGAAAACTGACAATATGCTCAGAGTTTTCAATGTACATGCACTTTGACTTGGGGCCTAAGAATTTGTCGGAAGGCAGTATTTACAGAAGTGCACAGGGCTAGCCTCAGCATGATCGTGAAGAGGAAAATTCAAAAGCAATGCACAAATCATTAAAAATGCAATCATTGAGCTCATCACATAGTCTATACTTATTGTCTCCTGACATGCCATTGAGTGGCAAAGTCCAGTCACAGTAAAATGGTCTTGTTTATATAAAAGTATAGCTAAAAGGCTACACTAGTTTTGGCCATGGTTCTCTCTGGATAATGAGTGTCTGGTGACTTTTAGTTTCCTTTACCAACTTTTCTGAATAGCTGGATCTTTAATATTTCTTATAGTGAGCATCACTTTATACCTTGCGGGCGAGGGGGTACTTTAAACATTTTTTTTAACAGAAAGCTAATCTTTCCCTAAATTCCTTCACTCTTTTATGGGCCAACCTACCTGAGGCCCTACATAGTGGTAGGACAATATGAAACATCATGAGTTCATGAGTGTATATATATGGCAAACCTCATCAATTTATACTCTTTAACTCTCCAAACTATACATTTTTAGGACATGCAATTTAACTGTGTGTCAAATATACCTCAATAAAACTGTTTTTTAAAGGAAAAAAATATGAAACAGTTCAGGTAATTTCCACTCACCATGCAAAATTTTCAACATAACTATATATTTTTTTAAAAAACCTGAATCAATGGCTGAAAGTAAATCTGATGTTCCAATCAGTGACAGGAGGCTATTCCCAGAGGTTAATAGCATGAGTGAGGTGTAAAATAATGTTCATTTCGCTTATTCTCTGTTCTCCAGCGATGTCAGTGTCCTTGATCATAGATGCTTGCAGAGCTCACCATTCGACCTACTTCTATCTTCTTCTGTTTGCACCTTTTTGCAGAGTTCACACCAATCTTAGGTACCTTTTACCCCAAAATACATGCTTCAGTGCACTTTAATTTTCCTCAAGTAAATAAATAGCCCTAGCTTGCTTCCCTCAAGTAACCATACAGCAAACCCAAGAGTGATTAGATTTTGGGATCAGAAAAAATTCTGAAAGCCAAAATTCTTTCTAGGGCTAATTATGAATACACCGACAAATGTTTTTCAAGACTACCCCTTCACCCTACTGGCAGGTATTCTTAAGTAAGTATATTTTTTTCCTGTAAGATTAACTACTAAAAATGTCCAAAGGTCTGCAATTGCCTGAAAGAATATGACAAAAGAAACATCAGTGGCTTGGAGAAATAGGTATCTGGGTTAGCTGGACAAGAAGGAAATAAATGTTTGTGTGTTGCTGTCAGAGTCATCGTTCTCAGGGCCTCTTAGGGTTGCACCTCTTGGTGCCCATGAAGAGTGTGGGTCCTAAAATCACTGCAGAAACAGAATCTTTGTGCAAGCTAGGCCTGCTTCTCATCACTGTTTTTCTATGCTCTTCCCCTCTGCTTTTCAATGCAACCAGTTGGACAGTGCTCCAGGGAAGAATTGGGCGCCCAGAGAATCCCTTCCGAGTGGCCCTGGAATACATCTCGAGTGGCAACCGAAGCTTGTCTGCAGTGGACTTCTTTGCCCTGAAGAACTGCAGTGAAGGTATTTGAATCTGGCTTTCCCCACCACTTGTTGGTAGCTTGCTGTCTTAAGTGTGTCAGTAACCTGCCACTACAATTAGCTAGGAATGTGCTTGCTTATATAGTCGAGTCTGCAGTGCCTTGGGGCTTGTTCTAAATATTACCAAGTGCTCCACAGCCCACCTGATCAATTTTCAAAAATTGAGTATACCATTATATCTGTTTACCTTAAAATCTCATCAAATAGAATACAGTCTTTGTGAGAGAACATATCAGCTTAACTTCCCTGGCTGCCAAATGCTTTCAGCTATGTTATTTTCTTTTGTTTTTGTTTTGCTTTTTGTTGTGGAAGATTTCAAATGTATGCAAATAAATAGAATAGTGCAATGATCCCCATATACCCTCAAACCAGTTTCAACAATTATCAACATTCTACCTTTTTTTTTTTTTTTTACCTATATCTCTACCCAATCCTTACTCCACCAACTTGATAGTGATTGTTTTACTCTTTTTCCCCTGAGGCAAAATTTATGACTAAGTGTTTTTAATGACTGGATTCCTGCTATTAAGAGGCAACTTGGGAAATGGTTATACATGGAATCTTTTGTTTATTTTGTAAACACTATTAGGGCATGGTCCACTTTGTCATTGAATTCCTTTTGCATAAGTCTCCACATTCAAGATTTGTTACCAAGAAAAAGTATCTCTCCTGAAGAATAATTTGTTGGTTTTTTTTTCTTTTTGCCTTTATTGCCAGGAAACTCTAAACTAAATGCGTACTCGATCACAGTAACTATATCTGTATATATTTTTGATAAGTTTATTTCCCCTCCCTCCACAGAGTTTTTGACCTTCTACTTTTGTTTTCAAGATCACATATGTATTTCTCATTAGACATTGCTTCAAGTCTGATTAGTAAGCAGGAGGAAATGAATCATCAAGAGATACGTAAGGTTGATCTTTTCTTGATTGTTCAGAAGACCTAGGGTCATAGCAATAAACATCCTTTATTGTTTCCCACATGTAGAAGGTATAGGAGATGGGCTTGAATTATACAGATCTTTAGGAAGAAGTTGCTTTCATTACTGCTATTCTTCTCTGCCTGCCTTTGCCCAGAGGTTCAGTGAGAGGGAGCTTTCATGTGTGCCATGGAACCTGTGGTCTGAGAAGACCAAGAATGAAGTATAGAGAGGAAGAAAGACTGTGATACTCCGAGACCTATATTGCCAATTTAGACTATTCATGAACAACCATGAAGACTCATACACACAGTGATCTATTGCATATAGAGGCCCAGCTTTGAAGCTTGGACCTCTTAGAGGTGGTATACAAAGGGGACTCCCTTAGGAGACCACTGAAGACCCAGTTTCTTATGCTGCTATGGTTCTTCATTCATTGCTGGTCTTACAAGAACTTTCACAAGGTGTTTTTTTTTTTTCCTTAATGAAAACTGATTTATGTGTGAGAAAAAGAAAAATCATCATAATGTGATAGATTGAACTTCAGTTCAAGTTGAAAAGGTGGTTAACCTGTGATGTGAGGCAAGTATAAGAAACATATGGTTTGGGAGAAAGCCAGAAGCTTATACAAATGTTTCCACGTTCACAAACTTGGGGATTTGTGGATAGTTCTGGACATTATCAATCCTCACAGATGTCAAAGGTCTATGTACCATCCAAAAGAGGCCATCTGTTGAAATGGAGCCAGTTAACAGGAATGTGACAGAGAGAAGGTATAAGTTCCCAGAATTGGCCTAATCTCATTTGAGCAAAGACGAAGGGAATAAGAGACTACAAAACTCCAGATATCAGGCCCAGTCCATACTCCTGCAAAAATTCCTCATACCTCTGAGTCAAGGATCTCAACTATGCAAATTTCTCCTCCCTTATCCCTACAACTCCCTTTCACTTCCAAAATTCTTCCTCTGTATCTTATGTTGCATTTGCAGTGAGTTTGTTGCAAAGTTTAAAAGACCTGTTTCTTGTCTCCTTCTCTACCTTTATAATACCAAGAGAGATGACCTCCCTAACTTTCTCTAATGATCCAAACATATGTCTTCTGGCAGGACAGTTTCTTAGAGGACAGAGAAAAGAAGTCTGCTTCTAACTCCCTGGAGAAGGTAAATTGGCCAAGAGACCTAGGAAGGTTCTCATGTCCCAGCTACCTTCCTTCAGATGCTCTGTGTCTAAGAACAGATGGTCTCCATGGGGAAGCAGATGTTCTGTGCACTCCTTTTCTGACTTGGACTCCCGTGGCCACCAAGAGGTATGAAGAGATAAGTGTGGATATATAAAGCACAGAGTAGAGGAAAGCCATAGTGACTCCTGTGTTTCCTGAGAACTTCTAATTCTCCCTCCCATCATGGAGCAATTTCACTGCACATCAGTTGGTGTGGACACGTTGCAAATGTAAGAAGCATCCGAAAACTACACTCACATTTTTAAATGGAAGGAGTTATTTCAGAGATATGCTCAAGGCTTATTTGAGGTAGACAAATGTCTGTGTTTTCTGATGTATTGCTTTGGTTAGGTCATGAAAGAAAAGAGAGAAAGAGAGAGAAGTATTATCTTTGAAGGGGTGAACAGGGCTGGTAGCATGTTAGCCAGGGTTATAGATAGGTCTACGGAATGCCTGGCCTATTTTTTGATAATAACTTGGTCCCCTCCTGATAAGGCACAGATAGAATATGAAAGGAAACACATCTGTAGAACTCTACAGCTCTACCTTCACCTACATGAAGAGAGGCACCATTTTAGTTAATCCGGAAGGCTTACAGGGAATGTTGGAGCAATTCTTCCTGCATAGGAGATGATACTTATCTGTGGGTGTCATCAAGGCAGAGGCCATGCCTCTTTCTTCTCTGAATCCTGACATCTATCTCAGTGTGTAACACTTTATAAGTGCTCAGTTAATAAGCAATAAAAGCTAACATCAACAGAGCACCTACCATGTGCAAAGGCAAGTGCTGATCCTTTTAAGTGTGTTATCTCATGTGCACATTACCATAATTCTATAAAGCAGGTTCTTTCTTTCTTTCTTTCTTTCTTTCTTTCTTTCTTTCTTTCTTTCTTTCTTTCTTTCTTCCTTCCTTCCTTGTGTATTTTTATTGGAGTTCGATTTGCCAACATATAGCATAACACCCAGTGCTCATGCCATCAAGCGTCCCCCTCAGTGCCCATCACCCAGTCACCCCCACCCCCCACCCACCTCCCCTTCCACTACTCCTTGTTTGTTTCCCAGAGTTAGGAGTCTCTCATGTTTTGTCTCCCTCTCTGATTTTTCCCACTTATTTTCTCTCCTTTCCCCTATAATCCCTTTCACTATTTTTTATATTCCCCAAATGAATGAGACCATATAATGTTTGTCCTTCTCCAATTGACTTACTTCACTCAGCATAATACCCTCCAGTTCTATCCACATTGAAGCAGATGATGGGCATTCGTCGTTTCTAATGGCTGAGTAATATTCCATTGTATACATAGACCACATCTTCCTTATTCATCATCTTTCAGTAGACACTGGGGTTCGTTCCACAGTTTGGCTATTGTGGACATTGCTGCTATAAACATAGGGGTGCAGGTGTCCTGCCATTTCACTGCATCTGCATCTTTGGGGTAAATCCCCAGCAGTGCAATTGCTGGGTCGTAGGGTAGCTCTATTTTCAACCCTTTGAGGTTATCCTTATTTATGGATGGGGAATCCGAAACTGATAGAAGTTTCAAAACTCACCCAAGTCATTCAGTTAGGGAAAGATAGAGCCAAACTCAATCCCAAGTCAGTCTGACTACCACGCCAGTATTTCTGTCCACAACATTTTACCACCTTTATGAATGTGTAGAGGCAGGGGTTTTATTTATTGCTAAAGCCTTAGAATTATCTTTGACCCATCCTCTTATTCTTACACCCAAATAACCAAGCCCTGGGCTCTAGACCTGGCTGTTTTTCATCCTAGCCTTTGCTATCTAGATGCTACTGTTGCTGTCTCTTGAATTTACCCTTCTGACTTCATTTTGTCAGCAATGTACTTTATACAGGCCTTCATTATGCATTCTTGGGCTTTGGCAGTAGCCAGCTGGTCTCCCTGATACCATTACCCATCCCTCACACATTGCCACAAATTTCCTTTCCTTGTGGCACTTTCATGAGACCTCTGTAACTTCTTATGCCCTTCCACCTCAGAAATATGGAGGCTAGACTGGGCCATCTCACTCATTCCTGGGTCCAGGAAAACGATGGGCTTGAGATCACCCAGCTGATTGTTCGTAGAGCTGAGAGTGACATCAGGGCCATCTTGACTCTGGTCTTGGTACTTTCACCACTATTCAGTCCTGCCTGGGAAATGCCCAATGTCTCTGCCTGATTTCTAAGCTTTTTTACAATCTGGTCTCAGTACCTGTCCAATGTCATGTCCTGTCTTCTCCCACACCCCAACCCTCTAGTCAGACTGGTTTTTGGTACATTGCACCAAGAATGGCCAGCTTGGTCCCAGGCCTTCCATTTTGAATGCAGGCTCATCATTTAGGATCCAATTTAGGGCCCAAACCCTCCAAAACATCATTCAGAGCTAGAGAAATTCTTCTCCAAATACTTTGCTCTCTACATCTAAATTTAGTATCTGTTTTATAATCATTTCCCAGTTAGGCATTTTGGGGGCCTTAATGTGAGGTTTGGGATCCTGTTTTATATTTCTTTTATTTCTCCAGGGGATAGTTAGCACACTGCTAAACACATAGAAAACACTACTTAAATACTTGTTCACTGATTGTTAGTTAATCAATCAATTGATAAATGTTTCTCCTGCTTTTATAGCTTTGGGTTATTACCCTGGTACTGACAAAAGAGGGTAGCAGTAGGTGGAAATTGCTTAGAAGAGGTTTTACTCTGATCTCTTAAAAAAGCCAGTTTGTGTATTTGGCAATGATGGGAAGGATATCAGTCCCCAGAGACACCCATGCCTGGACTCCCAGGGAACACTTCACCCATTCGCAAAGACCTGTCTTTAGCAGATAGCCCAAAGCACTAGAATTATGCAGCACATTCATCAGGACCCCTCATGTTCAGAGTTGCCTACAGGAAAACACATGTCAGAATGGGCAGGACTAGCTTCTTGAAAAAGATTTGAAAAACACTGAGCATCTCATAAGAACATACATTATTGGGATCCCTGGGTGGCTCAGCAGTTTGGCACCTGCCTTCAGCCCAGGGTGTGATTCTGGAGTCTTGGGATCAAGTCCCATATCAGGTTCCTTGCATGGAGCCTGCTTCTCCCTCTGCCTGTGTCTCTACCTCTCTCTCTCTCTCTCTCTCTCTATCTGTCTCTCATGAATAAATGAATAAAATCTTAAAAAGAAAAAAGAACATACATTATTGGGGGGACCTAGGTGGCTCAGTTGGTTGAGCATCTGATTCTTTATTTTGGCTCAGGTAGCAATCTCAGGTTCATGAGATCGAGCCCTGTGTCAGGCTCTGAGCTCTGCGAGGAGTCTACTTCTCTCCTTCACTCTCTCTCTCTCCCTCTGCTTCTTTCCCTGAGCTCACTTATGCTCTCTTTCTCTCTCTCAAATAAATAAGAATAAATCTTTCAAAAAGAAGAATATACATTATTGCAAACACCCATCCCATACCTTCTATGTGCCAAGCCCTGTTCTAAACTTGTTGCATATATAAACTCATTTAATCCTTACAACAATGCTATGACGTATATACTATTATTATCAGCATTTCCGTTATATGGATGGGAAAATTGAGGCACAGAGACTTAAGTAATTTATCCCAAGTCTCACAACAGGTATTAGAACAGAGGTCATCTGCTCCAGCATTCATGCTCTTGCTGCCATGTGTTACTCCTACTTGCTGGGAAGCACCCCAAGAAATAACTATTCTGTCTCCCTCAACAGTAGAAATTAAATGAACAAACCACCCAATGATTTATCTTGAACTTCGACACACTAAATTACTGACCTGGCCCAGTGTGATTTCTGCCTGCACCTCATGATTGTCAAGTTCTCAGTTTTTCTAAGATACTAATTCAGAGCTTCCCTCTCCCTGCCTCAGTTGGTCAGAGGTAATTTAGGTGTACTGCTGCCCACTGGCCAACAGTGGACCCCCTCCATCCGTGAACATCAAGGAGCTACATATAGCACCTAAGTAAGCCTAAATACATTTTTCTGCCAGCCCTTATGGTTCGTGTTCTCTTTTTTTTTTTTAATTTTTATTTATTTATGATAGTCACACAGAGAGAGAGAGGCAGAGACACACACAGGCAGAGGGAGAAGCAGGCTCCATGCACTGGGAGCCCGACGTGGGATTCGATCCCGGGTCTCCAGGATCGCGCCCTGGGCCAAAGGCATGCGCCAAACCGCTGCGCCACCCAGAGATTCCTGGTTCGTGTTCTCTTTCATGAACCTACAAGAATCACATCTGACATTTCCTAAGTCAGAACCACATTCATCTCACTAACAAATTTCTCAACAAGAAGCACTCTTGGTTCCTTACCCTACTGAAACTCTTTCAAACATATTATCTCCTCTGATCTATTCAGCAGAGAGGATATCATAATTCTCATGCTACCCATGAGGGGTACTTTCATTAACTTCTGTAGTGCAGGAAGGGAGAGGAATCCAAAAGCTGTCCCACCACCATAGATAACTTAAAACACATGTCCCAAAAGAGTTGAGGGTGCGCAGATATCTTAACATCTCTGGGCCTAAAATGATGGCATTTAAACTGGATCTATGAACTTCAAACATATTTTAGAGGCTGAACGCTTAATTCAAATAAAGTCATATATAGTAGTCCAGTATATAAAATTACACACGCAGAGTTGCCCTCGGGGAAGTGATGGTAGGGAGGCCCAGAACCCACTTGCTCCACAGGCCTTGACAACCGCCCCCCACAAACACTGTGGAGTTTCATAAAATACAGTATAAGAACCACTGGACATTCTGATTTTCAACTCTCTTATTAATTCCAGCTTTTTGTTCATAAGATTCTGTTTTTACATAAAATGTGAGAGCTAAAAAAATTGTTACGTTAACTATAGCATCCTTAAACAATTAAGACAAAGAACAAAGCTATTATACTTTGGGCTATGGCCCATCTACACAAGGCAAGTTCTTGTCTCACTGAGTCCCAGCTTTAAGATGCTAGTTATAGAGCTAGTATGAATGTTTCTAGTAAAAAGAAATGTGTGGTATATCACAGCCTTGTCCCCTCTATCTCCTCCTACTCTACCAAAGACAATGATGACCAGTCAAGGATGCCCTCCTTAGGCCAAGAGGAGGACAAGAGGAAATGAAAGAAGCTGAACAAACGTATTCTAATCTTGGCCAGCCATGGGGAACCAATCAACTTCTGGAGTAGCTCCTAGCAGCCAGGCCCAAACTGGGCATTTTCTGTTCCAACAGCAAGCAACATCCCAGCAGGATCCTCAGTCTGTGCTTGTAAGATGGAGATTACTGAGGCTGCCAGGAGAAAACTCTCTATGTAGCAGAATCATCCATCTACCCAGCCATGCATTTGCTCATTCATTTGACAAACATTACTGAGCACGTACTAAAGTGAACACACAGTGATACCGATACAAACTTGCTTCTGTCTTAGGATTGAAGTTTGGTGTGGTGGCCTTAAAATCTCTGTTTTATTTCACACAAAACTGCTCCCCAAAGGCATCCATGACTTACATCTAATTCACACCAGAGATATTGAATAAGTGCTCCATTTGTAGAGATTGTCTTCCTCTGAACTGTTTTTCATGCTTTTCTCAGAAATACCATGGAATGAGCACTGAACCAGCAATCAGGGCATCAAAGTCCCCTTTCCACCTTTTATTTGCCATAGCCTAGCCAACGCTTAAGATCAGTAGGGACATTACAGGTCTCTATCAGAATTGGCATATTGATTGTTTTTATTTAAAATAGGAATAATAATAAAATATGTCAGTGGTTGTCCCAACATTGACCTAAATCGTGAGGGTCTAATGAGAAGATAGCTATGGAGATGCATTGAACATGCTACCCTGAGCTACCTGACCTTTTTGGAACTTACCTAGCCTGAAACCTCTAAACATATACTTACTCTCTCACTGCTGCTCAGTTTCTTTTGGAGAAAGTGCTATTTACAGAAACAAATTGGCTTTTCTGATACCTCCTCCAAAATTATGTGATGCTAACAACAACCAAATGCCATGCAGGTATTGAGAGTCACAGCACTGCCAAACTGCCACCAGTGCCCAGGTGGCCCCCACCTAGGTCAGTCACTTCAGGGGACCGAGTTATCTATGCAGAGGTGGGATCTATTGCTTGGAAGAGAAAGCCAAGGAGAAGTAGCAGCCATAGCCTTGTCCACTAGTTCTCATCATGCCCTCCTTTGTGATGGGTGAGGCCCATTATATACTATTGTCCTCCTTAACTATCTGTTTCTAAAACCTCCCACTCATAGTTTATCTGTGAATTGTACTGTTTAAAAGATAAGCATTAAAATTGTGATTTTCTGTTGCATTTCCCAAACACCTCCTATATCAAGCTTTGATTCCAGCTAATCCCCCTGTAGCATACCCTCCCTCTCCCTTCCCCAAAGTCTGTCTCCCCAGGCCTTGCACTTCTTTCAAATCTCAGCTCAGATACTGTCTTCTCCAAGAAGTCTCAGCTCAGAATTATGTCTCCATAGATTTCCGTTTTATAACAGTCTACTTCTTTCCAGAGTTATTTATGTGTCTTGCTCAATAGATGCTAAATTCCTAGAATCAAAGACTGTGTCTTTTTCTTTTTAATCTCTGTACTCCAATTAGCAACTACCAGTGTTTTTCCCATGGTAAGCACTGAATAAAGGTTTTCTGGTTACAATGTAGGAAGGAGATTACAGGCTTTGGAATCAGACAGAATGAGTGTGGAATTCCAGGTCTATCACTTAACACCCTTCTGAGCTCAAAAGAATTTTTGAATATCCTTGAGTTTTGGTTTTCTCAACACTAAATGGGACTAATGATACATACTTATAGGTTTGTTGGGAAATGAAAAACATATTACATGTAGGACCCCTGGCACAGAGCTTGGCACAATAAATTAATATTGCCTTCTCCCTTCCTCACCCCCAGACTGAGCTGAATGTCCTCATTCTGGAACCAAGGTGGAATAATTCATCATAACTAACCCAGGGTTTGTTTGCAGGATCACAGTCACCTTTCCCTTTCCATTTCTCCTGTCTCAGCCATTGGGCCAAGGTCAGGTTTACCCTACTTCCAGAAGAAACACTGAAAGCCCAGATCTATTTTCTGATTTCGAAGGCATCTGCTTCTCCCCTCCTCCCCCCGACAATCTCTGCTTTTATCTCTGATAAAGTCATTTTTCCCTTTGTGACTGAGTGCCCAGAATCCAGTGTGCCATGCAAAGGAGTAAGACGGTTTAATCCTGTGGGGATGGTTAGTGGCCAAGGAAGAGCCTAAACATCTTGTGATATACTTATCACGCTGCGTCCTTCTGGCAGACTGAGGATGGGGTCTAACTCAGCCAGGCCCCCAGCTGGTGTAACCAGGAAAGAGTTTTTCTGGCCCCTCCTTTCCCTACCCACATCCAGCTGCTGTTGGCAGAGACTTCTTACATTGGAATGGCTTATTCATAATCACTAATAAAGCCAATTAAAAATCCCCCACAAAGTACATAGGAACAATGATTGCTTGGGTGACTATTTTAAATATTTGACCATTGGAAATCACCCGGAAATGGGGGTAGAGACAAAAGATTTTTAAATATAAATAAATAAGGAACCAGTGTGCTGAGGTCATTGTACTCCCGGAAGAAAATTACTTTCAAATTACAACTACATAAAAGAAATAATTGAAAAGATTAATCACACTAAAATAATTGGTCTATTTTACAAGTAATTTGGAGCAATATTCAGTCATTGACATAAATGTCTAGTAGTAAAATAGTAATGAATTTCATTCTCTGACTAATGTATTTATTTTATTAATGGTACTAAATGGCGTTGTTACTGCTTATAAATATTTCATAACTTTTAATTCATTAAAATGTTCAAGGAATCTCCAAAAGTATTTATTAGTTTTAAATCATCCTTGGTATTCAATATGCGATTGCCATTCTGCCTGGGTAATTAAAAAAATTATTGTTTTGGGTAATGGGAGTCTCTTTGAATGTGGAGGATTAAGCCCCAGTTATTAATGAGACCAACGCTCCAGCTGATGATGAATGAGGGGCTGAGTGAAGCTATGTTCCCTCTCCAGGTTTCTAAGGCCCCTCTGTAACCATTCCTTAAAATCTGTCCCTGTGAGGCAGACCCAAATAAATAAATTCCAGAGATAAGAGAAATGTCAGTTTAGACATTGGTTTCAATCCACCACCTCTCCCACATCCTCTCCATCTTCTTGAAACAGCTGACAGCAGAATTCGTACATTCTGACCTCCCCTCCTCTCTGTTTCTTTCATTCTTTGATAGAGTCCATAAGGAGGGAAATGGGCAAAAGATGTAACAGAAAGAAAAGCAAGCAACACTGCATCGTGAACAGTGGAAAGGGGACATGATTTGGATAAGAAAAACATGGATTTGGATCCTAACTGAGCTGTTTGGGTGCTATGTGTCCATTACATCCTAGAAGTGCTAGATAATTAATATGTAAAAAGGAGACAGTAGCACCTACTCCGTGTAAGGATTTAATCCATGTGAGGATTAAATAGGTGGTGTGTATACCTTGCGTGACACAGTGCCTGCAACCTAGTGGGAAATCAAACAGGGTTAGTTCCTTCCCTCCCTAAGTCTAAAGAGTAGATCATGATGATGTTGGTCCAATGGACTTGGTAACTCTTAATTAACCATGGGACAAATAATTGGTATGCATCATTAAGACAAACTGGACCAACAGTGAATTGTACAATTTCAGAGGCTTGGTAAGTCTAAGGACATCCCCTGGAGGAAGGACGGGATGGCTCCACTCTCAGGGCCCTGCCCCACAGGTCTGAGATCAGGCTTCCCGTCCTGCCTCCCAAGCCCCATCCACACAGGAAATGGCTAAGGGCACTTGGCTGTGAGCAAATTAGGAGGGGCCAGGATCCTACAAGTGAGTTGGTAAAAGGGGTAGGGGTTTCTCCCACTCGGACACTTGTACCCCGAGGATATGTAGTAGTGTTGTGGGCATGCACAATCCCATAGAATCAACCAACGTGGTACATTTTTCCAGAGCTTCAGTTTTACCAAAATATTGAAATAGAGGGATATTTTTATATTTAAATTGACAGGGCTTTATATTGGGCATCAGTGCTGCACATAAATTTCAAGATAAAACATGAGATTTAAGATCTTTTCTTCTGGAAGTGATCCCCCAGATTCTGGGAGGTGACTTCACCCTCTCTGCCATTTGGGGCACATCAGAGGAGATGTTGGAGAAGCACAACTTTAAGGGGACAGAGGGACATGGGTAAGAGAAGGAGGTACAGCCAGGTCTGGAAAGCTGGAGCCAAGTTGGAATATATCCTTTCAGTTGTAAGCCATAGGTGGGCAGGATGGCAGGCTGAGTCCCAAGGTGACACCTGAGACTAGCAGGGAGGCCCTAACCTACCAAGTGAGTCACAGAGGGACTCAGTTCCTAAAATTCAAGTACCAGGTCAGAGCCAGACTAACCAAATATTAGGATTTAAAGTCCCCTGGGCATTGGCCTAAAGCTCCTTTAATTTCCCCAAAGACAGAATGGATGTCAGAATTGGCTTTGTTTTTGTTTTGGCTTGGTTTAAAGGGATATACAGAAAGGGGTGCTAATTCTGCATCTGAAGAGCTGGGAGACATTTTACTTCCTCTCTGCCCAGACCCCTGGCCAAAGCTCCTCAACACCAGGGACAATGGGAATCAAATGGCCACATCCTCCAGAGTGGAGTATGAGAGCTCCCACTGCTAGGATGTGGTGCTCTTTCTTTTTACTCATGGTTATTTTGAAGGTTTTGGCATTCTCTGTCTTCAAGTTATGCTGCAAGCATGGAACTTCAGTTTGCCTTTTTTTGTTGTTGTGATTTGTTTTATGAGGAAACACAGGGAAACAGTTGCTTGGTTTGTGCCCAGAAAGCTCCACAATTCAGTTTGCAAGTCACAGGGCGAATAGTCTCTGCCATGCCTCCTTCCCTCCACTCCAACATTTCTGGGATTCTATGAGCAGCAGTTGGGTGGATGTAAAGTCTTTCGGCTTTTGCTGTTTTTGTTTCTTCATTTAGCTCTTAGCCAGCATTTTGTGTCTATAAAATGCTTAACAACATTGACTAATTACCCCTCATTAATCATTCATGCAACTGGTAGAGCAGGGGTCTTATTTCCTTCAAGAACACAGGTGCAATATCCTGTCTGGTTTCCAAGTCACACACAGGGGGGTGATGGGGCCATCATGGCAGCACTGGGATCCTCCCAAGATCACTGGGGGAGTGAGCTGGAATGTGGGCACAGACTCTGTGAGGCTACAACCCCTATTCTGCTCTAATGAACAGGAAGGATGAGCCAGATTGCCAACCAATGGAAGCTGAGAAGCAATAAGCTTTAATTGGAAGTTTCTTCCTGGAAATTCACATGGACATAATAACTCTGTTGTCTTAAAAGGCCCAGAGAGGTTGAATACCCCAACTTTCTTTTGCGTTTATAAGCTGATCCTCTCCATCATTTGTGAAATGTAAATATAATTAAAACATTGGCACTGACTAGTTTCCCCATGCTACAAGGACAGGAAACTCGTATCTAGGGTCAGGGGCTGCCTGTCTGTAGGTTTATGGTTCAGGAACATGGGTGAAGGAGCTGTCACAGCCGAGAACAGCAGTGGAATAGACCATTGGAAAGGGTCACTTTGGTCTCTGGAAGGCTAGGCTTGGAGCAACCTCTCTGCACTCTACTTCCAGAGGTCAAGGGGAGCCTGGGAGTAGCCCAAAGCATCTGTTGTAAAGCTGAGGCAACAGAATTACATTACATGGATTAAAACAGAAACGAGAAAATGACAAGGAGATGCTCTGTTTTCCTTATCTTACTATCTCAGGTCTGATACCTTTCTTGTCAGTGTGCAAAGCCCTAGCTTGCTGCATTTCGTATTCTCTTTCCCATATCACTGGGCATGCGTGCATACTAATGTTAGAGGGCTGCCCATTCTCTTCCATTCTTCCCCTGGCACAGCCCTCCCCCCCTTCCTTTCTCCCCATTCCTCTCATGTGGTTGTTTGTAGCACCAAATATCTACTCAATTCAGAGTCGTAGCATTTGCTCACACTGTATGATAATCAATACGTGGAAGCAGACAGATCATTACCCATCGTTATTATCTGTTTTGGCATCTTGTGGACAGGCCCTTCCTACATCTCTTTGCCCTCAGCCCCCCTGCCCTCTGTCTCTCCCAAACTCTGGATGCCTTTGTCTTTTCGCTTGACTATTCATTCATTTTCACTTCTCAACTTTCTTCCTCTCTTTTTGTGAAGGGAGAAAAGGTAATCAGTGAAGCCTGCCCTGCTTTTACCACTGGCACATGGACAGCAACTGAAATGGCTAGATTGGTTGCTCGGGGGCCATATCTGAGATGCGCACACAAAGAATCTTCCTTTCTTTTCTTCCCTATTCTAAGCATATATTCTCTCCTCTCTTCCTTTTTCTCTTCCTCTGTTTTGCTTCCTTTCCCTTCGTGCACCTATCATTCTGTCATTAGGAGACCTCACTCCACAGGCATACATACGTTCACATAGGCACATACGTGCGTATGAACAGTGAGGGGTGTTAAAAGGCATTAAGACATGATTATCCTAAAGAAGTCCTCCAGGGTAAGTCCACAGTCTTGAGTGAGAGGTCTTCCTGGTGTCAGTCACAGGGCAAAGGCAAGGATCTAGGTAGGTAAGAGGGTCCAGCAGTTTCCTCTAGGGGTAAAGAATTTGTTTTTAATAAACTTATTTTTTATTGGTGTTCAATTTGCCAACATACAGAATAGCACTCAGTGCTCATCCCGTCAAGTGCCCCCCTCAGTGCCCGTCACCCATTCACCCCCACCCCCCACCCTCCTCCCCTTCCACTACCCCTAGTTCGTTTCCCAGAGTTAGGAGTCTTTATGTTCTGTCTCCCTTTCTGATATTTCCCACACATTTCTTCTCCCTTCCCTTATATTCCCTTTCACTATTATTTATATTCCCCAAATGAATGAGAACATATAATGTTTGTCCTTCTCCGATTGACTTATTTCACTCAGCATAATACCCTCCAGTTCCATCCACGTTGAAGCAAATCGTGGGTATTTGTCATTTCTAATGGCTGAGTAATATTCCATTGTATTAAACCACATCTTCTTTATTCATTCATCTTTCGATGGACACCGAAGCTCCTTCCACACTTTGGCTATTGGGGACATTGCTGCTAGAAACATCGGGGTGCAGGTGTCCCAGCGTTTCATTGATTCTGTATCTTTGGGGTAAATCCCCAACAGTGCAATTGCTGGGTCGTAGGGCAGGTCTATTTTTAACTCTTTGAGGAACCTCCACACAGTTTTCCAGAGTGGCTGCACCAGTTCACATTCCCACCAACAGTGCAAGAGGGTTCCCTTTTCTCCGCATCCTCTCTGACATTTGTGGTTTCCTGCCTTGTTAATTTTCCCCATTCTCACTGGTGTGAGGTGGTATCTCATTGTGGTTTTGATTTGTATTTCCCTGATGGCAAGTGATACAGAGCATTTTCTCATGTGCGTGTTGGCCATGTCTATGTCTTCCTCTGTGAGATTTCTCTTCATGTCTTTTGCCCATTTCATGATTGGATTGTTTGTTTCTTTGCTGTTGAGTTTAATAAGTTCTTTATAGATCTTGGAAACTAGCCCTTTATCTGATACGTCATTTGCAAATATCTTCTCCCATTCTGTAGGTTGTCTTTTAGTTTTGTTGACTGTATCCTTTACTGTGCAGAAGCTTCTTATCTTGATGAAGTCCCAATAGTTCATTTTTGCTTTTGTTTCTTTTGCCTTCGTGGATGTATCTTGTAAGAAGTTACTGTGGCCGAGTTCAAAAAAGGTGTTGCCTGTGTTCTCCTTTAGGATTTTGATGGAATCTTAAATTAGAGTTAGCTCTTGGGTAATGGTAGCTGAAGTTGCAGTCGCTACAACAGAAGATGCTCGAAGCTAGGAAGGAGAGTCTTGGGAAAACTCTTTCTCTTCTCTTCAGGGATCAGCAAAATATAATGTCTAAGCTCATGGTACACACTGGAGATTTTTTTTCCTCTTGTTTTTCCCAGTTGTTAGTAAAGTCATGTTGAACACTCCAGGTTACTTTGGTTGTACTCCAAAAGTTTGTCTGGGCTTTTGCCGGGGTTTTAAAGGGCTTAAACAAAACAGCTGTGATCCATAGGATTCTCCAAGGAAATAACAAATCGCAGAAAAAGAGGAAAGAGGGAGGAAGGAAGGGAAGAAAAGAGAGAGGTAGAAAAGGCTATGAGGTCTAAACACTCTACCCAACATAAAGTTCTCCTTTTGTACCAAACTAGGATGTTCTGAGCTTGCATTAATTAAGGAAGGTGGAATTTTCCTATCTACTGACTGGTATCTCTCCCCATGCATAAACTAGGCTTCCCATTTCCCCATCACCTTAAGTAACTGGACTCCATGCTTCCAGAATCAAGGCTGGAAAATTCATTAAATAACCCAAACTCCATAGGATTTTTTAAAAATCAAATTATTATTTCCACATTATTATATTATTTAGTGCAACTTTATCAGAAGTTCCCATTAACATACAAAGTGCCACTACCTCTCATCATTGTTTGTGCTTTTCGTGGATAAAAAATAGAAAGGTAGTCATGGGCACCAATTTGATGGGTTCTTTTGTCAGATGTAGGACTCCTCTCATCACATCCCTACCCCAGCCCTTGGTTCCAGCCACAGACAACCTCATTAAGTGTTGTATGGAGGTAGCCCAGTGCTCTATCCACAGAGCTCCAGCAAAGCTTCATATGGCTAGAGTGGATCATCCCAGTACCGCAGCCTGTTTGACTTCTGTTTCTGTTATGTTTCCCTCCTGCTAAGTAGTGTGCTTTCCACCTCATCTCTGTATACCTAGCGCTTGGCTTAAAGCCTGGCGCACGATAGGGGCTCCATGAGTTTTTGTAGAGTGTTGAATGAGTGAGTGTATAAATGAGTCAAGAGGGAGCAGTGTGAGAAAGTGTCTATGAATGCAAAGCAGAGTGGAAAATTGAGATCACAGCAAAAAATTGTAAACAGGCAAATATGTCAATATTTCAAATGCTTTCAGTTATCCACTTAACCATTTTAGATGGGCATTCTACTTTGTAAGTATAGGCAAAGGCAAACATATCCAGTAGCATATTTAAATTCCAGATTCTCCCCTGCCAAAATAATAATACTAATATTAATAATAATGATTGCAAGAGTGGGACCTCTAGTGTATACCAACTAGCAACTTCTTCCCTTGATCCTGACACTGCTAGGATGACCCACCCAGACTGGTGATTAGTGACATACTCACCCTCATGTGATTTGCTTGAGGTAGGACTTTGCCACAGCTCCAAAGACATTATAATAGAATCAAACAGCAAATGTACTTATGTCTGCTACATTCTATGAACTCTTTTGCCTTCAGGGGCTTCTGTTAACTATATAATTCGTCACTTTTAAAAATCACAAGGTTCATGTAATTTAGCATCTGGAAAAGGCCTGAAGGAATTTTTTTTCTTTCCTCCCTAATTTTACAGATTAGCAGACTGAGGCCCAAAGAGGTTAAGGTTCTATAATTACTAAATGGCCTATTTGTGACTTTTTACCTCTTATTCCATTTTTCCTTCAACTTCTTCCTGCTATTTCTTAGCCTTAGAAAGATTAGAAAGTGTCTTTAACACCTACACATTTCTGTTCCCCATTCCATGGGGGCCTTGTCCCAGATCCTCACTATGCAGCATAAAGCCTGGCATAGACCAGATGCTCAGTCAGCGTTCTTAATTGAAATAAATGGCATACATGGCATCCCAGTAAAGTATTAAATAAATGAGAAGTGTACTGGAACCTTGTATCTCAGCTTGTATTTTCAGAGACAGGACAGTCCCATGCTCAGTTAGGACATGCTTGAGAAGAAAGCTATAATAGGGGAAGAAGAGCCAGACCAGTTGTCATATAAGAGAAGCAGCCCATTGGAAAGGATTTTAAACATCATATAGAGAATGTAAACTTTACAGTCTATATGCAAAAATTTAAAACGAAACTTGGCTCTTCAGAGAACACCTCATTTCCACTGATGGGAAACAGCATAATCTCAAGTCAAGAATTGAAGACAACTCTGAATGGGAATTTTTAAAATCCCTTTTGGATAGATAATCAGACTATTCTGAATTCTGCCCTTTTACACTACCCTTCTGATTCCTCTGGGGAGCAAGTAAAAATGGAAGGCTTCTGTGCCATCTGGTAATGAAAGAGCCATCCACTCTGGCTTCCCCTAAGATGTTCACCCCCCTGTTGGTCTTTAGTCATCAGGCCAGTGCTATGAGTGCAACTGAAGGAGTCCTTGCTTGTAGGTCACCTGGTCCACCTAGATCACCCCAGCTCCATCTACAAGGCCTCTACAGATATACCCACACTCTCTTGGCCACCTCTGCACCCTTTCTAGGAAGACACTGAGACCCTCAACACTCTTCCATACTGCTCTGGGTTCAGGCCCTTTCTACCCACAACATCCCAGCTGCTCCCCTCCACTCTCCTGACTCCACTGAAACAACCTAGAGCTAACTTATGTACCTTTTAAAAAAAAATTTATTTAAATTCAATTTAGTTAACAAACAGTGTACTATTAGTTCCAGGGGTAGAATATAGTGATTCATCAGCTGCATAGAACACCCAGTGCTCATTAAAAATGTTCTCCTTAAGGCCCATCACCAGTTACCCCCATCCCACCATCCACTTCCCCTCCAACAACCCTCAATTTGTTTCCTAGAGTTAAGAATCTCTCATGGTTTGCCTCCCTCTCTATTTTTATCTTATTTTATTTTTCCTTCCCTTCCCCTGTATTCTTTTGTTTTGTTTCTTAAATTCCACATATGGGTGAAATGATATGGTATTTGTCTTTCTCTGACTTATTTCACTTAATGTCCTTTAGTTTCATTCACGTTGTTGCAAATGGTAAGATTTCATTCTTTTTGATGGCTGAGTGATATTCCACTGTGTGTGTGTGTGTGTGTGTGTGTGTGTGTGTGTGTGTGTACACATCTTCAATGTGGATATATATATATATATATCTTCTTTAGCCATTCATTTATTGATAGACATCTGGGCTCTTTTGATAGTTTGGCTATTGTGGTATTGTGGACACTGTTGCTATAAACATTGCAGTGCAGGTGCCCCTTCAAATAACTGTTTGTATCCTTTGGATAAATACCTAGTAGTGCAATTACTGGGTCATAGGGTAGTTCTATTTTTAACTTTTTGAGGAATCTCCATACTGTTTTCCAGGGTGGCTGCATCAGTCTGCATTCCCACCAACAGTGTAAGAGGTTTGCCCTTTCTCTAAATCCTTGCCAACACCTATTGTTTCCTGAGTTGTTCATTTTAGCCATTCTGGCCAGTATGAGGTGGTATCTCATTGTGGTTTTGATTTGTATTTCCCTGATACCAAGTGTTGTTGAGCATTTTTTTCACATGTCTGTTAGCCATTTGTATACCTTCTTTGGAGAAATATCAGTTCATGTCTTCTGCCCATTTCTTTACTGGAGTTATGTTTTGGGGGGACTGAGTTTGGTAAGTTCTTTATAGATTTTGTATGCTGGCTTTTTATCTAATATGTCATTTGTGAATACCTTCTCCCATTCCATCAATTGCCTTTTAGTTTTATTGACTATTTCCTTTGCTGTGCAAAGGCTTTTTTATTCTGATGAAGTCCCAGTAGTTTATTTTTGCATTTGTCTCCCTTGCCTCTGAAGACATCTAGCAAGAAGTTGCTGTGGTCAAGGTCAAAGAGGTTGCTGCCTGTATTTTCCTCTGGGATTTTGATGGATTCATCTCACATTTAGGTCTTGTATCCATTTTGAGTCTATTTTTGTGTAGCTCATGTGTCTTCTTGTGTACAGGACCTCTCATACCTTCCAGTCTTTATCCCCCCTTATCCCCTTCCCACACTGCCATCAAAACAAGTTCCACCAAATATAGAAAACGCACAGAACCTGTTGTCCTAGCAGGACTACTCAAGTGCTCTCTTTTTCTAATTTTCTCTTTGTTCCCAATCTATAGGGTCTCTTTAACACCCTTTAAATGTCTGCCTCACTCTGTGTTTTTTATAGGCCTGTTTGTGGGCTTCCCAATTCTTGGTTCTAGGTATTTAAGACTCATTTTTTTTTTTACTCCAAGATTTACTTCATTCTCAAAAAGTCCAAATCTTACTATTGAAAATCTATATTTTCAAGTATATCTGCCCTTCCTCATCTAAGGCACTGCAAAGAGAGATTGATAATGACTCTGAATGGAAGAAGGTGGAAGGAGTGGGTCTACAAAGTTCAGAAAAAAAAGAAACTTCAGATGATTATCATATTTTGAATCATAATTATCATAATCATGATAATATTATTGTATTTTTTGTATATTTTTATTGTAGTTTGATTTGCCAACATATAGTATAACATCCAGTGTTCATCCCGTCAAGTGCCCCCCTCAGTGCCCATCACCCAGTCACCCCATCACCCTCCCCCACCTCCCCTTCCACCACCCCTTGTTCGTTTCCCAGAGTTAGGAGTCTCTCATGTTCTGTCTCCCTCTCTGATTTTTCCCACTCATTTTCTCTCCTTTCCCCTATAATTCCTTTCACTATTTTGTTATATTCCCCAAATGAATGAGACCATATGTTTATCCTTCTCCAATTGACTTACTTCACTCAGCATAATACCCTCCAGTTCCATCCACGTCGAAGCAAATGGTGGATATTCGTCTCTTCTGATGGCTGAATAATATTCCATAATATACATAGACCACATCTTCTTTATCCATTCCTCTTTGAATGGACACCGAGGCTCCTTCCAGTTTGGTTACTGTGGACATTGCTGCTAAAAACATTGGGGTGCAGGTGTCCTGGCATTTCACTGCATCTGTATCTTTGGGGTAAATCCCCAGTAGTGCAATTGCTGGGTCATAGGGTAGTTCTATTTTTAACTCATTGAGGAACCTCCACACAGTTTTCCAGAGTGGCTGCACCAGTTCACATTCCCACCAACAGTGCAAGAGGGATTCGCTTTCTCCACATCCTCTCCAACATTTGTGGTTTCCCGTCTTGTTACTTTTCACCATTCTGACTGGTGCAAGGTGGTATCTCATTGTGGTTTTTTATTTGTATTTCCCTGATGACAAGGGACGTGGAGCATTTTCTCATGTACTTGTTGGCCCATGTGTATGACTTATTTGGTGAAATTTCTGTTCTTGTCTTTTGCCCATTTCATGATTGGATTGTTTGTTTCTTTGCTGTTGAGTTTAATAAGTTCTTTATAGATCTTGGATACTAGCCCTTTATCTGATATGTCATTTGCAAATATCTTCTCCCATTCTGTAGGTTGTCTTTTAGTTTTGTTGACTGTTTCTTTTGCTGTGCAGAAGCTTTTCATCTTGATGAAGTCCCAATAGTTCATTTTTGCTTTTGTCTCCCTTGCCTTCATAGATGTATCTTGCAAGAAGTTGCTGTGGCCAAGTTCAGAAAAGGTGTTGCCTGTGTTCTCCTCTAGGATTTTGATGGATTCTTGTCTCACATTTAGATCTTTCATCCACAAAATGCTCATTTCATCCACAAGCATTTGCCATGCATCATCATTTAAACTCCGTATTTGGCACTTAAATAGCCTTAAGTCATTCAGTAGTCATGGCTTCTTATAGAAAGTGATTTCATTTTTAGCATTGGTCCATGTTTTGTGTAGACTCTACCAACTCTTGGTTCATCCAGCACACAAGAATGTGTTTCTGCCTATCAACATAGAAAGCTCTCTGAGGACAGTGCACTACACTGAAAACATTTTAGAGCCACAGACAGCACCTAACTCAACCCCTCTAAGCCCTGGTTATTTCCTGTCATAAAATGAGAGTCACTGTAATGCCAATTCACAGGGACGAGATTAGACTCAGTGAGACAACCTCACTGAGGTTGGCACAAGAAATCTTCAGGGATACCTGAGTGGCTCAGTTAAGTGCCTGGCTCTTGGTCATGATCTCAGGGTCATGGGATAAAGCCCTACATTTGGCTATGCACTCAGCATGAGGTCTGCTTGTCCCTCTCCCCCTGCTCCTCCCCCTGCTTGCTCACTCACTCTCTCTCTTCCTCATAAATAATTGAATAAAATCTTTAAAAAAAGAAATCTTCAAAAAAAGTTTATTTTCTTCTTTCTTTCTCCTTAGAGTTTACCTTTCTTCCCCCATCCCACACCTACTTGCCAAATTGGGCCTTATCAACTAACATAATGATCTGATATCTGAAGCTTAAGAATTCTCTCAGTAAGGATGTGCTAGATGGGTGAAAGATAAATGGATGAATGAATTAATGAGAAGGAATGACATTTAGGATTGCTCCATTACCCACACTTGCTCTCAGTTCCACATTCCATCTTCACCAGAGTGGCTTTGCTCAGCTTCTGGGAGGTCTCTGACCTCTGCCCCAAGCTCCAACTCTCCTTTGTCCATTTTGCTAAGGGAGAGGTTGGCAAAGATCCATAAGTGGGCCTTCAGTTTCCTTAACAGTGAAAACCAGGGCACATGTAAGGAATGATAGCTGACTCTTTCCTCAAGGACAGTGTGTCCTTCACAAAGAACTGCCAGGATTTCCTTCAGAACCAGATTCCCTTTTCTTGCAAGTGTGCTAGGGCCTTCTAGCTTTTCTAAGCAGTGGCATGAAGCCCATGTCAGACCAACCTCATTCTCTGGCGCTTCCCCAGTTCATCCACTGCCCTGCATTTCAGAGGAGTCATCGCAGCTCCTCGTACTGCTCCATTTCCCTTTCCAGAGTGAACAAGGAGATGTACCCACATCTAGAGCCCAGCAGCCATGCCAGCTTTTATTATCCAAGCTGAGCATTTCTTTTCCTGGTCTGAAAACTCCAGGTGTCTGCCATAGAGGTGGGATAGCTGTATCTGGATAGAAAATCTCCCTTTAATTAATCTCTAATCCTGAAGGATTCCAATTCAGTGTAGTACAATAACTCAGTAATGTCTAGGTTTTCCCTATTTTGAATTTGTGTTTATAGCCCATAATAATGAAAGACTATGAGGTTGGGTGACATTTTTAAGGGCTTAGATTTATTTCAATGAGACTATTAGGGAGTTTCATAATCTCATTCCCAAAAAGAGAAGATGAAGGAGGTCTCTTGGTGGGGGGTGGGGGGGGGCGGTGCCAGTTCATGCCAGTGTTACTCCAGTTTCCAGCTAAGCTATTATATTCTCCTGATGCTTTTCACAAACAGGTTGCAATCTGGTTTCCTCTATACATTTCTTAATAACTTTTCTGAAGACATGACTGAATCTGAATTGTTGACTTAAATTGTACCAGCTTTCTAAGAATCCTGCTTTCAGAGGTGGGAATGATGAATTGAGGAGTTATTTATTTTGATTTTTTTAATATGTCCATTACTGAGGTCCCTGGGCTTGTGTACAAAGATCAAAAGACACAATTCCCTCAGAAAAATAGACTGAGTAGACTATGTGTAGGCCAAGCTAACCATCTAATGCAGAAGTGGTGGTGGTCCAGTGAGACATGTCCTGGTAGAAGTGAAAGTTTCATGAAAGTGTGAGAGATAAGGCCAGGTGACTTCCACCTATGATTTGAAGTCATGACACCAACATTTTTGAGGCTCAGATCTGAGAGGCACCACTGCTCTGTGTGAAAGGTCTTGCCCCCAGTTCCCTGAATATGCTCTTTCCAAGAAATACCCCAGCAGCTATTGATATAGGCCCCCAGGAAGAAGGAAGCCAACGTGGGATCCATGCTTCCAGGAAAGAGGTACTCCCAGGAGCCACTGATCTATATAAGGGCACACCCAAGACTGGCTGAGAGGAGATTCCCTGAAACCCAGCACCCTTAGAGAAAGGTTCTAGATGGCCAGTATGAAAGGAAAACTGAGGTTAATGCACTTCTACTTAGGATCTCTGAGGGGAAGAAGAGGCAGGTGCACAAGAAAGAGGAGGGAACGAAGAAGAAATGGGAGAAAGGGGGAAGGGAAGATGTGGATGTTGCAAAAAAAGCATTCAGAAAAACATCTTTTTTCAAAATGGTGGTGATATGATGGAAATACTGTCCTGGGGGTTAGTCACCATGGTAACCCATGGAGATGGGAACCAGTAGAAGAGTTATTCCATGTGCGTAACATTTCCATTCAATGGGCTTTTTGGTTCAGGTTTTGGTGTTGTTGGAATCTGCCATTTGCTGGCAATGTGCTCAGTCCTGGACAATTAAAATATGAAAACAATTCAACCAAGTTTCTTAGCCTTAAAGAGCTCAGTCTGGTGAGTGAGAAGGACATGTAAGGAAGTGATTGCTATACTAAGGTAAATGCAGATTTCCACAGTGCCATGAAAATATGGGGGACAGAGGGACTAACTCAGGGTCTCTGTGAAGGAAGATAATTCAACAAAGCTATAGAGAGGGAGCTGTGTAATAGAACAGCACAGAAATCTTTCTTATCTCATGAGACCCATCCAGTTCCATGAAGCCTGCCTGACCCTCCTTCCCACCCCACAGTGGAATCGATCCACACTTCTTGTTGTGTACACACCCCTCCTATGCTCATGTTTCCATACCTTGTCACACATTAAGCACTCTGCCTCCTTCTAATGTGCTGTAAACTCCTCACATGCAGGGACTATGTTTTATTCATGTTTGCATCTTTAGCACTGAGAATATTGATGTAGAGTATTGTCTGTCAGATTGTGGATTGCTAATTAATGTTTGTGGGAAGGAAGGAAGAGAGGGAAGGGGGAGGGAGGGAGGGGAAAAGGGAGGGAGACAGGAAGGAGAGAGAGGAAGGAGGGAGGGAAGGTAAGGAGAAAGGAAGGAAGAAGGAAGATGGGAGGGAAGAGAAGAAATGAATTTCTCAATTTTCTGAATTTCCAATCCTCCCTCCTCACCTCTCTATGCCTGAGCCCTCCCTCTCCCCTTCCTCAGCCACCCTTCCTTCATTTCTTGTCCATTTCCTGCCCCTTCTCACTTTCGATCCTACACCTGAGCCTTTGTGTCCTTTCTCCATCCTTCTCTCCCTTAACTTCCCCCTAAATTACTTTAGCGAATTCAGAAGTCTGATATGGATCATGAAAAACAATGAAGTGAGGGAAAGGATGAGCCAAATATAATTTGTTTCAAAGGCAGCCAGTCTTCTTAGCCCTTGAGTCAATGAGGAACAAAGAACTGGGCCCAGCGCCTCCACAGCCCTTGCTCTATGTGGTTAGTGGCAGTGGATAGGCCACAGTACCCAAGGATAATGTAGCCAATCTGTTTTGAGTCTTCATCCCAAAGCCAGAGTCATAGAGAGTCCACACTCTGCTGACAAAGAGCCCACATAGTGACCCCAAAATGCAGATGGCACCTGTCCCAGCCTCCTCAAGCTATAGCTTAGGAGCCCAGGCACCAGAGAAATTAAGGGACTTACCCAAGGTCACACAACAAGTCATGGTGGAGCTAAACCCAGAACAGGGCTTTTGCCACTGCAGTGCATCTCCTCTGGCTCGGTTGCTACATTTCCTGCATGCCAGGATTGATGCGGCTGACACACGCGCACACACAGGGACTCATTCTTCCTGCCGAGAAATGCATCCAGTTATGGCAAGGAAGGTGACAGCTGTTTAATAGCAGCTCTGTGGGATGGTTCTGGACTTAGAATGTGGAATATTATCTCCTGCTAATGCGTTAGAGGAGACGCAGGGAAACAGAATGTAATTACCCAAACGGCTGTTTTTCCCGGATACCAAAACTAATTCTCCCGCCTGGTGAATAATGCTGAGGGGTCTTTAACAATTGGTTTATGCCCCGTCTGAAAGCTGTCACCAGTCTTAATAGCACAGGGACCTGTTTTGCCAATAAGAGGTATCAATTTGAGATGGCCTCAGAGATCAGCACGCGTGTTCATCAGTTTCCAGAGGGGCCCTGAGAGTCTCTCCGGCCAGGAGGATCCGGAGAGGCTGCTGCTGCTCTGCTGACAGCGTAGCCTCTAGGGGGGCCTCCCTCAGATGGGGCTGTTCTCCTTCACTTGATCACCCACCAAAGCCCCTGGCAGCCTGTTTGGTTCAAGGCCCCAAAACCAGGGCGAGCACAGGCTGTAGGGTTTTAGAGAAATACTCTATTCTTAGAAGAAGCCAGAACGAGTGGGTTTCCCACCACCCCTATTTAAACAAACCTCATATACAAGCATCTGGACTATAAGGCACATAAATTAAGCATAATTAATTCACCTCGTCAACCTGGAAATAACTTCTCCTCCTCTAAATGTCTGCAGGCTTTTATTTTTACCACCATTACGGCACTTATGTTTTACCACAATTCCTAGCTATTTGTGCTCCTGTCACATCTGCCCTAAGATTGCTGCTCTTTGAGGATAAGAGTCCATGAATCATTTCTATATTTCCACGGCATGTGACATCTACCACAGGAAAGAGAGCCAATGAATAAAACCTTAACATGGAGCAACTGACAAAAACGTGTTTAATACATGGCTTTAGAGAAAAGCCATGCGGGGGTGAGCCTTGTGTAGGAAGCTCTGGATAATATGTGCCCTTTGTACTTACCGCTCTGCAAAGCCCAGTAGGCCACACAGACTAGATCTGTGATGGGGTGGGTTGGCTGGCCACATTCAGAATAACGTGTGAACTCTGAATTCTGTAGCAGCTCATTAATCAGAAAGGAAGGAAACAGAGCCCTATCAGGGGAAAAATAAGCCTGGGACCCCGAAGCTCCCTTGCGGCTGTGTAGACTCCACCCAGCAAGGGAGGGTCAGTGGGGTGGAAGCCAGAGCTATTTGAGACAACAGGAATAGGCCCAACTCATGACTTGTGAATCTGATCAACCTTTCAAACTGTGGACACGTACTGCCTTAGATGTAAGAAGGGAATTGAAATGCACAACTTTTCCCCCACAAGTGATGAGGAAGCATTTGGACAAAGACTGCAAATGTGCAGGCACTACTAACTGGCCAAGCTACATAAGCTCTGGTCAAGTAGAATCATCTCCAAGGTGGAAAGAGGAAACGAACAGGTGGTGAGACCACCCAACCAGACCACCCGTTCACAGGGATGAGCTGGATGGTGCTGGTTGCCTTCTTGGAGGAGAGGTGGCTGACGCAGTCCACTAATGATACGCTGAATTGAGTCTCTGGAAGTCCAACCAGAGAGTGTATTGATCCCAAAGTCACCCTCAGGTGGAACAGCCATAAATTACCAGTCAGCTTTTATTATGTGAGAGACTTTCACATTCTAAGAGTTTGACTTTCTCCCTTTTATTATCCTAATGAAATACCATGACTTGGCCCAACCACAAGAAAGCATCCACTTAAAAAGGAGTGGGATTTCTGGACTAATTGACTAAGCTCCTCACTGAGAACACCCAGACACCAAGCCTGCCAGGAACCCTGCTGTGTATTGAGGACAATCTGAAAGCCTAACAGCACAGAGTCAGTGACACTTGAAGAAGATGGAGGTCTGGAACTGGGGTGCAGAGAAGTGCTGGGCCAGCCTAAATAAGTCCCTCTTCAAAGGTTGGGGAACTGGCTGCAGTACAAACTCTGAGTTGATGATCCAAGGAAGACAACAGAACCACTTGGTGTGTGTGCAGATACTACAGTGCAAGCTTTGAAAGGCTCCTTTTAAATTCTGATGTGGCCCATCTTTCTAGATATATCTTGGTAGTCTTAATTGTTCACCCCTCAGTTGCAAAGGTCCTGTGCTGGAACCACTTATTTATTAATTCCAAACATTTACGAATCATCAGCATAGTAGGGAATCGCTGATCCTCCCAGAGCTTGTAGGATAGTCAAGGAGAAGGATATATGACAACTAATTATGATGGAGTGAAGTACCACCAGGAGGGAAAGCAGTGGAAACAGGAAAATGAGCAGATGATTCCAAATGGGAGAGATGACATTGGTGCCTGTCTCTCGCTGAGACCACATACAGTTTGTTTTATGGAGATGCAGATGAGAAGCTATACTGAAAAGTGGGCACCCACGGGCAGAAGAAATCCATATGCAAGTAGAATTGGTGAACAATTGACTTTCCCAACACTTGAGCAAACTTAAGATCAAAACAGTGTCTCGGGAGCCCTTGGAAAAATTCACTGTCAAGCAGACTGCTTCCTGGGGGCCATATGCCAGAGACTTTTTTCTTATTTGGAGACAAACAAGACTAAGAGCCCTACACAGAAGCAGGCTGAATTTCTAACATTCTGTGTGAGGCTAAATATTTATCTAAGGAAGGTGTGTTCTCCATCTTTTTCTTTTTATCCTTCATCCAAGACCAGAACATTTATTTAAAATTATGGAATTTGGTCCGTCTATCAGTCCTCATTCAGAGATTTAAATTTCCAAATAATAAAATAAAATATCTTCTAAGGACAGCATTGCTTATTTCAAAGAACTACACTTATCTCCATTGTTCAACCATTGTTCTCTTTTGCCACCTTTGCAGGTTTCCTGGCATAAGTTGCTTATCACACACACACACACACACACACACACACACAACTTCATAGGCACCCTGACAATCTCAATATAAAATTGATTAAGAACTCTTGCTCTGGAGTCTGACATTTTGGGTTCAAGTCTCCATCTTGCTGTTTCCCAGCAGTGTGAATTGGGTCAGTTCCTTTGCTCCTCTTAGCCTCAACTTATTCATCTGTAAAATAGTGATGATAATAATGCCTATTTCATAGAGATGCTGAAGAGAATAAATAAGATATGTCACATTCTGTGTTTATCACAGTGATCAGAGCTGAGGGAGATCTGATAACTAGAAATTATTTTTTTTAAGGGCCCAGGAAAGAGCCAAGCCCATGAGATATCGTTAAGCATCTCAGACACTGAAGGTATAGTTTCTGAGATACACCCTTGACCACCATATGCAAGAAGGGAATTCTTTTCACCCATCCCACCCCACAGGAAGAGCCTGCTAAATCAGCCTGTGGATTCCTCAAGGGGGATGCTGACATGAAAGGACACACCAGGCTGAATCCCGACTGGAGCTTGGTCCTCGACATGGGGACCTCAAACAGCCCAAAGAATAGGGCAGCCAGGGGTGTGCCATAGCACTCACCTATGATGAGGAGGACAGAATGGTTGTTGCATATGGCCTTGGCATGACCCTCAATAGCAAAGTGTCTGCCATGGAAACTTGCCAAGACACTAAGCTAAGATTTCAGGAGTAATGGAACTGGTCTTTTTTAGAAGCTAGAGGCAGCATTGTAACATACTGTTTGAAGGCAGAGAGGCTGCCTCTCCCTGGAAGAGCCACAGAAGTCTTCAAAGGAGAACAGTATGGGCTGGGTCTGGTCATGGGTAAAGCTTGGACTGAGAGATGGAAAGGGCCATCTAGGTGCAAGGGACAGTGAGAATGGTGGCGAAGAGGGGACAAGGGCAAAGCACTAGCATCGCATCATCACCATTTATCACTGCTGACTCATATTTAGTGCTGGCCAGGTGCCACACCTTGTGCTGAGCACTTCTGATGGGTTATCTCATACTTCCCACCATAACCCATGTGGTAGTTCATTATCCCAATTTTAGACCCAGAGAACCTAAGACTCAGAGGCTGCACCTAGAGCTAATGTGTCAGAACAAAGGTGACAGCCATGGCCTAACTGGATCTTTTCATTAGATTCCATGGGGAAAAAGCTGGCAGGGGGTGGGAGGTGCAGGGGGAGAAGGTTGCTTAGGAAACCATGAGTAGCATGGAGTGGCTAAAGGTCCAGAGGTAGGATTGGGAGTTTTGAGGAAAGGTAGACTTAAGGCAGTCCAGGGAGGATTACAAATGGCAGGAAAAACTCTGGGCATTAATAGGTTTTAGTTCATATACCCAGGAACCTAGAAAATTCTTTACCCTCAGCTCAACTCAGGTTTCTCCTTCTCTGTCCAAGACAGCCCAGAATAAACAGCACCCAGCAGCTGTGTGGGAGCCCATGCTGTGTGCAGGGCCCAGATGGTGTGCTTGATTTTCTTTATTTATTTAGATGTCATTTTCAGTGTGATTGAGTGATTCCACCCCCCTAGTGGGTCTGCTCAGTCTCCTGTCCCCAACTCAGGCAGGAGGAATGAAACAGTTTGGGGGTTTCCTAAGTGTACCTATTGATTGGGCCAACTCTGACCAAGCAGTTTTTGCTAACTTTCAGAGCTAGAAACAGCAAAGCACAAGAGAATAGAATACCCATTCCTTCAATTAATACTTTAGTGAAAATGTTACTTGATTTTCTAACATTTTTTTTAACTGGGGAATTTTTTCCCCAAGTTAAATCTGATATGGAGAAGAAATAGAGCACAGAAATTGACAGTGTAGGGCTAAGTGTTAGACTGCCTGAATTGAAATCCTGGTGTCACCCTCACTAGCTGAGTGATCTGAGGTGGGTTACTTAACCTCTCTGAGCCTCAGTTCTCTCATGTGCAAAAAGGCAGTTAAGGAGATAAAGTAAGTTAATATTTGCAAAGCCTCAGCACAGAATTTGGCACACATTTAGTGCAAAGTCAAGATCAGCTACTCTTGTTCTGTGGAACAGACAGAAACAGAGCTGTTGTATCAGGACTGAGGGGTGCACAGTCCAGTCCCTTCTGCTGCCACCCATGTTCCCCATGCAGGCTCTCATGCTATCTCTGGGGGCCCTGGGCAGTGGTGAGTTAACATGTTTAACAACTTGTTCTCCAGAGGGGTAGGAGAGAAGAATCTCTGATCTTAGTATTTGCCAGTTTCTGTTGTGTACATACTCCCAATAATGGCTGATTTTAAGATGCCATTATGAGGTCACTGAACACAGACATGGGAAGAGATAAGCTCTTACAACTGGCTCTAGCACACCACTAACCCTCGGACTCTGGAAATCAAGTGTGGAACCCAGAGACTTTGGAGGTCCCTCCTAGCTCTGGTTTTGTGTTCTGTATTCTACTCAGGGTAACCCAACTTTTGGCATCAAGCTTCCCCCAGTGGTGGGCAAGTGTAAAGCAATGGGGAGAGTAGGGAGCAAGAACAGTCTGGAGAGTTCAGGGTCTTGGTTTTATGCCTAATCCAAAAGGCAATGTGTCTGACAGTTCAGTGACTCTTAATTAGATGAGATTGAATCAGCAGAACTGCTTCCTGTGGCTAAAAGGCTTTCCCTTTGAGTGCAGCCATTCAATTACTTCTAGGGCCCATTGGGCAAAAAGCCTCAGCTGAGGGATGGGAGCGTGGCGTAATGGCGTGCATTGCAAAGACCCTCAAGGACAATGGGTGTGTGTGTGTGTGTGTGTGTGTGTGTGTGTGTGTGTGTGTGTGCTGGGAAAGCATAGGCCAGCATGGACTGAGAGTCTTGGACTTACGAATTCAGGAGCTATCTGCTAGAAGATGACCCAAGAACTAGAAAGATCACATAGAAAAGCCCTGGACTGGGATCCAGGAGCCTGGATTTTAGGTCCAGCCCTGTATAACTTGTTTTCCCTTCTGAAAATATGAGAATTATGTTTCCTGGCATGCCTTTTCCACAGCAGTATTATAGGATCAAGTGAAATAGTATCTGTGAAAGCTCTATACAGGTGGACAAGATTAAACCCGACTCATCAGAGAAGTGGCAAAACCCCCATGGCTTGGCCAAAGGCCTCTGAAATTAGTTATTTGCTAGGGGAGGTATCAGATACCCACTCATATTGCCACCCATCTTGAAAAATCGTAAGGGTACTTGTAGCCTAGGACTAGAACCAGAAAGTGACTCTTCATTTTGCTCCTCAAGGGAGAGGCGAGAGCAACTCATCTCTTCTCTACTCCTATGTGTTAAGGATCATTAAAGCCTCTGAGTTTTAGATTTTCTTTATATAAAATTGGGTGAGAAGAAAGAGTACGATGAAGAGTTAGTTAGTATCATGTCCCGTGCTTCTGCTTCTACTAGGGACTGTTCTGCTTTCTTGCTCTGCCAACCAGCTTCTTCTTCACCTTAGCTGGAGAATGACTCAGAAGGGCTGCCTTGGCCCCTAAATCCACACTAGGATCTTTCAGCTGAGCCAACACAGACAACCAGTACCATCCCAGTTTCCAGTTCTAAAGAAAGACTCAGATTGGCTGTTTAAGCAAATAACTCATGGGTGGCTGGCCAGTCTGGGGAAAGACTGCCCTTCCTTTCCAGCCAGAAAGGGGTCACACAGCACAGAGAGAACCTGGCCACTCAAGCAGAGTCCTTTGGGAGCCAGGGCAGAGAGAAAACCACAGTTAGCCTTTCTGGAACATCCTCCCTTTTTTGGACATGTTTCTAGTCCTTTAATGGCCCCTTATGCCTTTAGAAATAAAATTCCTAGAGACTTTGTGTCTGACACATGAAACTCCCTGAAGGGCATGCCAAAGATGCAAGTGTTAGGAAGATGGTTTAGGGCATTTTAGCTGTAGTGAACCAAGTGCCTCTGTCTCAGAGTTAAGTTTCTCCTGTAAGTAGGGACCAAAATGGCAGCCCTTTGTTGAAATGTTCAATAGTTACCCATTTATCTCTTTGAGTTGCATTATCCTAATCAGGCAAAAAGAAGGAAAGATGTTTTCCTCCTGGAGTGTTTATAAAGAATTTAGCATGTGTATTAGGTTGAATCATATGAAATTGCCATGTTCATGAGTCCAAAATGGTCCAGTGCCAGCAATTTCAATCTAAAAGGTTTCAATAAATACTTTCTCTTCAGCCCCTCACTTCAACAATGACCTTCTCCTCCAGAAAACATTGAAGGCTATACGCTGCCTTCAGGTCATTTCCACCTCAAAGCAAGTGTGTAATGGACAAAACACCTGTCCTTGGTGTATAGACAGGAGCGAACTTTAGCTCAGACAACACCTCTGCCCTCAGCCCTCTACATGGGGACTTGCTGTGCATGGTGCCAGACTGAGACTTGGCAATGCAATGAAAGCTCTGTGCTCTCAGGTTGGAAAACTTCAGAGATGAGTCTTCTATTCAATTATGTTGGGTTTTTTTTTTTTTCTCTCTCTCTCTCTCTTCCCTGGAAATTGGGGCAATTGCAATTGTAAATACATTGCAAGTGAAAAATTGATGATTGAAAAGAAAGAACAATGCATCCAGCTCATTATCTTCACTCAGAGCAGCCCTCAGCCAACCCTGCAGCTCTTGCACAGCCAGGGTCTGATGGAAGAGGTGGGCCACAGGGGAAAGAGGAGCAGAACCTGGAGGATGCAGGCCTGGGAGCCAAGTGAGCTGTCAACAGCATGGGACTCAGGACTAGCCCCTTCCCTGGCTGGGGCTCAGTTTCTAGTCTGCAAAACAAACTCTCGGTTAGGTGTGCCCTCACCCCTGCTCAGCAGTGACAGTCACTGAGGCAAGAGTGCACATGGTCGGGTAATCTGGAATGAGAGGGGGCAGCCAGAGGGAGTCCTGTGCCAACTGTGAGTGAATGTGTGATCCCTGCCCATTGCCCACCACACACTTGACACCTTCTCACTCTGTGCCCTTCCCAGACACCCCTCCCAATGGGGCACTGTTGGGCTCTGCCCCCTTCCCACATCCTTCCTATTCCTCACTACCCACCCCCTAGCCACCACCCTCGGGCCTCCCTTCTTCCTCTTGCCCATCACAGTCTAGGCACCTTGAGGTCACTACTCTATAGCTAGATCTGGAAGTGCCTAACTTGCTAATTGCCAATTGATTAGTCAACATCACGATGTCTCATGACCTCTCCTAGCCTCAGTTGTACCATCTGACATTCTGTCCTCCATGCCTTCACTTTCACATATGCAGTACTGCCACTAGGCAGGCATCTGACTTTGGAGGGACATGTGGAAGATTGAGGCTTGGGTGGGCCTCAAGCAGAGGCCTTCCTTCAGAAACACAAAGTCCATCTCAGCTGAAGACTGTCTCACGTGGCTCCCCTGAGCAGCGGCAGCTGCCCCCCACCCCCACAGCCTTTAAAGGCATCTCTAACTTCTTTATCTACATTTCCACCCCTAGTAACAGTAATAAATCTGTGCCACTTGTGATACTTTACCAAGGGTTTTCCTACACGGTATCTCCTTTGCTCTTCCCTACAACCCTTGTTGTGTCCAGGTTAGCAGTGGGGGAGGTGAGGGCACAGCACAGACATGAAGTGGGTGGCCAACAGCACAGCTGGAACCAGATTACTAGCTACTGGCCTGGAACGGTCTCCATAATACTCTTAATTCCCTGTTCTTAGACAGTCACTGTTTCCAACTCCTTATGCTAAGGGAAGCTAGAAGAAGAGATGACAACTGCCAGTGTCAGGGGTGATGATAGAGTTGGCTTTGCTGTGGCCAGGGCCGAGAAGGTTCTGGATACTTGAGACTACAGGGACCCCGACAGGAACGTTCTTGGCTCTTAATGCCAACATCTGCCCTTCACGTGGATCAGCCTCAGTTGAGCGTCAGTCCTTTCTCTGGCTCTTTTTCTTCCAACTAGAGCCCTCTACTTAAGGAATAAGTACCTGTGTCCCCTCCCCCACCTCTCCTTCCTGTGGAGGTAACTGACTTGCACCTGACCCACCATGGCCGCTCCAGCCTGACTCCCCTCCAAGACTTTCCAGCTGCAGCTGTCATCATAAATCATCAGATCTTACTATGTGTGTGGTCAAATTTCCCCAGTTGAGTAGCTGATTGCTCTAGCTTATTTCTTTGAGTCAAACCACATAAGTCACAGGTTATAACCAACCTACGAATTGATTGCCCCTGGCTCAGTCAGATGTGGCTCGAATTAGTGTTGTGTGATAGATAGCCTTCCAGGACACAGGAACCTAGGACAGTGAAGGCGGCAGGACTGGCACATCCAGTGCAGATATGTTACTCATGTCTTGACCTTCACCTGGGACATCTTCCCTTCTGTCCTTATCAGGTGGTGCCTACTGATTCGCCATGGCCCAACCCAAGTGTTAGCTCCTTTATGAAGCCTTCAGTGAGAATGTCAGCCCTCCCTCTAAATTTCCATACATCTCTCTTCAGTTTCATGTATGTCTTAACCCCTACAAGAATATATGATTCCAGGGACACCTGGGTGGCTCAGTTAAGTGTCTGCCTTCAGCTCTGGTCATGATCCCCGGGTCCTGGGATGGAGTCCTGTGTTGGGCTCCCTGCTCAGTGAGGAGTCTACTTCTCCCTCTCCTGCTCCTCCCTGTCCTTCTGCTCCTCCCCCTGCTTGTGCTCTCTCTCTCATTCACTCTCCCTCTCATATACGTAAATAAAATATTTTTTAAAAACTTTTTTAAAGATTCCAAAAGAATTGCAAGGTATTTTTCATCTATCTTTAATAACTCTGTATGATTTTTTAAATAAGTCATGATGTGAATCTTGCCATTTGTAATGACATGGATGGAACTAGAGGGTATTTGCTAAGTAATATAAGTCAATCAGAGAAAGGCAATTATCATATGATCTCACTCATATGTGGAATTCAAGAAACAAAACAGAGGATCATAGGAGAAGAAAGGAAAGAATAAAACAAGACAAAAACAGAGAGGGAGACAAACCCTAAGAGACTCTTAATCATAGGAAACAAACTGAGGGTCACTAAAGAGGAGAGGGGTTGGAGGGATGGGGTAACTGGGTGATGGACATTAAGGAGGGCATGTGATGTCATGACCACAGGGTGTTATATAAGACTGATAAGTCACTGACCTCTACCTCCAAAACCAATAATACATTAATGTTAATTAATTGAATTTAAATAAAATTTAAAAATTTAAAAATATAAATTGATATTTTAAAAAAGTAAAAATAAATTACATTAGATTAAATAAATTAATAAATGAATAAGTTATGATGTAATTCAGTTTTTCCCAGCATCATTGGGGTGAAAAAGTCCCACATCTTCAAATACATGTAACGAATGTTGAGTTTTAAAATGTTACCCAAATTTCTCTAGCACAGGACTTCTCAGAGCTGTTAACTTGCTAATGTGCATTGTAAACTCCAATGGGAAAATAAAATATGTAGCTTTCCTTTACTTACTGCCATGAAATTACCTTCTTGGGAAGTACCAGAAACAGCTCCCAGAACCAGTATTTTCTGCAGAAAACGATTTGGGAGACACCAAGCTAGCAGAAGTTGCTTAGACTCGGGTGTGGATAAGTCATAGTTCATATTTGGCTCTGTGACCTTGGATGAGTCACTTAATTTCTCTGGGCCTGGGTTTCTTCATCTGTTCAAAGATAAAAGCACCGATTCATAGGGTTGATGGGAGGATGAAGTGACATATGGTGTATGCAAAGTGACTTGCACATTGACTGGTACTGAACAGATGCTCAATATATGGTCACTGTCGGTTCCCACTGCTGAGTTTACTCTAGGGCAGGCACTCACGAGGGGCCTATTCAGATGCATAGCGACATGGAGAAATCTGCAAGGCTCCTGATAGCTAACAGAAACCCAGCAAGGCAGGAGCCAGCTGCAGCCATCTCTGCGGGAGACTCAGACATTTCAGTTCAGGGCAGGGACCCTCCTGGGATCTCCACCTCTGCCCATCCCCTCACCAGAACAAGAGATCTCTGATGGACTTCCAACTTCTTTCTGGCTACAACGAATACCCACTGGCTCTGGGCCACTCTCATCCAGAACACCGAATAAAATAATAAAGTTATTTACATTTGCATGGTTCCTTCAAGTTCACAAAGAACTTTCCTCTAAGGTTTCTGTCTATCACCTCAACCAGGTCCAGGAGACCTCACACAGAATGCCCTGGAGTTGTGCAACAGGATAGTTCTTAACCCAGCAACAGTGTAGGATAGACAGGACAGGGATTGTTTATGCCTATCAAAAAAGCAAGACTTGGAAAGCATAAGCTAATTGCCCAAGCTTTTGCCTTAAGATCAACGACTCATCAGCTCTGCCTACTGTACATACTCTTACAGATTCTCAGTCATGTTCCAGGTCTCTGGGGCCTGCTTACTTCCACGCTGAGTATGTGATGTTCCCGTCTCAGTGATTCCTCCCTTGCTTAGGCCAAACTGCCCTCCTGACTGGCCCTGTCTCATAGCCATGGTGACAGAGCCCCTGCAGGCACTGCTTCTATTTGTCCAGTTTGGAGCCTTCCCTACAGGCCTCACCATATGTCCCAGGCTGCTCTCCACTAGGCATGGCATATCCTCAGGTGTTGAATGTGTAAACCATGTCTCCATCCTTCTCCCTGCTCACGTGGTTCTACCCCATGAACTGTCACCTAGCCAACCTCTACCTATCCTTCATGGCACCTACAAGATGCTTCATCCTCGAGAGCCGGAAATAAGGAGAGGCCACAAGCCTGGGCAGAGGCTGCAACCTGTGTTTGCATTCAAAGGTTGAAAACAGCCTCAGTGTAGTAGAACCCTGCCTCCTGGATATGGAGTTGTTTTGTGTCTAAATAAACCTCTCTCTTCAGCCACTGCCCCTGCCCTGGTGGGCTTTCCCATGCCAATTGTCTCCACATAATGCACTCTAATTTCCCTACTGTGACTCAAAATGGACTGTTAAGCCAGTGTTGCCCCATGAATCTTAGACTATGTGGCAGCAATCACAAGCAAGCAGTCTGAAATGACTTTGCCTAGCTGAGACCACAAACAGAAGCCAAAAGCCAGGCTCGGCCTATTGTCAAAACACCAGTCAGAACGGGGTCAAGAACGAAGGGGTAAGCTGTGCCCCAGGCCAGGGAAACTACTACTTCCTGCTAATTAGGCCCTAGCAAGCCTCATAGAAGAAGGCACATTGCACTGTCTTCTCCAAGCCAGCAGAGTGGGTGGCCTGCAGCCCTTTCATCAGGGGGAGTGATAGTAATCCAGCCACCATCCATGGTTGGCTCCAGATCAGGCACCCCGAGAGCTTTATGGACTCTGACTCATTGCTCTTCACAAAGACCCAATGAAGAAGATACTTTTATTTATCCCCATTATGCACTTGTGAAACTGACTCTTAGCAAGGAGAAGCCACATGCCCAAGCTTACAGAGCAAATGTGTACAGAGCCAGAGTCAAACTCAGGCTGCCTGTCTTCAGCACCCAGTTCAGGACCCACTGAGGGGTTCTGATTGAACTGGGGACCCTCTAATGGAGCATCTCAGGGAACACTGTCTTTACTGACAGAAGGAGCTGTAAATGGGAGAAATGGGGCTGCCTTCAGCTCTGCCTTGTTCCTGCTACACGATCCAGGCAAGAACGAAACCTCTTAGTTCTTTATAACTACCCCACACAATTATTACAAAGATTTAGTCTCATAATGTGAGTCAAAGCGTTTCAGAAACCAGGATATTGAGCAGGTCAACCATTAGTACTTGGTGTCGTATGAAGAACCAGTGGGTGAAGAAGTCTGCCACTAACTGGCTGACTGCAGTGGCTCAACAGGCTCTGTGAATGGTACGTTGGAGCTTCAGCTTTCCAACTACAGAATGACACGATTGACACATGGCCACCCTCTCACCTTGCTTCCTAATGACCTAATTGTCCAAGTTGTAAAAGCCCTGATAAGCTGTGGCCCATGAGCGCCCTGAGGACACACAGCCACCATATGAAGGGAAAGCATTTATTATGAGAGTGATTGCACCAAGATGCCCTCTCCGGAGAGCTGCCAGTACTTAACCAACACAGTTCATTCATTCTTTTAAGCAGACCCAGATGGACCACCCTGAGGGACCATCTGGCTGGGTAGATGTGCCAAGTCAGCCTCAGAGAGATGGAGAGACTCTGGCTGACTGGGGTGGGGGTGGAATCCTGTAACTCATGCTTTCAACCCCTGTTCAACCTGGAACAGACTATGCCTCCTAGAGAAAGGAGTAGACATCACTCTCCTTATCCACTAAGGGGCCAAGTTTGCCAGCCCACAACAAGTTAATGGGAAAGTCTTCAAGGTGACACAGCAAACCCCAACAGCAGTCCCTTGCAAGACCAAACCCTTATAGCAGAAGTTCTCAAAGGTATGTCATAGGACCAGCACCATCAGAAAGAAATTCAAGTTATCAGGCTCTACCTTAGACCTACTGAATGAGAAATTTGGAATTTTTTAAGAACTTAGCATGATTTTGATGCATGCTAAAGTCTGAGAACCCACTTTCTTGGGGTAAATCCCAGCTCCAGGTGGTTTATTTATGGCTCGTGGAGGGCACTTTCTGCAGATGTGTGGGGTTAGCTTTATGATGGTTCAGTTCCTGAGGAGTCATTATTCCCAGGGCTGGAGACTGAAAGGCCATGAAGGTTAAAGCCCCACCACCACCACCATCACCATTATGACCCTTTTTGTCCCCCTTACTACTCAAGCATCCACTGCATTTTAGGAGTGGATGGGACCACATTCCAGTTATTTTTATAATTAATAATATGTAAGAAGAGAGAGGCTCCCCAAATTCTTTTGCTTGGGGAATGAGAATTAGACCTAAATCTCCTCTCTGTCTTCTGAGAAAGGCATCAAGGTCTCAGCTGCAGGCAGACTTCAGCAGCTCAGAGCATCCACCCAGTCACTTCTTCCCCATCCCATCCAAACCAAATGATTACCTATAGTGGTTCTGCTCAGTATTTCTCCTAAGTGCTAATGGAACTGTTCCCACCTCTCATTGCTAAGAAGGGAACTCTGCTCTGACAGGTAGCTCTAGGTTAATGAATAATCGGGATGTGATCAGAAGCCAGCAGGCAAAGCACACTTTCTGCTTAGTCTGGTATTCCCTAGCATATTGGCATATCTGACTTGGGAACCTCAAGGGTTCTATGCAGTGTCTCATTTATCTAAGCACTCCCATATTACCTGTGATGGGTGCTCTGTAATAGTTTTGACTGAGGGAATCTGCCCTGGGTTCACCAGAGGGATCTCAGCAAAGCCTGCTTTGAAGAAAAGCAATGTGTAGTGCCCAGCTGTGACCCTGTGGCTGACAGACAACAAGCCTGGGGAGGGTTGCAGTTAGGTAGAGTCAGTACCTGCGAAGATGTGTATCTGACTCACAGTCCACATCAGGGTGAACTTGAGACTGGCCTGGAGTAAGGAGGAATTGCTGCCAAGGGAATGTCGGCATTGGCTATGGTAGAGAACTCATTGCCATTCCACTGTCTTCATCAACAAGGACCCCTATGCCATTTAGGAGACAGAGGGCAAGGGAAGGAGCCCAGGTTCTACATCTGAAAGACAACTCTAGAAATACACAATTGGATGATCTTTGACACATTATTAGACCTTTGGAAAGTGTTTTTTATCTAGAATATGGAGAGAGCAAGCCCTGCATTCCAGGGTTACTGTGAGAATCAAGTGAGCTAGCTTATGTGAAGCACCTTGTCACACAGGTTACCTTTTCTCTCCAGTCCTTCTTGGACTCAGTACTTTAGGGCAAGGGCATAGGAAACTTGGAGCCCTAAAATTTGAGGAAAATTGGTGCCAAATAAGTTGCAGAAGGGTTTACAGAGTCAGTTTAAAAATGGAATGGTCTGGCCATGGCAATCTGTTGAGCTAGTTTGTGCCCAGAAGCTGGTGGTGGCCACAAGCTATTTGGGGTGGCCTGTCAGAAGTTTGGCATGAGTTCATCCACATGTAGACACTAACCTCAAACAGACTTTTCCCCATTGCTGTTTCCACCCAAGCCTCCAGGGTCTGGGCTCTGAACAAATAGGTAGCAAGATCAAGAATAGAAAAGGAAACAGAGAAGAGACCATAGCATATGGTTCCATGTATCTACAATGCTAACTAATCTAGAGTGACAAAATGCAGATCAGTAGCCTCCTAGGCCTGGGATAGAGGGAAAGGATAGGCAGCAAAGGGACATGGGAATTTCTGGGGGTAATAAAGATGTTCTGAGTTTTTCATTATGGTGATGTTTACACAGATATATATGACCATCATTGATTTGTACTTTTTAAATGTACATGGTTTACACTGCATATTATACACAACTGATAAATTATTGAACACTGCATCTGAAAATTTAAAATTTTTTAAAATTTAAAAATAAACGTGTGTGGTTTGCTGCACATAAAATATTCCTCGATAAAGTTTACGAAAAGGAAAAGGCAAGCAGCCTCAGGCCCCCCAAATTATCATGGGGCCGGTTCAGCAAATGAAGACTAGAAGCTTGCTCTGCCATTTTTATAAAGAGGCAGGCCTCAAATAGATATCTGTGCCTGTTCATAGCAACATTATTCATAACAGCCAGAAGGCGGAAGCAGCCCAAGTGTCCACCAGTGGATAAACAAAATGTGGTATATGCATACAATGGACCATTTGAATAATAAGGATGAATGCCTTAAAAGGGAAGGACATTCTGCAATATGGTGCAACGAGGATGAATCCTGAAGACATGCTAAGTGAAGAAAACCAATCACAAAAGGACACATTTTGCGATCCCACTTATCTGAGAGACCTAGAGTAGTTAAATTCATAGATATAGTAATCAAGTCATAGAGACAGAAGTTAGGAGGATAGTTTTCCAGAGTTTTAGGGAGGAGAGTGGAAGGAATCGGAAGTTAGTATCTAATGGGCACAGCATTTCAGCTTTGCAAGATGGCAAGAGTTCCGTGGATGGATAGTGGTGAGCATTGCACGACAATGGGGATGTACTTAATGCCACTCAACTGTGCACATAAACAGTTAAGTTGGCAAATTTTTTTATGTGTTTTTTAACCACAATTTCAAATATTTTTTAAACATAAAAAAGGAAAGAGCCTCCTGCCAGCTAGCTGGGAGTCACGCTGCCTGGTCAGCATACCCCTCACCAGCACAGAAGCCTGCTTGGAAGACCAGGTTCTAGCAGAGGGTGGGCACCTGGGCTCCAGAGGAGTGGTCAGAGTCCTTCCTCTTAGTTTCAAGTCAGAGACCATATCCTTAGAATGTTCTAAAAGTTGTCCAGACTGGCAAACAGGAGACCACGAGTCTAGTCCCTCTCTACCCTTACTATGTGTCTGACCTTAAACCAACTTCCTCATCTATAAGATGGAGGTGACAGTAACATGTCACAGGGTTGTTGTCAGGATCAAATGAAATCATTTATGTTGTTGAACATCAAAAAGTGGCGGGTGTGTGCACATGAAGGTCTTTATTGTTCTGAGCCGCTGACCCTCAAGGGAGCCAAGTAGGTCAGGGGAGCTGATGTAGACCAAGTCTGACCAGGTCAAAAAACTGTGAGTGAAATTATCCCACTGACTGTAATGCAGCCCCAGGAAGTGTGCTGCAAAGTGAATAACCAGCTCTTGGGGACTATCTGGCCAGGTCAGCCGCCTCTGATTCATTCCTCCCCTCCCTGTTCAGAGATCCTGACAGATGGACACAGGAATTGCCTCCTAGTTCAGTGAGTGAAATGGACGTGGTGAATAGTTTGCAGTTTACCCCTGAGCCAGTAAATCCAAACTCCTCTGCACTGTATTGTGCCTGGAACACATTAAATCTGGCGTAAGATGAGACATAAAATACATCGGAGTTTAGTTGATGTGTTAATTTAGCTGTCAGTGGAAATCAGATGTCGAGATTCACTGCAGTGCAAAGTAGCAATTTGTGCCCTGTCAGAAGTGCAGGTCTAAACCATGATTTAGAGGCCTTGCAGGAGCACCATGGGTGTCTCCGGGATGAGGTAGCCCTGAGAAGTGTCAACACTTTGGCAGTCCAGCCTCGGGTAGGGTCCATCATCCTATCTCTACCAATGTCCTCACTGTACCAGCAGGAGGTTCTCAGGCGTGGGTCAGGAGGTGTGGACGAGGTGTGTAGTCTTAAAAATAAAGCAAAGACTCCATTTAAATGGTACTTTCCTATGGATCATTTTTCCCCTCTGAAAATGGAAGGAATCACTGCCCTGCCTGCCTTCTGGAGTGATAGTGAGAAACTAATGAGGTAATGGACATGAAAGTGCTTTGAAGAGTTTCATGAATAGAAACTCGGGTGAATTGGTGTCCTTAGACTGCAAGCATCAGACTAGGAAGAGAGAGAAGATTGACAAGCTCGCGCTTCTTTTAGAGTACTTCCTTTATTCTAATTATCATATTATGTTATTATTATGTATGTCCATTACCGATCACATAAATTCAGAAAGGCATGAAAAAGAAAACGCATTCATCATCCTTCAGCTCAGAGGGAACTTTGGTTAACAATTTGATATATTCCTTCCACTTTCCCTTCCTGTGTATATAACGGGTTTTGCCTATAGGTGGTAGGCAAGGCAGAGTGATGAACTAGTTCAGCACATTCAAATTCTACCCAGATTTTGGTGCTTTTATGTTTTAGTTAATTTAAAATGAAAATTTTCTCATGTTAGTAAAAGTTCTTCAGTAACATCTTTGGATGATACAGGTATGCCAACTTCTATGAGCATTCCCCCGTCATTAGTCCTCTTTCTTTCTTTCTTTCTTTCTTTCTTTCTTTCTTTCTTTCTTTCTTTCTTTCTTTCCCTCTTCTTTTTACTTATATGGTGTTATAATCTACCATTAATACCTTTGGGTCTCACTATCTATGTAACACTCTCTTTCCCCAAGGACATTTCTTACAAGTGGAAATTTGGGGTCTAAGAGTCTGAACAAAAATTATAAATTACTTGAAACAATTGCCAAATATTTCTAGGAAAATCCTGTCAGCCCATATTCTCATCAGAAGTCTGTGACAGTCCCTAACTCACTACAGAATCCTTGCTAGTACTGAATATTATTTTCATTTATCTATTTTTTAAAATTCAATTAATTAACATATAGTATATTATTAGTTTCAGAGGTAGAGGTCAGTGATTTATCTCTCTTATGTAACACCCAGTTCTCATGTGCTGTCCTTAATGCCCGTCATCCTGTTACCCCATCCCACTCCCTTCCAGGACCCTCAGTTTGTTTCCTATGGCTAAGAGTCAGGAGCCCCAAACTTTAAAATCTAACCCTTAGGTCAGTTAAGTGCTTCATCAAACTCTACGAAATGACTATGTACATGCTATTGTATTGACTATACACATGCAGGTGAGGATGTTGTCATTTGTCACACTCATGTGGACTCACAACAATTTCTCTTGAAGCTCAATGTAAGGTATAACATTCATTTTCCTATGAACATTTTGAATCTTTTTTTCAAGATTGTATTTTTTTATTCATGACACAGAGAGAGAGAGAGAGGCAGAGACAGATGCAGAGGGAGAAGCAGGATCCCTGCAGGGAGCTCGATGCGGGACACCATCCCAGGACACTGGGATGATACCCTGAGCCGAAGGCAGACACTCAACCACTGAGCTGCTCAAGCATCCCAACATTTTTAATCTTATCGTTGGTCCTGGTCCCCTTTTGGCTTTGGCTGCTAGGAAGCACAGAAGTGTACTTTAGCTAAATTTTGGTTATCAAGTAGAAATCTGATGGCACCTTTGCACTAAAATAGATCAGCCTGATTCATTTATTCATATGCTTTTATTATATGTCATTACATGTCACCTCAAATCCTTTTTTGAATAATGCATAAATAGTTTAAGTTTTCATCTCTTACCTGTAAAGATTTAACTTTGTTTATTCTCACTGAAGAGAGTCAATTTGCCATCAGTAAAGTGGATGTAATGAGAAGTTCTGACAAGTGGTCCTCCTTTCCTTTCTGACACTTCAACTCAGAGAGATGCATGCTGAGGCCTCCAGCACCAAAGTCTGAGTAGAGCGAGAATATGCTGAACTAGTTCACCACCCTGCCATGCCTGCCCTTTCCCCTTCTCTCCCTCTTCTGCTCTTCCATCAGCAGGAGGCCTCAGAGGTTTGACATGAACACTGCAGCAAGTAGGCTGCTGCTCAAAGATGTTCAGTGGCCAAGCATCTTCCTGAGGGGCTTTTTTGCTGAGCTGACTTTTGGCATAAGACATCCCAGACCAGCAGATCTGGCCCTGTTAATGACTTGGATGAGTTCCAATCATCAACATTGGTGATGTTGGTCCTTGGCCTAGAGTCTGCAATTGGCAAGAAGGCTGCTCTGCCAGCACGTCGGCAGTGTTCCAGGGGGTGTCCAGAAATGGCTCTGCTGCTGCTTCACATTCCAGGATCAGGCTGCAGAACTGCCCAGACCTCTGCAACTGAGCCAGCATTCTCCCTCCGCCCTGGCACCTGCCCTCTCCCCTTTGCTGTGCCAAGCACTTCAACAAAAAACCACAAGGGGAAGCCAGCACAGAGCACCCCGCTCTGAAGCCAGAGCCTACAGTCGTCCACCAAGAGGCAGGTGTGTGCCGAGCAGAGGAGGCCACTCTCATCTGCCCAGAGACTTCGGCTGACAAGGTGGCCCGATGGCTGCCAAACTGAGCTCAGAACAGAGCTTTCTGCACAGTCTCTCCATTGGTGAGATGGAGTCCCAGGTGGAAGGACTGGATAGGGAAATGTTACCAGTCAGCCTCTCTCTGACTGCTTTCCTGTTTAGGAAACACTGCTTAATCCTTACAATTACCCTGCAAAAGAAAAAAAGCATTGTCTCCATTTTACAGGAGAGGAAGCTCTACGGCACAGCCATGCTAGGGATGGCTCATTTCACAAACCATTGGCATACGGTGCAAGTGGTGTGGAGGAAGAGGCAGACCCTGGAGCAGAGGAGGGGAGGGAAAAAGGCATCTCTCCATCTTCAGGCCAGTTCCAATTTCTTGAAGAACCTATAAGACATAACCCTTTGTGTGACTGCAGGATAGAAAGGGCCTGCTGAGCCATCTGTTCTCAGAGCCTCAAGGACTGGAGGGCAACAGGGTGGAGCTTATGGTGGGTTTGCCAAGTGACCAGAGCTGGCTGGATCGGCCCACCTCACCCTTCTGCAGCCAGTGTGCCTTCCCAGAATGCACCTTACCTCAAGACCATCTGGGACATGCTCCCCAAGCCCGGGTCAGAGTCCTTCCAGCATTCCCCAAGCTCCCAGTGTAGCCCTGCCTCCTGGGCCTTCTTGACACCACAGCAACTGCCCTGGAAGCCATGGAGGCCCTGCAAGAAGACAGAGTAGGAGTGGTCCATGTCATTGCCTGTTGGTGCAGTCCCAGCTGGCAGCCACCTGTTTCTCTCATCTCTGCCTCTGCAGATAAAGTTCCACCATTGCCCAGATGCCTAAACCTCAACACCATCTGGTACTTCCTCTACCATCCTACAGTCGTGATTCTACCTTGGAAATAGTTATCAGCCCCCTCCTCTTGACCCACAGCCCTGTTCTGACCCAGGCCTCCGGGACTCCGCAATGGCCCTCTGACCAGTAGAACCTCCAACCTCCTCCCCTCTCCACCCCACACCTTTCTCCAAACTCCTCTAGGACATGGTCCTAGTCCTGTCTCCTGCTCCAGTCCTATCCCTTTTAAAAGTGTTTTAGATATTCTTTTGTCACCTATGGGCTTGCAGTCCACAATCCTCCCTCTTGATTTATTCCTGAGACTTCAAAAATGACCTCTTCCCCCCTAGTGGGTCTACCATATTGGTGAAGAGCATGGGCTTCAGGGTTGGAAAGACCTGTTCAAATCCTGGTTCTGCCAATACTCTGGGAGGAATGGCTTTACAAACCCTTGGGCCCCAGTTTCCTTCTCAGCAAAATGGAGAAAACAGCTACTTCATGGAATTGCTGAATGGTCTAAATAAGATAAAGCCTAAAGCCTGAATTCTTTGGTATGCCATTCAAGGCTTTCAAAAATTGCTTCCTGCTTGTTTTTCCAGATTGCCCCCATGGTAAGCTCATGTTGGGGGTTACCCAGACATCCTGCTGTTTTCTGAGCATACCGTTCTCTTCCTGGTGACTCTTTGTCCTTTCTCCATGTTGATGAACTCCTTTCCATTCTTTGAGCACAACTCAAGCATCAGCTCTTTTCTTGAGCCTTCCTTTGCCCCCATAAACATCTGTCCTCTGTGTGCCTATCATTCATACATTTCAGTCATCTATTTCTGATTAACAAATTTTCCTGAGTATAGCTGCTTAAAACAACAACTGTTACATGTTGTGGGACAATAATTCAGGTGGAGCTCAGCAAGGTGACTCTTTTGTACCATGTGGCATTGATGGAGGTCCTGCAGGAGTATTCAGCTGGCAGATCAACTGGCGTGCAGAGTCCAGGATGGCTTTGCTTACATATCTGCTGCATTTGCAAAGATGGCTGGGAGGCAGAGCTCAGCTGGGACTGTCCCTCAAGTGCCCATTTTTGACCTCTCCAACATGGTAGCCTTGGGAGAGTCAAACTTCTTTCATGGAAGTTCCAGGCTCCAAGGCCAAATGTCCAGGAGGAAGGTGGGAAGTGCCTAGCTTCCTGTGATTTCACCTGGTGGTTTTTATCTTTTGTTATTAGTCCAAGAAGCCACAAACCTGTGTAGATTCAAGGGGAGGAGACAGAGATTTCCCACCCCTCAATAATACCCCCAAGAGGATTATTAAAGAAATGCAGATACATGTAAAACTATCACAACACACATCTATTATAGCACTTTACTATTTTATTATTATTATTATTATTATTATTATTATTATTATTTGCTCACATACCTGCCCCAACATACAAGATGACCTTAAGAGTAGAGACTGTGTCTTCTCCATCATTTACCATTTATTGAGTACCTACTATGTACTGTGCACTAAGGCTTAGCTGCAGTTTTCCTAAGCCTGGAAACAGCTTCAGATACATGCTGAAGCTCAGGAATGGAGTACTTGGTGTAAGACCACACGGTGGAGTCAGAATTCAATTTTGGCCCATCTGTCTCCAAAAACAGCCTATTTCCTTAGCTTCTGTGCATGTTCAGCAAACTACAAAGACCAGTGGGGATTCAGGAGAGCCACACAATTTAAAAAAACTTTCCATCGGGTCCATTTAAAACAGGCTATCGGGTATTCCCAGGAGTTCCATGGAAGAACTATTTTTCTCTGGGGACCCTTCCTGAATGGAGAGGACGTGTGTGTCTGTGCCCCTGTAACTTGGCAGGTCTGCCCAAGACCTGTGGGCATGAAAAACCCTGTAGGTGTCCTCACAGACGTGTCCCATCAAGTCCTGTCTCTTTCTCACCTATTTTCTCGAAATGAAATTGTAAACTCTATTCAGCAGCGTCTCACTCTCGAGCATACAGTACCTGCAGAAACCCCCTGGGTGTTCGGGAAATACTCATAAAAGTGGAAATGGAGCCCTGTGTGCCTGGGGACCTGCTGGGCCTGAAGCAGCCCTCTGTAACATGCCCCACATTTAATAGCGAGAGCAGGAACTGAAAGGATTCTAGCTGAGTGGGGAGTGTCCCTGTAAGCTTCCCAAGTTGTCATTCACATTTATCACTATTACCAGACTGTCCTCCTACACCCTGACCCACCCTGCTGATCCCTCCTACATATGGAACTCTTCTCCCCTCTTCCCTGTTGTTAACTGAGACCTCAACCCTCAGGAAAAGTGGAATTGAGGCCCCTTAGAGCTCATCGGGCTAAGCCATCATTTCACAGCTAACCAGACTGAGGCTAAGAGAGGCCACGTGCCTGGTCCGGTGTCACGCGGCTGGCACCTGACAGGGTCCACACAGATCTGAGGCCTCCTCACCACCAGGCTAGCACACTCTGGCCGCAACCACTGCCTCACACACCAGCTTATCCCACTAGAAGCCAAACAGAAGGGCTATTTAAAGGAATAAGAAAGAGAAGAACCTGATCTCCTTGCAAGGCCCTAGCAACAGGCTTTTCCCATTAGGCCACACTGGTGTCCTCTTGCCCTGCCATCTTAACGAGGGCCTAGTTTTAATAAAACATAAAATTCACCATCCTAACCATTTGTAAGTGTACAGTTGAGTAGTGTTAAAAATATTTACAATGGAGCACCTGAGTGGCTCAGTTGGTTGAGCAGCCAACTCTTGATTTTGACTCAGGTCATGACCTCAGGGTTGTGGGATTGAGCCCCCACTCAAGCTCTACGTTAAATAGGAAGTCCACTTGAGTTTCTTTCTCCCTCTCCTGCCCCTCCCCCCACCCATGCACAAGCTCTCCCTCTTTCTCTTTCAGATAAATAAATACATCTTTTAAAAGAATATTCACATTGTGCAACCAATTTCCAGAACTTTTTGACCTTTCAAAATTGAAACTATGTACTCATGAAACAATTCCCCACTTTTGCCTCTCCCCGGTCTCTGGAGACCCACATTCCACACTCTGTCTACAAATTTGACTACACTAGTTAGCTCATGTAAGTGGAATCACACAGTATTTGTTTTTTTGTGACTGGTTTATTTCACTTAATGTAATGTCCTCAGGGTTCACCCATGTTATAGCAGGTGTCAGGATCTCCTCCCTTCTGAAGGCTAAATAATATTGTATTGTGTGATCAGAAGGGGCACCTGCACCACAACCTTTATAGCATCAACATCCACAATAGCCAAACTGTGGAAAGAGCTGAGATGTCCATCAACAGATGAATGGATAAAGAAGATGTGGTCTAAAAGAAGAAGAAGAAGCAGCTGTGGTCTATATATACACTGGAATATTACTCAGCCATCCGAAAAGATGAATACTTACCACTTATATTGACATGGATGGAACTGGAGAGTATTATGCTAAGTGAAATAAGTCAATCGGAGAAAAACAATTATCATATGGTTTCACTCATGTGGAATATAAGAAACAGCACAGAGGATCATAGGATAAGGGAGGGAAAACTGAACTGGAAGTCATCAGAGAGGGAGAAAAACCATGAGAAGCTCTTAACTCTAGGAAACTAAGAAGGTTGGTGGAGGGGAGTTGGGTGGGGGGATGGGGTAACTGGGAGATGGGCATTAAGGAGACCACGTGATGTGATGAGCACTGGGTGTTATACGCAGCTGATAGATCATTGAACACTACATCTGAAACTGAGTGTGTACTTTATGTTAGCTAATTGAATTTAAATTAAAAATGTATTGTGTGTATACACCACAGTTTTCTTCTTAATTTTATTTAAATTCAATTAATTAACATATAATATGTTATTAATTTCAGAGGTAGAGTTCAGTATACCATACTCTTTTTCCATTCATTTACTGATGAACATTTGTGTTAGTTCCACCTTCAGGTCATTGTGACTAATGCTGCTATGAACATGGGTGTGTGAGCCTCTTTTTGAAACCCTACTTTCAACTTTTTAGATATGTACACCTAGAGGTGAATTGCTGAATCATATAGTGATTTTATTTTTAATTCTTTGAGGAGCCACAATACTGTTTTCCACAGCAGCTGCTCCACTTCCCATTCCTGCCAACAATGTACAGGAATTTTGATTTCTTCTCCATGTCTCACCACCACTTGATATTTTCCTTTTATTTTTTATAGTTTTCATTCTAATTCACTCACTCCTTGTGTATTTCAGTTGTGTCTATTTAAGGAATCAGGTGAAAGATCCTACACACAAACAGGGCTGATACACAATAGATACTCACTGCATATTATTTCATCTTATGATTATCTCCCATCCTTCCTCCCTGCCTGTCACCAAGCTTTCCTCCTTCATTAGGTTTCTCTCAATTTTGTGGTTCTGAGGTCAGACTCTAAGATAAGAGTATTACAAAAAAAACCCAAACCCAAAAAATGCAAAGATCCTTGACTCCTATCCAGAGCAATGACCTTGACCTTTTCATAGGAGACTCTATCTCCTGTCTAGATTTCTTTACTTATCAAACTGAGTAACATGGAAACCCTTCACATTTCCCCCCAAGGAAACCAAGCTCCCTCTTGACTCTGGCTGGAAGCGGCCCATCCACTGAACACTGAGAGCTTGGGGCCTGGTCCCTGCCTCCCTCCTGGTTTGGAGCCCAGAATGGGAAGTACTTTCTGACAGTCTCACTCCTCACTGTGAATCGACCATCATTTTTCCACCCTCCTCCCCCGGGTGTGGTGCTCCCAGCAGCCTGTACCTGTTCCAGCTTTATTACCTCCCCTGTCAGTGCTCCACTGTGCTTATGCATGTGCAGCCATGGTCCTGAAAGGGTTAGCAACACTTGCCCCCACAATGAGCCTCTACATGATTTGCTTTTCGTATGGACAAATCCCAACTCTGTAAGCATGTAGTCATGGAAGGCAGGGTTCCATGGAGGTCCTCTTTAGTGAAAGGCCTCTCTCTGAAATATTGATTGTAAACTGCAAATAAAACATAAATCCTGCTTTTGAATCCATTGTCCAAAGTTACTTATTAAAAACATATATTTACCTGTTCTTTGAACCAACATTTATTAAGCACCCACTCATGCCAGGCAGTGTTCTAGGAACTGGAGATTCTGTCCCCATAACAGGAGTGGGAAAGAGACGAGCAATAAAAAAAAACTAATAAGGAAAGCATATATTGCCCAACTGTGAATAGAAGGAGAAACAACACGGCAGAGAAGGGATGTAGGAACTGTCTAGGGTGGGGGCAGGGGAGAGATCTAAAATAAGGTCACCAGGGAATGCCTTACTGAGAAGTTAACATTTCAGTAAAGACAGGGAGGTGAGGGAGTGAGCCTCTTGTGGTTTTGGTGAGATCCTGTATAAATGTCAGGTGGTTTAATAATAAAAATAAAATCTTAATTTACTAGCACTCAGAGGTTTACAAAGCACTCTTCCTTAGGTATTTGACCCCCATCACCTCCAACAGAGATTTTTGCCTGGCTCAGGGGACAAGCTGTGAATTCTGATATTCAGGTCCCATCTTCTTCCCCCATGCCTGGATCCTGGCTTAGTACTTACCTGAGTATATAATTTCCCTAAAAACATATTAGCAGCCCTTTGAGGGACTAGAATCCAGTCCAGAATCCCAGATAGCCTTTCTCTCTACCCTGCCATGGTTCTCTGAGACTGCCAGGTTGCTTGCCCAGCCTTGGTCTCCAGCCTGCTGCATACATTCTTTTTTTTAAAAAAAAAAAAGATTTTATTTATTTATTCATGAGAGACAGAGAGAGAAAGAGGCAGAGACACAGGCAGAGGGAGAAGCAGGCTCCATGCAGGGAGCCCGACGTGGGACTCGATCCCGGGACTCCAGGATCGCGCCCTGGGCCTAAGGCAGGTGCCAAACCGCTGAGCCACCCAGGGATCCCCTGCTGCATACATTCTTTCTCTGGTGTCTCGCTTGCTTGTAATCCATGATCCTCCCTTTTGTTTATCCCGGGGGCTTCTAACATGGCCTTTCCACCTGGCGAGTCTAGCATGCCAATTAAGAGCATGGGCTTTGGTGTTAGGTGGACATAAAATCCTGCCTCTACGACCTTGGGAATGTTTTTACAAATCCACGGGTCCCAGTATATAAAGCCTTTAAGACAACACCTAGGAGGTGACAGGCACTCAATAAAGAGTGAGGGTGGTAGTTATTATTACAATGATTGATATCTGGGTCAGCACCCAATGGTTCTCTTGTCTCTTTGTCAAGCAGCCATCCCTTCCACTACACCTTCCATGGATCAAATGGAGGCAAGATGACCTCCCATCTGTCTTCAAGGGGTGGAATCCACCCAGCTCCCTTCAGTAGAGTTGTCACCTCAGAAGGCCATTCCCCCCATTACGGCTGCTGCCCCACCCCTCCATCTGCATGATCCCTACTCGCCTCTGCTCTCTGTTCCAAGCAGCCTTCTCTACCATGATACTTGCACTGTCCCCCCTATGGTCTCAGTTGTAGCTGTAATTTGTTTGTGATTAGGACTAATTCTCCAAGGCACGACTGGAATTGTTCATTGTTTACTGAACAAACAAGAAGAGAGAGCGACATATTATATGGGGAGCTGTGGTGCAGAATGGTTAAATATCACCGCTTTTCAGGGAGATTAATGGTAAATGTGCACAGAGGTCATTTATAATATTAAAAATAAAATTATTGCCGGGTCTTTTTCAGCAAAGCAATGAAGATAAATGTCGCATAGAGAAACCTTGGGGAAAGGGCCATGCAACAAAATCAAGGTTCTGTTGAGGCTACAGAGGGATGAGAAAATTTTTAATTTCTTAGGAGAGCTCAGCCATGAAAACAAAGCACAGTCGGCTTTTCTACCACTGGCCTACAGGAATCTTTATGCTTCTTCCTGAGCTTATATGGAGACTGACTTTGTCTGAGGAATGGGGATCTTGAAGCAAACCCTCAGTGGCTCTGTCAAATCAGCTGGCAGCCATGGTTTCATCCTACTGCCATCCTTGGTGTCCCCTCTGTCTCCCCCTTGCATACCTCCAGGCCATCAGCCTGCGCCGTCAGGGAAACGTCCAACATGAAACTCCCATCACTGACTCCTCTCCAGCTCCACCATCATCAGTCTCATGCAGGCTGCCTTCCTCACTTGCTTGGTCAGTTTCAATGGCCTGCAAACTGGTTTTCCCACTTCTGTTGCCTCTCCAAGCTGTTCTCTCTAATTTGCTCAGAATGATCTTTTAAGAAAACTAATCAAATCGTTTTCAAATAACTTGAGACTTGTCTGAACTCCCTAAGCAAAATCCATATCCCTCCATACCCTGCAAGGTCCTGTCTGATTGGGCCTCTGACTTCCTCCCCCATGGCCCTCCTGACCCTTGGTGACCCTTCAAGCCACACTGGCCTTTGCTCTGTTTCTAGATCATAAGCAACCTCTCTCAACCCTGGCATTGCTGTTCTTACTCCTGCAGAGCCTTTATACATGGATGACCCTCTCCTATCCTTCAGTGTCAGCTCAAATATCACCTCCTCAGAGAGAACTCATGCAGTCCACCTGACAAACTAGGTCACCCACGTAATCCCCTATTCACTACTCCTAACCCCAGTGCTAGGTTTTTAGTAGAAGCTCTGAACACAGTTGCTCAATAAACCAAAGACTGAAGGGAGGGGCCAGGGGATGTCTACAGTGCAGCCTAAAGGAATTAGCAATTTCCAGAAAGCAAGGAAATTCCACCCACCCCATTCTTCTGCTTAAACTTGGTGATCTAGTCTGCATTCCTTCAACATAGTGCTTGCTATGTGTCAGGCACTTGCCAGGAGCTAAAACAAGGAAGACAGACCCCCTGCCTCAAAGAATTTAGAATTTAGTAAGAGAAACTAACAATGTAGACACAATCGCCCAATAGGGGAGGTGAGTGCACAGTTAAAGATGTGAAGCGATCACCAGCATACCCCAGGGGAAGATATGTGTCTCTCTTCAATGAGGAACAACAAGCAATTGGGGAAACTGACATGAGTTAGGAGGAATTGCTCAGATGGAGATGATTCTAGATAGTAGAATAGGGTTGCACAAAGGTTATACCCCTTACTGCATGTTCAAGAAACTGCAAGTTGTGGCATTTAGCTAAAAATGTAAAGGAAGTGAAGCTGGGAACGTGGGCTATGCCAGGTGTGCAGAGCCTCACTTTGGTTCGAATGCCATGGAAACCAGCAAAGACTGAAGATTAGGACCTAAAGGGAGCTGGGCTCAGAAAGTTAACTCCAGTGATGGAGTGCTACCAGAGACAAATAATCTTGAAAATTCATCATTGCAAGTATTTTTCATAGCTAATTTGTGTTGCAGTTACTAATGGGTTTGTTTCTATCATCGCTTTGTTGAAAGAATCTGGCCCTGTAGATGTTCACCCTTCCTTGGGAAGGGGAATTCCAAAAGGTGCTGTCTGACCCTAGGATTGGGCCTGTTCTACTGCTTCACTGACTCCTTCCCACCCACCCTTCATGGCCAATTCTCCCCAATTCCCTGAGATGCTCTCTGAAATTAGTTCATAAGAAAGCCACATATTGTTTTATGGATGCAATTTCACTTGGTCCCTATGAAACCCCTGTGAATTAGATAGCATCCACACCCTACAGAAGGGAAAGGCCCTATAAACTGTCAGAGTTTGTACCACTAGCTTTGGGCCTGCTAAAGTGATAACAAAGACAAGAATCTGGGTATGAAGGGAACTCTGAGAACCCTGGACCAAGGAGGAAGTCATCATGGTGAGAGAGTGGGTGGTGCCAGGAGACTGAAGATTCCTCCAAGGGGAGAAAGGACTGAAAAATCTATTCATTTCTCCAACACCAGAGGTTCTCAGACTTTGGTGTACCAGTTGTCAACTAGGGAGCTTGTGGAAAATGCTGGTTCCAGAGTCTCACCCCTAGAAATTCTGACTCTGCAGGTCTACTATGAGGTCCAGGAAGTAGCGTAGTTACTGAGTTCATTTGACTTTGATGCAGAGGCTCTGTGGACATACCATCAATGCAGTAGCCTAAGCCCATGGTAAACACAAATGTGGCTGTAGAGGGTCTACAAACAAGGAAACTGAGGCCCAGAGAAGTGATTTGCCCATGAAGTCTGAGGCCTAGTGGTACAAGCAGCTCTCCTGATTCCTAGCAGGTTGCTTTCTCACCCAGCCCACTGGGGCCCTCCATACGCAGGCCCTCTCCCCACCAGTTTGCATTTTGAGTATGAACCCAAGATGTCAGTTCTTTAATGAAGTTGTCCAACTACAACTTACGAAGCCCAAAGCCCTCAGCAGGACTGGTCTCTGCCAGGCATAATTTACACAGTTCACAGGCCTTTCAACACCCCCATTAACGCCAGCGTGGTGCAGCACTATTAGTCTGTGCATGCTGTTTGACTACACCCTCACCGTGCCACCATCCACTTTCACATCTCTGGGCTTCTTTCCACTTGAGCACTTGATTCTCCTTGTCCTGGAAAATTTGAGGTTTCCACTGGCTGTGAGGAGCTTTGTGCCTCCTCTGGGCTCCAGCCACAGCCCCACTTCTGACCTCCCCACTCTCTAGAAGCCAGCCTCTTCCCACAAGTCATCTCCCCTTCTCTTTAATTTAAAAGCAAGAGCCCCTTGTCGCTGACACAGCACTCAATTTTTCCCCCTTTAACGAGGGGCATCAGTTAGGCAAGAGCAAGCAGGTGGGAGACGGCCTGAAAGCTGATACAAATGTGCCTTTTTAAATGCCACATAAATCACCTTAATTAAAAATTAATTAAGCGCCCTAAAATTTGACATTCATTTAAAAAAGAAATTTGAGTGAAGAGGGTTGTGTCCATTTCATAGCATCATATCTCCAAGACTCCACCGAAGGAGGGGAGCATGTGTGGGTTTCTATTTTGAAAGCACAAATAGGGAAAAGAAGTCAGTCCTGGGGAGCAAGCCCACTAAGTCCTGCATGGTGCAGAAGAGTGCTTCATATAACCTGACCTGGAGCACACACGTCTCTGATGCAGATCCGAACTCATTTCTACTGCACCCACAGAGGAGATAAATGGTCAAACAAATGTGGCGTGCTGTTTATTTCAGGAGAGATGTAGCGGGGTGCAGATGACAGATGACTGAGACAGGAAAAGCCAGCATGAGGCAACCAAGGGAAGCTTGCTGGGCAAGTGAGCGGCTCAGTAAAGATGCATAGCAGGGCAGCAGGCTTCAGGGGAGAGTCATTAAGTGGTCAACATTAATAAAGATGACACTAACTATATCAAATCAACTTAGGAACATAGAGCCAGCAACAGCCGTTGCCAGAACCCCAGAATCGGGACATCAAGGAAGGAAGGGGTCTTGGAGGTTGGATTTGAAGTTACTGACTCTCACTTTACCAGGGCGCCCTGGAGAACCATGCAGATACAAGACCCACCTAAGACACACAGATCCTCCAGCCCTCCAAGGAAGTGGGTCTCAACCCTATGTCCATGAGAATCACCCGGGAAGCTTCTAAAACCCCAGTCCCATGGACCCTTCCTCCAGGGAGACTGATTTCACTGATCCAGGTGGGGCCGGAACATCAACAGTATTTCTAACTTCCCAAGTGACTCCCGTGGGCAGTCAGGGAGCTGCCCCACAAGGTGATGTAATCTGCATCCTGGGAGAGGGATTCCATCTGGGATCATGTCACTCAGGTCTGAGCCCGTCCCCTGTGATTTGCTAGCAGTGAGACCTCAGGCAAGGCACCTTCCAGTAAACGGTTGCATTTTGTTGTGCCTTACTGTTTAGAAAGCATTTCTCTCTACGTTATTCAATCTCCCGAATCTTCGGTCTTTTGACTAATCAGATGGGGATAATAATATTTTTCTGCCAGTTGTTTATGAGGTTCAAGCAAAGAAGGATTAGAAAGGCACATGGTAAGGTGTTAAAATGCTCTGCAAGGGTAAGGGATGATGACAATTTACTACCCCCGGAGCCTTAGATGCTATTCTGGGAAGAACTGCCTGTTCAAAGGTAATAAATTCCCGGAAGGGAAGACGCTTATTAACAAAAGATCCTCAAGCACCGGCTCTCCCCACAGTGGCTTGATCTCAACTCTCCATAACCTTTCTGTGATTAGGGCATTTGGCATTTGGCATTTCAGTGGTTCCCAGGAAACACTGGCATCGTGGCTGGAGGGATCCGGAAGGGCCCTCATCCCTGCTCGGCCGCGGGCTATGACCATCCTGGGCCTCAGGTCACCCTACTGCAAGAGCCGAAACAACGGCTTCACAGCCACGGAGGGGATGCTGTTAGGAAATTCAGGCCCTTGATTAAAACCATTCACCAAGGGTACTTTCCTCCTTGGAATTTATGGGCCCCATAAAGAGAAGAGCTTGGGAAGACAGAGCGGTTGTTTTCTGTTGCGCCTCATTAGTTTTGAGTTTGGGCTGGCAGTAGAGATCAGAGTACCCAGCGTCCATCTAATTGAATCTCTCACGGGCATAAAATCCCCTGTGGTACAGAGGAGGAGGCTATGCCAGGGAGCCTGGAAGTCTCCAGCCAGGGGAGGGAGATGGGGAGGCGTTGGTAGAAGAAGGGCTAAAGGAGACAGCTTCTCTGGCTGCAGCGGTACAGCAGAGAGCTCCTGGGGATAAACTCTGGGGCATCCAGAGAGTGAAAGCAGCACACCGTTCCAGCCACTGGACCTCTCCTTTGTTGAGGTTTATGGTCGCAGGGAAGGATACTGACTTCCTGCCCTTCTGTACCCACTGTCACCGCTCCTGAGGACCCTCATCACCCAGGGGGACCCCATAGACAGCCACAGTACAAAGGACAGAGAATAAGATGTCAAAGTCCTGGGCAAGCCATGTAAGCACTTCAAACCTCTGTATTCTCCACTATAAAATGAACACAAGGATACCTCCCACAGATAAGACATAGTTTCAATTCAACTCCCAAATATTGGGGCGGGGAGATCTTTGCCAAGGGCACCTTTGGAGACTCACGCAGATAAGACTTGATGCTTCCCTTCAAGTCATTTAGTTTGCTGAGGAAGACAGGCATATAAACAGCTCATTACAACATCAAGCAGAATGTCTACCACATTCCAGCAAGAAGTGATGTGCCATAGAAGCCCAAGTAAAAGGACGTTTCATGGAAGAGGGCGAATGGGACAATCCATGAAGATCTCACAGTCAAGCTGGGGAGATCTAGATCTCCATTGCTGGAAGATGGTGAGTTGGTGGAGGATGTTCCCAAAAGCCAGAGCAGCCTTAGCAATGGCAGGACAACTCTATGACTACCAAGGACAACCCAGGTACTGCCTACCAGCCCCACACAGAAAACTCTGGTAGCACAAAAGACAAAGACACAATCACCAAGGAAGACATGAATAGTTCTGGATTACATAGAAGTCTAGAACTCCTGCGTATCAAGATGCATTATAAACTGAATGAAAATACACATAGAATACTGGGGGAAATTGTCAAACATATAACCAATCGTTTCACCTCCTTGTTAATAATCTCATACACTTCAATAGGAAAACATGAAGAACCCAACAGATAAATCGGCAAAAGGAAGTGAGAAAGTCCCTAAAAGAGTAAAATAAAGCTAGTAACACATGGGAACATATCCAGCCTCACTCACTATCAAAGAAATACAAATAAAACAGCAGGAAGATACTTTGAGTTAAAAATAAAAACCATGATAATATTCAGGGTTGCCAGGATGTAGTAAGAGGGGCGTGCATGTATGAACACAGCTGGTGAGAGTGTAAATTGGATTAACTTCTAGAAAGCAATTTGGCAATATGTATCAAGGGCCTTTAAAATGTTTATACTCTTTGATTCAGTAATTCCACTTCTGGGAATCTATCCTATGAAAATAATCTGAAATGCGGGCAAAGGTTTATACTCAAAGATATTTTTCGAAGTGTTATTATAAACAGCCTAACAATCCAGTCATTGAATAATGTTTAAATAAATGATGGTACACATCATGAAAGATCGTGGCCATTAAAAAGTGTCCTTATGGGAAATTTTTTTTCTCATGGGGAATTTTTAAACCTTGGGAAAATCTTGTGATATAACTCTAATTATTTTAAGGCCTATATACATATGATACAACTATACACATTTTGAAACCATAGACCAGGGGTGCCTGCGTGGCTTAGTGGTTGAATGTCTGCCTTTGGCTCAGGGTATGATCCCAGGATCTTGAGATCGAATCCCACATCAGGTTCTCCTCAAGGAGCCTGCTTCTCCCTCCGCCTATGTCTCTGCCTCTCTCTCTCTCTCTCTCTCTCTCTCTCTCTCTCTCTGTCGCTCATGAATAAATAAATAAAATCTTTAAAAGAGAAAGAAAGAGAAAGGAAGAAAGAAAGAGAAAGGAAGAAATAAAGAAAGAACGAAAGAAAGAAATCATAGGCTAAAAACACTAGCTAGAAACCTACCAAGATGTTAAAAATAATAGCTTCACCCCATACTGGCACAAAAACAGACACATAGATCAATGGAACAGAATAGAGAATCCAGAAGTGGACCCTCAACTTTATGGTCAACTAATATTCGACAAAGGAGGAAAGACTATCCACTGGAAAAAAGACAGTCTCTTCAATAAATGGTGCTGGGAAAATTGGACATCCACATGCAGAAGAATGAAACTAGACCACTCTCTTGCACCATACACAAAGATAAACTCAAAATGGATGAAAGATCTAAATGTGAGACAAGATTCCAGCAAAATCCTAGAGGAGAACACAGGCAACACCCTTTTTGAACTCGGCCACAGTAACTTCTTGCAAGATACATCCACGAAGGCAAAAGAAACAAAAGCAAAAATGAACTATTGGGATTTCATCAAGATAAGGAGCTTTTGCACAGCAAAGGATACAGTCAACAAAACTAAAAGACAACCTACAGAATGGGAGAAGATATTTGCAAATGAGGTATCAGATAAAGGGCTAGTATCCAAGATCTATAAAGAACTTACTAAACTCAACAGCAAAGGAACAAACAATCCAATCATGGAATGGGCAAAAGACATGAACAGAAATCTCACAGAGGAAGACATGGACATGGCCAACAAGCACATGAGAAAATACTCCACATCACCTGTCATCAGGGAAATACAAATCAAAACCACAATGAGATACCACCTCACACCAGTGAGAATGGGGAAAATTAACAAGGCAGGAAACAACAAATGTTGGAGAGGATGCGGAGAAAGGGGAACCCTCTTGCACTATTGGTGGGAATGTGAACTGGTGCAGCCACTCTGGAAAACTGTGTGGAGGTTCCTCAAAGAGTTAAAAATAGATCTGTCCTAGACCCAGCAATTGCACTGCTGGGGATTTACCCCAAAGATACAGATGCAGTGAAACGCCAGGACACCTGCACCCCGATGTTTATAGCAGCAATGTCCACAATAGCCAACTGTGGAAGGAGCCTCGGTGTCCATCGAAAGATGAATGGATAAAGGAGATGTGGTCTATGTATACAATGGAATATTACTCAGCAATTAGAAACGACAAATACCCACGATTTGCTTCAACGTGGATGGAACTGGAGGGTATTATGCTGAGTGAAGTAAGTCAATCAGAGAAGGACAGTGTATGTTCTCATTCATTTGGGGAATATAAATAATAGTGAAAGGGAATAGAAGGGAAGGGAGAAGAAATGTGTGGGAAATATCAGAAAGGGAAACAGAACATGAGAGACTCCTAACTCTGGGAAATGAACTAGGCGTGGTGGAAGGGGAGGTGGGTGGAGGGTGGGGATGACTGGGTGAGGGGCACTGAGGGGGGCACTTGACGGGATGAGCACTGGGTGTTATTCCATATGTTGACAAATTGAACACCAATAAAAAATAAATTTATTAAAAAAAATAGCCTCACCCCAGTGTCCATAGCAGCAATATCCAAACTGTGGAAGGAATCACGATGTCCTTTGACAGATGAATGGATAAAGAAGCTGTGGTCTATACATACACTAGAATATTATTCAGCCGTCAGAAAGGATGAATACCCACCATTTGCATTGATGTGGATGGAACTGGAGGGTATTATGCTGAGTGAAATAAGTCAATCAGAGAAAGACAATTATCATATGGTTTTACTCATATGTGGAATATACAAAATAGTGAAAGGGACCATAAGGGAAGGGAGGAAACTGAGTGGGGGAAAATTAGAGAGGAAGACAAACCATGAGAAACTCCTAACTCTGGAAAACAAACAAAGGGTTGCAGAGGGGGAGGCGGGGGGGGGGGGATGGGGTAACTGGGTGACAGGCATTACAAAGGGCACACAATGAGATGAGCACTGGGTGTTATACTACATGCTGACAAATTGAATTTAATTTTTTTTTTTTTAAATGATGACCTCTGGGCAGTGGAATTCTGGGCATTGTTTTTGTTTTGTTTTGTTTTTACCCTGGTTTCAAACTTTAGACAATAGGCATGTGTTCTTCAAATGATGGAATGTAAAAGAAATTAGGAGACATTTTCAGGGAATGACAAGTAATTGGTGCGTGGAACACACATGTGTTCACAAAAACAGACAGTGAAAAACAAGGCCTAATCATGACACGTGAACATAAGACGACTTTCATTTGTTTCATAGGTTGAGGCTGACTTCACAGATGTTTTTATTTTGCTTGTTTTCTTTGGTAGTGCTGGGAATGACAGTAATAAGGTCCTAACTAGGTAATGGTCACATATAGGACATAAAAAGAAAATGTTTTGGAAACTAGAAATCACCAAGCAAAGATGAAGGAGAATTTTTCTTATTATCATAAATGTCTTTGTCCTGAAGGCGGGGCAGAAAGGACAGGCAGTGTCACTAGCAGGAGGGCCCCCCAACTACGGTGGACACACCTGTCTGCCCGCAGGAGCAGCACCCAGATAGAGGCCACTTGCCTGCCATTGCCCCCCACCAGCACTTAATGGGGACTCCCCACTATTAAGTGGCAATGACAGAGCCGCCCTGGCCTGGTGGTTTAAGGTTTAGTGCACAAGCAGGGAAAGTGCCTGGCGCTGTGCTTGGCAAGTGGCAGGTGTGCCATATATGATGCCAGGTGTCCTCTCTGTGCCCCTGCTTCCTGGGACAAAGTCTGCAGCCACCCTCAGCAAATCCATCTCAGTCAGGGCTTCAGGGAGGACGCCCCTCCTCCAGCTCTGCCAGGCACTAGATGACTGCACTTTTTGGGGACCAGCACCGGTTCCTTAGAAGCATCGTGTCCCCACCTTCCAAGACACCATGACTGACAAGTGGGAAATTCACACGCACAATTAAAGCTATGAAATGAATTTAGCATTTTACCTTTGAAAATGAGCGTTGTATCTCCTGTCATTCCTTGTGTATTTTGATGCTGAAAGTTGAGTATTTGGAACTGAGAGAGTGGAGGGACTCTCCATTGTGTGGTCCTCCGCACTTGGAATTGGTAAGGGATTTGGAGGAAACACCGTAGGCTGTCTTGAGGCACAGGGATGGATAGGGTCGCGTTTCACGGGGCTAACAGAATTGGTGGCAGGGCCAGCTCCTTCCAGAGGCTCCATGGGACAGTCAGTTGTCTCACCTTTTCCTGCTTCTAGAGGCCGCCTGCATTCCCCAGCTCATGACCCCTTCCTCACATTTCTCCAGACTTGCTTCCATGATCACATCTCCTGCCTCCTTCTGTGACCTTCTTGCCATCTTCTTCTAAGAACCCTTGAGATCACACCTGGGTAATCCAGATACTTTTCCCATCTAGAGACCCTTCACTTAGTCATATCACCAAGTCCCTCTGTCACATAAAGTACAATAATCATAGGTTTAGGGGGTTAGGGTATGGCTATCTGGGGGGCCGTTATTCTGGGGGTGACTGCAGGCAGGTAAGCTTGTGTGCAGGCTGTTCAGGAATGTTCCTAGTGGCCAGGCACTGGCTAGACCCTCAGACAACCTGGTGACGAAGATGGGACCACGCATACATGTCCTAGAACTAGGTTGTATGGAATCGACACCAAGTGAGGCTCGAGCATAGGTCTGGTGAGGTGAGATATAAAAGGAAATTGGGGCGCAGAGCACAGAGAACCTGGAAGAGCAGGTTAAAAAGTTTGGATGTGATCCCCTGAAGGAAGCAGGGCATGTGTTTCCCATGCTCAGCAGTTACACAGAATCCCCAGCCAGGCCGGGCCCATCCGACACTGTTGATGCCCGTGTGCCAGCCCCTAACAAATGGAGCCTTACCTGGACTGGCCTGTGAAAGAGGGCCCAAGGCCACTTCCAGTGCTCCCCTCCCATTAACTAGAGAGGGCAGCTTTGCCTTCTGACAGGATGGGTCTGCACCCCACTTACTAGCCTTAAGGAAGTCACTCAGCTGCCCTGCCTCAGTTTCCTCACTTAGGAAACTATTTTGAGGAAAACAGTGGGAAACTATTTCCCCACTGTTAAGATTTGCCAAGCCTCTTCACGACCCAGATGTGCTGAGTTACACAGAGGATTCTAGAAGTAAACAGCCTGGACTTGATGTTAGTTTCAGTGGGAACTGAAGTGAACCAGAAAATCGTGGAATTTCAGTTAGTAAAGATGATCTAAGCTGCAGGGTCCCACATCACAATCACCTGGGAGTTTTTACCAAATTAAAACCTAAGAAAGGTGAGTCTAATCTCATAGCCAGGGTTGGAGAACCCACCCCTTACGTGAAGCTAAGAAAGTCTGTGGGACTCGACCAAGTGGGGTCCTGGTTCACACTTTCCCCAACCCAGCTGAGCATGGAGGGGGTGAGATGGTGGTGGGGAGACTGCTGAGACACCTGCCATCACAGGGAGAAAGCGAGAAAAGAGGACAGAGTACAAGGCCAACAGCCTTGAGGGACTGACCCAGGTGGGCCCTGCCTGCTTGTCTCCACAGGAGCCAGAGTTTCCACCCATCCCACACAAACCAGCAGCTGGGTGGCAGGAGGCACACTCAGAAACACACCCCAGGCCCTGCTGGGTGGTCCCCAGGCAAATGTCCCCGTTTAGAAGGGCAGGCTGGTGCAGGCTAACGTAAGCCTGGTTCTCTGGGGTCACAGGTGAATTCATCATCATAACCCATTGTTCTCGATACTGGAATAGCCGCTAATATGTTCATTATAAATTGCTCCTTCTCCCTTCTGCCACTGGATAATCTGATTTATATGAGATTTATGGTTTATATACAAATTTCAGAAGGGACCTCAGAAATATTTTCAGAATCCCTCCTTTCATAGATGGGGAGACAGGGAGCCAGACAAAGCCTAGGATCAGCATCACATAGCTGGTCTAACAATAGTGCTGCAGGTTTCTAGCATCTCTCCCATGGCGAGTCTGGAGTCAGGCACACGTGGGAGATACACTGGGCCTCAAATATGACCTTGTGGGTAGAGCTGTCTGCGGGCAGATGAGATGAGACTCCACCCACAGGCTCTCCACCGGGCACATTGAAGCCAGGGCTTGAGGAACCCACATCGTTGAAGGAATGTGGACCAAACCTAGGGCCACTCTGCTATTTGCCATCACTAGAAAGTGAGGAACCTCCAGTGGCCTAGGGGGTGGGGTGTTAAGGCTTCGACTTCCTCTCAGCCTCGTGGTGTTGGCCCCAGGTGTAACCAGACTGAGATGTGTGCATCTCAGTCAGACCTTGGAATGCGACAGGGCAGAGTGATGCTGTCCCTGAGCCTTCCCACAGAGCCACCCAAACTGACCGATGGCATGTGTGTCTGTGTGCTCTCCAGGAACATCCCCAGGCTCCAAGATGGCCTTGCAGAGCTCCTTCACCTGCTGGAACGGGACGGTGCTCCAGCTAGGCCAGGCCTGTGACTTCCACCAGGACTGCGCCCAGGGAGAAGACGAGGGCCAGCTGTGCAGTGAGTAGATGCAGCCCCCCTGCCCCACCCACCCCAACCCAGCCTGTGCCTCCATCCCCCTGCCCCCATTGCTCCAGGCATGCGAGCTTGGACACCCTTCCTTACCACGTATCCTCTCAGTGGTGACTTCCAAAAGCTACACAGTTTTCAAGAGACAGGGTTAAGTTAAGAACCAAACAAGATCTTGTAAGCTATGCTCTCAGCATCCTCGTGGTACAGAGATGTACAGGGTAAAGCCTAATTTAGGAACATGACGTTAGAAGCCCTGTATGCCCACACTCCCCTCGCTCTCCCGGCCTTATCTTCCTCCACCCACCTGGCCCTCCCATTTTCCCAGGCTTCCATGTACCCCAGCGCCAGCTGTATCAGACCACATCTCCATGGCTTTGCTCATGGTACCTGTGGACCAGAATGCCCTTTCCTTCTCTGGTCACATCTGCTCCTTCAAGACTCACCTCCAGGGCTCCTGGGTGGCTCAGTCAGTTAAGCACCTGCCTTTGGCTCAGGTCATGATCTCAGGGTCCTGTGATCAAGCCCCGTGTTGGGGTCCCTGCTCTGTGGGGAATCTGCTTCTCCCTCTCCCTCTGCCATGCTCTCGCCCCACCTCCCTCTCTCTCTCACTCTCTCTCTCTCAAATAATCAAAAATTTTTTTAAAAGACTCACCTCCAGAGTCAACACTTCTTTTTTTTTTAAGATTTATTTATTTATTTATGATAGACAGAGAGAGAGAGAGAGAGAGAGAGAGAGAGACAAGAGGAGGGAGAAGCAGGCTCCATGCCGGGAGCCTGACGTGGGATTCGATCCCGAGACTCCAGGATCACGCCCTGGGCCAAAGGCAGGCGCCAAACCACTGAGCCACCCAGGGATCCCCCAGAGTCAACACTTCTGAGAAACCTCCCACAAGTATCACCCCAACAAGTATAGTTGGTTCCTCTTCCTCTAGACTCCCCCATGGGCGCATCCATCCACATATCTATTATTTTTTATTAACAGCTTTTAGAAATATAATTCACATACCATACAATTCACCCATTTAAAGTACACACTTTGGTGTTGTTTAGTATGGTCACAGGGCCGTGCCACCATCACTACAATCCAATTTTAGAACATTTTTATCACTCCAAAGATAACCCCTAGTAATCTTTCCTCATTTCCCTCCAATCTCACATCCCCTGCACCCCCTCCCCCACGAACCACTAGCCCTCAGCAACTAACTCCTAATCTACTTTCTGTTTCTATAGATTTACCTATTTGGGGCATTTCATATCAATGGAATCATACATTATGTATTCTTTTGCTGTTAACTTCTTTCACTTGTCATAATGTTTTCAAGGCCCACCCCTGTTAAGTCACATGGAAATACTTCATTCCGTTTTTACTGCCACATACTATTTCGTTGTATGGCTAATAGCACATTTGTTCATCTATTCATCAGTTGATGGGCACGTGAGTTGTTTCTACCTTCTGGGTATTACGAATTATGCCTCTTTGCACATTCGTGTACAAATTTTTGTATGGACAGATGTTTTCGTTTCTCTTGGATTATATACCTAGGAGTAAATTACTGGGTCAGCTCTGTATTTAACTTTTAAAAAACTTCCAGGCTGTTTTCCAAAGTAACTACACCATCTGACATTCCACTAGGAATGGGTAAAGCTTCTCATTTCTCTACATTGTCAACACTTCGAATGATGTCTTTTTATTTTTGTCCGGCTAGTGGGCGTGCATCCATTCCATTTCATGAAGGTGGTTTCCATGTCTGTCTCCTTCTCTCTGGGCAGACAAGATCTGGTACTCACCCCCATACCAATATCTCCTAGCACCATATAGGTGGTGCACTAACTATTTGTTGATTTAAATTGACTAAATGTGGGGTACCTGGGTGGCTCAGTCAGTTAAGCATCAACCTTTGGCTCAGGTCATGATCCCAGGGTTCTGGGATTGAGCCCTGAGTCCAGTCAGGTTCCCTGCTCTGCAGCAGGGCAGCGATTTGCTTCTCCCTCTTTCTCTCTGCCTCTGCCTGCTGCTCCCCCTGCTTGTGTGCTCTCTCTATCTCTCTCTCTCTCACTCTCTATCTGTCAAATGAATGAATAAAACTCTTTTTAAATAAATAAATAAATATAAAATGACTAAATAAGTTGGGAAAGTTGGTCCCCACAGACAAAAACAAACTACTATTATGAAATCTCACTGGGAGTTGGGGACAGAGTTAGACTCCCAGCCTAGTAGTGCTCACTCTCTCTCTGAATCTGGTGTTCTCAGCAGCAGCCTGGCTCCGAGTATACACTCGAGAAGTTTTCACATCTATGCCAGGGAAACCACAAACACTTATAAAACCCATATATCATATACTAGAGCCTGAATACAGCAGAGATGAATAACACATCACCTGTCTTCAGAGTGCTGAAAATCCAGCAGGGGGGCAGGGAGTGAGACACAGTAGGGAACAGATGTGGGATACAGGCCTGGGATGCCATGGGGCCCAGACACAGAAGCAAGTACCTCGCCTCTCAGATACACTGGCCCTAAGACATTATGGCCTGCAAAATGGCTTTTAAAAGTTAATGGTAGGGCACCTGGGTGGCTCAGTCGACTGAGCGTCTGCCTTCAGCTTGGATCATGATCCCAGGGTCCTGAGATTAAGTCCTTCATCAGGCTCCCTGCTCAGTGGAGAATCTCCTGCTCCGTCTACCCCTCCTCCCTGCGTGTGACTTCTCTCTAATGCACTCTTTCTCTGTCTCTCAAATAAATAAATAAAATCTTTTTTTAAAAAAAGTTAACATTATCCCCCTCATCATCTGGAGGCCAGACTTTCCCTTGGGGGGAGAAAAGGTTTTATTTATTCTCTTTTAAATGAAGCAATAAAGAAAATCCATTTTTCAATTTGAAAACCTTCTTTTTTATATAAAACTTTCCAGTGAAGTTTTTCAGTAATGATGGAATTGTGGTTGTTTAGATAAAACTCAGTATAGACTTGCAGGTAAGCCCCTTGTTTATCCCACACTGTTCCTGGTCTTTTGTACAAAGCTCTCACTGTACATGTGGACCAAAATGAAGCCAGCCCACCCACATTGTCCCGGGCAGGGGTCTGTGTATGTCTCTCTAGTTATCGGCCCCTGCAGTATTTCCAACAGTGCATCTGAGCTGTGTGATTTTGCTTCTGCCTTTTCAAAGTTTTTTGATTCCCACTTCCCAGCTGGGACACAGTTCAGGCCGGCCATGCCCTGATTTACAATTGGGAGAATGAAAGCACAGAGAAGGTAATTGATTTGTTCAGGGTCACACAGCATGTCAGGAACAGAGCCATGATTAGAGCATCTAGTCTGTGGGATCCAGCCCATTACTGTGGGCTTGGGGCATTTTCTTACCATTCTGGGGTTGCCATTAATGGATTTACAGGGCCAGCTCTAAGCTTGAGGACAGCCTGTCTCCCGTATGGAGGGCAGGTTCCTGGGGCCCAGAGGCCTTTCCAGCCACACTTGAAAAGCTGCTCTGACCAGCTCTCAGAATGACAGCTCCACCCTGGAGAACACTCCCACTGAGTTCTTTGCTACAGAAATCAGTTGCTTGGAGGAGAAGTTCAATTCAGAAGGAGGGTTATTTCAATCTTTTTGCTACTCTGATCTCGGCAGTACTCTTAGCAAATATCCTTTTTGTTTTTAGTGTGCCCCATCCTGTCTGGCATCATTGCAGTTTTCCCTATCACATTGACTGATGTTGATTCTAGAAAACATTCTCATAAAGAAGAAGATAATGATGGTGATGATGATCATGATGATGATGGCTAACATTTATTGAGCATTCACTGTGTGCCAGTAACTGTCTAAATCCTTTTCGCAGATGAACTTATTTTGTCCTCAAAATAATCCTATGGGATGCTACTATACCCATCTTAGAGATGAGGAACCTAAAGTCCAAGGAACTGTTAGCCAGTGGCCGAGCAGCAGTTCAGACCCAGTCTGAACCACTACTGGCCAGTCTCATTTATTATATGAGTTTCCAGTGGTTGGCTGTGCCAAGCACAACACTGGGTACATATCTACTGGAGAAGAAGAGCAGGAAAGGAAAAGTTAAGGAAGGTCCAGGGCTCTGCTACAACATTTCTCTGCAGGAGAGGGGAGCTCAGATCATTTGTCTCCCCTCCCTGGGCCTATTTCCTCAACTGTAACATGACTTAGAATGTGATGCCTGCTGATGTGTTGATGTTTGTGATGCATTTAGGACAATGGTCTTGACATCACCTGGTCCTTCCCAAGTGGTCTGGAATCTGTTAGAATGTCTTCTCTAAACAGGTGGTCACCCAAGCCTTGTCGGGAATGTCCAGTTCTAAGGAACCCCCATGAGTGAGGGTCACTAATCTCTGGCCAAGGTTGTTACGTGAGCCCTGCCATGGTTGGAATTTGGATGAGAAAGTAGGTTGTATCCCATCAACTCCCATACTTGCTCCGGAAGGAAGTCCATACACAACTTCATTCAGATTATCAGACTAAACCCTGAGCAACATTTCAAGCCAGGATAAGTAGGGTACCTGAAATGGAGGTGGCATTGCCCTTGCTTCCCTACGTCCAATCATGAATGTGTCCCTTCACATTGCATACTCCAAGCCACACACCACCTGCCATCCTCCTTCCCTCTTTCCAGTTAAACATTGCTTGATCCAAGTGAGATATCCTTGGATGCTGGAACCCATCAAAGGGTGTCTTCAGGGTTTCCTGTGTGTCAAGCATTGCCTCAATGGACTGTAACTTCCCAGAAAAGGGTCAGATGTCTCGACTTCCTCCCCTAATGGGTCATTGACTCACTGAGTATTACAGGCAGCTCGTTTCCCTTTCATGTATTCAATAATCTCATCTGTTTGGTGGGGACTCTCTTCCTATCAGGCAAAAAAAAAAAAAAAAAAAAACAGTTTTTTAAGTTTATTTCTTTATTGTAAAATAAAACATATTGGTTGAAAAATATTTGGAAAATATAGAAAAGTACACAGGAGAAAATAACTATTGCCCGTAATCCTCCCTCTCAGACATTCAGAGATAACCATAATATGATGATGTATTTCTTCTAGCATTTTTTCCCATGACTATATTTTCAAGGAAGTGTATAACACATATTTATCAAAAATGTTAACAGAGCTGTCACACAGGAAGGAAAAGAAGTAGTGTCATTTGGCCTGGAGTTTACACTTGGCAGCTTCCTGCAGGCCCTGCTGAGGCCACATCTTTGTGACTCTACCAATTTGTCTCTCTTACAGTGGAATCAGGTGTCATAATTGCCAAATGTTTGCAGGATTGATTGACCCCCACACAGCTTGATTTGGCCATCCAGCTGATGAAGTAAGATGAAGTAAAAGGATCGCTTAGGGTATTACTTCTCAGCCAGGAAGGTGCTTAGGAACCACCTGGAAAACGTTAGAAATGCAGATTCTCACTCAGTAGGTGGTGAAGGGGCTGGTAGCCTGAGATTCTGCACTTCCAACGGTTTCACCAATGGTGAGATGGGTGTGTCTGGTCCCCAAAGGACATTTTGAGTAATAAGGGGTTGGATGACCAAGCTCACTCCCATTTACTTCAGCAAATGATTCGACGTGGAGGGACCTGGAGGGTATTATGCTGAGTGAAATAAGTCAATTGGAAAAGGACAAACATTATATGGCCTCATTCGTTTGGGGAATATAAAAATTAGTGAAAGGGAATAAAGGGAAAGGAGAGAAAATGAGTGAAAATATCAGTGAGGGTGATAAAATATGAAAGACACCTAACTCTGGGAAATGAACAAGGGGTAGTGGAAGGGGAAGTGGGTGGGGGGTTGGGGTGACTGGGTGATGGGCACTGAGGGGGGCACTTGGCAGGATGAGCACTGGGTGTTATGCTATATGCTGGCAAATTGAACTCCAATAAAAGATTTTTTTTTAATTCAGCAAATAAGTATTTTAGTCCTACAGCATGCCCAGTGCTGAGTAGATGCTTGGGGTCAATGAGAGGAGAAAGGCATGATCAAAGGAGTTGAAACCACTGGACTCAACTCTGTGCGTCGAAGTCATGCTCAGCCATTGGCCCTGACAGCAGTGTCCCAAACCTGACCTAATGCATCAAAGGTCTTTGTTCTGATGCCCCCACCACCACCCCACCAGCTTCCTCAGGCATGGCTTCTTGTTCAGCACACAACTGCCGTGCTGGCAAGAGCAGCGGTCCTCTCTTCCTGCACCTCCTTCCACCCTACAAGGCTTTCAGGATCACATAAATTGTCTGTTTACCTAATTATTTTGCCTATCTCCTCCCCCTTTATTCAATCAGCCAAAAAGAAAGGGGTTTCCAATCCCAGCTCACCCTGGATCTTATGCAGAACCAAGACAAGGATGGTCTTCCAGAAGGTAGAGAATGCCAATGGTTTTCCTCATTCCTGTCCAGGTGGAAGGCATAGGCAGAGCTACCATGGGCATTTTCAGAGAGGCAGCTGAGGTATCTGTCTCCACCCCCAGGGAAATGTTGGCTATTTTGGTTCATGCTCTGATGAAGTCTCCTGCACCAGGAGTGATCGATAATTAATAATGCCACTACCACTCTGTATTTGCTCAACCCTCTCTGCTTACAAAATTCCACACTCTGTCTTATTTACCCTCAAAACAGCCCTGTGAAATAGACACTAATATTACCCCCATGTTATAGATGATGGAGCTAAGTCTCTGAGGAAAAGAAGTGACTTGCCTAGCATCACACAGCAGGAAGCAGCAGGTTAGGGCTACTGCCAGGTGTCCAGATTCCAGGACTGTTGAGGCTAACTTCTCTACCTCTACTCATAAAAGAAGGAGGGGGTGATAAGCCATGAAGGCTTCAACCCAGTCCTGCCTCCTCCTTCTACCAGGAGCCATTGCCTGCTAGAATTTTCCATCATGGTCCCTGGTTTAAAGCATGCTTGTAAAGGACGCTTCATGGAAGGTCACTTCCAGCTACCAGTTAGTTTTTGCAAAAGAAGTGGATGTGTGGTCCCTTGAGGGGGCATAAAAAATAAAACAGAAAGATCTCCTTAGCTTTTGGATTTTTAATCAGAGGAACATGCGGGGCTTGGGGGGAAAATGATTTCTTCAGGGGGGTATAAATGGGAAGAGATGCTCAAAGTCAGTGACAGCCGGTTTTAATTTATAATTCTGCCTCTGTGTGAAATGCACAGAGAATCAGGGGGAAATGAGTAATAATTCACTAAGGTGCTGTCACAGCCAGGAAGCGTGAGGGCCCTCTTTGTCAGCCTGCCATTGCCGGGAAGGCTGAAACAGAGGAAGGACACAGAGAGAGGTGGGTCCAGCTAGAGCACCTTTCCTCCTGCCCAGGAGACATAGTCCTGCTGCTTCTCCCCAGCCTGGCCTGGGGCTGTTGGTGCTATCAGAATAGTCTGCAATGACCCACTAGCCCCTGGGGCTGGGTGCCTTCCTTGCAGCCGTTCCCTGATAAAGCCTCAGAAAGTGAGCTCTCTCTGACCCTCTTCTCCTTTCCTCCTCCTTCTGCGGGCACTTGGGAAATATATGGTCATAAAGCTGATTGTGGCCTTTTCACTGGGACCTGGGGTCAGCCTGATGTAGAGAAAAGGGTAACAGGGCCCTTTATGCTGAGCCAACAGATGATATAAAAAGGCCCCGTGGCTGGCATTGCTTGGTCAGGATAAGGTAGGTTAGAGCAGTAATAAACTATCCCCAAATTTCAGGGGCCTAACATAACATTTATAGTACCCATGAACCAAAGCGGGGGGGGGGGGGGTTTCCACAGGATCTCTTGGGGACCCAGGCTGGCAGGGGCCCCACTGTCCAACAGCAGTGGTCTCAGGAACAAGAACTCCCCTTGGCCACTTCAGCAGGGAGAGGGAGACTGAAGAATTGTGCAGGGCCTCTTGGCAGCTTCAATCCAGAAGACACACATCACTTCCACTCACATTTCATGGGCCAGAGCTATTCATGGGGCTTCCCTCACTGGAAGGGACGGTGGGAAATAAGGGGGGGTAAGTGGGAAGTGTGAGCAATATGTGTCTCTGCAGACAGGGGTGATTGAGGGACCCAACCATGTGCCACCAACACTACCACTACCACCATCATGTTCTTGTCACTGTGTCGACCATTAGAAATGTATTATAGTACCTTCTCCTGGGGTCATATTCATTGTGGGTCCGAATAAGGAGCCCAGATTTAGAAGCAGAAGATCCAGGTTCAAGGCCAACGGTGTTATCTGCTGGCTGTGTGACCTTGGTCAGGTTGCTTAACATTTTTGAGCTCTCTTCTGTCACATATAAAACTGGGTTATTCCCATGCTGCTGTGCTATTATTATTGTTATTAGTATTTCCTTTTCTGAAAATCAGAAAATTGTACATATTCACATGTAGAAGTTAGGGACCAGTGCTTCTTTTCATCATCATCACTATCATTAGACATCAAGGGTCTGGCTGGGGAGCTGTTGTTGGTGGGGATACTTGGGTCATGCCTGGCTAATGTTACTTTATATTGGCCTATTATGCTTCTGGTAGTGCAAGAAATGACCGTGCCCCTGTGCTCTCCCTGCAGGTCAACTCCCTGCTGGCTTTTACTGCAACTTCGAGAATGGCTTCTGTGGCTGGAGCCAGGGCATACTCACACCCCACAACCCCCGGTGGCAGGTCAGGACTCTGAAGGATGCCCGGGTCCAGGATCATCGAGGTAGTGCTACTCTCTTTCCTTCCCCCTGGTGCCCATCTGGCCAAACCAGAGACTTAGGGCGCTATCCCAAGACAGCTGGACCTCCCACCCCTGCAGGGCAAGCCAAGGTGACTGCCCAGAGCTTGCCCTGGGGTACTCGCTCAAAATTCCCTCCAGACTTCCTGGGCTTCAGAATAATTGAATCAGGCCAAGATAAATGTCACCTTTTATTCCCTAAAATAAAAGCCTGGATGGATTGGCTAAAAGATAAGAAGGGTGGCAACAATAATAAGCATTCATTTATTCACTAAGCGTTTGTTAAGGACCTACTTTGTGTCTGGCACGTAACTCACAGAGAGGTCAGGAAAACCATAGCCCCCTACAGGGAGCTGAGGCACAGGGTGGCCTTGTGTCGCTGGGCCCAAGGTTGTGCCCAGGGAACCTTGCCCCACATCTGGTCCATTTCCTGGAGCCTTGCCTCCTCAGCCACATCTCCCATTCCTGCCCAGTTCTAATTAGCAACTCCCACCTTCCCAGTGCCAGAGCCCATCCTCCCACTGCCTATGCTTGGCTGCTAGAGGGACAAAGGCCTCCACACACTCAGTAGATGGCCACCCACACCTGGGTGAGCTGACTCCACACTGGAGACATGGCTGGGGCCTGGAATGAGGGAGCAACGAGGCTGGCATCTGTGAGGCCAGGTTTGGGCTGCTGGAGAGGCCAGACCCCCAGCCACGGGCCCAGCCTTGGGCTCTACCCAGTAGCTAGGCCTGGGCAGGCCCTGTGGCCCACCTCGCTGCAGCATAGAGCTGGGGTTAAGGGTGAGGGCTCACTGTCTCCTTCTCTCCCCTGCATTTGTCTTATCTTTGTGGAGCTAGAGCCCCTTGTACCAAATCCCTCTCTTTCCAAGCAGAGATCATATATCCCAGGGATCCCTTTAAGAATCAATGATAATAGTGATGATGATCAAAGTGTGAGAGAGGACAATGTCCAGATCCACCACTGGGGATCCCAGAGCCCACGCAGTCCTGTCCTTGGTCCTGAGTGAGCTGGCTTTGGCCTGTGAGGATGCAGGCTGCATTACTGCAGCCACAGGAGAGTTCTGCAGGGCCCCTCAACAGAGAGGAGACCCCAGACCTCCTGCTTCTCCTCTGGAATCCTCACCATACTGCATCATCCTCAGCACCCTGTTGAGAAAAGAACAGAAATGGAACTCAAAGCATGACATGATTTTCCTGCCTCTGCTCTCAGTTCGGTAACCTCCCACGGCACCCACAGCAAGGAAGTGTCCAGTCCTGGCTGGATACCTCTAATGATAGGAGGCTTTCACTGCCTCCTAAAGTAGTTCTTTGCACTGATTGCTGCAAATCCAAGATCAGTTTTCCTTTCCCGGAGATAAGCTCCACCTCTCTGTAAATTCTGCTCATGGATCATACTGTCTCCTGGTGCCCCTCAGAACTAACCTGTTCCCTCTCTCACCAAAGCAGCCCCTCAGATATTTGAAGACTCTAGTTGTGACCCACCCACCCTATGAGGCCCTCTCTCTCCCTGGCCACAGAGTTTCCTCAAGGATGGGTCACATGTTTTCTAGGCTTTCTGGCCTATCTTGGCTACTCTGCCCTGGATCCATTTGAATTCACTATTTAGTAGTAACCCAATAACAGACTTTGCTAAGAGAGAAAAGCAGAAATGAATGAGTAAAGCCCTATGTGGGGTTCTGTGGTGCACCTAAAATGTCGTGAGTGCACCCTGGTATCCAATTCCATAGCACTGACCATCTACAAAATGTTCTATAGTTGGCTGGAGGTTTACAGATCCTTCTTCTTCACCATGTGGGGTTGAGGGCTCATGTTCTTCCAGGTTTGCAGACTGATCAATGAGAAAACACAAAGAATAAGACTTCCTGATCAGGTCATGGGGTTCAGGATGACCTAGTGGGAGAGAGAGAAGGTCATGGAGACCACTGGAGGTCAACAGGCTGGCAGGATTGGAAATGAGGAGGGGTGGGGGTGGTGGAGTCCAGCGTGCTCCAGACTGCTCCTGAGCTATGGGCTAAAGCTGGAGACCTGGCGAGATCAGGTGTGCAGCAGCCCAGATGTGTGATGCTGGGATATTACAGGATGTTTGGAAGGAAGACTTTAGCACAAGCCAAGTTTTGGTGACAGTGACAAGTAGACTGTCCTATCCACTGGAGGCAGCAGAAAGCTGTGTCCTCAAAGATGTTCCAAGCCTAGAGAAGAAGAGTGCGGAGCCCATTAACCCTGCATCCTGAGGCCCTTCAGTGCATGAAGATGGTACATTTCTGACTCTTTTCCTCTCTGCCCCAGGCCACGCCCTGTCGCTCAGCACCACTGACGTCCCTACTTCTGAAAGTGCCACAGTGACCAGTGCTACGTTTCCTGCCCCAATGAAGAACTCTCCATGTGAGGCAAGTCTTGCTGTTCCCATAGTTCTTGGACTTTTCCTCCCACCCCTCACCTTGGGCACTTCCAGATGAGCCCAAACATAAGCCAAGTAGCCTGGACGGTTGGGTTCCTCGTTCTCCTAGGGGGAGGACAAGATGACATTTTTGTCATCTTTTAGGCAGAGGGCATGCACCAGAGTGGTGAAGTCCCGCCTGTGGAGAATCTTGCCTTAAACACCTGTACCCAGCTGCACTGAACTCTTTGCAGTGGAGCCTCAATATAAGCAAACCCAGAAAATACTTCCAAGGCATAACAGGGGAGAGTAACACAATCCTTTTTATAAATATCAAGCTCTTGTAATACATTTCAAATTTTATAGAGCATCAAAAATCTGATCTACATAAATTTCACAAAGATATCCATGGCATTCAGTAAGGTACCTCCAAAGCCACTTACCTAGATGGTCCCTGTGGCTGTAACGTTTTTAATGTGTGGACTGAGGGTCTTGTGCCATGTTTCTTAGCATAAGGTCATAATCTCCAAAGAACAAGAAATGTGCTCAGACCCAAACATGGCCCAGTGATTAAGCTCATGGACTCCGGAATCCATTGCCTGAGTCCAAGCAAGAGTCCACCACTGATTGGCTGTACAGTTTGGGAAGTCAATAACCTAAGGTCTCAGGGCCTCAGTTTTAACACCTGGAAAGTGGACACAGTAGGAATGTCTACCCCCAAGAGGAAAGGATTCAGTAGGTTGATATGTATTTAGGGCTTATCACAGCGTCTGGCACAAAGCAAGCATGACAGTAGTTAGCCAACAGTGCCTGGCACCCTGAGTAAACACAAGAAAGGAGAATGGAGAAGGAGGGAAAAGACATGAGCCAAAAACCAGATTGCAAGTTCTCCGAGAGCCCCGCCTGCCTCTTTGCATCACCACATGACACCACATCAACATCTTGCACCGAGTCGAAAGCCAACACATAGTCTAGATTTGGCCAATCCCCTCTTTCTGGAAAGTCACAAGAGAAATCCCTTCCTGGCTTTGTTTCAGGAATAGCTATGTGGCCCCCTGAGCAATTTGCCTCCTTTCAGGCTGTGAACTTCATGAAGCTGACCGACTTGCTTCCTCTGCGCTGGCTCAGAGAAGCCCCAGGGAGGTGCCGGGAGACAGGCTTTCTGTGGCAGCCAGACTCAAGCCCTCCGGGCTTCTTGTGCAATACAAACTCACTGGCAAAAACAAATAAGAGAGGAACACATTTATCAGTGAATTTTTTTTTTTTTTTTTTGTAATCAGGAGAATGGTCAAATTAAATCTGAGGCTCCCCTCTTAGTAAGCAAATGGGGGTTCGTGATGTGTAGTGCCTAACGGTCTTACACCCTGCTCGATTTTCCAAGCCAATTTCTCACCTTTTCTAGTTAGTTTGTTACCTTACTAGAGTTTTTGTATCTCTGTGAGCCACCTTAAGTCCTTTTGGAAGAAGTCAGGGCACAAAGAAGTAGATTCATTACATTAAATAGTATTTGAGAAATTCCACTAACTGATGCAGATGGTGGATTGCACAGTCATCGCTGACATTTCTGCGATGCCTCCAAGCAGACACCTGGGAAGGAAGGCTTCTCAAAAGGCAAATCTAAATGAGGAGAGGTGGTTGGCCTTCCTGAGAGGTCCGGGGGATCCTTAAAAACCTCTGATTTTTAAACTTATTCTTCACTGGATTTAACATGAGCCTAATTTTAGTGTAAGAAATGTCAAGGTTAAAAATGTTATTTTTCTAATACTTCATCATTTCCTTGATAACCTTTGGTTGATCAATAGCTTAAACAGGTGTTTTGTTTTACTGGCCTGTTTTATTTCCCCTCTAGTCAAATTTGCTCTGGGCTATTTCTGCTATTTCCTGCCCTTTTCCAGAACTTGGCTCAGCAGGAGTAATGAAGGGGAGGCAGTGAGTCCATTCCGCTCTCAGCTCACAACGCTAGTTCACATTCAGGTTTGCAGACCATTCATCTGGTGCTGATGGGTCCCGAATTCCCAGTGTTGGAGGAAATGTTTTCATCAGAAAAATAAATAACCAAAATAGAAATATGCATTTCCGGGTTGGTAAGCCTTGTCATTTATTTTATTCAGATCCTAAATGCAGAAGGCAGCAAGTTGGTTTCCTCCTCCCAGGTTGGCAAATATCAGTGACAGGGGATGCTGCATTGCTGTGTGAAATTGTGTGGGCTTAACCAGGGGCCTTCAAACCCCACCAACTCTAAAGGAGCTTTCTTTGGCCATAGGGCTGGGTATGGGAAGGTGACACAAGGCAGAGGGGGGTGAAGGTCTCTGATGAGAGACCAAGAAGCTGACACCAGCACTGAGCATCTTCTGTAAACATAGACACAGTACTGGGAGCCCTAGAGTCCCTCCAACTCTTGGGAGTTGAAGTAATTCCAGAATATCTCCAAATGCTCCCTCAAGAAACCCCACAGTCATCAGTGGATTCCCAAAAGGGAACTGCCGTCACCTTCCATGCATTTCCTTGAAAATCTAGATACAACCTGACTGGTAGGCTTCTGTTTCTCCAGACGCAGGCACTTGGAAAATGCAACCGGTACGGATTCTTGGTCCCCCACCCTGGGTCACCAGGCTGACACCCCAGAGCGGGGCCTGGGAATCTGCTATTTCAAACCCCACCCTCAGCGATCCGGATGTACAATGACACTTGAGTCATTGGCCATAGATGTGCCTGCCAGTTGTGTCCAAAATACATTCTGAGTCCATGCAGAGAGTTTTCCTCTGCTACCTGTGATGTCACTTGCCTTCTAGAAAAATGAGTCCGGCGTGGTGAGAAATGACACAGGGTGGTGGGGGGTACATAGGTGGTGGAGACAGAAGGGGCGTGGAAAGCATGACACTCCACAACTGGTGAGATGCCTACCGATCGTGGAGACATAGCCAGGATGTGCCTTTGTGCCAGTCACCTTCCCGGGTGTTCCAGAAGCCCACGGGCTCCAGCCTCCTGCCTCCAGATGTCTGCAGGGCCCACGGCTGGCCAGAGCCTCTCGCTGGCTGGCCTTGTGCAGACACCGCCTGCTCCTCCATCGCTCTGCACACTTGCATATGGGGCATGAATATTTAAAGACTGTTGCCGAGCCGAGCCCAGCCACAAACAAGAAAGAGTGTTGTATTTTGTGTGTGTGTGTGTGTGTTTGTGTGTGTGTGTTCCCCAAGCTATTCTCTGCAGGGAAACTGGAGAGCCACTTACAATATTCCGATTTTATTTTATTTTTATTTTTATTTTGCTGAGCTCCAGTTCAAATAATTAAAGTTGCCACCGGGGGAGGGGAGCCTTGTGGTGGCTTTCATGTGATCCCTTGCTGTCAGATCTGCTCCGCTCGCCTTGGCTGGGAGACACCCTCGGATGTGTCTAGCATAGCAGCTGCTGGTAATAAAGGGGAGGGGAGGGTGGGGTGGGGGAGGGGGCCGTCTCCGCCCCTCCCCCTGCCTTTCACACAGCCCAGAAGCCTGAATGTCTCAACAAGCCCCGTGCGGTTTGAAATTCTATTTTATTTGAATAGCCTGCCTGTGACTAGAATATTTTAAGCCCGTGTTCTCAGGACAGAACAACGTCTGGGGAGAGAAGAAGTGGGCTTCCCTCATTCTCGTTCCCTCTCCAAAACATGCAAGCAGCTCTGCCTCCGTGAGCTGCCAGAATGAAAGGGGCCCAGGAAGTGGGATGGGACCCATTTGACCCAAGGGCAGCTGAGTTCCCAGCAGCTGATTTTCCGACCTTGCAGGACCTGCAGCCACCTCTGCCTTCCCCCTCCTATGTAAGCAGGCACACAGACATCCCCCCAGGGAACAGAGCACCCTGGGGCCTTTCTGCCCTGAAGTCAGCCCTGTGGTGATAAAGGAGTCAGCTTCCATTAGCCTGGGGGCTACTGAGATGGGGACAGAAGGCCACCAGCAGGCCCCCTCAGGTCCGCAGGGGCTAACTGGACCTGCAGGGAAGGAGCCCTCCATTCGGTGTCATTAAAACCAGTACACTTGACGGAATGAGCACTGAGTGATATGCTATATGTTGGCAAATTGAACTCCAATTAAAAAAATAATAATTAAAAAAAGACAGTGAACTGGGTGTTATACTATATGTTGGCAAATGGAATTTCAATAAAAACAAAAAACCAAAACAAAACAAAAAAAAACAGTAAATGTGGCCCAGAGGGATTGAGAGAGCAGCCTGGCACCTGCAGTCCCCTTTGTCATCAGGCCCTGCTCAAAGCCCCACTGAGAAGGGGCCCCCCAGGGCAGACAGGGCCCTGAAGGCTGGAGGCCAGGGAATTTCTCAGCAAACTGTTCTCTGGTTGACTTGGTGAGACCTTTCAGGATGGCAGTGATCATTCCTGCACACGGGGCCCATCCTCCCAGGGATCTGGCTGCCAGGGGGTTCTCCAGCGTCTCCGTGGAACTCAAAAGCAAAATAAGGCGAGCCACGGCTGGTGTAATTTGGGCTGACCCCACTCTCTCCCCACAGGGGGCAGACAAATAGAACTCTCAGACAAGATGAGGAGAAGTTCTTTTCTGAGCATTAGGCTTTAAGAGTTTATTAACCTCAGAGGCAGAACCCTCCATAGAAAGGCAAAAAATAAGGATGAGCACTAAAATTTATTGTAGGATGGCTTGGGGTAGAGGAGAAAACAGAAGTAGCAGGCTCTTCCTTTTGCAGCCCCCACTGATCCCTCCACAAAGGCATTCTGTTCCCCTGGCTTTATGGAGCAGCTCTGGGGGGGGGGGGGGGCGCACACAGGGCTGCACAGGGATGGGAGCAGCCCTTCTCAGCAAGGCAGGAAAGAAATGTACCCAGAGATGCAAAGCCAGTAAATACAAAATCAAGATCCAACCCAGACCTTATAGTCGAGCCTCATATTCTGTTGCATAGCCCTGCCCTTGGGGGCGATGGGGGTGCCGATGGTAGCTTGTCAGCTTGTGGGCACTGCCGTGGGTCTCCACAGCATCCCTGAGGACTGGCATTGCTCTGGTTGCACTCAGAGCCCCTGACCAGTGCAGCACAGACCCCCCGTCTCTGGAGGCAGGAAGGAAGCACTGCCCCATTTTGTAGCAGACGAGTTACCCACTTAATCTATCCCTAAGCTGAGACCAGTCACTGGGCCTAATTCCTGAGAGGGCAAAGGGACGTTCTTACTCACCTAGAGGATCCCAACGTTATGTGTGCTTTATTCTTAGCCCCATGTGGCCTCATTTGTCTTAGCAAATCAGGAAGGAAAAGCTATTCCGAGGAGCCTCATGGTCCTGTCCTGAATAAGGTCGTCATCTCCTGGATCCGTTCCACTTTCTGGAGAACATGTGCCCATCTGGGGAGAAGGAAACCTCCTCTCTCAATTCACTCAGGCTGCCCTGTGTCCAGGCCGACTGCTGACCAGTGAAAGAACAAGCTGGTCCTTCCCAGGCTCTGCCCTTGTGTGGCCAGGCAATGCTGCACAGATGCTTTATGTTGGCTACAGAAATCCTCTTTGTAAATACGGATCAGAGCCAAGAGAGGGGCATTCCAGGGTGACATCGGCCCTAGCTCCCCTTGGGTCAGGTATTTGGAACTGGAATCCAACCCCCATCTCACCGAATGCCATGCCACCCACTGCAGTGACAGCATGCTCATGAGGAAGGCTAGCTCACCTTCGGACAGCTCTGGGCCTCAGTGCAAGCCAAATGGATTTTCCAGGAGTGGTTTTCCACTCTCTGTTCTCTGTGCCCATCCCCTTCCCACTCTGGAACCTTTGGGGATCCAGGGCAGGACTCCATGCTAGCTAGGTAACATCCAACAGGATTGTCCACTCTCTGTCTGGAAGGACAAAATGATGGGCCCCCACATGAGACATAGCACCCCTCAGGCTCCCTCCTGCCCAACAGATGTGACATCACTCATATGCAAGGAATCCAGATGGTCACACGGGGCCAAGGCAAAAGGAGCATTGCCAAGGCAGTGTAGTGTGGTGGGGAGAGGAGCTCCTTGAGGCTGCTTAGACATTGGTGGGGTCCTGCCACTTTGTAGCAAGGGGATCTTATGCAATCACCTCACTCTTCTCAGCTTCAGGATCCTCTACAGGACTGTCAGGAGAAACAAGTAGATGGGCATACTGATGCCCAGCCTGGATCCAGACACATAGTAGATGCTTAATAAATAGTCCGTGTGGTTTCTGCTCCTCTACTCCTACTGTTTCTATTACCTGACTTTTGTGGTGATTCTAAGATCAGAGGCAGGTGTCTGCCTTATCTGAGGGTCCTGAATCTAGAGAATTTGGCCTCTGCTCTGCCCTGGATGACCTTGCAAAGAGGAGAAGGAGGATGTGGCCCAGCTCGGTGGCTGTGGTCCAGGGAATCTAATGCTCTCTCAGAGACAGACAGATCCCTCACCCCTTCCATCATCCCCACCAGCTCCTTTCCCCACCACCAAGGGCATGGGGACCCCCTCTTCCAATCTAGAAAAAATTCCTTTTCTCCACTTGCTCCATAGTTACCGCCACCCCACTTCCATCCCAGCAGCAGACCCCAAGAGAGATGGTATTGTCATACTTCCACAAATGAGGAAGGAGCCTGCGATCATGCACAGCTGGCCAGCAGTGTGGCCACATGTCCTTAAGACACAAGGGCATGTCCACCTTCCCCTGGGGGGACTCCTGGGAAAGAGACAATGTACAAGGGGATGAAGAGAAAAGAGAAAGAAGACACGAAGGCAGTGGGGGGAGTCTGGTGAAATGATCCAGAGCAGAACATCAGATGCCTGACTTTTAACATCTTTCAACGAATGCCAGTTCTGTATCTTTCTCTCTCTAACATGCCTGTTTGTTTGGATTCAAAAACATGACTCACTACTTAACACGGAATGGCTAAGACTTCAAGAAGCACACCCTGTTTATCCTGTGGCTCTGGGTCCCCCCCACCAGGAAGACCTGAAAGGCTTATGTCCCCCAGTTTAAGCAGTTCCAAGGAAGAGCTCCAGCTCCCACTGCCTTTCTCTGAAGCCCAGAGGTCTCCTCACCTTATGTGACCTCACTCCATGCCCCATGGTCAGCATTAAGCCCATAGATGGTGCATTTTGAAGAGTATCCGCCTTACCTTCATCACCCCTAATGTCTGCCTCAACTATGACTGTCCCCTCCCCACCCTGCCAGTCACCCTGACTCTGACCTTGTGTCTGGAACTCTAGAAGGACCTTAGCTCTGGCAGCCACTCACACTCCATGTCATGAAGACAGTACTTTCAGAGACTTAACCTGGGGCCTAAGCATGTGCCACTTGCTTAGGGGATGGAGGGTGGAAGTGGTTCTGGAGGCATTGCCAAATGACTTCCACAGACCCACTGGATGGCTAAGAGATTTGAACCTCACTGTCAGTCTCTAAGGACGATTCTATACACCTGTGATAACATTATATCCACATTCTGTATTAAGAATCCTCTATAATGTCAAAGACCACAAAGCCTACCCAGCTCCCCAGTCACCCTGTGAGGTGAATGAGATCTTCCCCATTCTACAGAGGAAGAGCCTCAGAGGGCTAAGAGACAGCCCCAAGGTCACAGGCTGAGGCATGCAGAAACCAGGACTCAAATACTAGTCTCCTAACTAACTTCAAAGGTAGCTGTTCAACCGCTCCCCAAAGTAGTCAGGGAGTAGCCCCCTCAGGATGCAAAGGGTGGACAGTTGCAGAGACAGGATCACAGATGTAGCTTAGAACTTGGCAGGGTTGGATCGGCACGCAGATGCCTGGCAGGAGTGAGGGAGGGAAGGTCACGGAGGGCTCTCAGTCAGGCAGTGAACCAGCAAGTACTCATTTCAAACCCACCATGTGGCCAGCCATGCTGTAGATAGACCACAAGAATCTGGGATCTCTTTGGGGTGTTTATTCAGCAAGAAAGTTAAAAATACTTACTTTCAGTATGACAAGTCCTGGTCTCCAGGTAACTTATGGATCACTCAGCTGTATTACATTAAAAAACAAGCCAAAGTTCTTTTTTTTTTTTTTTTTGTATCCTTATTGGTATCCTTTATTGAGTTAAGAAAGTCCCTTTCTATTCTTATATCTGAATAATTTTATTATGAATGCAGCTTGACTTTTATCAAACACTTTTTTTACTGCATGTATTGAGATCATCATATGATTTCCATGTTTTGTTCTGTTAGTACACTTTTAATTTCTCCGTTACTTACAATAATCTATTTCCTTTCTTATTGTAGTTTGACTTGCCAACATATAGTATAACACCCAGTGCTCATCCCATCAACTACCTCCCACAGTGCCCATCACCCAATCACCCCATCCCCCTCCCCGCCTCCCCTTCCACTACCCCTTGTTCGTTTCCCAGAGTTAGGAGTCTCTCATGTTTTGTCACCCTCTCTCATTTTTCCCATTCATTTTCTCTCCTTTCCCCTATAATCCCTTTCACTATTTCTTATATTCCCCATATGAGTGAAACTATATGATAATTATCCTTCTCCGATTGACTTACTTCACTCAGCATAATACCCTCCAGTTCTATCCACATCAAAGCAAATGGTGGATATTTGTCGTTTCTAATGGCTGAGGAATATTCATTGTATACTAGACCACAGCTTCTTTATCCATCTGTCAATGGACACCAAGGCTCCTCCCACAGTTTGGCTATTGTGGACATTGCTGCTATAAACATTGGGGTGCAGGTGTTCCGGCATTTCACTGCATCTGTTTCTTTGAGGTAAATACCTAGTAGTGCAATTGCTGGGTCGTAGGGCAGGTCTATTTTTAACTCTTTGAGGAACCTCCACACAGGTTCCCAGAGTGGCTGCACCAGTTCACATTCCCACCAACAGTGCAAGAGGGTTCCCCTTTCTCCGCATCCTCTCCAATATTTGTTGTTTCCTGTCTTGTTAATTTTCCCCATTCTCACTGGTGTGAGGTGGTATCTCATTGTGGTTGTGATTTGTATTTCCCTGAGGGCAAGTGATGCAGAGCATTTTCTCATGTACTTGTTGGCCATGTGTATGTCTTCTTTGGTGAAATTTCTGTTCTTTTCTTTTGCCCATTTCATGATTGGATTGTTTGTTTCTTTGCTGTTGAGTTTAATAAGTTCCTTATAGATCTTGGATACTAACCTTTTATCTGATATGTCATTTGTAAATATCTTCTCCCATTCTGGAGGTTGTCTTTTAGTTTTGTTGACTGTTTCTTTTGCTGTGCAAAAGTTTCTTATCTTGATGAAATCCCAATAGTTCATTTTTGCTTTTGTTTCCCTTGCCTTCATGGATGTATCTTGCAAGAAGTTGCTGTGGCCAAGTTCAAAAAGGGTGTTGCCTGTGTTCTCCTCTAGGATTTTGATGGAATCTTGTCTTACATTTAGATCTTTAATCCATTTTGAAGATTTAGTCCATTTTGAGTTTATCTTTGTGTATGGTGTAAGAGAATGGTCTAGTTTCATTCTTCTGCAGGTGGATGTCTAATTTTCCCAGCACCATTTATTGAAGAGACTGTCCTTTTCCCAGTGGAGAGTCTTTCCTGCTTTGTCGAGTATTAGTTGACCATAGAGTTGAGGGCCCATTTCTGGGTTCTCTATTCTGTTCCATTGATCTATGTGTCTGTTTTTGTGCCAGTACCACACTGTCTTGATGACCACAGCTTTGTAGTACAACCTGAAATCCGGCATTGTGATGCCCCCAGCTTTGGTTTTCTTTTTCAATATTCCCTGGCTATTCGAGATCTTTTCTGATTCCACACAAATCTTTAGATTATTTGTTCCAACTCTCTGAAGAAAGTCCATGGTATTTTGATAGCAATTGCATTAAATGTGTAAGTTTCCCTGTGTAACATAGACATTTTCACAATATTAATTCTTTCAACCCATGAGCATGGAATACTTTTTCATCTCTTTGTGTCTCCCACAATTTCTTTCAGAAGTGTTCTATAGTTTTTAGGGTATAGATCCTTTCCTCTTTGGTTAGGTTTATTCCTAGGTATCTTATGCTTTTGGGTGCTATTGTAAATGGGATTGACTCCTTAATTTCTCTTTCTTCAGTCTCATGTTAGCGTATAGAAATGCCACTGATCTCTGGGCATTGATTTTGTATCCTGCCACACTGCCAAATTGCTGTATGAGTTCTAGTAATCTTGGGGTGGAGTGTTTTGGGTTTTCTATGTACAGTAGCATGTCATCTGTGAAGAGGGAGAGTTTGACTTCTTCTTTGCCAATTTGAATGCCTTTTATTTCTTTTTGTTGTCTGATTGCTGAGGCTAGGACTTCTAATACTATTCACTATGTTGAATAATAGTGGTGAGAGTGGACATCCCTGTCACATTCCAGATCTTAGGGGAAAGGCTCTCAGTTTTTCTCCATTGAGAATGCTTGCTGTGGGCTTTTCATAGATCATTTTTAAGATACTGAGGAATGTTCCCTCTATCCCTACACTCTGAAAAGTTTTGATCAGGAACGGATGCCATATTTTGTCAAATAACAAGCCAAAGTTCTTAACGAGAGCCTTCAAACACCCTAACTCTTCACACCCCTGGGAGAAAGAAGCCTTCCTTAGTCTGAGTCTGAGGAAGGGACCCTTCATAGCTGGTAAGCCAACTGAGGGAGCGTTTTTTAAATATCAATCCCTTATGTGTGGCTAGGAGTATACTAAGAATGTCACTTATTTTATCTCATTACCAAAACAGACTTGTGAGGAATCATAACCTCCATTTACTAGTGGAGACCCTGGGGCCTGAACAAGTTAAGTGGCTTGCCCAAGGTCACCCTGCTGCTAAGAAGCAGAGCCAGTATTTAGACCGACGTCTGTCTACTGCCAAAGCCAAATTTGCAAACACTTAGAGGTCACTGGACTTAACTTGGGTCATCTTGGTTGGAATCCCTGCTCTGTCCCTTATAATTCATGTGACCTCAAGCAAGTCACTCCCCCCAACTGGGAATAAAAATACCCTGTTGTTCTTGTTCCAAAGATCAAACAAAAATGTAAAAGCTCTTCTTGATCTCTACAGTGTTTGTAGATGGAAACAACTGTTATGATTATCTCTTTTACTTTGCACAGGGAGGAAGAAGTCAGCCCACCATGAATTCAGACATTTTGTGTATTCTTCTTTCTCTTTTCAGTCAATAGCAGCATGTGGGCAGATTAAGAGCATTATTTTGCATAGTGCCTAGGATTGGCCCCAGGAAGATGTGCCCCATGAATATGCTTGATCAAATCTTAATTAATTAATTACACAGCATAACCCTGGTCCAGGTTAGATGCTAATGAGGAGACTCCTCCCTGATTCTCAAGAATCCAACAAATATGGCCTTCCTGAGATTTCTGAGCCAAATTCTCCCCTCAGTACCTAGAGCTGGAAAGCCGCTGGCACCTAGCGTGCTGCCACTGCTTACTATGATGTAGTTGATGATGCCAGGACACATGCTAATGAACTAAAGTAATCAACAGCAATTGTAATTGCAGTCGGACATAATTAATTTAATACCTTTGAGCCATTCAAAATTAATACTTCTCTATTACATGATGAAACTGAGGCATAGAGAGAATTACTGTCAAGGCTCCTGGTTGTGAATAAAATCCTCCCAGACCCTTGGCAGAGATCTGGATCCTATTCAGAATCCACCTGCTAATCATGGACCCTTGTGGCTTCTACTGGCAATCCTTATGATACATTCAAAAAGCCCATAAACAGGGGGCACCCCCTTGAAAGCATAAGCTCTCCCCAACTGTCAGAATAAATACTCCCCAAGTGGCTCTGGGCCCAACAGACACTCATGTGCCTGGGTCCATTCTCTTTCCACTGGCCATCCCTAAAGCTTGTTGGACTTTCATTACACAGACTTGATCCCGTTCTCTACTTAGAGGATTGCAGAGCTATTTTGCAGTATTGTCCCTATCACACACAGAGGGAGGAGGTACAGAGGAAGCTTTAGCTCAAGATCATACCATCGCAATGTAACTCAAAAGAAATATCACCCTTTTCTTCCCATAAGACGGGAAAGATAACTCTCTGGGGAAACTGGAAGATAGAACACTGAACTGCAATTTTTAAATACAGCATCCTTCACCCTGTCCCTTCCTATTTTTTTGTGAGCTCTTTATCTCTAACATGGTGTTCCCTGCCTGCCCTTTCCAATGCAGGAGGTGGGAACTAACATCGATTGAATGTGGTTGGTAGCTGGGCACTGGGCTCTTTAATAATCTTATTAAAGTCCCCCAGCGACTCTGGAGCTGAGTATGTGGTTGGACCCATTTAATAGATGAAGACCAAGGTACTGATTATGCCACAAATAAAGACAGAACCACTCTTTGATTTCAAAGCTCATGCTCTGTCCTCAACACTCATTCCCCAGAAGCTCCCACTTTCCCCGGTCTTCCTCAAAAAGCCCACAGGATGCAGGCAAGAGAAACTGATCCTCCCCTGAGGAGGTGAAAAGAAAGCACTCTTTTTTCCCGCTTTCAAATGGCATCAGCACCCTCCCTTGCTGCCATTTTTAATATAGTGTTTATTGTTTTTTTCTGATTACAAAAGTACTCTATGCTCATTGCAGAACATTAGGAAAATACAGGAAAGCGTGAAGAAAATTGAAATTACCCACAGTCTTACCCCCCAAAGGTAACCCCTCTTACCACTTTGGTACATTTCCTTCCAGACACATAGATGTAGATTTGAGCATAGTGAAAGAGTATACAAATTTGGCATCAGACCATATAAGTATTTTATGTCTTCTTTCTTCACTTACTATTATGTTTTCCTGTATCGGTGTTATTCTTCATAAACATGCTTTTAATAGCTGTGTACACCACATTTATTTTATTTTATTGCTTTTGTTCAAGTTATCAAAAAGTAATAGATATTCATTGTAAAAAAATTTAGAAGAAAAAAAATTTAGAAGAAAAAAAATTTAGAAGAGACCAAAGAAGGAAAAAATACCTATAACTCCATAACCTCACCAGCCAGGGATCCCACAGTTATTATTTTTATATATAACCTTCATGTTTTCCTGCTGTGTTTTCACAAAGGTGGCTTGTTGGTTTTCCTGGCTAGCTGTTTCTGGCTTCAATGTGATGCCTCAGAAAGAAGGAGACATGGGGTGCTGTTTTCAGAAAGAATCTCAATCTTTTAAGTCTCCTACATGGCCAGGAATCCAGCATTTCTTAAGCCTCCATAATTGCAAGTATTTGCCAGCATATTTTATTTGCTTGTTATCAAAAATCTGTATCTGGTCTGCTTCTTGCTGTGTTGGGTTGATTTTTCATTAGGCTATTTATAGCTAGAGAGCTGGTATTTATTTTTTTTTCCAGGTGAATTAGGAGATGGCATACAAAAACACTGGGCTTTGCAGTGAGTCAATACTCTCAATTAAGTTAATAAGAGACCATGTTGAAACCAAGGAACTCTAAAAATCACCAGTTCACACCGAGAATCACAGTTCTGTGGCAGCTTAGATTGGGAAGGAGCCTTAACCTCCATTCAAAGCTTGGATGTCCCTGACAACAACTCCAATCCTGGTTGCCCAGTCACTGCTGGATGACTGGCTGGAGAATATCTGAGGAGCACACAAGATCCCGCAAGCAAGCTCATCTTTGAGCATCTCTCTCTGTTAAAAATCATTTCTTTCTGTTGAAGTGATACACACGAGAACACCCATCCTGGTTTTGTCTGTACTGCAAGAATTCACGCAGCCCTTCAGAAAGAAGAAGAAAGGTAGCACCTTTCCCCCTGATAGCATGATATACATTTGGGGATGCAGCGTGCAGAATGGGCATTACTTGATACCACTGAGCCTCTTTTGTCTAACTTCAGCCTAAATTCCACACCGATATTTTTTTAATGGATTCAAGATATTGTTGTAAAGTTGCCACAAGGTATGCATAGCAAACACAGGGCATATTCTCGACATAAAATTGCAGTAATTACCTCTGGAGGAGGAAAGGGCCATGAGAGAAATAATAGCATTAGGCCTAGCCACAATGCTGCTCTTGCTTTACATACAGAACTTTAATTAATAAAACGACAAACACTGGTAGCACATAATTGGAAAGTCTATCAGGCCCCACCGAGAGGAAGGCGGGGAAAAGCCCTTGTGAAAGGGTCTGCTGGAGCCAGAAAATATAATTGCTGGTGGCGCGCTCCTGGCGTTGTCTCTTTTCACTTGTCTCATTTGCTGTCTGCATATAAAAGAGTTTATTAGTCAAAAGCTATCATTTATAACCTCTATCTACTAGATGTGTCCAGAAGGATCAACATTTTTATCATTACGGGCTCCAACAAGTGTTATTTCTCATAAACATTATTTAGTATTTGTATAAGATTTCTCATATTTGTGTGAACACAGTTGTCATATATGTATGTGTGTGTGTGTATACATACACACACACACATACATGATGACTAATTGGCTGAGACAGAGGTTGCAAATGGTTTAAAACTCACTATCTCTCTAATCCCTCTATTATGAAGGTATTTCTGAGCTAAGATCTTGTTAAAATATGAATTCGGACTCAGCAGACCTAGGGTGGGACTTGAGACCCTGCGTTTTAATAAGCTTCCAGGTCATGCCGATACTGCTGGTTTCCAGACCACACTCTGAGCAATGAGGATCTAGAAAAGCTTCGCAATACAGCTCAAAAGATTTAAGCATTGCTATAACATGTTACATATATGTAGTGTTATTGATATGGTAGAAACAACACAGATCAGATCAGATCATAGCATGGTGTGGAATCCAGGTCTGCAGCACGTGCACTCGGTGACCACGGGTGACTTCACCTACCTAAGCTTCAGATTCCGCATCTGAAAAATGGGCATGATAATACCTACAGGAAGGAATGTTGTGGGTATAAAATGAGACAGCATATGTACAAGTGTCTAGCACAGCTCTCTGGTAGTCAGCAAATAGTCAATTAACAAATTATCCCATAGATCAGATAGCCACTGGTCTTATTAAGATCAAATTTCAAGAGCGTTTTTTGCCCACTCTGAGCTTAACTGTCAGTATCAAGCTGAGTCTAACTGGAATGGATATCTACATATAATGGTATCAGAGGGGTTCTTTTGGGGGGCACTGTATTTATAAGGAAAATAGAAGTCTTTGAGAGGGCCTTGAGCCTGCAGTTTGCTCTGGGAACCACAAATAGCTGCTCTATACATAAAAATAATGAATAAGGGATGTTCAAAAATAATTGACTTCAGTCCTTCAGCATTTCTAATAAAGAAATTGGTAAGAACTTTACCCTGTAGGTCCAAAAGGATGGTTCTGGTCCTATTCACATCCTAAAATCATCCCTGCTCACCCTCAGGGCTGTCCTCAGTCTTGGCCCAGGGATGACATGGCAACTGAGTAAAGGCCCTCTGCTGGGGTCTGTGTCCTCCCTTTTGCAAGAAAGGCACTCCTTGTACACCTTGGTGATGGTGGGCACATTTTAAGCCATTTTTTAGTTAGTAAGAATTACCTGCTACTCTAAGTATGGACCCCTCACTGAGAAGGTCAGACTACTTCCTGCACTAAATAGCCCCATCTCCCCAGTGGTCTTAGCCTACGCTGTACTTTAGAATCACCTGGAGAGATCTGAAAACTACTGAAGTCCAGGACCTACCCAAGACCAATTAAGTCAGAATCTTTGGGGTGGAACTCAGATACAAGTAGTTGTGAAAACTCCCCAGGTGATTCTAATTTGCAGCCCAGGTTAAAAAGCACTGGTATAACCATTTCATTCACAACATGTGGGCTCTCCTTCCACATTCTTAACTCACTTACTTAGTCTTTAAACCACCTTTTAAGATAGGCAGGGAAGGTATGGTTATTATCACAACTTTGTAAGAAAATAGAGGCTCGGGCAGCCCTGGTGGCTCAGCGATTTAGCACTGCCTTCAGCCCAGGGCGTGATCCTTGGAGACCCAGGATCAAGTCCCATGTTGGGCTTCCTGCATGGAGCCTGCTCCTCCCTCTGCCTGTGTCTCTGACACACACACTCTCTCTCTCTCTCTCTCTCTCTCTCTGTGTGTGTGTGTGTGTGTGTCTGTGTGTGTGTGTGTGTGTCTGTCTGTCATGAATGAATAAAATCTTTTAAAAAGAAAACAGATGCTCAGAGGGGGGTAGAGGGTTGACTTAAAGTCACACAATTGATTCACTTCAATATTGGGGCACAAGCCCCAAGTTATCCCATCATCAACAGGCAAGGAAACAGGATAGTCTGATAAGTCACCTGAGAATTAATGTTGATACAAAGGGCAGTTTCTTCCAGGGCATTCCAGAAGGAAAAGGAATGGGGCACAGGGGCAGGAACCCAGAGGCTTCTTCTCTGCAGATTCTGATGCAGTGAATCCGAGATCAGGCCAGAGATGCTGCATCTCTGACAAGTTCCTAGGATATATCCATGATACCATCCTGAACATCACACTCATCAGCAAAGCACTGACTTAATAGAGACAGAGTCTGGAATGACTAAAAATAACTACAGGTCAGAAGTGGGCCAGATGAAAGACCAAAAGTTCTAGACTGCTTATATCTGAAGAATAATGTTACCTGAATACCTCACCTTACTAAACACTTAGTGGAGGACAAAAAAATGAATGGCAGAAAAACATACTTTGATAGCCATTCACTTGCTGTAGTTCGCGGTCTCATTTCAAGCCTTTTACGTCTGTTTCTAGAAATAGACTGCCAAAACTCAGTTTATGCCTTGGCTTGAGTTGTAGCTATAGATATATGTTTTCTACTATAAACAAAGGTGGTGGTATTGTAAGATGAAAGGAAAATCATATTTCCAATTCTTCTATTTATCCATAGTTCTAAACAGTTGGGTCAGGTGGTATCTTGACTCAAGTCCACTTGTCTTATATCAAGTGTCTTGACTTGACTTTTTAAAAAATATTTATTTATCTATTTAAGAGAGAGAGAAAGAGAGTACAAGCAGGGGGAAGGGGCAGAGGGAGAGGGAGACAAGCAGACTCCCCACTGAGCCAGTAGCCCAACTCAGGGCTCAACCCCAGGACCCTGAGATCATGACTTGAGCCAAAATCAAGAGCCAAACACTCAACAAACTGAGCCACCCAGGTGGACCTTGATTTGACTATCGTATGTTTTATGTCTTCATTGTCAAGTGACTCTGTTTATTTCCCCTTTTGCTACACTCAGCACAATTGCAGTTACTCATTTAAATTCAGATAATAAGCTTCGTGAGGGCAGGGAGGATATATATAATATGCAATAAGAGTAGGTATGCAGTAAATATTTGTCGAATGAATGGATGATCATCTCAAGGACTGTTAACAAGAGGGATCCTGGTAAACCTCCTCAGAAGCTGTGGCTGCCATCTCTTAGCAGCCAGTTCTGTCCTCACGTCCTAGGCCTATTGGCCTAAAATTTTGTATAGGAAGGTGGAGAAAGCGGATCAGCTTTCTCCAATCAGCTAGCCAGTGGCCCCGCTGTTGATATGACAAGGCTACATCTCACTGACATGCTCAGGCCACTAGCAAACTCTACTATAGACTGGAGGTTTCCTAAGAACAGCTGAGAACTGGGCCATTTCAACTACGGCCAGTTAGCTGCAAAAATGTGTGGATTGTCTTCCTTCCCTGGAACCCGACCCCTAGAATGCAGGAAAGTGCTAAGGAGCTTCACAGATGAAAAGTTGGTTTCTGTCCCTGAGAGAGGACCTAGTAAAGACAGGAAGCTCTTCCTGGAAATGTACACATCTTTATATATTCTGACACTAATCACCTTCAATCATGTGTGGTCACTTGACAACGACTGTGAATACAAAATAAGATAGTCCTGGCCTTGAAGGAATTTGTGGTCTAAGAAAGATGGAGGAAAGACAAGACAGCAGAGCTATGTCCTGTGATGATCCCAATAGCCTCAATTGTAAGATTTCAGAAGAGGAGAAAGTCATTTCTGACATAGATGATAAGAAAAGTCTCCCTAAAAATAGATAGATTGAATTTTTTTTAAGTGGTGAGAAGGAAGGAATGGATAGAGGAAATGGAAGGATCAAAAGCACAGAAGTAAAAACGTTGTCAGGTGCAAAGCTGGCATGTAGACTGAGGTGAAAGAGTCTAGGAACTAACATCTGTTGGGCTCTCACGTGTGGACTACTGGGTGAAAACTACTTATCTGGTTGCTCTAAAGTAATACAAGTTTTTAGTCACTTCAAAACACAAAACACAGGCTTATTTAGAAATCAAAATGCCTATCTGGTCAGAACTTCAACCTTGCTTTAAAGGTAGGATTTCATTCCTCCCCTGCCCCTACTACATTTGGCACTATTGCAGATGAGAAGCCTGAAATCAGGGGAAGAGTGGTCATTGATCTCTATCCTTCTTCACTCAGCTCTCCTCTTCAGTCCTCTGGCTAACTTGTGACCCTTCAAGGTCTCAAGTGCAGGGAAAGGAAAATAAGTTCAGGGAAGCAAGAAAACTCTTACCTGATCAGAACTGTTGTGGTGATCTGGCAATGCTATTCTCTGAATGTGACAAATGTTTAAGTCTGACTGTTTTTCATAGGGGGCACTTAGGTAGTTTCTTTGGAGATTTACCTTTCTCCTCACCCCCTCCACTATGTCTAGGAGTCTTTCACCTTGACTAGGGCATATGTATCTCCATTCCAGGTGGTCATTTACTCTTTCTTCTGTCCTTGGGCATCTCAAGATGACTACAGCTTCTTTCTTCTGAGTTCTATTTACCCCTTCAAGCAGTCCTCTTGGACAAGATCTAAAATGACCCACATGGGCTCCCTTATACATGGCTCACTCTAGTTTATGTGTAATGTTCACACAAGTTGTGTACCACCAAACTCTGGGAGTGCAGGCCATTCAATGCTTCCACCTTGCTTTGTTCTACCACCAGAACAGCTAACCAGCCCCTTGTTCATACTTTGGATCTTCCAGGTAAGAGCTAGACAGTATTCTATTGAGCTCCCCAAAATGCAGGGGATTAATATCAAGTGCCCAAGGTGGTATCATTAAAACTGCTCTTTCTCTTGACTTGGCATGAAGGGGGAACCTTCCTTGCAAGTAAAAACACATTCCAATAACTCTTCTAGTAGTCAACCACCAACTTTTTTTAAAATCCAAAGTACAGATGAGAGATTAAGAATTGTGTAACCTGTTTTTATCCAACCCCCCCCCCATGAAAGTCCTGAATCATTGTGCTCTCAGACTTCCCTTTGAAGTGTAGTGTCTATTGCCTCAGTGCTTCAGCCAGAATTTCTTTTTAACATTTTGTTACACTATTTTTGTTATCTATCTTTAAATTATCACTATAATTCTATAAGGTAGAAACCTATTCTCATTTCAGAGGATACAGAACTGAGTTTCAAAAGGACCAAAGTAACAAGAATGGTTTTTGAATCCAGATCTCTCTAACTCAAACTCTTAGACCATTCTAGCGTAGAGGATACATGTGGTTCAACCTAGGTACTCAATAAATTTTCATTGAATACCTAAAAAGGTCTATTTTCCTAGGTTATAGAGGAACACAAATGCCTTGATATTAATTGATAAGGAGTGAGAAACCACTGAAGAGCCACAGATGGCAGTGGTAAACAGAAAGATGTGATCAAGATTTACAAAAGAATTTAGAAGGGAGAAAGTAGAGAGAGGCACTTTAGGAGGCCATGGAGACAGTTGAAAGAGTAAGTTATAAAGGACATTGTGAGTACTACTTTATTATAGTAATGAGGATAGAAGCCAGGTTGAAAGAATTCAAAGAAAGAATGGGCAACAAGGAAATAAAAGCAGCTACATGCCAGTTTTCCAAGATGTTAACATCTGAATGGAGGTACAGAAATAGGTTGCAAATCAGAGAAGCTAGCAGAATCAAATAAAGAATATTTTTCTGAGACGGTGAAAGCAGATCTTATTTGTAGCCAGAAAAGCCAGAGGCAGAAAGAATCTGAAGGTGCTGGAAGCAGTTTTTGAGAGATCAAGACTAGGTGGAGGTAAAACATGAGGGATTAACATAGAAGAAAATGAAGGCTACATCTTCCTCTAAGACAGAAAAAGAAGAAAGAAAGTGGATAAAAAAAAAGAAAATGGATAAATAAACACCTATGTGAAGAAGGAGGAGGAGAGCTGGAAGAGGAGGGGAAAAAAGGAGGGAGGGAGGGAGGGAGGAAAAGAAAGAAAGGGAGGGACGGAGGCAGAGAGGCTGAAGGAGATTGCACCTAATATAGTAAATTTTTATCAGTAAAGTAAGAATCAAAATAATGGTCAGGAGAGTTGGGGACCAAGAGGTAACAGCATTAATGTTTGAGGAAGAGTTTGAAACATCCATTGTGCTATGTGTGTTCAGAAATCAACTATGGAAATCAGCAGTGGATGAATAAGTACCACCAACCACCCAGGGCATTGAGGTTCAACAGTATGATTTCACAGAAGTCCAAATCAGCAATATTCCGTGGTCAAGGAGAAAAAGGAGAGAAAAGATGTGGCAAGCAATTTCCCAAGCTGGGCACTGCAGCATGGGCTAAGGGCTGAGAAAGGTTAGTTAGCAATGGTAGAATTAAAATTTCTAGTCATGGCATCCAGACTGAACAAGAAAGGCAAGTGAGGTCAGAAAAAACAATTAACAGATTTGTTAAATTATCCTGGGCGTTATCATTGGAGACAAGTACTTGCTACACTGGGTCTGGGAAATGGGAAAGGTATAAGGAAATAGGTTATGGTTATAGACCAGGCTTACCTGACTTGGGCTCTCAGAAGTAGAAAAGCACCTGGGCACGCCAGTGCCAGGTACGACCCTGTTAGTGAAGAGGTCATGTGCAACAAAGTGGGAAGTTCATGGTATGTGACCTTTTTGATCAAACTGTGAGGAAATCTTGAGCTCAGGGACTGGGAGACAAAGGAATGGTGATTTATAGAAAAGCATGTCTTCAAACAATAAGAATCAAAGAAAAGAGGGGGCACCATTGTGGAAGAAAACTTTTGCTTTCCAGAGAACATATTTTACCTTCTAGTCTGCAATAGCCATTTTTTTATTACAAGATCTAAATAGGTATATTTGATGCAATTTTACGCTATAGTTGTCCTAAGTTTTAAATGTTGTTTACAGACTATTCCTATCAAACACAAACACCAGAGACCTTGTTTATAGTATATACTGACTTGGCATGACTGCACTTAAACTCTTTTAGAAATATTAGCTACAGTCCCTTTTATATGTCTATGAAACCTTTAATAAAGACACAATGAAGACATATGACAAGCTTCCTTTTGTCAAAATGGACACCCTCATTCTGAAAGACAACTCTGTGGAAGTATCTCAATATGTAGATTTTTGTCTAGCCTTTGCCTACCAGTGGCCATAAGTATCAAGTCATAGAGTCTCAAGGTAGCTGATACATGGTATGGTATCATTCAATTAAGATTATTAGAGTCTGGGGGAGGAATAAAAATCTATGATACCTAAGACATTAAAGAAACTGAGTCACAAAGTCACTGGTGCCAAGTCACAAAGTGAATCGGGGCCACAAACAAGAATCTTTGGATCCCCTTTAAGAAGTTCATTTAATATCCCATTGATTTTAAGATCACCTCTGACACAGAATCTTATGAAACTTAGGAATAACCTGAACAAAACTCCAAAGATGTCCATCATTGCCTCTGCCCAGCTCCTTGAACCTTCATAAAAGCTGTTTGGAGAGACTGAGCAACATCAGGCATCCACCAGCTTTCCTTACCGAGCACACCTTGGCTGAGTCTCCAACATCCTTAAGAATTCCAGGAAGGAGACCTATGGCTTCCTTTTAACATTAACACCTGTCCTCTGGCTCTTCTCCCCCTTGCAGCTCCGAATGTCCTGGCTCATCCATGGAGTCTTGAGGGGAAATGTCTCCTTGGTGCTGGTGGAGAACAAAACTGGGAAGGAACAAAGCAGAATGGTCTGGCATGTTGCCACCAATGAAGGCTTGAGCCTGTGGCAGTGGACAGTGTTGCCTCTTCTCGATGTGGCTGACAGGTGAGCCTCAACCCATTCCTATCACTCTCTTTTCCTCTGTCAGCCAGGATGCCAAAAGGGATCATATCTTCCCTCTCCGCATCACTTCTACCCAAGATGCACATCCAGATAAGCACATACATGTGCATATACACAAATATGTATATACACATACATAATTACACATGCACACACTGCAGACTTAGAGGGAGCACTGAGTTTCTCTGTGAGATTTCTATGCTAATGAGCACTCATCTCTTGCATCTGGTCTGGCCTTATTGGCTGCCTCCAGTTTCTGTAGCAGGAAGAAATAAAACTGAACAACTCATATTACTACCAAATAATAATCAGGTTTTCTATGTATATTTCATTTTCTCTTAATCAATGTATTTTGCCTTATTTTCCATTTGACATTTTATTTATTCCTTATTAACAACAAAATCTGTGATGTGGGTAATAAAGACCTTATCATGTTCCCCATTCCTGCCCTTTTGCAAGATTCTCATCAAGAGCCAAAGAGTTTCAACATCAACAAGTTGGCCTCAGAGTGAGGACTGGTGCTCAGGTTAGTGTAAGTCCAGGATTTTGTGGAGTCAAGTCTCTAAAGCAGGTAGATAAAGGAAATGACAAATTCTTCAGTAAACAGAGGAGTGCTTCTACCAGAAGCCCTAGTTCCTATTTGAAATCTATCAGTGGTAACTTTGTGACCTTGAACCTCTCTCGGTCTCAGTTTCCTCATCTTTATACTGAGGGTTGGACTAGAAGATCATTGACCCCGTGTGACTCTAAAATGAAGCAGTAACCACTGAGATCAGCTGCCACTTGTCTCTCCAGGATGGCACCAGTCTGCCACCTGCAGTCGGCCTGGATCAAGCAGTGCCCAGCACAGCAACTCCTGTGACTCCCTGATGCATTACACAGAATCCCGGATGGTTGGCGCACTGATCTGTTCCAGACCAATAAAGGCAGGGGGCAGAGGGCTGGGAGTTATTTCTATAAAGGGGGCACATAAATAGATCTGGAGGAGAAAGCCACCTTTAATAGGCTAAATGTCAAGCCCAGCAATCCAGAGCAGCCTCTACATTAAACTCTTAAAACCCATTCAAATTACCATCCCAGTGGATCCACCTTTGAAAAATGAGGACAAAGGCCTTAAAGCAAGGCAAGGGTGATGCCAGTTGGCATGTAGCTTTGTAAATATAAAGCTAGGTCTCAAATTCTTCACCCAAACTTCAGTCTGCTATTTCCAAAAGCTCAAAACTTGAGCTATGCTGCCATAGGAAGAAATGATTGTCCTCACAGTGAGCACCAGCTTCCCACTCCTTCAGATGCGTGTGGGTTAAAGATCAAAGCCTTTGGACATCCTGAGGCTCAGTGCTGCCCCCAGGACAAATGGATTTAATTAAAGTGGAGGAAGGGGCAGTGTGGGCACTCCCTACCATAGACCGGTCTTTTGTCCTTCGGGATTGTGGGGGTTGTATGCAGGGGATGGAGAACAGGAGGATGAGGCCAGAGCCGTCCCTCCTGGGAGACACTAAATTAATTCAGATGAATCAAAGGGTTTTTTTTTCCTCCTCAATCCAGCAAGTCCTCTCTCTTTCATAACCACTCCAGGGGATTTAGAGCAAGTAAGATGTTGATGATTCTGTTCACTCCCATCCACTAGAGTTTCATTTGAAAGAGACTTTGTTCTCAGCCTCCATCCTCCCTGTTAAAGGCTGTTTACCAGACTGACATTTCCAATATTGATACTGAGACCAAACTGTCTAGTGGGAATTCAGACAAAGGCCAGCATGGTTTGATGATGCTTTGTGACCTAGTAAGCGTGCAATTACAGAGCACACGAGTACCCCCATTCACCGAGAGCCTGCACACCACTGACATGCTCTGATATAGGAAGCTACTCCCCCTACCCAAAGCTAGAGATGATATAGAAGGCTTCAAGACCCAGAGGAAAATAGAACTGCAGGAGAATGAGGCATGGCCGCTTTCAGTTACTAAAAACACTTGCCACTTGCCAATAGATATGACTGGCCCATAAAACTAAAAAAGCACTGTGGGTGAAAGAATATAGGCTTTAGTACCAGAAAGTCCCAAGTTTAAAACTGTCTCGGCCACTCAGTAGTGGTGTGACCCTAACCAATCACTGAACCTCCCTGGGCGTTGGTGCCCACATCTGTAAAGTAAATATAATAACAATACAACTTCACACATTGTTTTTTTTTTTTTATCTATGATAGAGAGAGAGAGAGAGAGAGAGAGAGAGAGAGAGAGGCAGAGACACAGGCAGAGGGAGAAGCAGGCTCCATGCACCGGGAGCCTGATGTGGGATTCGATCCTGGGTCTCCAGGATCGCGCCCTGGGCCAAAGGCAGGCGCCAAACCGCTGCGCCACCCAGGGATCCCACCTTCACACATTGTTATGAGACTAAACAACTGTCAAAAGCATCTATCTATAGAAGTGTCAATGAATTTTATTTCCCACATCCTCCATCCTCATCCCTCAATTATATAGTCTCAGATAACTTATTGAAAAAATAGCACAATCACAACCACTGATCTTCCAAGTTAAGCCATGTTCTATAAAACAGACATAATAATATTTACCTCTGAGGCTTAGGGAAGTAGAGTGCTTGGTCAACTGCCTGGCCCACAATAGGTAGGTGCTCAGTGAGTGATAACTACTACTACTACTACTACTACTACTACTACTATTAATAATAATAATAATAATAATAATAATGTCTCCCCACCTAAAACCTCAGAAGAGGATGGGATGGCCAATTTAGCAATAGTAACCAGTCATGAAACCATAAGATAGGGGTGAGTGTTCTGAATTTGCTGTCATCAATGTTGTGTAGACTCCTTATAAGGGGAAGTCACTGATGGAGGAAGAGCAATAAACACATTCTTCCTTTTCCTCCCAGGGAGAGTGAGCTATAGCTGCAAGATTGCTAGAAAATGAAAATGGGAGGAGGGAGAGATAGAGGAAGGAAATATATAAGGGAAGAGAAGGAAAATGGATAAATGACAATGACCAACTCTCTTTCTCCCCACTCAGAGGTAGGCATTAGCACCTTGTACCTTATTCCTTAGGCAGGTCCTGGCTTCAGCTATTCAGCACCCTATTCAGCACCTGGACAGTTCCTCAACCAGGGACCTTGAAGGATCAGGAACTTTATTCCCAATGCCGTCCCAAAACTCCTCCGCTGCTAGGTTCTGCAATATTACGTTACGTTACATATATTGCAAAGTTTTTGGAAGAAACTTTATTATGGTTTACAGGTTAGCTCTAAACTGCTCCTGGGTTCTAGAAACCTTTTAATTCAGTTGTACCTTGCTAGATTCTTAGAGACTTTTGCACCTTCCATTTTCTCCACCTAACATGTTCTTCCTCTACCTTCCTTCTCCCTAACTACCACTCTTCCTTCGCTTTTTAAAGATTTCTAGACTAAACAGTTTACCTACAATATTTTTTCATGGCTCCTGAAAAATCCCTATAATAACTTGTCACTGTTTACTATCTGGGTTTTTTAAATATTTTATTTATTTATTCATGAGAGACAGACACAGAGAACAGCAGAGACATAGACAGAAGGAGAAGCAGGTTCCTCAAAGGGAGCCTGATGCAGGACCTGATCCCTGGACCCGGGATCACACCCTGAACCAAAGGCAGATGCTCAACCACTGAGCCACCTAGATATCCTTTTTCTTTTTCAATACATGAATATACATACTAACAAGGCAGGGATCAAATCTGCCTCCTTGAGCATCTAGAACTATGCCTAACACATCATATGCCAATAAATGTGTGTTTACAGAATGATGTGTTGAGAGAAATTGCATACATTTCCAAACTCCAGCTGAATTAACTGAGAATTTCACTGCTGGAATACTGCGTTCAGTCTAACAAAACAGATAAAATCACGTTACAATAAATACTGCTACAAAGTGTTCTGTATATCAAAGCAGCACCTATGTCCCATCAGATGAACCCAAGCAGCATTTGTTACTCTTATGACAAGGAATTTTCTTTAGAGACTTGCCTGGTACCTGTGCTTCCTTTATCTCTGGTCACTGTTCTGTCAGAATCACTTTATAAGAAAGACTTTGATCCTAATTGTGTGCCCTAATCCTTGTGAGCAGAGATCTAGAGCTGAGCACTTGAGAGCAAAGAGCTATATTCACATTGTTTCCACCACATAGTAGTCCTTCTGTGAAGGCTCAGAGAATATGCCATCAGTATATAAAGGTTGATTATGAGGAGACACTGATCCATGGAATGGTATTTCTTTCTGTCCATTTACATACAGGTGAAGGGATAGAAATAATGCCACAGTCTGTCATCATTATGAAGTGATATTAACCAACTATAATATCACCATACTATAGAGACTAACAAGAAAAATCTCTACAAGTAATACCCATGATGTTTTGAGCAGTGCCAACATCCCTGGAATACAGATATATGCTTTCAAGTTAATTTTGAAGGACATCACCAATTCAAATATTGGCTTGATATGTGCTTAAAGTTATCTCATTACTTTACATCCGCCTCATATAACTAGTTTTCTTTATTTCCTCCCCACTCAGTTGCCATTCTTTCTGTTGGAATTAATCCTACCTTTTCTCAAAATGGAAGAAAGGCACAGCCTCTCCTCTTAATCTGTCAGTCTCTTATAGGAACATACCCCTAGTTTTCCTCTTTATAATCATATATCCTAGTAAATTAAACACATATATCCCACACCATCTTAAGCTTTGACGTGCTTACAGAGCAAAAGCAGGTGCTAAGTTCAATTCATTACCAGATGGATTTGGAAATACCATGGATCAAACCTTGTCCCACAAATCACTGCAATCATACAGCCAGATAAAAAGTACATAACTTAATGTGCATGTGGAGGCTCTCTTCTCTAGCATTATCATTATAAAGGCTTTTAGCTGTACCCTATATACATAGTCTAACAAGAAAAAATGTTCCATCTGAAGATATTTAGATTTCTGTTCCTTTTGTATCCTTTGTCCTAAATGACAAGTAGTGTGTTTGACAAATGCATCTTTCGAATGGGATCTGTTAAACTGAGAGTTATGTCTTTATGTACTTGGGCCAAGCTCCACAGAGCCAAAATTTCTCTCATATCCCATTCTTGTTTCTCATCCACAGAACTTCTGCTTGAGATGGGGTATTATAAGTAACAATACTTTTCCTTTGTGTAGCATCTTTCTGTGATGAGAATGACATTTTCATTACTTATTCTTGCCTGAGTAGAGAAGTAGTAACTTCCAGGGAGAATAAATCCAGAAATTTCCAATGAGCCTCAGTTTTCACGTCTGGACAAATTCCTAAAAAATTATGTTTAATTCAGATTTTTGTAAATTGAATCACAGCTTCCTCATAGAGCCATGAGCAAAGTTATAAATGATAGTGATTGGAGCTAGCATTCATTGAGTACTTACTGCATGCCCATCACTGTCACAAGTACTTAACATGCATTATCTCATTTCATCCTTAAAACATCCCTTGGAATAGATACTATAATTAATCCCCCTTTTTAAAAGAGAAACATGAGTTCTAAAGAGGTTAAATAATCTTCCCTTAGCCTTTAGGCTAGTCTACTTCATGCGTACATGACTGAGGAAATGAAGGCAAAGTGCTTGGCATGTAGTAGAAAACGTAATGTGATAGCCGTTGTTATGAACAAAATATTTGGGTTTTAGATTTTTTTTAGGCCACACTTCTTATTCATTTTGAGTTAGTTTATTGTCTTTCCTTTGCATCTTCCACCACTGAAATCCATTGTCTACTTCCCCAGCCCGGGTCCTGCTGAAGACCACTCCTCATCCAGCCCTTGCCTGTTCTCCTTCTTTCACTCCTCCAGCCTGCACAGCACCACCAGCATAGGGAGAGTCTCTCTTTTTTTCTCCTGGGACACAATGGCCCTTCCTCCATGTGGCTTTTCAAGTTACCACTCCTGCATGTCTCTGACTATCTCCACTTCAGAACTAGAGCATACATCATAATAGCCATTTTTTTTTCATTTGCAAATGTGTTAATGTACCATGTCTAACAAAAGCATAAAAATAAAATATATTTAGTTATACATTTAACAAATCACCCTCGATTAGAGAGTAAAGTTCATTTCCATAAGGACTGACATAGAAAATCTAGGTCATACAACGGCTACACAGTCCCCAGGAGAAGTCAGTAGAGGGTCAGGCCCTTCCTGGTTCTTCACTTTCTGCCTGCCTTCCCTTCTCCAAAAGTTTCCATTTGTAGCTGCTTTCCTCTGCCACTCCAGGAAGGAGAGATGCCTATGAAAGGAGCAGACATCACCCCAGCAAATCCCACAAACTAGTGTCTGCTGCCCTCTACTAGTCAGGCTACATGAACCATCACAGCAGCTCCTAGAACTCCTTATACTCTGCCCACTGTTCCTTGCTCCCACAGCAGCCATGCACCTGCCTCCCTGAGTACTTTGCCTCATCACTACCCTAGGTGACCACTCTGTCCCATAATTCTGGATAGCTGGAGCAGATGTCATCCCTCATTCTCAGGTTAGAAGATGGATGCACAAAAGGGTTAAATCAAGGTACAGGTAGTTAAACATAAAGGCTCTTCCTCAGAGCTCCTTCCATCTCCTTTCAGTCCACCAGAGAACACCTACAAAAGCTCTAATGTAAAATGGTACTAACCTCCAAAGTCATTCAGATACTATGTATTTATCCAGCCAACACTTACTGCCCTAACCAGTGCCAGGTGACAGGTTTACCTGGACAAGCAATGTATTTCAGCCCTCTAGGAATGTCATCTACAGGGGGAGCCTGGTAGAAAACCAAGACCTCTGCATCACAGGGCAGTGAAGGCCAGGAAAGAGGGAAGCACAGACAGAGAGAACAGCATGAGGCTCAATAAAGCCACAGCTGTTGAGACTCTTTGCTTGCCAAACAGGCTTCTCTCTGGTAGCCAGTTTGGGGTTCTCCTTCTGCCAGATATGCCCACACTAACAGAAGCAGAGAGCAATGAGTGTCACCCTGGGTAGCCTGCATTTGTTTATTCATTTACTATCAAGATATGCACATCAGGGACTCTCTTGGGAGTGGCCCCACAGGCTTTCCAGTCAGAGATGGGGGCAGTAGGAAGGGGAAGATCTCAAGGCTCTCTTTCTCAGGTGGCAACTTTCCCTCCTGAGTGAGTCTGACTGCCTTGAGTCCATGTACACAGGCAAAACTCAGCACTTCCAGGACCCTCTTCACAGTGGGTAAGGGAAAAAAAGTGTTCTCTGCCCCTAACCAACTGTGGCCCTTCCTGAAGCTACAGGGGTGGGGATCTCAGTGTGCTTATTAACATCAGCCTGAGTCAGTTCTCTGAACTGGGAGAAAATGGTAGGCTCCCGGGCAATATTAGGCCAAACGGGGTGAATAGCATTGACTATAGCTGGCAAGTTCAAAGCCCTTCATGGACAGCTTGACCTTGCTCCCCTTACCTTTCTCAGAGAGATGAGGGAACTAGCATCCCAGAGCACTAGACCACATTCCTTAAATTCACCTTGCCATACTCAGGCATATCCCTAGTCCTGGCATGATGTAGAGTGTGTATTAGGGGATGGCTGTACCCTAGTGTGAGGGAAGTGTACTTCAGCCAGCCAAGGGCTAACTTTACCCATCATCCTACCCCCAGCAGTGAGTTAGTCATCAGCTCAACCATGTCAGATACATGGAGAACACCTAAGTAACTAGGTTTGTGCTACATGATATGTTAGTTGGGTAACATTACCCAAAGTAATATTAAACCTCCAATCCTCAGGGATGTACAAAAAGAAACGTATTTCTTGCCCATGTGGAATCCAAAATGAGTGTGCTAGTTGAGAGTGGCCTTTCATCTGGTCATTCTGGGTCCCAGCCTCCTTCTTCCTGTGGCTCAATCCTTTTCTCCAGTTTTAGAATCCTTTGCATTAAGACAACCAATGGAGAAAGAGCATGGAAGTATCTCACATAGGAAGACTTTTGTGAGTCATCACTTTACTCACTCTCCATTGGCTAGAACTCAGTTACATGACTATGCTTAACTGCAACGGATGCTGAGGAATATAGTCTAGCTGTGTGTCCAGAAGATGGAAAAATGGGTTTGATGGGGAGAAAATGAAAAGATATGTTAAAATGAATAAGCCAAGGAATATAGCCCCTATCTCTGAGCATCTATCAGCGTGTCACTTGAGAATACCAATTCCTTGTTTAGCTACTCTGAGCATTGATTAGTCTTTTTCTAGAACCTTCATAATTCACGGCTGAAATCAACTCCAGGACCTATTCTAAAGCATGAATATTTCATTCCCAAATTTTATGATGTAGCAAAACCTGACTTTCTTGCAGAAATCACCCTAGAATTTCCCTCACTGAATTTTTCCTTTCTAAAATCAAAACATAAACAAACAAAAGATGTTTTTGAGAAGGCTTAAAACTAGCAGGATACCATAGGATAATGGTTGGCAACTTTGGCTAAACATGATTTTTAAAATTAATTTTTGTTTGTAATGCAGAGCCCTAGGCTCCAGACATAGAAATTCTGACTCAGTAGGTCACATATTAGGCCAAGGATACATACTTTTTTAAGTTTCATAAGTTATTTTGATGTTTGACCACGTTTGGAAGTCACTGGCATAAAATGTCAGATTCAAATGTCTTGTGGGCAAAACAGGGAATTGAGTGACTAGGGAAGTATCATTGCCACATTGTCAGCAAATATATATTAAGCCCCCAACAAGCAGAGGGGAAGGAAAGGGATATGTGACCCAGGCTCTTGCCCATCACAGGGCCTGCATGCTGGGTGTGGGGAGAGACAAAGCATATGCACTGAGAGGCAAACAGCAACACATGTAGTGTTGTGCAGAGTCCAACAGCATGACCAGTGTTCAGATGGCATGGTGACCTCATGTCAGGGGGCATCTCATAGAGAACATGGATTATATCAGGAGTTAAGATGGACCTTGAGGAAAATTTAGATCATCCAAAAGTAGGAAAGGGACAAGAACATTCCAAAGAAGGCCATTGGGATTAATGGAGGCAAATAGGCAGAAATGTTTTATGGGGGTTCAACAAGAGTCATCTAGGTTGTATCAGAGAATCCTGAGCCATCTCCTTGGGAGAAGGTGAGTATGAATATTAAGACACATATTTTGGACTCTTCACTATGGGTAATGAGAGTCATTGAACATAGTGATAGGCTGGAGGATGGGAAACCAGAGCAAGGAGGCTGTTGAAAGCTCCATGGGAAACCAAATGTGAAATGCTCTGAGCATGGAAGCAGACCTTAGAAAGGAGGCAGAGGGGCTGGAGGAGAAGATGCCTCTTCTGTCACCTTCCAAATGGCACCATTGGCCCAGTACAGCCTTGGGCCAGCCCTCTAGGAAGAGGGGGAGAAATGTGGCTGGTGGCTCAGCAATGTAATGTGCAGCCAGGCATAGATACATACAAATCAAACATTCATAACTCTGAAAGGATCTGGCCCTGTTTCTTTCTCAGAAAATATCCCAGATCACTGGAGCAAGGAGTAGATTAGCAATTCTGAGCTTTAAATCCTATTTCTAACACTGATTTACTGTGACGTTTGGGACAAGTTGTTGCTTTTGATTGCTAAGTATCCACAATCAAGAGTGCAAAGCAGTGAGACCGATCCTGCCTGTGAGCCTGGTTTTAAGAAGTTGCTCAAAATGGCAATAAGTGAACCCCTTTAGAATAACAGGATATTCAGATCTGCTAAAGATTTTCTTGGTAATATCCACAGCTCAATATTCAAGTCAACATATGCACATGTTTTTATAACTCTTAGTGCCTCTGAAAATGTAGACTTAAGTTCTTGGCCCTTCTCTTCCCAAGCACAAAGTTTGGAATTTAGAAGATAACTGTGGTGCTGATATTTGAAGTAAAGTAGAATCCATTTCTATACATCTTGTTCTCTTGGATCTCATCAGTGTTCACCTCTTCCACCCTCACCTCTGTGCAGGTGATGCATAGTCCTTATCTCACCTGAGTCCCATACCTGGATTTCCAACTGCCCACACCTTCAGTATGTCCCTGTGTACATCCTGCTCCCATGAGATTCTTCTGTCCAGAGCCCTACCATTACCCTAGGCATTCAGTTATTCAAAATCTTTCTTGACTTCTCTCTCACTGCCCAGATTCAATGTTTTCCCAGTCCGTGCAATTCCAGCTCTGTGGGTGCAGAACTAAAGAAGTGTTTAGAAATCTCCTAGCCACTGAATAATACAAATCACAAGTCATCTAAATTCCTCAAGGTCAAGGTTGATGTCTTGTGTATCTCTATATTCCCAGCTGCAGAGATGATGCCTGATCTCAAAGCAGGAGCTCAAAAAATCTTTGCTCAAAGGCAGAGGGGGAGATATATGGAACTTCTAGCACTCCTGAGGAAGCACAGATTTCTAATAAAAAATATAAAACAGGAACAATGAACTAGAATCTCCCACGCTAAAGAAAAGCTTCCATTATAAAAAAAAAAAAATATCCACATTACATAGTTGTTGTTCGTTTTTTAACCAAGATGATGCCTAATAAATTTCAGTGACTTACCCGGGCCCCGCCAAGAATGTAGCCCAGTATCTACTCCACTCTACCTTTTGAAACTCAGCCCTCACAAAGCAGAGAAAGCTGCTAATTCATCTTCATTAAGATATTTCTTTATGAGAGAAAGGAACCAGCAACCACCCCTTTCCTGGGTCTTCTCACCGTGGAGACTGCCTCCATCTCTGGCACCATCTCAGCTCTCAAAGCCATAGGCTGACAGAGCAGCAAAGAGTAGAAGAGGCCAGTGTTAGAAATGTCTCTGTGTTGGAGAAATGGAGACATTCTCCACCTGAGAAAGGTGGAGTGGACATTCCGGTCTCTTGAAAAGAATGGATGCAGGTGCCATCTAGCTCTGGACAGCCTTCTAGGCCCCCAGTTGTTCCAAGAGATCCCTGGAAGAAGTGCGTTACTTTTCCTCCCTCTGGGTACTGGACACTTTTGAGCCTGTTGAGTGAGTATATTTGTACCCAGGCACCTCCCCTGCTGGGCCAGGGCTACAAAGAAGCAAGATCTACCCTTCACCTTTCCCCTCAAACCTAGGGCCCAGGAGAGCTCAATATACATAACCCAAAATGAGAAAATGAAATAGCAAAATAGGAATTTGCCAGAGAAAGGCTTCTCCCCACCCTGTAGTCTGGTGAACACTCCTGTGGCAGGCCTTGCCAATTGGTGGCCTGCCAGGGCAAATGTGGGAACCAGAACAATTAGTCACAGACAGCCAGTGCCTGGAAGCCTGGGACTGAGATTGTTGAAGAGTGTGAGTGGATTCTCTGTGCTTGCTCAGCTTGGCTGAAAACTCATTTTCTCCCCAATCTACCCCAAAGGGCTCCGTTACAGAAGCCAGTTCATTGTGAAAGATCTCCATGGCCTTGGCAACCTGGGAATCTCTCTGTATTGACTCCCCATCATGCTCTGGGTGTCATGATGCCCAGAGGGGAAACCAAGTCAGAAGATGGTAAATTACTTCTGAGGGTTGGGGCTGAGCAGGAAGAGAGGGTGTTCCCAACTACTGAGAGTGGTTTTTAATGTCCAGCCTCACTTTACTGTCCAGCCTCACTTTACAGACTTCTAGAGTCAAGCAGGGCACCCATGTCCAGCGCTGGCCATGTTGATCTCACCCAGGCTGGTCCCGGGAACCCAAAGCCGGCCACTGGCCCCTCCTCTTCAACTGGTAACTGAAGTCAATTATGCAGATAATAGGATGGATGCGGCAGGGCTTTTTCATCACATACATTATTCTAATAGAAATGCATACAGCGACCTGGTCTTTGTGACAGTCCATTTTAGAAGACTTTTGCCGAGCAAATCAAGTGCACAGTGAGAAATTGGAGAAAGCATTTTTCCTCAACAGTATCTTCCAGTTCTATCCTAAGCAGCCAGAGCCCAGACAAGCCCCAGCTGCGAAAAGGGATGCAGAACACTGCCCCCCCCCTCCCGAGCCCACTAAATGGTCCAGAGGAATCTGAGATGTGGTGCCCATCCGTTAAATAAATGCCTTTTACCCAGGCCAGCCATTCTTTCTTGCTCTCTCTCTAAAGCATTTGCTATTCCCTCAGTCCACATTCAGACACACACCTTTTTGTCAGCTACTTAAAATCATTAAGTGAACTTAATTAGGTTTGTCAATCCCTAAGGCTGCCAGGGTGGCAAATAAGGCATTATACTCAATGTCCATTAACAGTCTGTTGTCTGAGCAAGACTGCGCGTTTTTGAAGCTGTGCATGAGCAGCATCAGCGCTTCCTTTGCAGAGATCTGCCCAGTGAGTCTGGGAGACACCCAATTCCAAGGCTGTGTCCTCTAAACTGGGCCCACTGCCCCAGTGGCCACCACCCCCCCAACTCCCCAGGCCAGTTTTCAATAGGCCTGTCTGTAAAGCTGAGCAAGATAGAGTCAAGGGGTACATTCTTTGTGCGAAGACAGGCTCCAACCACGATCTCTAGCCAAGTCTGTTTTATCAACAAGTTCCAAACCCCACCAGCTGGAAATAAAGAGAAAAAGCAACAATAATCCTTGCAATCAAAAGTGTCTTATTTGGAAAGATGGAAAGAGCTGAGCAGGTGTGAACTATTGAGGGGCAGGGAGTGAAATCAATTGCTAAAGGCTAGAGGAGCTCAGCTGCCATGTTCTTAAATAGCACAAATCAGTGAGGGAGCTGGAGGTCCCCCAAAGAGCTCACTCTTCCCTTCTCCTTGACCAGGCTGCCCATGAAGAGGGAGGGTTAAGTTCTTCTAGCTACAGGGGCTCAGCTTTCTTTCTCCACATGGAGCTAAGGCTTTAGGATAAAGTGCAGTAGAATAACCTATATGTTTATTAGAACCACCTGACCCCCATAATCCTGGCAGTAATGTGGATTCCTTGCCTTCCCTTAGGCCCAGAGCAGTCTAACTGGTGCATGCTAGAACTTTCCCCAATCCTAGAACAGTCTAATTGGTGGATGCTAGAACTTTCTCTCAGCCTCAGAGCACTCCACCTGGTATATATTAGAACTCAAGACCCGAGGCTGCAACTGACCCTGGAGATGACTTGGTATCTGTTCCTTTGGGGGAGCACAACAGGAAAGACTGGTTGTATCTGAAAGACCGAGAGCCTCGAGGATGTCTCACCCATCTTCAGCAGGTTGGGGGGAAGCAGAGCCAGGAGCAATCTCTTCTTCACCTAAGGTTCAGCTGAAGACGTACAACTAAGTACCATTGAAAGCAGAGAATCCTGAATCTCCTGAATGTGGGGGGCCCTGATAGCCACCCAGCCCCTTGGCTAGTGCCCCCACAGAACAGAAACCTCCCTAAGGGGAGGTGGGCGGGGGGTGGGGGTGACTGGGTGACGGGCACTTAGGGGGGCACTTGATGGGATAAGCACTGGGTGTTATTCTATATATTGGCAAATTGAACACCAATAAAAAATAAATTTACAAAGAAAGAAAAAAGAACAGAAACTCCTAGATGGGTCCTGCTGTCCCCTCCCTGCCCCAACACCTGCCATCCCCAGACCCCATACACAGAATGCCTCTGCTTCACCCCTGCCCTCCTTCACACCTGCCATCCCCAGACCCCATACACAGAATGCCTCTGCTTCACTCCTGCCCTCCCCCCACCCTCATGCCACCCATCCCCTCCTTGCAGCCTCTAGAGTCTGGAGCATTTGAGGCAGGGTTGGCAGGGTGGCCTTTGGGGTGGACGGAGGCAGCAGTGCATGTTTACATCTGACTCGACATCTGATTGAGTCTTCCCTGATTGTTAGGAGTGTTCCTGACTCCAACTATGTGCAATTCCCTGTGTCAATCAAACTCTTTTAAACAGCAGCTGCCACTGCTGTTGCCTTGCAGAGCACTTTAGAAACTCTTCTATTTAGAGACCATTCCAGCCCCAGCCTGCATCATGCCATCCATGCTAAGAGGCCCAGTGGCGGGTTGAGAACCTTGCAGCCCTAATCTCTCAGTAATGAATGAAGGCAGAGAGGAGGGAGAGAGAGCAGAGAGGGGAAGAGAGCCATGCAGTCTCCCTGCAAAGGTACAGTCAGGGCAAAACAGGGTTTTTGTCCCTCTCCTCCATGCTAAGTGGGCACACGCAGGTAGTTCATTCACTCTGGTACCCCAGGCCACCTGGAAGGTATGTTGGTGATGCTCAGCACCTGGCCTGACCCCTCAGCATGTGGATGATGGATTAGGAGGTGGTGACCCAGAGTGGAGAAATCAGAAAGGTGGGCTGTGGGGCTCTTACCCACTACTCTTCCACCCAGGGATGTGATTCTTGCTAGTCATCATCCCCACATGGCCCTGTGCACCTGTTCTCCTGCTGCCTGTGAACAGCATCTCTCTCACCCTGGCAACTGCTGTAAACAGAACAAGATGACAGCATTAGGGCCCCTGTTTGCCTCCCGAGAATCCCAGGCCCGGCGGGGCCCCAGGTTACACTGGCTTGAGCTGGGAGCTCATCCAAGGACCATGTCCACTGGGATAATCTAAGGAAACCATGACCTTCCCGAAGCTCATGGAGAAGCCTGATGCTGTGTGTGATACACACATGCCGCTCCCCATCTTTGCATCCTTCCACACCCCTCACATAGAGCCACGAGGGCCCTGCCCTGCTCTGAGCTATCCCCCACTCTAGTTCATCCGGTGCAGATGCCCTCTTCTCACATCTACATATCTGAGTCCTCACCTTCCTTCAAAACCAACTTAAATGCTACCTTCTCTGTGAAGAGACCTCAGTGGGTTTGCTGTTAATATTTACAGACTGCTCTACGTTGGTTACAGACACTCCCACTCATATTAAATAATTCAGAGTCGAATTATTTAATATTTAACAATGGTTGGGCGCTGCATGGAGCAGCCCCAATGGAGACTGATGGTGGATGAGACACCAGATCCTTGAGATCCCCCTCACTGTGCAAGGGGTTGACCTTTTAGTTGCTGAATAATGGGAGAAACTAGGGGTACCAGGGAAGGAGCCAGGTTGCCTGAGACAACAAGCAGGGGACACTTAGGGACAGTTGCTCTTTATCAGTTGGTACAGAAGCATTCTAATATTTTAATAATGACTTTGCCTCTGCCAGGGAGTGCCCACTGATTATCAAGCCTACCCATTTTTGCCTACCCTCAATGCCAAAAAGTGAAGGAGGTCTCCTCAGAGTTTCAGGGAGTCCTGGAGCCAAGCCCGAAACTGCAAAATGGGTTAACATATGGAACAACCCCTCAGGAAGAGAAGTGCTCTGTGTGGGTGAAGTAGGGGGAGCTGTAGACTGCTCCCCTCTCACAACTAACTGCTCTGGGATCGGGGAAGACTGACACAAAGTACAGCAATGAACCAGCCATCGGTACATGTCCACCATGCTACGTCCTGACAGGTGACCAACCCACACTGTTCCTTACACACACTCCTCTTAACACACATACAGGTTCTGGCTGCAGATTGTTGCGTGGTGGGGGCAAGGATCCAGAGCCACCGTGGCTTTTGACAATATCTCCATCAGCCTGGACTGCTACCTCACCAGTGAGTTCACCCTGTCCCTGGCACTTGCTCCCAACCCAGACAACCCCAGGCCCCACTATCCCTCTGTAACCTAAGCCCACTTGCCTGTCCCACCTCCCCCGGGGCATCCTCCTCTCTCTCCCTTAGACCAAGTCTCCCTTAACTCAGCCCATGGGCTCTTCTCTTTTCTAGTCAGTGGGGAGGAGAAGATGCCACAGAATACAGCACCCAAATCAAGAAATCTATTTGAGAGAAACCCAAACAAGGACCCGAGACCCTGGGAAAATGCAAGAGAGACCCCCGTCTTTGACCCTACAGGTAAGGGCTCAACTTACAAATTTGAGCAAAGTCACTTTTTTGGTTGCAAAAGGCAGAAGAAAGATAAGGGCTGTGATTGTGGTGGGGAGTTGTGTTTAAAGACTATAACAGTCAACTTTTAAAAGGAACATCATCCATACCCTGGCTATGGGGCTGTAAGAGGAGGTTGTTTTGGGGTGTCTTATTACCTGGCCAAATGGAGCGTCTGGAAGTTGTGCAAAGGAGCAACTCTCCTCCATGCCTGGGGAATACCCAGGCACCAATACGGGAGAACCAAGCTGATCTTTCCCCAAACTTGGTCTCTTGATATCACTCCCCATCTACTGAACAGAGCAAACCTTATGTCAGATTTCTTCCTCTCATAAAGAGGGTTGGGCCCCAAACCAGCATTATTTGTTGCTCAGAGCCAGGCTAGCCCATCATGAGGAAAGGCACAAAAGCTTCAGGTTCAACACATCTCCTCAAAGCTTGGCTCCCCTCCAAAGCTATTTGACTCCACATCTTCCAGGCTAAAAGACTTCTCTCATAGAGACTCTTGCTGCTTCAAACACAGGCTTCTTCAGCCTCTGGCCCTAAACCATGGTGTGACTTCACAGCTATTCTTTGTGCCAGGAGGAAGTCTCTCAGAATCAGTCCCCAAAGCCAGTATGATGTTCTTTAACAGTTATTAGACCTGTGAGACTGGCCCCAGAGAAGCTGGGGCCTGATACCAGCAGGTCAAGGGGTTCAAATCCCCAACTGGGCATGGGCACCTGGGTATGGGAGTAAAGTAATTAACCTGGAGAAGCAGGTGTACAACACTGTCCACCCATACAATGGACACCCATATACTCTGTTCTATAAAAGATCACTCTATTAAAATAACAATAGATAAATGAGAAATGTCTAATTTCTACTTTCATATGAAATCCTTGTTTAGTGAAAAGTCCAAAAAAAAAAAAAAAGAGAGAGAGAGACTTTTACCTTCACACTAAATTCATTGACTCTCAACTTATTATGTAAATATTAGCCTTGCTTTATCTTTGAAGAAAGAAACCCCTTCCTCTCTCTGCCTGGAAAGCTGCCCCAGGTGTAGTTCTCTCTGTCCCTGATTCCTGCCTGATTCAATCTAGCGGCCAGACCAGGGGAAAGAGTTCATTGCTTTTCCCCTCACCTCTCACCTCTCCCCTCTTCACCTTTAACTAGAACCTCAAAACACATTTTCATTTTTCCACATGAGGGGGAACCTGTCACCTGTCTCTATTTCCCTACTCTGCCTCATTGTTCATGAAAAAGTGAGGGAGGTGCCTTCCATCCATGGGTCACTGCCCCTCCCCGCCACCCCACCCTGGTGTCAGACCTCCAGGACTCCCTAGGCCCTGGTCAGCCACTGCCTCCCTGCGATGCACTCAGGACACATTGAGCAAACATCGTGGCAAGCCCGGGCCCCACCTCACCACCAGCACTGATTACATGGCAGGGGCTCCTGAAACATGTATCGACTGATGTGGGGGCTCCAGAAACATGTGTCGACTGATGTGGGGGCGGAGGGAGGCAGGTTGGGGTGGGTGGCGCTTGAGGCTTCAACTCAGTTCTCAGATACTGGCAACCAGCACTCAGGAGTAGCCATCCACCCGCCCTGACTCCCGGTTTATTGCCATGTAACTCCCACTGTCCCTAAAAGGCTCATCAACGAGGGTCTGCCACTTAGACTAATGAAATCACGCGGCGGCTGGAAAGCGCTGACCCTCCCCACCTCCCCACCAAATAAAATCAGAAGCGAGGGGCTGCTGAAGAGGCTGGAGCTTCCTCGGCTGCCCAACCCAGCCACAGAGCAGAAGGGACAGGCAGGGGGCTGTGGGTCAGCATTCTGCCTCCAGATCCCCTTCCGAAAGGACCCCAACTCCAAGGGAAGAGGCCACTGAGGCAAATATACCCCCAAGCAGCCTCAGTGGGCTTTCCCAGGATCTCACTCTTGCAGAGGAGCAAGAGGGGAGAGAGAAGTTGAGGCAGGCTCCCAGCCCCTGCGCCTGCTGAAAGATGTCCCAATCCCACCACGCTGCCCACCCCTAGCACCTTCTGATTCATCAGCAGAAGGAGGAACAGGGTTGCCTTTCCCCACCCCCCACAGGACATAGTCCATCATGCCCCTTGGCTCCACTTGGCCAGGACTCAGCCTCATGGTCGGGAGAACAGGCCACCCTGGAACTGTGCTAAGGCCTTCCCTCACCTAGCTTTCATCTAGACCTACACACAGTCCTTGCACAATTCCTCTGTGGCCAGTCACCTGCTCAGAGATGCTGAGCTGAACAAAACCCAGGTCAGGTGTTCAAAGAACTCCCAGTCTATAAGAAGAGAGCACAGGTAGAAGGAGAGGAGTGGCCTGTGAACCAGCAGGTCATGGCCCACAAGGTGAAGCATAACCCAGCTCAGAGCTTCTGCCTGGGAGGAACTCTAGAGAAGAAGGGAGGGCTGTGGTGGGAGGGGGCTGGGAAGGGAAGAGCTATCAAGGAGCACGCATGCCTGACGCTGGGCAGGAGTGTTACACACACAACCCATCCAGACCTCACTCTGGCCGGGGATATGTGCTGTCATTACCACCGTGGGATGAGAAGATGAGTCCCGCAGTTGGTAGGGAATGGAGCCAGGATGTGACCCTGAAGTCTACATTCTTTCAGCCAACTAGGCCACTTCGGGTATCCAGGTTCAGAGATAAACACAAAAAATGGAAAGAGCAGGGGAGCATCCTAGTCAAAAGGCCGTGCGTGTCCGGTAAGCACATTAGAGCCCAGCCTTCCAACAAAGGATGGAGGAGACAAAATAACAAGATTTCCTTCCCAAAGTTCAGCGCTGTCAGTCTCTGCTGGACTGGAACAGGGGCGGCTGGTGGCATTTCAGCTTTACCTCCTGGCAGGTGCTAGAGCAGCTCCAAAGGTTACACTGGATCTTTTGAAAACAGTCACTCACAAAACATCCAGACCTCCCTAAACACTCTGCATGTCCCCTAGGTCAGCCCCATGACGAGGCCGTGATCTCCGGGTCTGGGGGTCCCCTCACCTCCAAGCCCACCGGGCAGACCTGAGCCACTGGAGCCTAGATAGGCAGGGAGAAGCCTGTCCAGGTGCTTTGTGAAGCATTCTCGGAAGCCTGAGTCACTTTAGCTAATCAGATGAAGAAACAGAGAGAAAATGGGGCAAGTATTAAGTCTGGGAAAATTACATTTGTCAGCTTTGCACATACAATTACACTAACCAAATGCTTAGGATAATGCAATCACGAGGATGCAGAGTTTCTCTCTCTCTCTCTCTCTCTCTCTCTCTCTCTCTCTCTCTCTCTCTTTCTCTTTCTCTCGACAGTAATGAATGTGCAAGCCAGTTCTGCCACCCTCCCTACAAAGCCCAGATAAGGGACAGGCAGGACCCTGAAGGCCCATGACCCTTCCTCAGCTTCCTTACCCTGCTCTTCTCCTGTGAGCTCACACATTGTGTAGGGAGGACAGACGGAGTCAGCTCAGAGTATGTAAGAACCAGCCCAAACCTTGGGCCCAACCCACAGGAGTCTGGAACTAATGGAGCCCTGGCATCAAACCACAATCTTACCTCTGAGTTGGTTAGTGACAGTTGGTTTACTATTCTCTGAGTACACATCTCTTGCCAAAGGCTGGGGGGACAGTTAAAACTGTGTAGGATCACGGAATGAGCACTGGACCAGGAGTCAGAAGCCCTGTGTACAATCCTGGCAGGCCTGCACTAGCAAGCTGTGGTCCTGGGGTGGGTCCTGCCTCTGTCTGTCTTCTCTCTCCTCTTCTGACCACTGGAGCAGGTCAGCAAACCCACAAGTAGCAGAGCTCAGTGGAGACGTGCTCATGTCAACACGGACAAAGGCAAGGAAATTACTTCTTTTCGTAGTCGAGTTTAAAGTAGATAATCTCCAGGTCCCTCCCCATCACCAGCCTCATGGTTTTAAGGGCTGAAGGGATATGGCGTGAGAGAGCCAGAGCTATCTTGGCCCATCTCTCTAATTAACCCATGACACTGCTAATGCGCCCAGGAGAAAGGGTGACAGACTGTCCATTTCCACACATGCTCCTATGATTCAAGAACAGATGCCAATTTCAATGAGAAAGTTTTATGTGTTTCATATAAATTGATTGAGTCTATTTCTGCTAAATGCATTATCCATTCACCACAGAACAACTATTAGAGTTAATAGAATTTGTAGCTAGAGCCATTATGGTCCAAGCATGCCCTTCTGGGGATGACGGCATTGTTGCAAGGCACGCTTGCCAAGGGTCTGGCCCCCTCGCTCTGAACCTGTCTTCTCATTTCTACCAGAGCCTTCTGCACTCGGGCGCTGCAGACCCGGCCAGGTTCACTTCAGCGGCACAACCAAATAGTGAGGATTGACCTCGTTCTTGAACAAATAAATGTATTCTAATCCAATCCCAAACAAATCATAGCAGCCTATCACTTGTTGGCACCTCAGACAACTACCTAGCTTGAGGAAGCTGGGATCCTGCTTTAGCCTGAGCTCTTTGCTGCATGCCAGTTTGGGAGGCAGGAAGCCCTAAGGCATGGGGAGGGCAGGAAACAAGTAAGGGTAGAGGTGCCGGGGAGCCCCACTCACCCTGGGGGGACTCCAGTTGGACTCTTGGGGTCAGTGTATCATTAACAGCTTTCCCCTGAGATGCCCACTGTCAGAACCTGGGGCTTCCTAGTGCAGCAGGGACCCAGATCACCCCCAAGCTCTCTCCACGTGTCCTCATACCATCTGCTTCTGGTCACCTTGCTAGGGCAGGGAGGACCCTGCCAGAAATGCTGCTTCCTAGTCCCTAGTGGAATCTGAATGTCTAGGAAGGAGAGGCCACACTCTGCATTTTTTAGGAGACTCTCAAGGAAAGCCTGATTTAAAAGATAGTTTATCAACTGCAAAGGGCAGCCTGACCTCTTTAAAACAGACGAGGAGCCTAGGCCTGGGGAAGATGGGGACTGGTTCAGAGTCACATGGAATGCTTTTAAGTTTTAATCTCTCAAACAGCAAAGCATGTTGTAATCTCCTCTTTTTTTATTTTTTTAAAGGTTTTATTTATATATTCATGGAAGACACAGAGAGAGAGGCAGAGACATAGGCACAGGGAGAAGCAGGTTCCCTGCGGGGAGCCCGATGCGGGACTCCATCCTAGAACCCTGGGATCAAGCCCTGAGCCAAAGCAGACGCTCAGCCACTGAGCGACCCAGGCATCCCCTCTTTACACACCTAAAAACCACCAGTCACTGGGCATGCTGGGTGTCAGGAACTGTCCTGGGCTCTTTTGTCTTCATGATCTCACTAGTTGGCACTATAATACAATCCCTCTATTACAGCTGAGGGAGCAGGCCCCCAGAGGATAACTTGCCTGAAGTTATACAACTTGTGTATAAGGCTTAAAAACATGGTCTTTTGAGAAATCATATGGAAAAGTTAAGCTTTGTGAGCCACGTAACATTTAGAAGGGCAAATTGTGATACATCTTCAAGGAATCCTACTTCAAGATTCTAGAGGAATCTTGTCTCTGAAAATACCTTTGTTTCTAAAGTTTTTGCTTAAAGCACCTTCACTGTTATTCAAAACGGCACACCAGGCACACATGTACCACACATACACACACACACACACACACACACGCACGCACACATAAGGAAGCTGATAATTGCAGCTAACTGGCACCCCTCTGTGCACCCTGATCCTCATGGGTGCCCATGGAATACCCTTTTGTCAGCACCCATTCGACTGGAGGAAACAATTTAAGATTTGAGCAGGCACGGGCCACAGATAGAATCCTTGGGACTCCTTTGGGTGGCTGGCCATTTTTTCCTGTTCAACTGTTGGCTTTTTAACCAAGCGTTATGTGTTCTCTCTTAATTTACTAATTTTAGATTATCACCTATTTATAGCAAGAGAACTAGGGATGACTCATGAAGCACCAGCCTTAACAAGGCTTGTGGGCCTCCAGTCCTGGTGGCAGGTCCAGTGCCCTCCCAATTACAATGTCACTCTTCATTTGAGAGTGTCTCCCTTCCCTCCCTGGGAGCTAACACAGCCGTGCTCCTGGAAGAGAGGTACGTGGAACTAAGTCGTGATTCATGATGCCCATTACTGACGCTAATGAGTCTCTTCCAGGGAGAGAGGTTTTATACATTGGAGACCCAGTTGGCACCCCCAAGAGGTGGCCTGCGTGGTGGCCGAGAGAGAGAAGGCACATCCACGGCCCCCAGTGGCAGTACAGGGTGGAAGCGGAAGGCCGAGTAGGAGGCTCGCTCCCCCGACAGAGCCCCCACCAGCAACAGCTTCCAGGGCGAATATACCACATTATAGGCTGTCCCCTTAGATCTGTACATGGTCACTAAGCATGTTCAGCTTCTTTCATTGGGTCCTTACAGACCCCCAAGCTCCCCGAGGATAGACATCACTATCAGAAAGTGACGATGGCATCACAGTTTGTTTGTTTGTTATTGAAGCATAGTTGATAGATGTGACATTAGTTTCAGGCGTACAACACAGTGAGTCAGCAAATATACGTTCTGCTGTGCTCACACAAGTGTAGCTCCTATCTGGCACCACACAACACTGTCATAATACTATTAAGTCTATTCCCTATGCTGTACCTCTCTCTCCTCCTTATGACTTATTCATTCCACGACTGGAACCCTGCACCTCCCACGCTGTTTCATCCACTCTGAGTCTGCTATGCTTTTCAAGAGCACAGACTACCTGTATTCAAGTCCCAGCTATGCCACTTACTTTAAGCCACTTCCTTCTTTTTTGTGTGCCTTTCCTTCCCCACATTAAAAAAAAAAAAATGGTGCCTTTATCATTAGTGCATAGGCTTGATAAAAGGATTAGATGAGTGAATGCCTGTCCCAGGCTGAAAGAGGAGCAGGACACAGTGAGCTGTGTGAGCCATTAATATTTTCCTCATTTCAGAAGTGAGGAGATAGCATCAGAAAGGTTGTGTGACTTGTCCCACCAATTGAGTGCAGAGCCAGGATCCAGACTCAAGCTGCTCGCTCCAAGGTCTTACCACTGTAACCCCATTCCCACTGCGAACAATCCCAAATATCACCCAGCTACTGGCAAGGGAGAAGCTCTAGCTGCATCCAGGTCAACCAGTTTTCTCTTTCCAACTCAGGAGACCCAACTCAGCATTCAACACAGAAAACATCATTGCTTTCTAGTCAGTGTTTTTAGAATTCCCTGAATCCCAATCCTTAAAAAAAAATCATGGGAGCCTGAGTTCAGTTCAACAAGCTTAATGAGCATGTGCCATATGCCTGCACTGTGCCAAGCCCTGTGCTGGGTACCTCGGGACCTGCAACTGGGAATGAGCCAAAATGCCACTCTTTAAAAATGCACCACCCAGAGTTGGGTCCACATAAACCTGGTATGAAACCACTGCTCTCTCAGCACATGGGAGATTCTGGTTCCCTTTCCAATTTCTAACTCTTATTGCATCTGGAATTAGAACACGTCCCCCCACTCCATGGCTCTGACTTCATCCTGTGCTGGATGGTGAGGAGGTCTCCATCCACGATTGGTGCATTGCAGATTCTACTGAAATGATCATTATTTTTTAAAAGAAATCTAGTGTCCTTTGAGAAAGGAAAGAATCTATGCTGTTACTGCAGAACTTCCCAACCTTGTGTCCCACTGGAGAAACAGCACAGTATCATCCAGCTCTGATGGACTCAAAACCACCTCATGAACAGCCAGTCTAATGCTACATGGTGTTTGAAATCATGGTAAAGCTACAGACAAAATGCCTTAACACCAAGCCATGGCTCCTGTTAGCAGAAGAGAGGATTCACTGCCTTTCTCTCTCCTGAATGGCCTAAGAAAACATGTTGCTTTTACCCATTTGTTTCAGTGAAAGGTTGCATATGTGGGAGACAACAAATGATCCAAGAACTCTGGTCTCAGCATGGCTTGATTAAGATCATTTAGCTCCAAGACCAGCAGAACACAAAAGGCCCCTCCATCAGTGCAAATACATTAAGCATTTGTTTGAGGGGGAAGACCACTTTTAATTATCACCCTACTCCCAGACTTGCTGGTTCAGCCTGCAAAACAACCCTGCATCCCCTTGGAGCCTATTCAGATTTCTGCTTGTTGCAGCAAAGCTTCAGTGGTCCTGGGCAGAGAGATGTTTTGTTTTGTTTTGTTTTTGTTTTGTTTTGTTTTGTTTTGTTTTGTTTTGTTTTAATTCATCTGGGCCTAGAGCTGGACAGAGGAACTATGAGGAGAAAGGCTGAAATACTAACTCTAGATCACATAAAGGGATCCTCCCCACTTGCTGCTCCATTGGCAAGAGAAAAAGGAACAAGAGGTGGAATCACCCTAGCCATCACCGAATCGAGGAGGAGACAGAAGACACCCAGAAGAATACAGCCTAGCCAGGGCCCTCCACACTGGGTGCTTACACAGAAGATGAGGAAGCCAGAGAAAGTCCTGGTGTGGAGTTTTGGGGTGGCTAGATAGTGATCTATTACCTTATAACAAGTTATCATAAATGCAGCAGCTTAAAACAACACACATGTGTTATATTAGTTTCTGTGGGTCAAGAAACTAAGCACAGTTCAGCTGGGTTTTCTGCTTTATAATTTCTCATATGGTTGCAATCCAGGTGTTAGCTAAGGCTGGGTCTCATCTGAAAGCCCAACCAGGGAAGGTGTCCCTCCCAAGTTCACATGATTGTGGCAGTTCTTGAGACACCTGGAAAGAGAGGAGGAGGAAGGAGAAAGAGAAAGACAATCTGCAAGCAAAATGAAAGTTACAATCTTATGTAATGTAATCATGAAAATGACATCCCATCACCATTACCATATTCTATTGCTTAGAAGCAATACACAGGTCTCACCCATACTCAGGGAGGAGACTAAGGAAGGTCTGACTACCAGGACACAGAGATCAATGGGGATCTCCTTAGAACCTACTTGCAGTGGGCTTCTGTGTGACAGAGATCACCCAACTACCAGGAAGCTTTGAGAACTCATGGTGGAGGCTGATGGCAAGAGTTCCTGAAAGTGCTCTCAAGCCTATCAGACACTTAAATATTCACAAAATACCTACTAAGTGCCAGTCCATAGCAAGATCATAAATGGTTTGGTCAAGAATCCTGAAGACTAAGGTTCTAGCTTTGCAATTTGAGTAGAATCAAATATTCTGGGCCCCAATTTCTTCCTTCATGTGTACAGCAGGGATAACAGTTATCTGCCACAGTTCTTTCTCAGAGCAGCTATTGTAGTGAACAAATGCACTCACTTCTAGCAGGCTTTAAAAATATACTAATATAAAATGTAGTTGTGATGTTGTTATTAACATTATTATTAAAATATATAAGGAAAAAGATTGGGCCAGTTCGCTCATCCCTCCATATGTTGTCTTCTATAAATTTTCAGTGTATTTACAATCATCCTCCTCCCCAAATTATGAGCCACGCACCTTTGATAATATGTAAGTGTGTGTTCTGAATATATTTTTCCTTGAATTCTTTTGCAAAAGTTTCAAGCAAATCCCAGCTCTGCATTCTTAAAACTAAAAAGAGGAAGGGCAGTATTTTGCACTGTGGGTCCTCTTGTTCAATCAACACAGTTCATCTTCAATTTGCAGATGAAACCCTCAAACTTCATTTGGGGGAAATGAATGACTTTTGTGGGGCCATAGAGGATTGCCCCATGAAGACCCACTCACCGATATAAATTGAAAGAGGATTTTTAGTCTTTTAAAGCTTGTCAAGATCTCAGTCATAATGGGGCCTCCAGAACTTTCTCCAGGAACAGCTTTTTAAACAAATCCTGGGAGATTAGATCTGAGAGGCCTGATTTGGTTTTTATAGAGAATATTGACAGTATCTTCATAATAATGTGAGCACAGTTTACACATTTAGTTATTATTTTTTAAGTGACTGACAAATTGATCCTATTCCAGGATTAATGTTAACAAGTGAGGAAAATAAGCACAGCTTGGGCTTGTCCAACAACCTAACAGAATCAGGAAAACACTCCGGGGCCTCAGTTGAGCTTCCTAGAACATTTCCTCAACTGGCTTTATGACTTTGATCCTCCTAACTAGTCCATACAGTCTATCAATTGATAGTTTCCATCAGTCATCAGGTCAGTAGAGTGTCCATATTGCTAAGGGATAGGATTCAAGTATTCTTCTTTTTTTTTAAGATTTTATTTATTTATTCATGAGAGACACAGAGAGAGAGAGAGAGAGAGAGAGAGGCAGAGACATAGGCAGAGGGAGAAGCAGGCTCCATGCAGGGAGCCCGATGTGGGACTCGATCCCAGGTCTCCAGGATCAGGCCCTGGGCCGAAGGCAGGAGCTAAACTGCTGAGCCACCCAGGCTGCCCTCAAGTGTTCTCTTAAAGACTGTGGGGCTCCCTACATTTCAGTAATGTGGGTGTGGTTATATGTATAGGAGTGTGTGCTGGTATGTGTGTGAATGACTATGTGAAGATGTGTGATGTCTCTTCAGGACCCTACCCCTTTCTGTTGTGCAGTTGTGGCTAAGAGACAAAATACCTTTCAACAAACACCTGTTTATACCACCAGGACTACCCTGGCTCTTTCCAACCTATATTGCTCTAATTCTACTACAAGAACACAAGGGGCCAATAGTGTTCCCACCAAACCACACACAGTACCCTCAGCATGCATGATTTCCTCCTTCTGATCCCTCAAGTGGATTTGAGGGCTGGTATTTGACCTACCCTCTTCTATCTCTCTTGTTTTGTTTTTCACTCAACAAAGGCTTATTAACTTCCTTCTTCATGACTGGCACTGCTTTAGGTCCTGGAGACAAAGCAGTGAACTAAATCAACTAAGCCTCACTTAGCCTCATAAAGTTTATACACCAGAGAGGTGACAGACAACAAACAAGTATACAGGTGATATATTTCAAATAGTGATGTTTTGTGAAGAAAATAAAGCAATTTAAGTAGACAAGTGACAGTGGCAGAGCGTATGTGGTGTGTGCATATGTGCCATAATGATAGGGGTGTTAACAGAGAAGACTTCAGGTTCCTTCAAGTATGCGTCAGAGCAGAACCAGATAATAATATTTGTTACTAACATTAAGGTCCTACTTTTTACCCCTAGGCTAACGCAGCCTGGGAAAACCTCCAAGGCCCTCGTGATGTAGCTACAACTCTCATAAACACTAAAGGCCTTGACCAAGAACTGTGTATAGATATAGCTGAGGGTGGGTGAAGAAAGGGGAGCATGCCAGGGCTGACCAGGCCAGGACGAGGGAGTGACCCTGATGCCTGGTTCCCCACCAACATCGCTATTTGAGGGATAGCAGCAAGAGTCTCTCTCTGGTCATTGGTTTTTTTACCTCAAGCAGGTGGGAGATCTTGATTCTAGAAGTGTCCATTCAAGAAGGACAAACATTATATGGTCTCATTCATTTGGGGAATATAAAAAATAGTGAAAGGGAATAAAGGGGAAAGGAGGAAAAATGAGTGGGAAATATCAGAAAGGGAGACAGAACATGAGAGACTCCTAACTCTGGGAAATGAACTAGGGGTGGTAGAAAGGGAGGTGGGCAGGGGGTGGGGGTGACTGGGTGACAGGCACTGAGTGGGGCACTTGATGGGATGAGCACTGGGTGTTATTCTATATGTTGGCAAATTGAACACCAATAAAAAATAAATTTATAAAAAAATAGAAGTGTTCATTCAGATTGAAGTAGGACCCAGACAATGGCTGGGAGCCCAAGGAGGGGTCCAGTCCCATAACAAAAAGCACTTTATAGATGATTGCTGACATTAGTTTGGTGGTCCTATACATGACTAGTGTCGTTAACTGAGTGCCTGATGATGGGGTGATACACATCTCTGTGATCTTCTTGGCCTTTTTCCATGCTTGTTTCTTAAGATGCTGTATCTCAGGCCACCATGGGGGCATCATAGGCAGGAATAAGAAAGAAGTGTCTCTTCTCCCTCTTCTCTCTAGCCCTCTCACTCAGATACATTGTCTTCTCTTCTTGGTCCACCATTTAGTCCTATTTCTTCCACCACTACTCTCCCTTTTGCCCTTGACATTTGGATTTTCCACCTCTCAGGTATCCTTCTTTCCAATTCCCAAGAGGGTCCAAGACCCAGACCCAGAAATCAGGACATTTGTTCTTTCTAGTTCCAAATCACTTGGCAAGTTGGGCTACTAGCCCTTTATCTGTCCTTCTGTCAGAAGTGTTCCAATCACAAGGGCCTTATAAGGATTTCGCTCTTAATGACTTAGAACCAGACAATAAGCAAGAACTACTACTGGCTTCCTATACTATTGCCCCTCTCTCTGGAGGCAGTGAATCCTGTTAACATAATGCCTATGGCAAAGTACCAGACTGTCTCTCCCCTGTCCAAGTCCATGGACAAGAGCAGATAAGGGCAGAAATCAATGACTCTTCAGGCTTGCATGTGGTAACACTGGTGTTTGAACCACCATCACTTTCCACTTGAAACTTAAAACCAAATCCATTATGTGTAACCCCCAGATGGGTGAGTCTACAACACCCCTCTCCCTACCAAATACTTTATTAACACAACTCTGGCCTGAAGCCAACTTGGGAATAACAAAATTAGCCCCGAGGACTCCCTTAACTTAATTTTTACAGCTATGCTTTCAGGAGAGTGTTTTTCCTGTGACCTTTCTCTTCTCTCATGTGTTACTGACTTTCCCTCAGGGAGCAGGGGGTGGCTGAGAACACAACACAGTAGCCATCACAGGAGCCATTAAAAACTCCCTCGGATTGCCGGGTGTCAGAGCTGTTTAGGGTAATTCCATCCTGAAAGCAGCTTTTATCTCAACAGCCCTGACTTGTTTCCCTGTTGATGGGGATCTGGCTTGCTCAGAGGTTCCCTTCTATGAAGAAATATCTGCCTCCCAACAGAGAGGGACATGGGCTTCTAGTCTTTGTTCTCTGGGAGACCTCAGCATTTTTAGGCATCCTTCCAGTCTAGTGGAACTGTGTGAGGGGCAAAGGAGACAATGATGTAAAAGTAAAACACAGACCATGTGCATGAAAATATCTAGCATAAAAGATAGGGCTGGTGTTTTCATTATTGTTATCACCTCCTAACTTCACATCATCAAAAAAGAACAAAAGAAAAATGGCCAGAAAGCTTTGCACAAATGAACATGGTGTGTGTGGGGGGGGGGGGGGGCGGTGAGTGTGGTATGTGTCCGTGACAGTTTGTGTGATGAGTGTTAGTGTGGTGTGTATGTGTATGAGTCTGTGTGATGGGTGTATGTGTCATATGTGTGGTGTGAAAGTATGTGTTATGTGTGTGAATGTGTGAGAGTTTACGTGGTGGGTATGAATGTGTGTGGTATGTAAGTTTGTGAGGGTGTCATTGTGTTGTGTAGGAGTGTGTGTGGTGTGTGTGTGTGAACATATGAGAATTTTGGGGGGGGTTTATGTGTGTGTGTCATATGTGGTGTGAGAGTGTGTATGGTTTATGTGAGTGTGTCATGTCTGGTGTGAGTGTGTGTGATGTGTGTGAGTGTGTGGTACATGTGAGAGTGTGCATGTGAGTTTGTGTGGTGGGTGTGAGTGTGTGTGTGAGAGCATGTGCATATGTGTGCATATGTCATGCAAAAATAGTCTGAGAAGCAAACTAGAACATGGGGAATTCACCAACTGAAAACTGACTGTGTTGCAGAAAGAGTAAATGTGACCTGCCTCTCCTCACTTAGCCCCAGATTTAATTTTTCTACATGGTCACCTCTCTGGTAAGATAAAAATGATTCTACCCTGTCTACTGATTTGACGTGGTTGTCAGGAGCTAAACTTGCTGGAGGATGGAGCTACAGCTACATAAATGCTCTGTAATTAAATACATGGAAATTAGAGGCCTAAAGGGTCCTATCCCTGTTCCCTCAAAATCATAGTAATGTCTTTCTCCCTAAGGTTAGATGTCCAGGACCTTCCATCATCTACCAAATAGAAGTACCCAAATATCAATACATTCTGAAACTGTGAAATACAGGCTTCTTGCAGCTAGCTGGCCCTTAACCTGATACAGAGATGTGGGGCCACTTTCATGCCCTCACCCAACATTGAGTATAAAATAAGATTAAACATAGGAGGACATGCTGAAGCACTAGGAAAGCATATGTAACAATGAGAGAGAAGAAAGTGAATTAGTATAAGTATTTATACCTGGGGCCAATTCGTGAAGGGACAAATGGCCCTAAACAACTGGCTATATCTCGGTGGCACTATCAAAGGAAAAGTTAAATTATACTGAGTGGGCCGTATCCCAAAAAAGGCAGACATGATGTAAAAGCAAATTCTAGTCCATGGTCATTGGGGATGTCCCTGATATGCAATTGGAAAAAATCTGCAGCCCCAGGAGTAGAAATTCAGGTGAGAGACCTGAACAGACAGATGATATAAAAGGGCTAATCATAACAGGTGACCTCAAGTGATTCCTACTTTACAATTTTTCTCAAGGAAAAGAGAAGATGGCAGTGATGGCAGTACCAGCATAGTTGTCTATCTCTCTGAATCTAAAAGCAACTATATATCAAAACTGAAAACCCATGGACATTTACAACAAAATTGTTTGATTAAAAAAATACCTAAAATACAAACAGATGAGGGCAAAGTACAACAACTATAAGACCTGCCTAATTAATATCAGCATCTGAACAAAAGAAGGGAGTTGAAGGCAACAGGCTGTCTTATAAACCTGAGAACAGGATAAAAATCACTGACAGATACATCCTGGAAATGATTGGCAACCAATCTGAGAAGGATTGCTGAATCTGGGAGAGGTTTTGTCCAGGCCAGGGGTATGTGAGTGCAAAGGGCTAAGGTAATGTTTGAAGATGCTAGGGTGACCTAGCCACCAAGTCTCTTTTCCAGGAAAGAGCCCATACTAAGAAGAAATTTCTAGATGTCAGATCAACACTGAGTAGGATAGGAATGATAGATAGATAGATAGATAGATAGATAGATAGATAGATATCCAGGTATATATGAAGAAAAGAAATAGAGCCAGAAACTTTTGAAAGCAAACCGCCATATTTTTCAACACTATATGAAAAAAAGAATAGAGGGAGTTCTGTGAAATTAGAAAAGCTCTTGAACTCTAAAAGTCCTAGAAAATTAATTTCATGTAAAGATGTGTAGGTATCAAGACCCATCCACATTACAATAAGAATTTTAAAAAAGCATAGAGGACAAAACAACACCCCCACAGAAAATTGAAAGAATATCAGAAAGACATATCCACAAAAGAGATAAAAATTATAGTCTATTTCCAAATGAGCTGATACTAAAATAATGATAGAAGACATGAAAAATAGCATAAGCCAGTGTTACAAAAGATCAAAAACTAAGTGGTAGAACTCAGAAAAGAATTTGAGATAAGAGGAAAAGTAATTTCAAAATTGAAGACTAAATTAGAGCAAATAAACATGACAGTTAATACCTTATAAAAATAGAAAGTGAAAAGAGAAAAATTTTTCAAATAAAAAAGGTGACATCCATCAAGATAGGCAGAGAAGATCCAACATGCAGATAACAGGAGTGCCTGAAGAAGAAGATTGGAGAAAGGGAAAAAAACAAATACTTAAAGCTATAATTGAAGGAAAATATTCTTATTGAATCTAATTAATAAAAAAGCACACTGTGCTGCTGAGAATACTAATCCAAGTGAGTTATATCAAAAGGTATTCTAGTAAAATTGCTGGAAATTAAAGAAAAAGACTTTGGGCATCTAAGAAAAAACAGCAAGTGATTTATTAGAGAATGAAATTTAGATTATCATCAAAGTTCTTTAGGGGAGGTTAGATTTTATTCCATTTGACAGACAGAGAGATTGAGAACACAAGCAGGGGGAATAGCAGAGGGAGAGGGAGAAGCAAGCTTCCCGCTGAGCAGGGAGCCCAATGTGGGGCTCGATCCCAGGACCCTGAGATCATGACCTGAGCCAAAGGCAGATAGATGCTCAATTGACTAAGCCATACGGGTGCCCCCAGAGTTGTTGATAGTACTACTTTAAACCAGAAAAAAAATGGAGTAATATATTTAATATACTCAAAGGAACAAATATTATCAATATCCAAGAACTCAAAGAATGTTATTCCCATGAGCCCTCTCTAAGGAATCTACTTGAAATCAAGCTTCAGACAACCAAAATGACTAAAGATATATCAACATGATAGTTAGGAGCATTAAACATACGCACTTACAGAAGTGAGATGAACTAAAGGTTAATGAGATGATATGCCCAAAGAAAGAAGCTAGAATACAAGTTCAGGAAATTATAGGAGAAAGGAAAGCACATACACCCAAAAAAAATTTTAATTGATCTCAGTTTTTATTTTTTTGTTTTATTTTATTCTATTTTTAGAGAAAGAGATAGAACACTAGCCAGCAGGGGAATGGGGGAGGGGGGGGAGGGGGGAAGAGGGAGAGAGAATCTCAAACTGGCTCCAGACCCAGGGCTTGATCTCACGACCCTGAGATCCTGAACTAAGCCAAAATCAAGAGTCAGACACTTAACTGACTGAGACACCCAGACTTCCCCTGATCTCAGTTTTTATATTGATGATGGTAAGGTAGTAGTGTTACAACTCTGATACTATTGTGTGTATTATGAAGGATAAAGTAACTGAGTAATTATAGACTATTCTAAACCCTTTATTACCTATGTTCTTGAGAACCGAGATCCTCAGTGTTGAAAAAAGAAACGCAGATGTAAGAGAAGAGATTAAATTTAAAATCTTGTAGTCCTGAATTTGAGCTGGAAGTATTGTGAGCCCATGAGGTATTTTGTCATTTACATGTGTATCTTCTTCATATGAATGTATGTTTTTACTGACACACATCTTAGCTCTGTCCTGTAAAGAAGCCTAGAAACAATCACCAGCCCAGTAGCAGAGTCTATGGCACCTAGATTGTGTACTTACAGAATGGTTTTTCACTAAAATAAATCAAAGCTTTTGAGAAAACGGCTGAGACCAGGTCTGCGAAAGAAACATTTTATACAGATAGCAAGGAAGCAAAATAACTCAGGAAGCTATCACTGAGCAAAAATGTGATTATATGAACTTTAAAAGGATAGTAATTGTGATTAATTAAAACTCAAAAATATGTTTAAACTCATGGGTTAATAATGATATATAAACAACTAATTGGTCAACTTTAGAAGATGATAGAAAATGAATCCATCATCTTGAAAACTGTAAATAAGGTGGAAGAATTAAGCATTTATCCTGCCTTTCCTGTATGAACTGTACCACTTGGTAACCAAATAGTAGATGAAAGGGAGCATCTCTTTATATATTCAAACTATTAAATAAGAGAAAAAGATATCATTTGAATATCATTATTTTGCACCTCCCAATAAATAAATGGAGCTAAGCATTAAGTTTCAATAACTGCTAACATCCAAAAAAAAAGAGAAAAAAAGTCAATAATCATGGATCATATATCTAGAGGGGGATACTGCTCCATTATTTAAAGAGGTGAGACAGATGATAGAACTATTTTAACCTCACAGTTGCTACAATACGTGTATTACTTTTATCTTTCCCTAATAAGAATAACTTGTTAATTTTCATCATGTACTCAAAAAAGGATTATTTGTTTCAATTTATAGTAAAGAATGGTGTCATATACATTTATGGATGGTGAGTGATTGTATTCACTTAGATTTTGGTCATGATTTTATTTAATGATATCTACAATGGCCTTCAAAATGGTTCAATATGCCACAGCTCCCATGAAGTTCAGCTCAGTCAACAGATACAGATAGAATTTAACTTCATGGATCAGAATCAAAATGGTACAAAAGATCCATCTGCACCATTGAGTGCTCTTTTGTGGTATAGCCACGTAGGCCTTCAACATGAGGCAGATCCTTATTATTGTGATTAATAGTAATAGTTGAAAACTTATTTTCCTTGGTATCACACTTTATTTCTTTGCATTCAATTGAGCAGATGAGATGGCTTAGCAACAGTAATAAAACTAGTACAATCACTGTCTAGCCTACTTTTTAGCATTGTGCAGTATATTACTAATTGATCTGTTTCTTCTTGGAGGGTACTGCAATATACTTAAAATGAAACCCAGTGTTTAATGGATTTTTTCTTGCTTGGCTGTCTATAACCAATCAGTATTTTGATGTTTGTGGGTTCTTTATACAATTTAGATGTGAATGAGTATTAAACTAGGCTTCTAGTGTGTGGTATAAGTAGAACAAGATAAAGCAGTTGTTTTTTTTTCTTTCCTAAATGACTTTTAATACAATAGTTTTGGTCTTATTTTTGTCTTATTTTTGTTGGGTTTTTTTTTCAGGTTTTTTTTTTTAAAGAGAAAAGAACCAGGCTTCCTCCTTCCACAATCCCCAATCCAAGCTCCTCTTTGGGGTGCATTTGATCCTCCTATAGCTCCACAGAGCCTTGGGGACCAATGTAGACTCTCATCTAGAGGAATATGAGGACCCTTGTACTCTCAGACTGGCAGCTCAGCATCAAGCCTATCTCACTACTGGTCTGTGACCATGGTCTCCTGGCCAAAAACCAAGATCTTGCCTTATTGCTTCATGACCCTTCCCTCTCTCTTATATCTCTTCTTTCTGGCCTTGTAAACATTCCAGTTACTGAATTTTTCTTTTGACACATCCTAGCTCCCCATGACCTCTCTGGGGACCAGAGTCCTGATGCTGAGCACCTGCTTTCCCTGGTTTATGCCCATGATCTTCAAGCCTGCACTCTGCTAGGCTATGATACAATAGGGACACACCTCTGGGACTGAGAGTCTACCCACCAAGTATCCTGACCAGATTTTCACCTCTCCCCTCACGCTGGCCTGCTTATTCTCTGGGACTGAGCAAGATTGGTATGGTCTGTTCTGGCTTTAAGTGAGCCCACGGCTTATGGACTTGAAAAACACTTAGACTCTCAGACAAGTTCCATGAGGATTTCCTAGTGAGTCTAGCACCTTTTCAAGTTTTGAACTGGAACTCAGAAAATCAATGCTTAATTCCTGGCTCAACTGATTATTCACTCTGTGTACCACAGGTTAGTCACCTAGCTTCTCTGAACTTGAATTTCCTGATTTTTAAATTTAATACATATATAGCATCACAATTCCTGACTCATATAATGTACACATTCTATATTGAGAGGTTTTTGCCCTCTTCATGGAGGAGTTTACTTCTCAAGTGTCTGAGGTTCAGCCCTTCCCCCATCCAACATACACACAGAATGAAGCATAGAACAAGTTGGGAAACAATGGCTTCTACCCCAGGATCAAAGCTCACCTTGACTTCTCCTGCCCCCTGGAACTGCTGTCACTAATTCTCTTGCCTCTCAGGTTCTGGACCTGCCTGTTTTGATCTATAAGGTTGTATCTAATACTTTCCCCAAAGACACTTCTAAAAATCAACCTAGTGTTTGCCTACCCTCTCATGGCTCTAACTCTTTCTGCCTTAGCTTAGAACTGATCTCATGCCTACCTTGCCTGACATATGGCTAGACTTTTCCTGCTCCCAGGGTCCCATTCCAGATCCCTCCTCTGGGGCCCTCTTAGGCCCATGGCAGTTAATACCACAGACCCAGAGCAACAGTAATTTCCATTTAAATCTGTGAACCCAGCCCTCAAGCAAGGATCTGGAAATTTTTATAGTCTGCTTCAGCAAGCCTTAACCCAAAGCTCAGCTGACTGTGTCAGACACTTTAGAGGGACAGTAGAAATAAAGCAGAATAGCAATTGTCCTTGTCCCATTATACAAAGCCACAGGAATCTACAGTTCTGATAACCTTAACTCAAAAAATAAATCCTAGCATTAGAGTCCTAGGAAGGCCACAGGATCAGAGACTCATGTAGGGACAATCTGAAGAGACTAGAAGTCTTCAGGACAGGAAGCTGGGAAGGGCTTGATCACCATCAAAGGATCATTGGACAAAGAAGGAAGAACTCCCAATTTGTAGTTCCTTCTCTAAGGCTGATTTACTCAGAAAAGTCTATTCCCTTTTCTAGAACATTCTTTCTCCTTTTAGATATTGAAGTATATGGGGACTTAGTTCACAAATCTGGTTGATTATCCTGAGAAAGTTTTTACAAAATGCAAGTATTGTCCTCCCCCACCATTGCCCAACATAGTTTCTACTAATCAGAAGCTCCAGGGCTCTGAAATTCATACTTTTAAAGGTCCTCAGGTGGTTTGGGGACCACTGGATTCAGTGATCTCTAAGATCCCATCTTGCTGTGACATTCTATAATGTCAGATTCCAGACAGAATGAGCAAAGGGAACCAACGGGATGAAGCTTGAGCAAGACAAGCCCACACACTTGAGAAGCAGGACAGCCCTGGGAACAGACCCATACTCCAAATAGGTAAAGCTAGTGGGAAACATAAATTGATTCCAAGCAACTCTGGGCAGATTTATGAGGGTCAAGGCCATCCTAGGAAGCAGGGAGGACCACCATGCCTGGAACACTGCTGAAAGCAAGAGAATTCTAGCTGTATAAATCATGGGTCTGACCTGGGATGGCAAATCCTGTTCCCATGGAATCCACTCGAGAAAGAATTTTCTCTCTGGAACTTCCCATCAGAAATGGCTGAAAATAAAAATAAAATTTTGTGTACAGAAACCACCTGAGGCTAATATATGTCCACTGAGTTGGGAAAATACTAATCCCTTTATTGAGAAACAGCCCCAATGTCCTTCCTTCTATGGAATGGGAACATAAATCTTGAAATTGAGTGTCTCTGCTTCAGAGACAGAAATTGAACAGGAAGTTATGCAATTTTAAACTGTATTCATTATGCATCTCTAATGCCAGATGTTATTCTATGCACTGTGCTTAGGTCATCATTTAATAGTCTCAACTAAGTCCAAATTTGATTTGTTCAGATTAGGAAACTGAGGCTCAGAGAGGTATATGATTTATCCTAGGTATCATAGGTATCAGGAGCAAAATCCAGGATAGGAAAAATTAGCCCATCTTGATCCAAAGCCCATGGTTCTCTTCCTACCTCACCAAATGCTCTACCTTGCCAAGAAGTAGAAGTCCAGCATCTCTGGGAATGTCTCAGGACATTTAGAACAATGTTAACCCAGACCAAAGTTAGAAGTGGGTTCCACAGAGAGGAGATGCTCAGGTAGGGCAACACACCTATACCTTTAGCTCTCTTCCTCAGCACATTCTTGAGGAAAAAAGAAAGAAAACACACACACACACACACACACACACACACACACACACATTCTTTCATTTACAGGACTGAATTAACTGTGTGAATTGTCATGCTTCTGCCCAAATTGAGAAGTATACACCCCAAACCCAGGATTCTTGCTTTAAGGCATAAACTGGATCTGAGTATAGGCTTCAAAGAGCCGAATATCATGTGGAGCAAGTGGACTTTTCGACTCCCTTTCCAGGATTGTCTTTTCCCACATCCCCATTCTCATCCCCAGGTCACTGAGTTTAGCGTCATAGGTGCTGCTGATGGAGGATCCATATTCACAGATATTTCCCTGGCCACATTTCACATTGTTGAGAAAAGCACCTGCCATGGGTATAGAAGTAGTCATTGACACAACTCATATTTTTAGAGTTTTGGACTTTACAAGGACCTTTTATGTCCCTTGCTTTCTTTAATCCTCATGCCAATCCAGCCCTTTTTACAGACTACTGAGCTCTGCCAAGGTCCCACAACCAATAATTGATAAGGCTGCCCCTAAATCCATATCCTTTTCCATTCACCACTTGGGCACAGTCCACTCTTAGGATTTGGGTGCTGGAGAGGGTAAAAGGGCAACTGGCCAAGACAGCTCTGCTAAAATGCCCTGAGTTCAAAGAGTTAGCTCTTTGAATTAACAGGTTACCCCCCTTTAGAATACAAAAAGATCAGAAAATTAACAACCAGGCATTCACATCAAACATGAATGGATTCATCACCTTCTCGCCCTTGAAACAACCTTTAGGAACCAAGTAGAAATCAACACTTTCATTTCAAAACAGTAAAGCCAGCCAAGAAAAGTGTTGAATATGTAGTGTTGAATAGCCATATGCTTTGGAATCTCAACCAGAACTTAGGTCTCCTGACCTTGGGGTCAGGAAAGTATCACAAAAACCCACCACACTGGCCAAGTTTTCAGATTATCAAAACTACCCAGTGTAATGTCAATCTGATTGCTTGTAATCAGCAACCCAAATTAAGGTTTCATTTCCACATCATTAAATTAGTTGAAAGTCTTCAAAAATTGTTCACTTTAACATTTTAGTGAGCAAAACTATGTATACCAAATTAATTTTTCCATAATTTTCTATAGGTAGAATTTGACTTAATTACTTTAGAGGGAAATAATTTCTGCAATCTTATAATGAGATTTTTATATTTTAAGTAAAAGTAATTTATCAAGAACACATTTTTAAGAAGTTTTTATAGGTTATAAAAATGTTAGAATTCCGGCCAACATGAAATCTGATAATTCGTCAAGATCCAGCCTGGCTCAAAGATAGAAAGTTTCAAAGGAAACGGCCCAGTGGCAGTGGAAGGACAGGGTGTGCTAAATGATCCTGAGCCACCCCCAGAAGGCTACATAAAGACATTTGTTGCTCTGGGTGAAGACAGAGCACCAGGAAGTAGTGAGGGGCTTGGGAAAGGAGAGCATGCACCAGAGACAAATGTGACCTGTTTCCCTATTTTTTTGTACTTTCCCAGAGCCTCTAGCCAAGAGTGCAAGGTTTCCTGCTCCTACCACCATGCTGGGTCCCTGGGCCAATGAGGGTGGGGGGTCATGGAGCTGACATATATGTCTAGTTTACTCTTTTGAGCTTCTCCAAGCTAAGAGGATCTTATATGTATATGTCCAACCTTTGGGAGCAGGTTAAATACAGTCACAGTAACATAGATTGAGCACCTGTTGTTTGCCCAGCACTGTGCCAGACTCAGTGATAAACGAGCAGAGGGCCCAGCCACTGACCATGCCTGTCTTACCTGATGGGGGTCTTTCTCCCTCCTGATAACTCTCAAAGTGCAGTGTTAGCCAAACCCTGGGAGGCTGTTTGCTTTTGTCTTTTTTTCTCCTTATAGTCCTGTGCTATAGATAGTTGCATCCCTTCTGGACTCCTTTAGTAGGCTGTAAGCTTCCTAAGGCTGGATCAGTCAGCTCATCTGTGTCTCTCCCCTCATATCTGACCCAGGGCCTGGCACATAGTAGATCCTTGACAGAAGTTTCCAATTTGAATGGCTAATCAGTGTTTCTTGCCCTGGCCTGGGTGCCATCCTGAAACATGGGTCTGGGGCCATGGAGGGGACAGCTCAGAGGCAGCCCAGGGGAGCCTATGGAGGAGGGAGGGCCAGGCCAAGTGAGTGATTGCCTTTCCTCTTGTGCCACAGTTCACTGGCTGTTCACCACGTGTGGGGCCAGTGGGCCCCATGGCCCCACACAGGCCCAGTGTAACAACGCCTACCGGAATTCCAACCTGAGCGTGGTGGTGGGGAGCGAGGGCCCCCTGAAGGGCATCCAGACCTGGAAGGTGCCAGCCACCGACACCTACAGGTGCGTATGGGAGAAGGGGAGGCCAAGGGGCAGATGTACCCTTCTGGAAATGATGGGGTGTTGCCTGCGGGTGCATGCCCTCAGTGTGCCTGGGGAACACCAAGGCTCAGAGGCCATTTACACTGGCCCATAGTGGGGCATAAGGGCTGGAAATTGGGAGATTTGGGCTAATGGGATATGGCAGCAAAGAGGCGTTCTCTGTCCTCAAGGAGCTCGCAGACTATTTGTGGAGATGATGTACTTGTGTGAGCTGGCTTCAGAACATTCTTCAGCACTAATAATTATAATTTCAGTGGATTCTTTGAATATTACTTGATGCTGTTCACATAAATCAGTGCATGTAAAATGTTTGGGAAACAAACATACAATGTACAGGAAAGATGACGCTCTTGTCCTTGAGCCTCCTTTCCTGGATCTTCACTGTTCACAGGTAAAATAGCTGTTCTCAAACTCCTGTCCCACACCCAACCCTACCTGCACGATATTCCACAGAGCAAGGCCAGGCTGGAGGGAGGCCTGACTCCAACGGGCCACTTAGCTGATAAGTGAAGCTGACACCAAGGCTCAGATGGGTGGTTCTCAATCATCAAAATGACAGGGATGATGAGTTAATGCAGATTACTGGCCCCTCTTGCAGAGTGTCTGATTTTGCAGGTCTGGAGAGGGGTCCAAGAATAGGAATGTTAAGCATAAACATGCTTAACAATGCATAAAAATGTTTAGCATAAACATTTTTATCTGAATGAAGCAAATATGATGAAATACTAGCATTTCTTGGATCCAGGTTGGGAAGGGGTGTTCATGCATGCTAGTTGTATTCATGCATTCCTTAACTGAGAATATGAATTTCTAGTGGGTTCCCAGGGGATGCTGATGCAGCCCCCAGAGAATGATGGACTTAGGTGGAACCCTTGCATCTAGTCCTCACACAGCTCTGTGGGCAAGGCCGGTACTGCAATCTTCATTACACACATGAAACTGAGACTCAGGGAGTCAGGAGCCTCCCCACAGACGAGCAGTCCAGAAAGCACCTTCAACCCCAGATTTCTGAGGCACATGGAAAACGGTAGGCTTACACAGGAAGCAGCACCATCATGAAAGTGTTGGTGCAAGTGCCCCCTGCCCCCCGATGCTGAACGCAGTGGGAGGTGAGCTCTCTTTCCCCTTCCTCAGCCCCCAGCTCCCAGCACATCATCAGCCCCCCAGAAAGGAAAGGAACTTCTCAGGTTGCCCTGGTTTCTGGGCAGTCCCACTCCTGGGACCTCAGTGCAAATGCATTTCGGGGAGAGCCCTAAGTGCTTATTAAATGACATCCTGGGCAGGAATGCAATAACAAGGTTTGGCTGCAATCTGATTAGCTGCTCTAGGTCCCGCACATCCCCAGTAATGGTGGAAGAGACCCAGCCACCCCTGGACCTGCCACCCTGAGCAGGCCAGGTCTCCCCTTCCTGCCTGGCTGAGGTTCCCTAGGTCAGAGATAGATGGAGATGAATGTTTGCTGGGGACTCACCCTCAGTATTTCTCCCCCTGTAACAGTGAGGCAGATGTCATTGCTATGATTCTTGATATTCCCTCGTTTCCATAGGGGAAACTAGAGTTAGCAGCTTAGCAACAGATCGAAGGCCACACAAGCAGTGACAGGCTGGAATTTAGACCCAGAGTCCTCTGGCTCAAAGCCTGTGTATTATTTCCACTGAAACCCACACCTGGACTCTGAGGGGCAGGCAGGGGACAAGAGGAACAAGAGAGGGAAGGAGGGAAGTAGACATAGCAATCATGCACCACCCACCTGTTGGAAGCGTCTGGAAATGAAAGCCTGGGAGGGAACGCACCACCTGAAGGGATGGATACTGGCCGGCCCACCTCTCTGTGCAGATCCCCTTGTATACGTGGAGAAGAAAGCAGAGAAGCCCCCAACAAGACCCACTGTCCCATCCCCATTCAGAGCAAGTCCCAAGCCAGACTGGCTGAAAGTCCCTTACTGCCCCTCCCACAAAGATCCACAAATAGGAGGTGCCACGTAGGGGGTTACTCTTGGGCTGCACTCCCCGTGAGATAGTATGAATCAGACCCACTTCCAACTCAGGCAGGTCATTTAATCCCTGGAGACTCTGTTTCTCGATCTGTAAAAGGCAGGGGTCGGGGCTTGCTGGCATCTGCCCAGCTGGTTGCGAAGGCTGTATGCAAGGGCCTCACACAGCGCCTGCACACGCGAGGCGTTCCCCGGCCCTCCGGCCAGGAAATCAGCCAGAGCAGTGAGAGCGTCGGGCAGTGGCCAGAAAGCATCGCCAGGCACAGACTGATCCCACAGAGTGTGCTTCCTGACTTCTCTGTTTCCAAGGACCTTTTTCTGACTTCTTCAGAGGGGCTTCATGTTTCGAAAGATTTCACCTGGCAGACAAATTGTACTTATTAAATGATGATTAATTCATTTCCCCTTTTTTTATTAACCACAGCCACATCTAAGCCTAGCCAGGTTTCTGATCTGCATGAATTGCCACATATTGCCACACCTCACTGCTAGAACCCCGACCCAAATCGGTAAACTATTTCTATTTCTCTCTGGAATATTGAGACTGAGTTCGCAGCCCCCAGCATTGCCTGGTGAATACTCATTAGAAACATGGACAAGGGGCCATCTTGCTGTTGAGGCAGGACGCTTCAAAGTGTCCAATGTTGACAAAGGTGATATTTTGATCCACAGAGCTTTTAAAACTAGCCTGAGATAGCACCGTATCAAAAAGGGAAGAGTCAAAACTGAAAAACATTGGATTTTTGCTGTTGTTTTTGAAACCTAGGGTTGGTTGTTTTTTGTTTTGGGGGGGGGGGCTTGTTTGTTTGTTTGTTTGTTTGTTTGTTTTTGACCCATTAAAGGCTATAACGGCTATTTCTGATGTTGACCCCGGATGAGGCTCAGTGCTTGGACAGCAATGCACATTGATCATATAACTTAGTATCAAAGAAGCAGAACTGCTTTATGATTTGCTTTTTAGACCACATCAAAAGGTCCCCAAGTCAAAATATCCATGTTGCAAGCCCTCTTTCTGGAAGACCTTTTCTCCTTTTCTCCATATTGACTAATTCTTGTTTAGTTAAGTGCAGTTGATCTAGTGAGAAAAACAGAGGACACATCATATTTTCTCAAGAGGTGAGAAAAAGGTAAGAAAGGGTGGGAGCATTTCTTATGACCTTACCCTGTTCCTGGAAGAGTGTGAGTGCTCAGCTAGCGCTGTCTGGCTGCTACCTGAGGCCTGGCATTATTACTGTTCCAGGTGATTTGATCAAAGAGTCGAAGGAAAGAGAGGTGACACTTCCCATATGCCTACTGTATGCCAGGGTGGGGCCATCATTGTCTGGGGCCTTTCTCAGGACTGCACACAGGGAAAAGTGTGCTCTTCTCCGGTCAGATATCCTGGGTCCATCTCCCACCCTCCACTCCTTTGCCTACCACCATGAAGGAAGAAACCCAGAAAAAGGGAGAGGAAAAAGAAGCTGGGGAGCTAGAAACAGCAGGCTTGAGGGGGCAGGGGGCTCAGGGACAACACCTAAACCCCATCTGCCCCCAGCTCCCTGCTTTCCTGCATTGGGCTTCCCCTGGCCCTGGAGTTGCCACTTCCTTTGTCAAAACAGTGATGCTCTCCCTCCCTGCAAGTACACATGTCCCGGTGTCCAGACCCGAGCCCCTCCTGCTTACCAGACCTCAGTGGACCACATGCAGCACGTCGTAGGACACTGTGCCTGACGCTAAGTATGTAAAGGCGCACAAGATCCACTCTCTGCCTAAGAGGAGCCCTAACCAAGGACAGAGGTGTGTTTGGGGCAGGATGGGTCTTAGACATAGAAACAAAGCATTTCGGGGGGATGTAGAAACAACTACAGTGGAGGTTTACATCAGGCACTGCTGATGGGGGAAAGGCCTGAGTTCTCCAATGGTTTCCCCAGGGAGATGGAGCTTGAGCTCAGAGTCTTGAAGGTGATAGAGTTGCCCACAAAGAAGAGGAGGAAGCAGCCCCTGGGGCTGGAGCCTCTCATCCCAAATGCCATTGGCTCCCCCTGGTGCCAGCTTGGAGAGAAGCGAGCCTGGAGGCCAGAGAGCCCAGGAAGGCGGCGGGGGCAGAGTCCTAAAGAGCTAAGCCAGGGCGGGGACCCACACACAGAGGGGCCCAAAGGGGCCCGGAAGCACTTGAGAGGTGGCCTCAGCCTGAATGCAGGACTTGGCGGAGGGGGTGGATGTAGGTAGAGCCCTGATGACAGCCGTGCCTGGGAGCTGAGGAAACAGGACAGGACCGACAGTTACCATCTCAAGGAGCTTGGTGGAGAAGGTCAGACAAGGATTAGGGCAATAGCCAGAGCAGCACCTGCCGAAGGGAGATTTCTGGGTCACAGCTCCAAGTGGCAATGTCTAGAATGTGCCCGTGGCAGTGGTGGCCAAAGTGGGACACAGGAAGGGCAGGGATGCTGGGGCAGGTGGAAGTCTCCGCCTCACCACCGGGTGGAGATAGACTGCTGGGGACTTTGTGCGACTCTGAGACACACCCCACATGGTGCCCACTCGGTAGATTCGGGGGCGACCACCTCTCACCTTCCCTGCCTTCTTCTGTCCATCCCTCCATTTCTCCCTGCTGCCTGCCGTCCCGCCTCCCTAGGGCTCAGCATCCCTCCTAGCCCTCCATCCTGTCACCGCCACACACACACACACACACACACACACACACACACACACACACCCATCATTTATAAAAACATTTGTCAAGCACAGCCCACAGCTCCTGATGGCAGTTCTCTCACGGTTCACTTGTTCCTCAGACATAGTGTACAAGAGGTCCCGGGTCCCAGCTGGAGCCACCAAATCCTGCCGGCTGACCTGGGCCACAGCTGTTCCTGATGGTCTCCATCACTGACACTCATTTCCTCACCTGGCTCCAGGGACCGGTGTGTGCAGCCGGATGGCACCGTCATTCAACCCAATCCACAAACAGCCGTGGAGCTCCTACTGTGTGCCGGTCACTGACCAGGCACGGCAGGACTGGCAGAGAGCATGGAGACTCCGGGGCTTCACCATCTTTGCAAAGACTGTGGGGCAAAAAAGTTAAACAGTCCACAATGCCAATACAGTTCTAGACAACTGCAGAAGAGAGTCACAGGCATGATCACTTGCCAGAGTAATTGTGCAGAGAGCCATCACCATGAGGAGCACAGAGCAGGGAAAGTCAGAGGCAGGGAGATTGCCCAAAGATTGATGGGCTGCGGGCAGCATGGTCCTTGGGTCCAAATACTGCCACTGACGCCACGTGACCTTGAAACCATGCTTCCCCTTCTCTCCAGTGGCCCTGCCTGTAGAGGGAGGGGTTGTAGAGAGAGGTTACTGAGATCCTTTCCAGCTCTGATATTTCCAGGCACTTAGGGCTGCGCTGGTCAGGAAGGTTGGGGGAAGAAGCGAGCCATGAGCCTTGCTCACTAGAGCGATCCAGAACAGAGCTGGGGCTGCAAGAAGCACGCGCCTCCACCACTGGCCCTTTACCGCCCACCCCCAACAGTGTCTCCTGATGGCTCCAATGACCCCTCTAGCTAATACAACTATGCATCTAAACAGAAATTTCCCACTGACCAAATGCTTACACCCTCCCACAATAACCCCGAGGGCTAGGATGGCCACAGCAGATCTTACCACCCTGATTTTGTAGAGGAGAAAACCCAGACTCAAAGGAGAGAAGAGGCTCATCCAAGGTCCCACTGGGAAGTAGAGGCAGAGCCCAGAGTTGGGTACAGGAGAGGAATGGGGGTGCTTCACATATCTCCAAGTGGGGTTGGCTCACTCCCGTTGGTCCTCCTCCAATGTCCCCACAGTGGCGCTGACACTGTGCCGCACACTAGACCCCTTGCATTTCAGAATCCAGCAGGCAGCCACTTTGATTTGCTGCTAATTCTTTATTTTAAAAAGATTCACAACTCAATTACATCAGGTAACAATGGCTCACAGTCAATAATACAAAACGCAAACCCAATAAACATCCATTCTGACCAGGGGGCATGAATTGAGATGAGGAAAAACAAAACAAAACAAAAAAAAAATTACAGCATCAGCTAGTCAAGAACAGTATCTTGTAATTTCCAGTAAATTGGAAGCACTGTAAGTCATTTTCCCCACTTGAGTGGCAGGTATATTAATTTGTTGTCGTTTGTCAACCATCAAAAATAAATTGTTTACAAGGGATGGGGAGACACTTCGGAGAGTCGGGCTGAGGTTATTATTCTGGCATGAGTTGGTGTAGCATGATTCGTAGGACTCAGGGGGTCCTCAGAAGTGCCAAGGCGCCTGTGCCACTGCTGGTTCCCTACAGAGGTGGGTCCTTGGCCTCAGGCTCCTCTGGCCACACCCCACTCCAACGATTGCCCTGTTCTTAGAAATCCAGGCCTCATTCACTCACTCGCTTCCCCCTCCTAGAAGTCACCCCAGAAGAGGAGCAGACAGGCTCACCTACAGGGGTGCATCAGAACAGCAGCCGCTGTATTGCTCACTGACTACCCTCCAAGGGCTGAATTAGGTCCCTTGTAGGTATTATCTCATTTAATCATCACAACAATTTTTCAAGGTAGATAGTATCATCTTCCTTTTGTGGACAAGGAAACTAATTGGAACTCAGAGAGGGTAAATAATTCACCCAAAGGTCACACAGCTAATGAGTAATGCTGGCAGGGCCAGGACCAGGAGAGATAAGCAAAGTGCCTCAGGCACAAAATTTAAGAAGTTCCTGGCTCTCAGGGTCGGGTATGGGGTCAGCGCCTGGGAGGCAGGTGCCTCACCCACTCCTGGCCTTGGGTAACAGCTTGGAATTGGATCCGGAGTCTGTCTCCACTAATGCCCATGCTTTTCTCACTGCGGCAGAGCTCACTCCAGAGGAGATCAGCATTTTAAGTAGCGACTAGAAGCTTCCAAAGGAGTGCAGCTCTATGGTGGGATTTCAGGCCTCAGAGGGCTGACGGGGGAGGCATTGCTTCTCCTGCAATTAATCCTGGCAGGCGGTTTCCTGCTCCTCTGGCTTTAAGTCAGTCCCCAGTCCAGGCTGGAAATGTGGTGCCGAGGCCAACACAGGAAGGTAAAACTGTGGACAGCTGGTGGCCACGCTCCGCTAGCCACTCTGTAGAGCTGCCCCAGCCCAGACTCCTACCTTGCACTTGGCACCAGCGTGCAGTCTTTTCCAATCCATTACTTCTCCTCTCATGAGGGCAGGGGTCCTTGCCCTCATTTTTACCCTTGGAAGGGAAGCTGAGGCTCCGAGAGGTTACCAGCTTGCCCCAAGCACACAGTCAACAAAGCACCCAGTATATGATTCAGTACTCACCTCCTAGGACTTCCTAGGACTGGACCTAGCTGGGGCTGGGGCCTGGGGTCCGTATTGGGGTACGGAGGTAGCAGGAGAAAAACGAAAGAAGGGCTCAGGAGGAAAAAGGAGTCAGGGACAAACAACTTCTAAAATATAATTTGGCTAAATTTAATCATGTGCAAGAGTTCAGAATGATTCATAATGTATGCAGATTGATGCAAATAGATATGCAAATGATGCCAGAAGGGCTGAGCAGGGTACGGCTTACCTCTCAGCCGTAGCACAAATGGGCAGGACGAGGTCTCTGTCTCAGGCAGCAGTTTTCCAACCAAACCACATCTTCAGGTTGAAAGGATTTTCTCAAATCCTTTCTCAATGCAACCTGATGAAGCCCCAGAAACAGTGAGCAGGACCAAGGCGAGGGGAGGAGTGGGGGGTACACCCACACGCTATCTCTAGAGTCTGCACAGACCATCCCTGGCACCCCACCACCCCTCACCCCTGCCCCAGGCTTCCCTCCTCTGAGCAAAATAATTCTGCTGCTTTCCTGTCACCAATAAGCCTTCCTTTTCCCTCAGCCTTTTAATAGTCCTTGCCACCTTCTCCATTTCTGCGTCAGGAGCAAAGAGGAGCCAGCAGCGTCTCAGACCACCCTCGCCGTGCATCCAGATAAGCCTGGCAGCAGCATGTCAGAGAGAAAATGGCCTCTTTGAGGGGATGGGGGTTTGGACCAGGGTCTTCCACCGACTGGCTGTGTGGCCTCAGATGAGTTACTTAGTCTCTCTGAGCCTCAGTGTCCTCAGCTGTCAGGTGAATTACTAACAGCTACTATCTCTGGCTATTGGGGGGATGTCATATGCCTCATGCCTGCCTTGTAGGACGCTCAGGAACTAGCCCGTCCCCCGCTCTGCAGGCCTGCATCCTCTCACTTCCCTGCCCAGCCACCTGCTGTAGCCACACATTCCTGCCTCTTCACTTCTGCTCACACCTTCCACCTCTTTCTGCGTGGGTGAGAGTCCTACTCGTTTATCTTCTCTGCCATGAGGACTACTTCAAACCTCCACCCCCAATGTCAAGCAGTGGCATGCTGCTGCTCCGATGCCTGTCACAGTCCCGTCCCCTTCCCAAGCCCCGAACACGTGACTGCCCTGACTTTGTGCAGAGATACGTCGCTGTCTTGGGGCTTGCACTCATGATCTCTTTTTGATCTTGAACCTCTCCACTACCCTGAGTTCAGAGAAGATGTGGTCCTTCTTTGACTGCAGAAGGGGCTGGGATTCCAGGAGGACACACAGCTAGCAAATGGTCCACTCTGGTCCTAGAACCTCAGAGCCTTTTTGCCTCCCCAATATAGCCACCCTTGTGGTGAGACCTCTCTTTTCATAACTATAACTGCCTCTCCAGTTTCTTTGTAAGTGCCACGAGGGGCTAAAGCCCATCTCCAGTCTCCCTTAGGCACCCAGCCTTAAGCCATGTCAGCTTTCACTGAGCTCCCATCAGAGTCTGGCCACCAAGAGGGTGACAGACATCAGACTCTCTGTGACATTCCACAGAGACCTCAGTTCTTCACCTGCCACATTAGCAATCAGCCAGCCCTCCAAGCTTCTCTCTGCACAGAGGGGCTAAGCTCTGCCTTAGGAGAGCCCCTCAGGAGGCCCCTCGCACACTTGGAACATGGGACATTTCCCAGAATTACAGGTGGAGAAGCCACCACGTGTGCACATGTACAAAACTGCCTTTCATCTCTTCCTGAATGCTCTTCATAAAGGACCTTGGATCTGAATACATGGGGACACGAAAACCTCTCGAGTCCCTTTCCCTGGCAGATGGTCTCTGAGGAGGCATTTGTAACTGGTGTGTAGCCGTCTTCAATTGAGTTCTTCTCCTTCCATCCTTGTCTGACTCTATCTGAACAATCTAAGGGACGTAAAAATAATCCTGTGCCTCCCCACTCTGTTTTTGTTCATAGTGACTGGTTGTTTTCTGTACACACATGGCTCTAGAAAGAGTTGCTAGTGGGATGGGAATAAACAGTCTGTGCTCAGAAACACTGCTCACCTCGGCCATTCCACAGGGGACTTCCTTGTGTCTAGACCCAGAGAGGAAACTTGAAAAGTTTATCAAATCAGTTACTGCTACTTCCACCACTAATCATAATAATACATAAGTTGCAATAATATATATTGTTGTTGTTTCTAATACTATGGGATAACTTATTATGTGTCTGCCTCAATTCTATGGCTACATGTCTTAATCCCTTTAATGTCATATACACACATGCTAGAATGTAGATTCTCTTATTGTCCCCATTTTACAGATGTGGAACAGGAAAGTTAAGTCATTTGTCTAAGGTCACATGAGTCCTTTGATCTTGGATGGGGAGAGAAACCATAATGGGAAATGCCGGGTGTTCAGGAAATCATCACCCCCACACCTTCCACGTTAAACAGACTCTCCCTGTCTTCCCTCTCTCCTCCTCCCCCCTCTCTTTCTCTCTTGCATCCTGTCCTAGTTCTTTACCTCCCTAGCCCTGGGAATGAGGCAATTGCTTATCCCTCTATAAACTAGACTGTCCTCTCCTGACTGTGGGGAGAGGAACCCTGCTTGCCGACCTCAGGGGCTGATGCGGGGGAGAACCCTCAGGACCACGATGGTCGTACACTGAGCCCCAGGGATAGCTGCAGGGCAGGCTGGAGGGGAGTCAGTCTTCATGTGCTCTGTTGTGTTGCAGCATCTCAGGCTACGGAGCTGCTGGTGGGAAAGGCGGGAAGAACACCATGATGCGGTCCCACGGCGTGTCTGTCCTGGGCATCTTCAACCTTGAGAAAGGCGACACACTGTACATCTTGGTTGGGCAGCAGGGGGAAGACGCCTGCCCCAGCGTAAGTGCCAGGAGTGGGGACCTCCCCTCCACACCACCCACGACCCACACAGCCCCCCCAAGGGCATCAACGCCCGGACACTCTCCTGGGAGCTCCTAGTCACAGATGGCAGGACTCACCCCGTCCTTCTGACTGCAAATGCCCCTCTAGGCCCATTGGGGTGTATGAGAAAGAAGATGGTATGGCTGTTGGGATTTCACAGCCCCACAGGGACCAAGGCCGAGGCATGGGTTTCAAGAATGACCCTTAAAACTAAAGTACCGGATCCTACTTGAATGGGCAAATGGTTGTTCTTCTCAGCGGACTACGAGCTGAACCCATTTTCCTAAACTTCTTTGCTAGGGCACCATCACCTTTAGCCCTGTTATTATTTTACAGATGAGAAATTCTACAGATGAGAACATTGAGAGTACAGAAAGGAAGGGAGTTTTCCAAAGCCACTCACAAGGCAGCACGGAGTAAGGACTCTAGCTTCTGCTTGTGCTGTGCCACGCATGGTCTTGGGCCTCAGGGCCTATGCCCTTCACCCCTTCCCCCCTTAGAGCCCATCATCTGACAAGCCAGACTGCCACCCTCTGCAGTCCCAGAGACAACCTGCCATTCTGGTTTCTGGCCCCATTGGGGTATCCACCTGTGAATTAGGGCACGCTCCAACAACAGGACTGAAGAAAGCCAGTAGTGGTCAAAAATGGCCAGGAGAGGGGCACCTGGGTGGCTCAGTTAGTTAAGCAACTGCCTTCAGCTCAAGTCATGGTCCTGGGGTCCTGGAATAGAGCCCCACATTGGGGGGGGGGGTGCTGCTCATCAAGGAGTCTGCTTCTCCCTCTCCCTCTCCTTGTGCGCTCTCTCCCTCCATCTCTCAAGTAAATAAATAAAATCTTTTTAAAAATAAAATAAAATAGCCAGGAGAATGAGCCACTAATGAAGACTAACAGTGCAAGCACTGGGCATCCCAGTTGTTTGCCTCTTGTCTGTGTTGGAGGAGACAGGATCCTGGCGGTGTAAGCTGTCCGAGCTGTCCTGGTAGGAACTCAGCATGGTGAGGCAAGGCCCCACCCTCACCTGAATCACAATTTCCACCTAGGATGGGGCCAGGGTGAGGAGCTGGGTTCTAGTGCCCAGGACCGAGGGCCCCTTCTCCAAGAACTTATTCATGAGTAGCCTTGGGGGACAGATGTAGGACCAAGGACTGCACAGAAAGCAGTATAATTCCACAAAATAAACTTAGGACTCCTGAAAGCTGGGCACCAGTCTGAGAGCAAGGCAAAAAGGATGGCACCCACCCCCCCATCACCATCTCACAGGGTTAAAACAAAGCAAAAGTAGTAAGCTTAGCACTTGCACATGAGAAACGTCTGGAATCCAACTTTTATTTAGCAACTATAATCAGGACTTTCGAACCTGATATAATATATTAAGTCATTAAGTTACAGGCTGCTGTAATTTCCACAGGAATGTATTGAGTGCTAATGTAATTCTTTCGTCTAAGCAGAACGATTGCATTGACTTCTGCAAGGGACTTTTACTTGATTGGATTGTAATCAGTTATGTCTTTTCACAGAACCAAGTCCTTTTTTTTTTAATTCAATTGTAATCTACTTGTTCCTCAGGGCTGCTGCACTTTATCATCTTATTAATCAACCTACTTGCTCTCAAACTTCATGAATGCACAGGGAGAGTTCTGAAGCCCATTCTCAGCCAGGGACGGAGGGCAGCCCCCTCTGCTGGTGGGGCCGGGCATAGCAGGGGAAGGGGGGGCACTTGGGCATGGGTCTTCCCCGAGCTCCACACATTGACCTACAGGAGTCACTGGGAGAAAGAGAGAAAGAAAGACCTTTTGGGGCACTACCTCAACCTCCAGTCCTCGGTAGGCAGAAGAATGATGCCTAGAGAGGATCCTCTAAAGAATCGAGTGCTCTCTAAGAATTAAACTGCAGGACTTGGCAGCTTTCCTGGTTCAACGGCACATCTGCATGGAGTCACTCTGTCTATGTGCCTGGCCACACCTGCGCCTGGGATGGGCTCCAGCTGCTGGAAACCCCTTCAGCTCCTGTAGCTTCTCCAATTCCTCTTAAGCCTCATCTGTTGGCATGCCCCCCAGATCTGATGGTATGGGTTTCTTAACATCCACACTATTGACATTTTGGAATGGGTGAGTCTTTGTTGTGAGTGACTGTCATGGGTACTGCAGCCTCTCTAGCAGCACCGCTGGCCTCTGTCTACCCAATGCCAATAGCATCCCAAGTATTAACAATCAAAAATGTGTCCAGACATTGCCAGATATCTCCAGGTGAGCAAAACCACTGGTCTAAATGTTAAATTTCACAACAACCATCACTCACAAGGTAAAAATTGTGAGCGGTCAGCCCACACCCAGACAGCCTCCAAGTCATTCGAATGTATTCAGCAAATATCTATCAAGTGCCTTCTATGCGCCAGTCACTGTTCTAGCATCTTGAAATAAATCTATGAACGAAAGAAAGATCTTTGCTCTGAAGAAGCTAACGTTCCCACTGGGGGAGGAGGGATGAACAATGACTAGTAAATATCAGTCCATCAGAATGCCCAGAAGTGCAAGTGTTCTAGTGAACCGAAGTAGGGTAACAAGAGTCAGGTGTGTAAGGCAGGTTGCAATTGTAAATAGGGTGATCTAGGGAAGCCTATTGAACAAATGACAGCTGAGCAGAGTCCTGAAAGGGATCGAACCAGGAAAATATCTGGGGATGCTAGCCAAGCAGTAGCCAAGGCATTGAGCTGGGAGAGTTCCTGGTTTATTCTTGAACACCGGGGAGGGGGGTGGAGCAAGAGGAAGAATAGGTGAGAGATGAGGTGATCAGGCTACCATAAAGACGTTTTGAAGCCATAGGACAGTTTTGGCCCTAAAAGTGGGAATAAGGTGGGAGAAGGAGCTGCTGTGATTTACATACTGTAAGACTCACTCTGACCTCAGTACAGCGAATAGCTCGCTTAGGACCAAGGGAAGAGGCAGCACAATGAATTCAGTGGTTGCTGCATTAGTCCAGGAGAGAGATGATGGTGGCTGGGACGAAGATGGCAACAGTGGCCGAATTCTGGGCATATTTGGAAAGCAAAATAAAAAAAAAAATCTCCTGCCCATCTAGATGAAGAACTGAGACAAAGAAAGGATCAAGGATGACTCCAAGAATTGCACCTGAGCCATTGCAACGAAGGAGCTGCCATCACCTGAGCTGGGAATGCTGTGGATGGAGCAGGTGTGGGGGCAAGCTCAGGAGAGATCTGGAGGACAGCCAGGTGGAGATTTCTGGTAACCAACAGAGATGAGCCACTGGACTTGAGGAACGAGGTCTAGAGTGGAGATAGAAATTTGGGAGACGTCAGCATAAAATTGAGCCGGAATAAGATTGACTAGGGAGCAGTACTGATTAAGAGGAAGATGAAGGGCTGAGCCCCAGGGACCCCCAACATCTAGAGGTCAGGGAAAAGAAGAGCAGAGGAGGCTGAGGGGAAGGAACCATGGAGGTCAGAGGAGATTCCAGAGGATGTGGCCTCTTGAAAGTCAGGTGAAGAAAGTCTTACCATGGACACATGATCAAGTCTGCCAAATGCTGCTGCTGGGTCGGCAGACTGAGAATCCATCCTTCTTCACCTCTCCCACCCAATTTAGAGGAGCTGCCCAGGGGCAGCGGGGGATGGGTGCGAGCCTGGGCTCTATTTAGAGGAAAGACCATTCCCCAGCCCGACCGATTCCTTCTTCCCACTCCTGCAATCTTCAGCCATCTGCAGATTCTGTTCACAGGAAGAGGGCATCCCCCAAGGTGGAGACCCCACTGCTGTTGGACAGAGAGGAGGAAGAGAGCAGGGTCTGAAGGGATAGACCTTCTTGGTACCACTGGTTCAGACTGGACAGCTGCTCGATTTACACAGGAGGAGGCAGGTCCAGGGAAGTGAGGTGCCTCACCCAACATGGCTCAGCAAATCTCCAGCACACCCAGTCAAGAAGCCAGATTGGACCCTGCCCAGTGGGCAAACCGTATTTGGGTTCCCTGCCCCTGGGCTCAGCCCTCCGGACATGCCTCCAGCATCTCATGCCCACCCCAGGCAGCAGTTAGCAGGGTTTCCTCCCACTGCTCCTCCCCAGCACCACCCCCCAACCTGGACAGCACTGCACACACACACACAAGAGAAATGTCAGCTCTCTACAATAGCAATTCAGAATCTTCCACCCACACTAAATCCACTCTAAAAAATATCAAATTATTTCCATCATTAAATCCAAAATGCCATAAAACAAATTGCATCTTGGCTATTTATCTGGAAATTTCTCTAGTACTCATTGCCGGCACCCCTGAGTGCTTTAGCATAAGGAGTGGCTCAAGATGAATTGCCATGTCCACTGGCTGGTTACACAGCAGCATTCAATGGAAATGTGATGTTTTATCGGCCTTTTTTCTAATAAGTGAAAGCAAAGCCATTTCCTCTGAAGTCGGGTGGATGTTTGGAGCGTTCTTAGCTGTTGTGCCTGACAAGCTGACCTGCTCTTCCTGAAGGACTGCCCTCTTTATTTCAGGGATCCCCTGTATCGTGGGGATTTCCTGCACACCCCCAGGGATTCCTAGATACCTGGGCCCACACCAGGACCATGTGTGCGCCCAGACGTGAATCTAAGTAAAACAACAGCAGCTGTTTATGCAGTCCTTAACACATGAGACGCTATCCTACACACCTCTCTGTACCATCCTGAGTAGGTACAGCCTGTGGTGTCTGTATTCCCATTCCACACTTGGAAGTCAGAGAGGGTGAGCACCTCCTCCTCAGTCGCCCAGGGGTGTCTGCAGATTCTTGGGGTCACATCCTGTTCTCTGTGATGGACACAGAAAGCTCCATTTAGGGCTGCGTCGGGGGATTTCTGGAGGCAAGGTATGGGAGAGAAGACCCAGATGGGAGAGAAGAGATGTCTAAAATGGAGAAATGATTTTCCCCTAGATGGGCTGGGAATAAAGCTGAGCCTGGCCTTCCACTGCTGTGCTCTCTTCCATTGATCCTTCAAACCAGCCACTTCTCAAAAAACCTTCAGTGGCTCACCACTGCCTAGAGATTTAAGTCTGATTGTATTCAAGGCTTCTGGCCATTATCTGACCGTCCAGTTGAATTCCCCTACCCATTCACATTTACACTCCCTCCAGCCTTATCTCACCATCTAAGGCCTTTGTCATCCCCTCTTCAGAGTCCAGAGGATCCTAACAGGTCCTCCTGGACTGTCTCTCTGTCCTAAAGTGGACTTTTCTAAACCAAAGAGACTCCTTCTGCTTTTCCCCACATTCCCCTCTCATCTACTTCTCTCTGGGTTCATGCTACTCTCTTCCCCTGGAATGCTCTAACTCTCCCCCATTCTCTATTTTTTAAATCTCCCTATGCTTCAAAGCCCAACTAAACACCACCTCCTACAGGCAGTCCTCCTTGATCACCAGTCAGCACAAAGTTGCTCGGTGTCCCCCAACTTCCCATGTATTTTCTATCTAAGCTATCCTATGGTCCTTCTCTAATACTCTCTAGTGACAGTTGTATATATATATATATATATTATCTGTGTGTGTGCTTGTGTGTGTATATATACATATATATATGTATTTATTTTTGTCTCTTCAACTCAACTGTAAGCTATTGGAGAGATGGTCAGAGCCTATCATGAAGCATAGAAGGTCTGTGTGCCAGGAAGGAGAGAAACTTGAGCTTACAAACCTGAGGTGCTTTTTGTTTCTACAGACAAACCGATTAATCCAGAAAGTCTGCATTGGAGAGAACAACGTGATAGAAGAAGAAATCCGCGTGAACAGAAGTGTGCATGAGTGGGCAGGAGGGGGCGGAGGAGGAGGTGGAGCCACCTACGTATTTAAGGTAAGTGTGCCAGCTGTGCCAGCACGCCATGGGCAGTGGCTTCCGTGAGTCATGGATCCATCATGTGGGACCCTCATGACAGCCGTGAGAATGGAATGCCTCAGGTGTCCTTAGCCCCATCTAAAGATGAGCAAAGTGAGGCCCAGGGGAATGTAGGGGTCCCTGTCTGTCAGAGAAAAGGCAGGTTCTTCTCTTGCTGACATACCAGCCCGTTGTCCCCCACACAGGCCTTGCCGTTGCTACCTAAGAGTTCCAGAGGGTCCCACGGTGCCTCCCCTGTGCTGAGCTGGGCTTTTCTGACATGAGCAAAAGCAGGCAAAGGCTTCCTTCTGGGTCCTCCCACTGTGACAGGGATGCTGGGAGCTTAACCTTGAAGCTGTAGAGGTCAGAGCCAGAGACCCCGGAGAGTGGGGAGGTAAGAGGGAGCAGAGGGACGCGCTCCTAAGCACCAGCACCCAGTCCTCTGAGGCTAGTGTCAGAAGCTTCAGGTAAGATCCGTCCCACCTCCTGGTGGATGTTTCGATCTCCTGGTGCTTTTGCTCCTCTGACTGAGCCCCGATGGACACGGGAGCTGGGGTAGGAGAGGGCGGATGGCCGCAGCCTCCGGACCACCGGGAGGTCCCCCACAGCCCAGCAAATACTCAGACACTTTAAGCACCGAAGTGGCTCAGGGTCCCCAGAGTGGGAGTCCGGCTCACCTTCTCAGTCTCCCATCTCCCCATCTCCCCGGGCAGATGAAGGACGGCGTGCCAGTGCCCCTGATCATTGCAGCCGGCGGGGGCGGCAGGGCCTACGGCGCCAAGACAGACACGTTCCACCCAGAGCGACTGGAGAATAACTCCTCGGTTCTGGGGCTGAACGGCAACTCCGGAGCGGCAGGTAAGGCGCGGAGGCCGCGCTCCCCAGGACAGGCCCGGGGATGGCCTGAGCTCCCTCGGCCCGCGCCCTCACACGCCTGCGTCTCGGGTGCTGGTACCTGAGAAGCCGGGAGCTCTGGATACCGGTACCCACATCAAGGGAGGAAGGCCAGGCCGCAGCCTGGGGGCCTGGAGGCATCTTTGCTGACATGGGGTTTGAACTGCAGAGGTCACTGAGCAAGGGGGCCAGGCGGTCGTATTGGGACCGGCAGCCCAGCTGCCCTGGGTTTCCTCCAGAGCAGCTGGACTCCAGCAGGTGGAAGGAGTGTGGGCAGAGTCAAGGTCCTGTGGTCGGTGCCTCCAGGCGCTGGCCTACCAGCTGGCACATCTCCCTGGGGAAGCTCTTCCAGGAATCTCCCCAGCTTGGCAATCCGTGCTCATGAGGGCGAGCCAGCCGCACAGAAGTCAGACCAACCCTGAAGGGGTATGAATTCTGACTCCTCCGAAGCAGCCACGTCTGAAGAGAAAATGCAGTTCGTTTTTGGATTTTCTTTTCTCCACAATCTGACCAAGGATCTTTGGAGGTGTTTAAGATTCAAGGTCAATCAAACAAATGCTCAAATTTCCCTTTCAAGTGAGAGACGGCTAGAAGAGGAGGAAGGGTAGACACAGGGGTGTGGCCCTGGAGAGGGTGACCCAGTGCTCTTCCTGGCACCCCTCCTGCCAGGGCAGCAGGGAATAACCCCCGGAGCCCCTCCACATCTGCTTTTCAGAATTGCCCTGTGGGGCTTTCCAAGTGATTATTCCCATTCTACAGAAGAGTCAGCGAGCTCAGAGAGTTGGTGGATGGTTTTCTCAAAGCAGCCGCACTGTTTCATACTCATTTTTAAAAAAACATCATTGTGGTTGCTTTGTTTTCCTCTTTATATGGATTGTTTTCTTTCCCATACATTTGCTTAGAAGCTGTTAAGACGGAGTAGGGGGTCAGAAACCCCTCAGCCCGGACCCGTGCAGGGCACAGGGGAGAGAGGGCTGGGTCATCCTGATTTATTTACCATGCTCATGGCCCACTGTAGGTGCCTAATGTTGCTGAGGGGCCTTCCCTTTGCCACGAGACACCAACAGCCCTGAAAGGCCCACATGCTGCCCTCCAGCTGGCAGAAGGAAGGCCAGCTGCTTGAAACCCCAGCCAGGTGCCACAGCCCTGCAGCTTCCAAAGCTGATCTGCCTGGGAGTTTCCATTCTGTTCTGATCGTCCCTCTTCTAGACTGAGCTTGTTCCTGACTTTGGCCTCCTTTCCTACAACCCAGCTCCTCCTCTCTAGCACAATAATAATCTCCATGCTCAGCTTCCCCCACCTAGACATCCCTCTGCTGCCCACTCAGGGTCCAGAAGAATCTCTGCCACCCATTCTTCCAGATGCCCCTTCCAGGCTAGCTAACCCTCGGGGTTCCGCAGACCCACGCGCTGCTGTTTCTCCAGGTCCTCACCACCTACCAAGTGCAGGCACAGAAAGTACTGTGCAGCTTTTGGAGTAGACTGCCTGTTGCAATGTCATACGAAGCAACATAGGGGGAGACAAAAGGAGTCCTGGAATCTCAAGGGGCCAGCAGGAGAGGTTGATTGTGGTTAGCCTGTGGCCTTAAGATAAAGCTGCATTGAACCTCAGCTCTGTAAATAGCATTTCCTCTGCAAGAGCTCAAAGCAGCCCCAGGCACTGGGAAGCACAGCTCCAGTGGCTGTCATCAAAAGGGTCTTGCCCACCCCTTCTCCAGCCCCTTCTCCACCCCCATCTTCCCTGCCCCTGACCTTGGAGCAGCAACTTAGAAGCAGCCAAGCAAGAAGAAGCTTCAGAGTGTGAAGCCCTCTGCACACGTGTTCTACCTCCTATGCCCAAACATCCCTACGTGTCGTGTGGTTTGGGAAGCATTTTGCATGCCCATTGTCTCCTTTGATCCCAACATCGACCCAATAAGGCAAGTCTTACTATCCCCAAGTTACAGATAAGGAGACTGAGGCTCGGAATGGGGAAGTCCTTGCCCAGGGTCTCAGAGCCAGTAAAAATGAAGCCCATTAGGTTGTCCAAACTAGTCCAGGATTCCTGCAAAGGAACTCCATGGCAGTGAGCCCAGCAGGATTTTGATAGTTGGCTGTCCAAGGACTGGCAGGTCCCCGTTCTTGTTGGGATGCAAAGCATTAATGAAACAAAGTCCCAGCACTTCAGGAGTTGGGGGCATGGAAAGAAGGCAGAGGAATGAGTCTAGTTGTCAAGCTGCTTGCGCCCCCCCCCCAACTCCTCCGTCCCTAACCAAGCATTCTCCCCAGCTTGTGATCCAAAGACCTAGTGGGTCTGAAGCATGGTCCCAACTGGATGCACACGGCTGTGGCCAAAGCAGATCTCACCAGGGCATAGGGCACGCTCCTGTTTCTCCAGCTGTGGATTCCAAAGCCCCCAGGCCCTACTTGGCCCTGGTGACCGAATCTAGCCAGAATCCTCTCACTCGGGGTTTTCTCCGTCTCTTCCTACAGGTGGTGGAGGTGGCTGGAATGATAACACTTCCTTGCTCTGGTCTGGAAAATCTTTGCTGGAGGGTGCCACCGGAGGACATTCCTGCCCCCAGGCCATGAAGAAGTGGGGGTGGGAGACAAGAGGGGGTTTCGGAGGGGGTGGCGGGGGGTGCTCCTCAGGTGGAGGAGGCGGAGGATATATAGGTAAAGATGATTCGTGTTCAAGGTGTCACTCCCTCCCTTCTTAGTCCTAGGCATTCCCCGTCCTGTCCCTGGCCCTCGCCTGCCCTCCCCTGGCCCACCCCAAGTGTGGACTGTGATGTCACCGTGCACGCCTTCCTCTCAGCCCCTATAGGACCAGCCAGAGGCAGGGTGTTGGCTCTCGAGCCAGCATCCTGCCTCAAGGCTTCCATAGCAACAGCCTCAAGATCTTGTGTGTTCTCGATGCCCACCTCTCCAAAGCCAATGATAAAGGGCTTTGATTACCCAGACTATTCTCTGAGCCAGCCCTGAAGTCGCACTGGCACGAGAACCTTGGAGGCCACGCTCCCCGGGCCTGTGCCTCCCTCTGGATGGCCTGGCTTAAGTCTTTGCCAAGCCAACTCCCTCCCTGAGGGCCTGGTTGGTGGCCTCCAGCCTCACAGGCTCCCTCTCCCTTCCCTACCCCAGCCCACCAGCTTCCAGAACTTTGCCCTCTCCATGCTCATGGGCAGCCCCAGCCCACCCCGCCAGCCAGCAGCCAGCCACTGGCCCAGCCTCCTCCGAGCTTCAGAGCAGAGCACAAGAGCCTTCTGAAGCCGAGAGGCTGGGAGGCTGGGAGGCTGGGAGGCTGGGAGGCTCGGAGGCTGGGAAGCTGGGGGGCTGGGCGGCTCCATCATCCCCACAGATTAGGACATGACGCATGCACGCACCGTGATGTTCTGTCTGTGTTTTGCTTTACGCTGTGTGTCAGATGCTTGTGTTAACCAGACGCTCTTCTCTTCCAAACTCTGGGTGGGCGGGAGGAGCCTGAGGGGGGAGCCCAAAGATACCCAGTCCAGCAGAAAGGAGGGACAGGAGCCTGAAGGCACAGGGGCCCATCCCCCATGTCCCACCCTGACCCCATGGGACTGGAGAGCAACTCCTCAATGCTAGTGGCCTGGCCAGTTCTGAAAGAGGTACCAAGGGGCTAGTCCAGCCTGAGGACACCAGACCCCTTCGGATTCTTGTTCACATGACCTGCTTCCCAGCAGCCTCAGTGCAGTGCTGGGGACTCCCCAATGGGAGCTAGCCTGGACCTGGAGGGAACCCGATGCCAAACCCCAAGTGCCACCCCTGTGCCCCAGGGCTCCCTTCCCTCCCCAACCACCACCCCCACACCAAGCCCTTCACCACCCCGAGGCCCCTGCATGCCCCGCTGGTGTGCAAATGTGTCAAGACTTGGGCCCCCTGCCTCTCTGGGTTAAACCCTTCTCTGGTTTGGTACAGGTGGCAACGCGGCCTCAAACAATGACCCCGAGATGGACGGGGAGGACGGGGTTTCCTTCATCAGTCCTCTGGGCATCCTGTACACCCCAGCTTTAAAAGGTATCCCCTCTGCTAGGCGGCAGGAGTGACCTCCTCAGGCCAGTTCTCCCACCCAGATAGAACGTCAGGGCCACGGACGAGAGTCCAAGACCCAAAGGCATGATTACGGGTCCCTCACAGGCAAGTCTTCCCAGGGCTCATCTCGGCAAGTTTTCTGGGAGTCAGGATGTGTGGTCTGAGATGGATGTGAAGACGGAAGACTGACTTTGAGGCAGGCTGGTTCTAGAAAACGCTGCCGCAGAAGTCCCCTTATCCGCGCCAGCTGGCCCGAGGGTCACGCACTTGGACCCTCCCATCTGCCCACAAAAATGAGCCACATGTCCTCTGTCTGAGCTCCTTCAGATGCATCAGGGATGTCCCTCCACACATTGGTACTTCAGTGGCAGTGGGACGTAGGGACAGGAGCCAGAGAACCCACACTGACCAGCTGGCGATAGAGCACAGAGGCCGGGAATGGGGTACGGGGTGGTCTTCTCCACCTCAACCCAGAGCTGATCCTCCCTTCTTGTCACCAGTGATGGAGGGCCACGGGGAAGTGAATATTAAGCATTATCTAAACTGCAGCCACTGTGAGGGAGACGAGTGCCACATGGACCCAGAAAGCCACAAGGTCATCTGCTTCTGTGATCACGGGACAGTGCTGGCTGAGGATGGCGTCTCCTGCATCGGTAGGAGGGACGTGAGGGCGGTGACAGGGAAGGGGCCCAGAGTGTGAACCCTCAGGGGCTGCGGCTAGTTTCACCATCTGGGACACCCCAGATGCAGTTTTGTCAGCGCTCTGACCCGTCTGACTGCCCCAACACGGGTGCTCTGAGGACTGGGCAGACGGTCCTGTGTGTGAAAGGCAGGTAGTGGCTCATGAAGGACCCCTCACTTGTCTCATCCCACCCCTAACCCAGGGCATCAACCCTCACATCCCCACCAAGGGGCCATCCTGCCTGCACTGAACACCCCCAGTGCCAGGGACCTCGCACTCCCAAGGCACGCTGATCCGTCAAGAGTGCCAGAGTCGCATCCTGTTCCTTTCCATTTCCACCCTGAGGTTTGCTACTTGCAGAACCTCTCAGGCGCTGCAGGGGTTGGAAGACAGAGCTGTGTCCTCCTCCTGCAAGTCTCCAGATGAAAAAAACCCATTTGCTTCCATCAGTTCACACAGGACAGTTTTATGTCTCTTCCCTGTGTCCCACGTCTACGAGTATTCTGGTGACCAGTGTCCATGCGAGATGTCGTGTCCAGGACCAGGCAGGGGATCCCAGTGCACCCATACCGCCCCCCCCCTCAGCCTGGGCCCAGTGCTTTGGGGGCCCCAGGCAGTAACTCAGCCTCCAAGTGTTTCTGATGGGTCCCCTCGTGCCAGCGTCATATGGAGTCTGTACTGGTCACCTCAGGCCTCTGAATCTCTTCCATAACCACCACTGGCCCCCCTGTCATCCTGCCATTGTACAGTTAATGTTTGGGATCAAAGTCCAGAATTTGACATTTATCCCTGTCACATGTTTCCTCCACCCAGAAGCTATTAAAATTTGTTAACCAGAATCAGCCCATTTCCTGCCCCTGGCCCTCTGCAAAAGAAGGCCTCCAGGGTCTGGAAGGAGCAAGTGGTGTTTGTCCTGGAGAGGGAGGGTATTTCTGCCTTGGAGCTAGCACCGAGGATGACCAGCATGGTCACCGGTGCCCCATGGGGCCTTTCTTGCAGTATCCCCCACCCCAGAGCCCCACCTGCCACTCTCACTGGTCCTGTCCGTCGTGACCTCAGCCCTCGTGGCCGCCCTAGTCCTGGCTTTCTCCGGCATCATGATTGGTGAGTGTGCCAGAGCCCTGGGGCTTCCAGGGGTGGGGCGGGAGGGGTGTGGAAGGGGCCAAGGAAGGCAGATCTGGTGGGACAGACAACATTCCGGCTTTGCCATGGAGGCAGAGGTGTCACTGTGGGTGGGGGGTGATTAGGGCAGCCCAGGCCAGCCTGAAACAGAAGCCCTCTGCCCCAGGCCCCAGCACCACTTCTGTTTCCTAGCTGAACTGCCGCTTCCACTCCTTGACCTCCCCGTAGAGCCTTCTAGAGGCACTCTGCTGAGGAGGACACAGTGGCCAAAGCTTACCCCCAACCGCAGAGTTCACTTCCAGCTGCCGCCAGACATAGTGCAAATGGCTTCAGAGGATATAGGGTTTGGCTCACTCCCCAGGGAACACCTCCAGCCTCACCCGTCCCCACATCAAGCAGGCAATGCAAAGTTGGCTTCTCAGTATTTCTGTTAGGCCTGTGAGCCAAGGTGAGCGGAGAGGTCTCGGCGCTGTCCAGCCAGGCTCTTACTGCGGGAGGTGCCCAGGGCAGGTGGGCAGGGACACGAAGGAAGGCAGAGGGGAAGGCTCAGTACCGGCAGCGCTTTCAGACCAGCCCCTTTAGGCCAGTTGGGGGCTGGTAAGGGGTGCGTGGGTCCCATATGATGCCATCTTTCAAAGGGACAGGATGATGAAAGCTAACGCTTGTTGCACACCACATGCCAGGTGATTTACACATTTTAGTTCACTGAATCCTCACTTGACCCTCTGAGCATGCTTGGTCCATTTGAGAGAGGAGGGGCCTGAGTACACAGCCGTCGACTCACTTGCCCTGGCCCATAACTGGGGGCACTGGGCTTTCAAAACAGAATCCACGCTGTGCATCACAGTTTCATCCTGTGTCCCAACGGACTTGGCCCCACGGAATATTCTCACAGATATATAGTAAGAGCAGCAATGATGGTCACTTGCACCAGTAGAGTTTTTCAAAGCCATTTTACGTTGGTGAATTCATTTCATTATTTGTTAGAATCACTAAGTGTGGTGGAAATGTTCAGATCCCAGAGGAGGAGATGGAGATCCAGGAAGGCTTCCTGGAGGAGGTAGCCCGTGCTGGGCTTCAAGGGCCAGGCTGCCTGGCCCAGGCCACATCGTAGCTAACCTTCATCTGCCTGTAGTGTACCGCCGGAAACACCAGGAGCTGCAAGCCATGCAGATGGAGCTCCAGAGCCCCGAGTATAAGCTGAGCAAGCTCCGTACCTCGACCATCATGACTGACTACAACCCCAACTACTGCTTTGCTGGCAAGACCTCGTCCATCAGTGACCTGAAGGAGGTGCCTCGGAAAAACATCACCCTCATCCGGTGAGTGCCCCCCGCCACTGTACTCCGGGGTGGTGCGGGTGTGGGAGGAGTTCAGGCTGGATGGTCATCCCCACACCATGGATTTTTCCAGCCACAAGAGGCCAGCACAACCACCCCTCAGGGCAGTTCCAGCCCTCCCAGGTTCAATGCTTAGGGCCATTTGGAGAGGTATTTAACTGTTTAACACCCCATATATTCACGGGGTTTGCACAATGAATGGAGAGCAAGACAGGGAACCAGGACATTCCTCGAAGTCCCCTGAAGCGCTCCCTCCCAAGTCTTCTCGGCCCCTCATTCTCCAGGTGGAGCAAAGTGTCCTCCTCTGAGCTTCCAGGGCACCCCATGCCTTCCTCCATCATTTACTGAGCACACTCGGCAGGAATGTCTGCCAGGGATCTGTCCCTCCCCAAGAAGTGGGAGCCTCTCCCCAGGCAGGGCCCTGTCCTCTTCACCCCTATGACCCTGACGGATATCAAAGACCTAGTTCGTCTTCATTGAATAATAAGGCAGGGGAGGCCTGGCATTGTATGGCAAAGCCAGGTGGAGGGTGTTACTCCTCAGTTTGCAGGAAACCCCCTGCCCCTCGTGTGCCTCTTTCTCCTGGCCCCCACCCCGCCCCCTCTGCCTGACCTTGCCTTTTCCTTTGCACAGGGGACTGGGCCACGGTGCGTTTGGGGAGGTGTATGAGGGTCAGGTGTCTGGAGTGCCCAGCGACCCGAGCCCCCTGCAAGTGGCCGTAAAGGTAAGAGGCGGCTCCATCACGGCCCTGATTGGCCGGCAGTCTCCAGGGCCTCAGCTCTTGGACCACACCCTCTTACCCCTGCGGCTCACAGCCTCCTCCTCCTTTCCACCCTCCCCTTCTGTACCCAGACGCTGCCTGAGGTGTGTTCTGAACAGGACGAACTGGATTTCCTCATGGAAGCCCTGATTATCAGGTAAATAAAGCCACAGAGAGACGCCCCCTGTTAGATGTTTCTGTCTCCGAAGGAAATGGTGTTGTCCTCCAGCGTCCCCTTCCTCCCCACCAGGAGGCTCCCTAAGATTCTTAACGCGTCTTACCAGAGTGAAACAGCCCCAGGTGGTCGTCTGAGAAGAAAAATCTCTGTGGCCTAATAACCAGAGGGATATCCCTCTGCCTTCCACCAGCACCCCTGTGTCACCCAGTGGGATGTTCCCCACCGCCCCCCCTTTTCTGAATAGAGCATGCTAATTGTTGCCAGTGGAAGACACACTTACACCCCAGGTAACTTTTCGACAAAGCCCCTCCCCAGTTCCAGCTCTTAGATCTTGTGTAAAGACCCGCGGCCCTAACTGATGAATTCTTGAACACTACCTCTGAAACTAATGATGTACTTGTATGTTGGCTGATTGGATTTAAGTAAAAAAAAAAATTAATTTAAAAAAACGAAAAAAGAAGTGTGCCCCTAGATGTGATGGAGGCCATCGCATCCTGTTCCCCACCAGCTGGCTTGCACCCTTCAACGTGTGGCTCTGGCGTCCCCTAACTAGGAATCTCAGTGCCCAGGGCTTGGGAGGGCATGTGCTCCGGCCGCAGACCACCTTAAGGAGGACACAGGTGCTTGACCTTGCGATCTCGCCACACTCATAGCCTCCTGTTATGCTGGAGAGCCTCAAACATCCAGACACATGCGAGTGGCCTGGGGTCCCCCCGCTGCGTGGAAGTGGACAGTATGTGAGATGTCTGTGGTGTCCACAGAAGGATGCACAGCAGGGTCAGGGCCTTGCTTTAAGGGTAACCTATTGTCTGATTACACATGTAATACATGATTATTGAACAACACTTGGGAAGTGTAAGATGATATGGAAGGAGACCCAAATCACTCAATCTCACTCTTGCTGATAACCCGCCACTACTCTAGTTCAGCATAGAGCCATGTAGACCTTCGGCTCTGCGTGTGTGTGCCCAGACGGAGTTCACCCGCCCCCCTGCCCCACACATCCTAACAGGATCACATTAACAAGAAAACCCAAATCATAGGGCCTCTCGGCCAGACTTACTCCGTCCCCATGAGCACCCATGGGGGAGGCTCGCACAGGCCTATTCCTCACTCTCTTTCACACACGGTCTCCTGCCTGGCAGGGTTCACTCGGTCCCCAGAGGAAGGAGTTCCTTCAGCTTCTCTGCCTGACGCGTCCTCGAAGAACTCACACATGAATCCTAGCAAGCAGTCCACGCACCACTGTCCCCACTGTCCCAGACCCTGGCCGCTCTCTCGTCCCGCCCTCCCTCTGACCCCACCTCCTTACTAAGTACCTGTGCAGCAGCCTCCTGCCTCCAACCAAACACTCTCATGCAGACTGGACTCCTGCCCGGCCTGCCCTCCAGTTCTCGCACCTGCTCAGGAGTGAGATCCCCCCCGGCCTAGGCTGGGCATGGGACCCAGCTACCCACATGACAGAAGGCATTTACATAATGCAGCTGCTGAAAACATAACTTTGCATCCTGCTCTTCCTCCTTAAGATTTTCCCAGACTCAGCTCAGTTAAACTTGGTTACTCCCCTCTGCTCTGCAGCAAATTCAACCACCAGAACATCGTGCGCTGTATCGGGGTGAGTCTGCAAGCCCTGCCTCGATTTATCCTCCTGGAGCTCATGGCAGGAGGAGACCTCAAGTCCTTCCTCCGGGAGACCCGCCCTCGCCCGGTGAGTGAGAACCAGTCTTGCCCTAGTGGTTGGAGCCAGGGAATGGAGCAGAGGGCGGGAGGGGCAAGAGTGGGCAGCCTGAGAAACAACCTACTCAGTGGGACCGAGGGAGTCAACCCTGGGGCTTGTATCTGGGAGAATGGCCGGGAGAGATGGCACGGAAGGTGGACGAGGGCTGAGCCCACCCTGGGGAGCTTGAGCAGCGCTTGTGCAATGGGGCCTCCAGCCTGAATCCCTTTTTGTGACCTGCTGATTCCGAGAATTAGGGACAAGCACAGAGGAGGACTTTCATGCCAGCCATGCCATTAATTCAACTGACTTGGGGCAGGACATTCTACATCTACTCATTCTGGACCCCACTAACCTCATTTCTTAAGTGGGGACATCCTGACCTTGTACCTTTACTGTCAAAATAAAATACTGTAATATTTATGAAGGTTCTGCATGTGTGTCATGATTAAGGGGCTGGAGCTTGGGGGAGTGAAGAAACCTGGGCAGACCCAGGAATGCCACCCCCCCCCCCATCCACCAACCCTGGTTAGACAACCATGTGGCTTAGGACTGTGAAGCCTGTAACCACAGGATCGGCACTATGAAATCCAAGGGCTGGACTAGAATCTTTCTAAGGTGGTTCTAAGTTATAAGACATAGCACATGGGGCATGCCCAGAGTCCAGCTGCCCACTCCTGTCGCTGCCGGGGTCTTCAGGAGGCTCTGGGCTCCAGGAATTGGAGCAGAGAAGAACCCTGAGCTAGGACCCAGAAGTTTCCTCAAGTAGCTGTGGACCATGAAGAGCATGAGGAAGACTTGCACCCTCCCCACCCCCAGGAAAGCAGAAGAAGACGACAGCAGCCTTGCTACAGAAAGCCCAGAACTGAACACTGTGCTCTCTGGGACTCAGACGGGAGGTGGATACCGTGAAAGATCACGCCTGCTCTAATCCCCATGGTCGGTCAGACTGAAGTTAGAATACCTTAGCCCTGGGAGCCTCCCTACGATGCCTACAAGCTCCTGGGTGACCTGTCTCAGCACCTAAGAAGAATCCAGTCTAACTTCCTGAAAAGATGAGTGTGTGCACACCTGAGCGCCCCTGGCAGGAGGATGGGGGGAAGGGGGAGAAGGACCAACCCCATCCTATAATAACCCTCATCCGCATTATCTTCGTCTTCCTCCTAGTTGCCACATTTCTGAAAGTCACCCTGTGAAGTAGACGGCGTAGATCTCACCTTAATTGTACAGATAAGAACACTGTGGCTCAGAGAGGTTATATGACTTCCTGAGGCCATACAGGAAGCGGCAGAGCTGAGACTGGAACTCAGAACTTGGGATTCCTGATTTTGGGGCTCTCTCCAACCTACCATGCTGTTTATCCCAATGGTGCTCTTTGGGGAGCCATGCAGTGCCAAGACAAGGTTGGGTCACTGAAAACCAATACCACCAGCCGTGCAGACATCTCTGCAGGGTCCGGACACAGACATGGGTTTTCCTACCACCATTCAGCAAAGCAGAGCCTTCAGCTCTTGTGCTCTGAGATTCTCGGCAGTGCTTGTAGCAGAGGTCAAATGGGGACACATAGCATCACACTTTGGGAAGAGCCCTAGCTCCGGGTTTCCCACTGGACATTCCTGAGGCTTGAGAAGGAAGTACTGTGCATGCCAAGGACAGATTTCCTCATAAAGGGGAAATCCCCATACCTGGCCAGCCCAAGGGCATTGTGGGTGGAGATCTTCCCTCTCTTTTGGAGGCAAAAACATCTTTCTCTTTTGATGATAAAGAGGATCTGTATATTGTCCCAAAGAACAGAGTACCAGCAAGGAAAAGCAGGTCATTCATACCTCAACCACCTCCTACCCCCTGTGTTACCCTAAAGAGACTCAAAACGAGGATCCTGATCCCAAGTTGTGACCTCGAACTGCAGGCACTACCCAGGGGATGCCCACAGCCAGAAGATGGTCAACTCTCCTTGGAAGAGCCGCTTCTGAGGGTCAGGATCCCACTCACCAAATCCACTCTTCTAACCCTTGACCCCACTCTTCTTCTGTGTGGCTCTCCTTGCCCGCCACACTCCCCAAATCCTGGTAGCACCCCAATCATCCTGCTCCTCACCTTCATGCACACCCACCCATCCCAGGCGAGCTGGTCCTTCTGGGGATGCCTACCCACAAGAGGTGATTTTAAATGCTGGATGATTCTTCCAGAGTGAGCCCATGCCCATGTGTTTGTGGCAGCAGCTACCCTGGGCGTTTGGGAAACTTGCTAGGCACGATGCATTCTCAGAACCACAAAATCCAGGTTAGCTGTGTGAGGATCAGGTTGACTGTGAGAAAGGAACATGCATTGTGGTGGACAGAGGGGGCTACACCAGTAACCCTGCACGGAATGAAGGAGGGAGGGACTGGCTGGTGGGCATCGCAGATGGAGAAATACACACACCAAAAGATGGTGGGTAGAGTTGTGACACTCTCTGGATTCAAAGGCCTGAGTTCCAGCTGGCTCACTTGTTTGAAGCCCCCAAGACTCTCGGGGCTTACCTGATGACCTGCTGTGTGCAGGTGCTTAGCTAGGCATTCGGAATCAGACAAGGTCTATGGTCTTCTCTTCCTGCCATCCCTGAGGTCCAGCAGTTCCATAGATGATCAGGATCGAAGGACCTCAGAGATGGTCCACCTAAGAGGCTCTGGCTTCAGATGACATATGCACGGACATGAAGTGACAAAACAGATGTACAGATGCAGAGGGACAGAATGATCCTGGCCAACCACGTCTGTCATGGAAGCCAAATTCATGCGTACAGATGAAAACCTCATTTGGTCCCAGGACCCCACCTTCTCAAGGAGGAAAGACCCTTTTTAATGTCAAAATAATTTTACAGACCCAATCTTTATTCAACAAATATTTATCGAGGGTTTGAGATATGCCAGATATAGACCAAGGGCTGTCTTTTGGTATCCATTGATTCAATCAATAATGACAGAAGCCATCGAGGGGTCAGTAGTCTCTCAATTACAGGTGGCCGTCATTAACCACAACAGTGTCTGTACCTATTTGGAACATGGCAATGCCTGTGGGCAGCAGCTCTGGGGAAGATGCTCAGTACACAGGAGGCACTCGGATCCGGAGGTCACAGTGTACAGGTCAGAGCCTCTGCTTTTGGGTTCATGCCCGAGGGCAAATCTGGCTCCAAGGTTGCCAGACCAGTGTTGGCTCTGACATGCATGAAGGGGCATTTGGTGCCCATGAAAAGTCGACCATGTCAGGATCCAGGAAAGACGAGGCTCCAGCAGCAGTGACTTCTCATCACTTATGACAATGACCTTGTGTTCCCTGTCTGCATCTGCTTCTTCCATTCTCCTTTCTCTCTTGCCCTTATCTGCATCGACTTAAAATATATTCCTATTCTGGGGGTGCCTGGATGACTCAGTTGATTAAAAATCTGACTGGATTTCAGCTCAGGTCATGATCTCAGGATCATAAGATCCAGCCCCACATCGGGCTCCATGCTCAAGGGGGAGTCTGCTTAAGGTTCTTTCCCTCTACCTGTCCCCCTTCTCTCTCTCTCTCTCTCTCTCTCTCTCTCTCTCTCTCTCAAATAAATAAGTAAAATCTTTAACATATATCCCTATTCTGTTTTTTACTGGTGAAACAGTTCACTCCATCTCCTTGTGATTCTTTACCTAAGGAAAGAAAAGATATCAATATTACTCTGCATTTTATTAGGACATATGTTACTTCCTGGGAAGAGCCTCTCAGAAACTGAGACCAAAGAAATGATTCTCCTTCACTGGGCCTGTTTTCTTCAATTGTAAAAGTAGGATTTTGGTCCAAACAGTGTCCCTGAAGGGAATAACAGTGCCCTGAGGTGCTACACACTCAACATTCATGCTTAAAAGAATCGTGTGATCAAACACTTTTCAGAGGCATGCAGACGGCTCTCTTACTGATTTGCAATGGACATCAGAGCATAGCAAAGACTGATAATTCCTGTGTTCAAGAAACCGATTTGGCCCAGAAATTCTCATTCCTGTTTGATCAAATTCCATCCCACAAGCCTGCTTTGGGACAGGATATTTATGTCCATGACCATGGCTGCCCAAAGAATGTTTGGTTACCAAAAGAAATGCCATACTCAGGGGCAAATCAGTGGGAAACAACAACAACAACAACAAAAACCAGATTCCAACTCCTTCTTTGCCCAGGATTGATATAAATGCCATTGCACACACTAGCTATGCTCTGCATTGTTAGTTTATCTATCAGTTTTGACACAACATCTAAACCTTCCCCAATTCTCCCCCAGACACACACACACACACACACACACACACACACACACACACACAGCTTGCCAACACTCCAATTCGGTGCAGACTGATTAGTGGAGCAGTTAATTTGCTCTAAGCAGCCAAAGACAGGGAGCTCAGATAAACGCAGCCCATGGGTTAGTGCCTGGGAAGATTTAGTCCCTACAGCATGCCAGACATTTAAGACATCAATGGTCCTTGCACCCTGAGTGATGGGCGCTAAGACACAAAGAGACTCAGGGACAGCTATGACCGGTCCTCTTTTATAAAACATTTTCCTGGACAGAAAGAAGATATTCCTAATACTATAGCAAAATGGATTAATATTTCCCTTGGAAATATATTATCTTTTTTCCTCCCAGGAAATGGGTAGTATTTCTCTCACAGTGCCCGGTGATTCTGACCCTAATAAGGCCCCTAGAGAAGCCAAACACAGGACCCTTTTCCCAAGACTACCATGGCCTCCAGGCGGTAGCCCCACCATAACTGTAGGTCCCTTCATGAAGGATTCACTCTGTGCCTTATAACAATCTAGGGAGGGCGAGAGTGTCATGCTTCTTTCTCAGACAAGGACACTGGCTTGGGGAGAGGCAAAGCAATTAGTCCCAGGTCACAGTCAGTAGAGGATGAGCAGAGATGAAGCCCATGTCAGCTCAACTGGCCACTGAATTATATTGCTCATGGCATTTGTGTGTTGTATTCTGATTCAGTTGGGTACTCTGCACTGTATCCATATATACTCCATCCCTTCTAGGACACATTGTCCTGAGCAGCACAGTTTTAACTCCTAGAATCTTGCCTCTGCCCAATCCAGATCCTTAAAGCCCAGCTCTGGGCAGTTTTGGCTCTGGAGTGAGTCACTTAGCTTCTCTGAGCCCTCAGCCTTCTCCTCTTTAATATACGGATACCCTTTCTTCCCTACCTCCACACAGGATGTTGCACCAAAGGAGGTCATGCACGTAGACTTGCTCTATTGCATATAAGGCACTGCCTGATGTTCCATGGGCAGAGGGTATTCCCTTCCCTAAATGGTCCTCCTCAGAATTGATGCATGCCCCAGAGAAGCACGACTCCTGTCTGCCTCCCCTAGACCCATACTATTGCTCCAAGGAGTCCTGAGGAGGCCTTGACCTGTGGCAGAGAAAGCTCCCAGGCAGCCTCTGGTAAATCATAGTTCAACTATAATCAACTATGCTTGGCTCTCAGTTCTCACTGAACCACTGCAGTGTGCCGAGCATCGTGCTCTATACCGTGGAAGTGGACGCTGAAATCCCTGCTTGGAGACCTCACAGTTTCCATAGGAATATGGTCAAAGAAACCCAACAGCAGTGGATGTGACACTGCATGATAACATGCTGCTGCAGACTTCAGGGATTTAGGAATTAAGAGAGACACCAAGATGGGATGTCGCCTTCAGAAAACACTTCCAGGCACTTAGCAAGCCTGCCGAGGAAGCTGAGGCAAGTCCACCCCATGGGCGGGGTGATGCCTCCTTTTTACACAACAGACTTCACATGGGGACACTCAGGTGGCTCAGATGGTTAAGCGTCTGCCTTCAGCTCAGGGTCATGATCCCAGGGTCCTGGGATCAAGTCCCACATCAGGCTCCTTGTTCAGTGGGGAGCCTGCTACTCCCCCTGCTTGTGCTCTCTCTCTCTCTCTCTCTCTCTCTCTTTGACAAATAAATTTTAAAAATCTGAAAAGAGAGACTTCAGATAGAAAAGTTTGAGATAGCTCTTCACCTGCCCAGCATTTCCTGAAATTTTTTCTTTTTCATCCCACTTTAGGTCTGGGTCTTCTTGAAGACTATTTCTTTAAATAATTTTAAACATTTTAAAAGCATTTTCTCCCTTGATTTCTTCACAGGTTTGTTTATAATTTGGGGAGGTTTGAACATCAAGATTAAGGTGGAAAAATGGGCAAAATAATGAAAAGGGGACAGGATCCAACCTGTCCTGGCCCACCCTTGGCTGCTCTAGCTTGGGGCTCTCAGCCCTGGCTGTATGTTGCACTGACCCAGGGGGGTGCTGTGACCCCTGCAAACACTAGGCCCACCCAGAGAGGCAGGTCCCTTGGTCTGGATCAAGGCCGGGGCATCTGTGTTTAAAGCCGCTGAGTGATTTCTGATGTGCGGCCAGAGCTGAGACCTCAGCTTGAAGCCTGTGTTTCAGATCTTCTCTCCCCATGAGCATCTTGTCAGTGGATCGCTTCTGTCTCCCCACAGAACCAGCCTTCCTCCCTGGCCATGCTGGACCTTCTGCACGTGGCTCAGGACATCGCCTGTGGCTGTCAGTATTTGGAGGAAAATCACTTCATCCACCGGTGAGTCTACGTGACCCTGCTCTTCCCTCTACCTTCTGCACACTCCCCTGCATGTCTCAAGAGCCCAGATCCCCACCACCCCCTTCAGAGTAGAATGGTAGGTCTCTCTCCAGACTTGTTGGGAATGACTCGGCTTCACTTGTCCTTAACATAATTACTTACCCTGTAGGGGCTTCATTTACCCCATATGTAAAATGGGTATCATAAAATATCCATCCCAGTGCTGGAGATCTAGACGAGCTGCCCTTGACCACTTCGCCTCGGGGATTCTTGCCTCCATCACGTTAACATTTTTTCCATCTAGAGAACCAAACTCTTTAAGGGAAGTTAGAGGAGTTCATATTTTCACATATTTGACTTTGGGTAACTCAAAGGCAAGGACCCTGTTTTATTCATCTTCATATCCCTGGTATATTGTGGGGCACAATTAATGTCTGTTGGATACATTAAACTTTTTTCTAAAATGTTCTGAAATGAAGCATAATGATTATTTTCTTTGCTTCCATACTTCATTTCTTCTACTCTATAGGATCCTTATGTTTAAATAGGTGTTTGATTGGGACATCAAACCCACATGTAATGCTACAGACATGATAGATTATACATATTTCTTTCCATGTGCATGTTGATGACTTTCTCAGCTGACACCTTGATTCTGAAATCTGAAAAGTCAAATAGACTGTTAGGCTCTTTGCAAAGCTCCTCCTAATGATATGCTTCACAGTTAGTAAATACCAGCCTGGTGAATGAACAATCACTTCTTAACCCATGTCTTCAAAGAGTGTAAGACATGTTCATAATAATTAGAATATGTAACTACAAAGCAGGAAATGAGAGAAGCTATATGAGTTCAGAAATGGAAAGCATGTAAGCAGAGAGCAAGCTATGCTTTCTGCTCTAATAAAAATGGAGAAATTAAAGACCAAGAAATGCACTCACCTAGGCTCCTAAAGTCCTTCCTCAAACAAGGCAAAAAACACTCCTACCAGCATGTCCTTTCACTGTGACTCCATCACTTTGGTTTTCTGATCTTCCTCTTGATCCTGACTCTGCCCAACTTGTAGGTCTTGTGCTTAATAGAAATAAAAGGAGCTGAGACCAATCCTTCAGGTTCCCCTCCAAAGCTATGCCCTTGCTTCAAAGCCCCAGGTAGCCTTGTCTTTGTTCGTGACCTTTTCGTTGTACCCAAAACTTTCCATAAATCTCAGCTCTGGCCTTTATTGGTGCTCAGACAGGACAAGGTTGTGCTCTTCTTGGAATTCATCCTTGGCTAGAGCCATCTTTCCACCTATTGTCTGTGTCCTCTACTGGAGAGCAAGCTGTGCGGTCACCTTGGTGACTCCGGACACCTGCCTTCCCTTCTCACCGAGATTGTTTCTGCTTTCTCATCTCTGCCCCATGTTCATCACCAAGCATCCAGAGTCTCCGGCTAAGGGACCCCATTCTTCTTTCCTCTGACATTTTGAAATCTGCTTTCCTAGAGCTATGATATATTTTAACTATCTCCAGTGCTCTGTTATTACAGATAATGAGATAACAGGATCACATTCTCTCAAGATTCCTATCACTTCCACATCTGTAAATAGTTACCAAAGGTCAGAATTAGATCCCAGAGTAATAGTTTGTTGCTACTTTTATCTTTTTTAGAGAAATGAAATTGTCAAAGATCAAATCAGGAATGCATCAGATGGTCTGCTTTATAAGCAAAAGGCAACTTCCAGCAGCAATTGTCTGTCCCAATCAAAGCTTCTCTGCTGGGGTAACTGGCATTAGGAAATCATCTTTTACACCTCCTCGCTGGCTGCGAGCTCTGTGGCACACTCCCACAGCAGTGTGACCTCTAATCCTCTCTCCTCCCCTGGCATCCACCTCAAGATTCACAGGCTCCCCTGCATGCACACCTCCTGAATTCAAAGTGGAACTCCTTCCCCAGATTCACAGGCTCCCATTTTTCTATTAGACCTGTTTCCTTTGGACATGGTTTATTGCCATTTCAAGAATTATGGGTCATTCTACCAATTCTTGGTGTGTTCTATGATATCACATTCACTTTCTTGCCATTAAATTCAAGATCACTTTTTTAAGCAACCATTTCATGCACATCAGCGTAAAGACCTTCCTGGAGATATAAATATTGTTTCTGGTCTACTTCAGTATATTTCTCTTGAGAAGCAATGGCTATATATCCTACTATTTTTCTTCTTTTTGATGTCATATATGTTATGCTTTTGTAGTTTTATTAGGGCATTTTATGCACCATTGCTCCTCAAAATTCAACTGAAACCTTCTGCATCAGGTCAGTGACATTAACAACATCCATCTCCCACTATGACTCATTGTTCTGGTGTCTTAACTGTCCTAATGACCCACAGTCCAGATCTTGTTTATTTTCCGTGTCCTTATTTCTCCACCAAAGATCAAGACCTTTGGGAAACCAGATGAAAATATGAAAACACCACCTGTACTCCCTAAGAAGTACTCCTATTTTTTTCTGTCCAGGACTGTAATATTATTAGAGACCCACTCCAGACTTCTTCTGGATGCATCCTTTATTCCCACATGCATGTCAAGGATGGGTAAGCAGTTGATGAGTTGATGAGTCCTAGAGAGCTTTGACCATGCCTTCCAGGCATGCTATAGGAAAACAGGCCATCTAGAGTACAACAGCAAAGAGGACATGATAACCCTATGACTCGAAAGAAAGCATTCTTCAGCCACAGAGCTGTGATGCATACAGCCTAGCAAACAAAGGCTTTAGTGAAATCATGGATGTAAGAATAATAGTAGCTTATTTAAAAAGACAACTAGAATTATTGGAGAATACCTTGACTGCTCGAACTTAGTATCGTGGAAGTCATGCTGTCTCAGAGCACTCCTCAGGCAACTGGCAGAAACCAACAGCAATCTGTACAAAACCGTAGCCTAGGCCAAATGGCATTTCTTATGCCCCTATATGATCTTCTTTTAGCTAAAGTTTTTTAATAAAATGAGAATAGCACCCTGTATCTTGTAGGGTTGTTGTGATAATTACCCATGAAACACTTAGAACAATGCTTAGCACAGAATAAAAGGCCAATACATTCTAGTTCCTATTATCATTACTTTCATTATTATTATCCCATTAAACATTTTCAATCATCTTCCCTAATCTGTTTCCACTCGCCTATTAGTTCTGAGGGCTGGAATTGGTCGAGCTATTCCTCTCATACTGAAGTCTGATGTAGTAAAGAAAATAGAGGGCAGAGAAGGGAACTATTTGAACATCAGATTAGAGGTGAAAATCCTTGTGATGAATATTACATGTTTATCCTCCTGGAAATAAAATTAGGAAGTGTATTTTCTCTTTTCTTTTTTTCTTACCAGGGACATTGCTGCCAGAAACTGCCTCTTAACCTGTCCAGGCCCTGGCAGAGTGGCCAAGATTGGAGACTTTGGAATGGCCCGGGACATCTACAGGTGAGCAAAGGTGGCCATCACCTAGCGAAGCCCCATCCCCTCAAGAGAATGGGATGTGGATGCTTATGCCCTAAGTCATCTCTGGTATGCTGTCAACTGGTCACCTAACATTTCCTTAAGTCCCATTCCGGGACATACAACATCTTAATTAGTGCCCATGTCTGGTGGTCTAATTCTAGGATCACACTGCAGTCACTGACACCAGGTTCTCAAGTACATTGTCTTTCTGGTTCCAACTTCCTGATCCCAGAATGTTCTCAGACACAGAGTAACCCGGATACTTGATACGGAGAAAGTTCTCAGTAAACTTTTACTTAATGCCTCTCCTCAATATTCAGGAATTCTAAATGGACTTGGGCAGGAGCACTCCTGAACAAGCAGCATAATGGGCCAGCTCCCCGGTCTTCTCTACACCAGGAACCACAGAAGGGTGGTTCAAAGTCCATAGGTACTTAGCTCAACTTCATCTCATTTTCCGTGTCCTATTCTCAAGGACATTAAAAATAAGATAATTTTTCTAATTAAAAAGAAAACCCTTCTATTGTATGTACCTTACTCTTCTCACCCCAACCCCTAGTTTCATTTTCAGCTATTATTTACAACTGTGACTTGCTGCATGAGCTAAGCAAATCACTCTTTTGCATGGTCACTACTTACACCACACCCCACCGCCCCTAATCCAGGCGTGGAGTGTGGAGAGATGGTCACATGGAGCTTTCACTCCTTGGAGAGTAAGGGGGAGCCCCAGAGGCCCCCAGAGAACTGATTGCGATCGACACAGGTAGGAATGCTGATGGCACCCCATTACTCCAGGGTAGATTGGGTGCTCCACTCTCCTCTTAACCTCTCAGAGTCTCAGCACCCCTCTAGCTCCTCTCTCAGAATACGCAAGATTGCCCTTGGTTGGTTTTTTTTTTTTAATTTTTTTTTTTTATTTTGCCCTTGGTTTAAGATACAAATGTTGCAGCAAGACTTAGCGAGCAAGCCCTCCATGATTGGGCCCTTCCTCTCCATCCTCAGCTCTGACACTCTCTGGCCCTAAGCTTCACCACCCCAACTTGCCCTGTGCGATCTCACGTGTCAGGAATGGTCTTCCAGGAGAGCTCCTCACCACTCAGCCCCACCAGCCACCACCTGAGAAACTCTTCCTGGACCTCAGCCCCACCTCCGTGTCACTGAGCTTTGTACTCACCTGCATCACTGTATGCACTGTTCTACACTCAGGTGTCTGTGTGTCTTTCTTCCACTAAACCGTAGGCTGGGGTGAGAGAGACTATAATTTATGTCCTCAGCACTTAGCACAGTAAACACTCGGTACAGGAGACCCCCTTCATCCACGTTTTCTCTTTCCCCAGTCTCAATTGTTTGCAGTCTGGAGGCAGATGATCCTCCTTCTGACATACCAGCGGAAGTTTTATAGCAGTCCAACTTTACATCCCAATGCCTGTGTCATTAGGCTCACTTCATCTCCTCACATAGGCATTTTATCATCTCACATCATCACAAGAAGTAGGGTGAGTACAGGATAGTAAGATATTTTGAGAGAGAGGCCACATTCACATTTGTCACATGATATTGTTATAATTGTTCTATTAGTTTTGTCATTAATCTCTCACTGTGCCTAATTTATAAATTAAACTTTATCATAGGTACATGTGTGTAAGTAAAAGCTAGTATATATAAGATTTGGTACTATCCGTGGCTTCAGGCATCCACTGGGGGTCTTGGGAGTATACCCCCATGGATAAGGGGGGACCACTGTACATGTTTATTGAAGTAATTAATTAATCTAGGCAGCTAGTGGGGAGCTGCCTCCCTAAGCACACCCCAGTAGGAAAACACAGGGCTAGGGGTAGAGCTGGGGCAGCCCTTGTGGCTCAGCGGTTTAGCACCCCCTTCAGCCCAGGGCCTGATCCTGGAGACCCGGGATTGAGTCCCACGTCAGGCTCCCTGCATGGAGCCTGCTTCTCCCTCTGCCTGTGTCTTTGCCTCTCTCTCTCTCTCTCTCTCTCTCTCTCTCTCTCTCTCTCTGTGTGTGTCTCATGAATAAATAAATAAAATCTTAAAAAAAAGGTATGAGCTAATTCATTAGTTTTTGTCAGTGATGTCTTTAATGCAGCTCATGATAAAAACTAATAATCATAAAAACTCATATCTTTGGAGCCAGCTCTGCCACCAGCCCTGTGTTCTGCTGGGTGTGCTAGAGTAGAGGCAGCGCCCCTCTAGCTCTCAGGATTATTTGTTGAGTGCCTATATTGAGCAAAATGCTGCGTGAGGGTCACAGAGGATCTAAACAAGACATAGGCCCTGCTCCAAGTTCCCCCAAGTCGGATCTTCCATTACTGTGGATTATCAGGCACAGGCTGGAGTATCGTTATCATTGTGAGTTATAATACATGAAACCCATTGGGAAAATCCACCCACCTGCTACTGGATATTGTAGTCATTGCATAGATCTTTCTTTTCATGCCTCCAGCAGGCTGCCTCCTATTAAATGACACAAAGCTCTTAACTTAAGAACAATGACTTGTGTTCTTCTGCTCTCCTCCTGAACCACATGAACCCCTCATTTGTTTCAGTCCTGTAATGGCTACAGCTTGTTGTTTATTGGCAGAGCTCCCACTCGGAGCCATCTCCAGGACCAAGTTTGCGTCTCCTCTTCTCCCCCACAGAGCGAGCTACTACCGAAAAGGAGGCTGTGCAATGCTGCCAGTCAAATGGATGCCTCCCGAGGCCTTCATGGAAGGGATCTTTACCTCTAAAACAGACACCTGGTGAGTCTTTCTGCTGCCCTCCTGTGGGTCTCACTGTGGGCCCAGTGCTCCCACGCTCTCCTGGGAAAGGTTTAGAGATGAGTCAATGCACCTCTACAACAGGGACTGTCAGAGGCTGGCATGTATCAGAATCAGCAGAAAGGCCTGGGAGAGCACAGATTGCTCTACCCACCCTGGGAGTTTAGGAGTCGCTGAGAATTTGCATCGCTAACAAGTTTCTAGGTGACGCTGATGCTACTGGCTGGGGGACTACACATTGAGACACACATCTGATTTTTTTTCCACCTAACTACAAAGTTGGGGTTATCCCAGGAATGAAACATTGAATTGAGATTAGAAAAATCGATCAATGAAATTCTCTCCATCAACAGAAGAAATGAGAAAATAAATATTGGCACAAAAGCGCTCCAGATTTAGTGGTGTTGAGACCCATTCCATGGTTAAAAATAAGGTGGAAAACACTGTACATTAGATCTCCAGAACTTATTCATCCTGAATAACTGAACTTTGTGCTCCTTGACCAACATCTCCCATGTCCACCTTCCTCCTGCCCCGGCAACCACCATTCTACTTTCTGCTTCTATGATTCCACCTCTTAATTGAGATCATGCAGTATGTGTCTTTCTGTGTCTGGCTTATTTTACTTAACATCAGGTCTGACAGTTCATCTCTGTTGCCATAAAGAGCAGGATTTTCTTCTCTTTTAAGTCTAATATTCCATTGTATATATACATGCCACATTTTCTTTCTCTATTTATCTGTCCATGGATATTTAGGTTGTTTCCACATCTTGGTTATTATGAATAATGCTGCAGTGAACTCGGGAATGCAGCTATCTCTTCGAGATACTGATTTTATTTCCATTGCCTGTATACCCAGAAGTGGGATAGCTGGATCTTAAGGTAGTTCTGTTTTTAATTTTTTGAGGAAATCTCCATACTTTATTACATAATATCTATAAAAGCAACATATAATTTTAAGTGGCAGATTAAACTTGTGCTGTCTGCCAAAATACACTCACGTACATGGACACAGATGTGCATATGCACACACATGCACACACACATGCACACATGCATACCCACACACAACACTAAAGGGAATCTTTTTAGTTGTGTAGAAACCCACAAAGACAAAGATGACAACAATGACAAAATTTTGGAAACTGGGAAGTTTATGGACAAGTGATACCTTACTTAGGAGACTGGAAAGTTGACATATAGGTCCAGAAACATCCTGGTTCACTCTGCCTGACACCCCCAGAAAGGCCCAGAAATTGAAGGTGCCAGATACCGCTGGAAGTAGAGGTGCTGCAGACAGGAAAATCAGTTACAGATATGTTTTAAAAGTAACCAGATCCTTGGCTCATTCCTTCACCCCCATCTCTCCCCTACCATCACACAAAACCAGGGGTTCCCTCTGTGAAGAGATTGAATGAAAGCCTTTCTGGTCTTGGGGACATTAGACATCATGGAGGATGAATTTTCTACTATAAATAGGGATATATATATTTTAAGTCTGCCTACTTAAAAATGTATGCCATCTTCTTCCGTTCAGCGCCAAGAACATGCCACAGGTAGGAGCTGATCAGAGAACTCCTCATTGGAGAAACTAACCAATGAAAAGAAAAATCTAGATACTGCCAGTGGTAGTAGGCTAAGTAATGGCCACCCAAACATATCAGGTTCTAATCCCAGGAACCTATAATTGTTACCTTATAAGGAAAAAAGAGTCCTTGTAGATGTGTTAAGTTGAAGATCTTGAGGTGGGATGGTCACCCTAGATTATCTGGGTGGGCCCTAAATGTCATTACAAGGGTCCTCATAAGAAGCAGGTAGAGGGAGATTCCATATACAGAGAGGAGGAGGCAGTGTAAACACAGAGGTGGAAGACATGTGACCACAAGTCAAAGAATTCTGGAAGACTCAAGAAGCCAGAAGAGGCAAGGAATAGATTTTCCTCTAGAGCCTCTGGAGGAAGTGTGGCTCTGCAAACACCTTGATTTTATCCACCTTAATTTTATCCCAGGATACTGTACTGATTTCAGATGTCTGGCCTTCAGAGCAGTGAAAAAATAAACTTCTGTTGTTTTAAGCCACCAAGTTTGTGGCAGTTTGTTACAGAAGCTACAGGAAACGGATATACCCAGTGAAACATGCAAGCCAGTTGCCCCCCAACGGACAAGATCTGTAAAAGCTTCCCAATGGATTTGCAATGTCACAGTCATAAAATATGAACAGCCAGCCAAGAACCAACAAATGCTTGAAAAACGATTCTAATCTGAAGGAAAAATCATATAAAGAGGAACTTTGAGGAAGAAAAATACAGAAAGCTTAGGAAAACTTCTAAAAACTGTAATAACCTCTGAAAGATAAATTATTGCCACCATAATGTAAGGACAAAGTAGTATTTCAAACACAGTTTTTAGAGAAAAAAAAAGTTCTTAGAAATAAGAATAGGAGAGAGCCCTTAAAGAGATGGAGCATTAGTCTCTTGAAGCTTGTGTGAGCTGCACACAGGAACATCAGGTCAGGTGATCAAGGTCAAGCAGTGATAGATCATGTTCATAGCATGTGCCCTTGATCTGATGTGATGAAAGTGACATATAACCCCTGTGGTCTTTCTCCCCACACCCAACAACTCCAGTCTAATCATAAGGAAAGCAGAAAAATCCCAACTGGACATGCTACTAAAGCCCTGACCAATACTCCTCAAAACTGTCAAAATCATCAAAAACAAGGTTTTTGCCAGAGAAGCTGCCAAAGTCAAGAGTAGCCTAAGGAAACATGACAACTACATATGTTGTGATATTCTAATGGAGTCCTGGAACAAGAAAAGTAAATTCAGCAAAAGCTAAGGAAATCTGAATAAACCTATAAGTTTTAGTTAATAATGATGCCTTAATAGTGGCTCATTAATTGTAACAAATGTACCATATGAATATAAGATGCTAAAAATAGGGAAACTGAATGTGGAGTATATGGGAACTCTGTGCATTATCTGCATCATTTATTTACAATCTAAAATGGTGATCAAGAAATGTATATTTTAACATGATGATAGATATGTAAAAGTAACAGAAAGTTTGGAAGAAAGAGTTGAATAAATTTTCTAGAAAATAAACTAAAAGTAGAGGGGATACATAGGAAAGAAAGGGGAAAAAATTAGGAGGATTAGACCATTAGGTCCAATTAGCTGACAAATAGGAATCCCAGAAAGAATGTACAGAAGAAATGAAGGGAATAAAAACATCAAAGAAATAATTCAAGAAGATTTTCCAGAACAGAAAGACATACACTTCCAGAATGAACGCATCCAGCAAGTGCCAAGTGCAGTGGATCAAAAGAACCACACAAAAGCATGTCATCATGAAATTTCAGACCAATGGTGATCAAGATTCTGTAAGCTTCTCAGGAGAAAAATAAAATAACCATGGTAAAAAATGGTCAGAGATAAAAACAGAGAATCCAAATGGCATTGAATTTCTCAGCAGCAACACAGGAAATCAAGAAGACAATGGACAGAAGTCCTCCAAATTGTGAAAGCCTGTGTCAAGATAACATCAC